>NC_079344.1:12165362-12769706 GCF_029582105.1 Oenanthe melanoleuca
ACAGCATGAAGTATGGTACCTCCAAGGGTACCCTGATGGAAATATAGAATTATTATGTTAAACATGGAGGTAAGGATTTTCAGGGGAGAAAAGTCTATGAAAAAAATTTGTTGCATTGAAGACCAAAAGCAGCTGCAGCATATGAAGCAATGGGAGGAGAAGGGCTCCCCAGGCAGTGGGACAGACAGCAGCCTGCAGGCAGCCCTGGCTGGGTGGAGGAGCACTTGGCTGCTTTTCCAAGGTCATTAGGAAGTCTAGACTTTCCCATAAAAGGGTCCCATTTGCTGGAGAATCCTTGGGCTACCACTGCCCTGAGGGCTTCCCAGAGAACTTAAAGGCAGCCAGAACAGCCTGGCTAGACTGAGGCACCTTCCCTGAGTTCTTCTGTGTGTATGGACCTTGGAAGACAACTTTGGGGCAGGCTGGCAGGAACGATTTCCATGGGACATGGAGCCTGCCCCAGCAGAAGACAGCTCTGGGGCTGGCCCATCTGCTGGCTGGGACACTGCAGCTCCAGACTGGCTGGGTTTAGCTTCTCCTCAGGTTCCTCACCCAGCAGGCAGAACAGAGGAGCCAAACCCAACTGCATTCCTCTCAGAAAGCCAGAAATTAAAAAACTGCTTCTGTGTGCTGATGGAGGCATTTGAGGCATAACTCCACATATGCAGTAATTCCCCAAACTCAGGAAGGAGACTTCCACCTTTGCTACAAACCTCTCTTGGTGCCTCATCACTGGGTTGCTTGACCAACTTGTTGGTGCCATCCTATGGCTTTAAGCACTTTTTAAAGTACCAGCTGTCCTCCCTATCGTAGAGAGCATCTCTGTCTAGCACAACACATCTGGAGAGAGCTTCTCCATAGCAGTGTTCAGAGTAAATCACAAGTTCAAACCCCTCTAAGATCACAGAGTGTGCTCTTTTTTCCTCTTAACAGGGGCTGCCAGCTTATGCTGCAACTTGGAGGGAGAAACCAAAGGGAGATGCTAAAGGCAAGGAAAAAAATGAGTGCAGCTTTCTAATTGAGTCAGGGGAAAAAAAATTCCAAGGTTTGTTCAAGAAAGGGTTTGAATGTTTGGAGGACTGGCAATTGTTGGATAACACTCTTTTTGCAAGCCCAGCTATGTTGTCCTTGTCTTAGGGCCCCCTTGAAAGCCAGTGTCAAGAAGACTGGCCTGGTGGACTGAACCAGAACTTGTGAACAGCCCCTGGGGACAGACAGTGGTGTCCACCCCAAAAGAACCACCCTGGGGGCTGCAGTGGTGGATAAAGAGTGTGGTCAGGCTTCTGCCCAAGGGAAACAGTCTGCTGAACGTGAGAAACCTTCTGGCATCCGCACAGACTTAGATGATGTTGATTCAAGCCTTGAGGAATTGTCTAACTGGGTCCAGCAGTGTGACTTGGACAACCATAACACAGCTGGGGATGATTCCATCCTGGGGAGGTGTGACTAACCTGGGGCCATTGTAAAATGGTTTCTGTGTGTATTTACTGTGTATTTTTGTGGCAGGTTTTCTTTTTCATAATTGGGTCTTCCTGAACAGCAAAGAGAAGAATGTACACTCAAAATCAACCAACATACCACTAAGTGGGGAGGAATACTGGATAGCACTAGGGGAACTTCCAAAGCTGGTGTTTACCTTTGCTTTTAGCAATCCAATTTCTCTTTGTGAGCTGTGTGTGTAGAAGGCATAATATAAACTGAGTTTATCACAGCAGCAGAGCTGGAGCAACTCCAGTGGTCTATACCCTGGAAATAGGAGACTGCTTATCCAATTATTTGCAGCTTGTTTTCAAGGGAAAAGCGATTGACTTGAGTCCTGCACAGGGTGAAATCCTGTTAGAGTGTGTCATTTTGTCCTTTGGAGTGGGATGTAGTCCCAGGTTTCATGAGATGCTGTTTAGCCTCCTGGGATTGTTGAAAAGCTGCTGTGTCAGACTGGGGATCTTTAGTCTTCAGATGAGAATGTATCTCTCTGTTGGAGTGAGAGATGAGGCTTAAGATAAACATGATGAGCTTTATCTTCCTGTCCCAGCCCTTTTCACCCACTGCCATGATTAAATTTGTGAGAAGAGTCACAGTAATAAAGAAACTATACATTACTGAGGGTAAAAACTCAAGGGAGGGAGGTATTGAGTGGTACAGAGATACAGGCACACTTGACAATGAAACAAAGAGACAGACTTTGGCTGAACATCAGGAAAAACATACTGAAAGTGAAATAAATATGGCCATAGGACAGTTCCCAACAACAGTAGCAGCAGCCCTGTTACCCAGACTAATTTTAAACACTCCTGTAGGCATCACTCCCTTCTGGGTCTGGTAAGAGAAGTTGTCAGTCACATGCATAGTCTGAAGATTTCACCTTTTCTTTTGTCCTAAGTTTTCCATGTTTTTTTTTTTTTTTTTTTTTTTTTTTTTTTTTTTTTTTTTTTAACCATTCGCTTTGTTTGTAGCAAATTTAAAAAGAAAAAATAAGGTGAGGACAAGGGAAATTTTCAGCTATTTCAGTGTGGCTCTTCCTTTAAAGGTGTTTGGAATCAGCCATAATCAGACCAGATTTTTGCACTAGGTAGCAGAATCAAAATGAGTTGGAGGAAGATATTAAAATACAATTTTCTCTCCAGTCTCTATCACAAACCTCCATCTTCTGAGCTATAGGTGGGTCTGCCCAGACTGGTGGCATCAGATGCTGCTTGCCTTCATACAAGCCAACCAGAAAGGAGTAGAGAGTCAGGAACAAGGTTTGGCCAGTGATGTGGATACTCCACAGCCTTTTCCAAATTCTTGCTTCTTCCTTCTGGTCCTTTTTTTTTTTTTTTTTTATTGTAGCCAAAGTGAATCCAGTATGAAAGTTACTCATTCACTGGGATTAAGCACTGATGAGAAGAGGTGTGAGAGGTAAGGAAAAGATGGTGCAAGTGACTCAAGCCCTGCTGTGTGGGCAGCCTGAGGGTTGGTTGGGAGGGCATGGAGCTCCTCCCTGGGCTCCTGGCCACCTGCAGGGGCTGGATGGAGCTGGATGGTTTTGTGTTTGCTCCCTGGCTTGGTCTCTCATAACATGGCTTGCAGCACAAATTTTGTGACGTTGAGAATGTGCTCTCTGTTCACTTCTAATGCACCTGTTGGTTCCACAAACAGGCCTGCCAATTAAACACAGGAGTCAAATCCCACAGGGAGCTTGGTTGCCTGTGCTGGAAGATGTATGTGTGTAATAAATGGTGTTATGAGGTATACACCCAAGCCTATTTATAGGTTACCATATGAGAGAGAAAGCAGGGTCAGAGTACTGAATAGGCTCAAATAGCATATGGATTTCTATACTAGATCCACCTTCCAACCCTTTATTTCATCTTGGGCAAGTTATTTAGCTTCTCTGAGCCTCAGATCCTTTACTGAGTACATCTGGGACACTAAAAAAATCCTTTTTATCTGTTTTTTCTGCTCTGGTTCCTCATGCTCAGAAAAAGGAATTGCCTCTCTGCACACATACTCGATTTTTGTCAGGTTTTTTCCAACACTCAGGTGTAGCTGTTGCCTTTCTGCTTGTACTCTTGCAGACCAGAGATGATTCAGGAGCAAAAGCAGAGATACTCCTTCGAGTTCCCTTTTATGCTCCATCTTTGGTACCTCCTCTCACAAGCAAGTGAGCTGCATTTAACTCATCAGATCAGAGCTAAACTTTGGTTTCCATGGCAGTCAGGTACCTCTGTATTCAGCAAAGTCCTGTTATTACTCACCAGGAGAAGGGCAGCCAACACTGTACTTCAGCTGTAGCTGACAGGCAATTTTTATGGGACGAATCCCTTAGCAGTGGACTCCAGCCTTTCCTGAAATCTTATCCCTTGCCTCTCCATGTGAGCTGGTTCCAGACAGATGCTGACAACTGGAGCTGAGCGGTGCTGGGGGAACGTGACACAAAGCTGCAGCAAATGTATTAATTGCATTGCTTGGGGAGGGCTGGATTCTTTCCCCTGCCCCTCCTTTCCTTCTGCCAAAGCTTTGTGTGTGCTGGGAGCCTTGCTGGGTTTTTCTCATGGATGGTAATTAACTAGCACAGCCCCGAGTTCTGGGCATCTGCTTCCCATCCCGGGAAGGTGCGTTATTAACCCGAGAGGATTTGATACCCTCCTGCTGTGTCCCATTTTCTCTGCTCTTGCCTGGTCCTTCTCTTTGATTCAGCCTCCCAGGTCCATTAAGATCTTCACAGTTGCCCATGCACAAACCTGACAGGCTCATGGGGAGATTCTAAAATGATGCTGGTTCAATTAGCAGGATATAATTTGCCCTTTGGTGGAACCCTGGGCTCCCCTGCCAGGCTAAGCACTCGCTGCCAGAGCACTTAGCACAAGGAGGAGTGTTCCCATCACATCTTTCTCAATGGCAGGTCACAGAAACCATGAACCCAAGTAGCTGCTGCAAGAAAGGAATTTTATTTTTATCCCAATTTTATTTTTCCTCATGAAATGAGTTTTAGAGAAACCAGAAAGCCCAGTTTGGATATTCAGTGTGAACAAACCAGCTGGCAGCTGTAGTTTTTATTTTAGCCTGGGAATCCTGCTGGCTATATTTTTTTTTTTCTTCCTTCCCCATGAGCACCTCTTGCAATTTGAGTTGTTCTGCCCTATAGGTCACAGACCAGTTTGCTATACAATTTTCTGTCTCTGTGTTGATCAAATGCTTTTCTGAATGGTTTGCTGTTTGCTGAGGTTGTTAACCTCCTGAGTACTCAGTCTTGCTTTTCTCTCTCACCTCTGAGATGTGCTGAAACACCTGAAGAGATACCAATATCAGATCATGCATATTCATAGTGATTATTCCCCACTCAGCTGCACAGCCAACAATTTTCATATGCTCACCAAAAGCAGATATGAGTCAAATATCTAGTGAAAGTGATACTCAGGATGGGGGAGGGGAGGAGAGTTGAGAAAAAACTTGTGTTTCTTTCACAGCCTTCAGCCTCTTTGGACAGCAGCTGTTCCCATGAGATCCTTTGTATATTAGCAAAAGGGTGGATTTGTGTGCTTTGATGGTGAAGCTTCTCACACTGGAGGAGGTCTCCTGGAGAGATGATGTGGAAAAGGCTGGTGGCATCTGGCCCTGCTGGGGCAGGGAGGAAGTTTGGCCAGAACCACTCTGAGAGCAGTGCCAGAGTTTGGTCTGGTTGCACTGGGTCTCTCACACGGTGGGAAAAACCTGCCCTTAGCTCTAGTCTTGAGGAATGCTTTTTTTTTTTTTTTTAAATGTTACTTCTCTTTCCCAGGAGACTTCCTTGGGTTTATAAATGACTGCATTTCCCTTCGGCATGACAGCTGCAGCTTCACCTCTTCTCGTGTGAACCTGGAGTCAGGTCAGGCTGAAATACTGAATCCTTCCTTTCTCCTTCTCTCTGGCCCCCTCCTTCCTTCCCCATATCAACTGCCTGTATTGCCATAACTTGAGGATTAGCTTTTTCCCTGCAGGACTGAGCTGAAATTCAAGTGCTTTTCCGAGCAAAACAAATCTCTTCAATATTAGCAAGGCAAAGCAAAATGCTTGAGCACATGTGGTTTTTGTTAGCTGACTTCTCCCCCAGCCTCGTGTTTGGTCACAGTGTCAAATTCCCTCTTAAATATGCTTAGGAGGTCACAGAAAGCAGGTGAATAGTCATACAATAAAAATCACATCACACCTCTTAAAAAATAAAAAAAAAAATACATCCCCTCTTTCAGACTTCCCCCCACTCCACCCATCCCTATCCACAGTAGAGGCAAAGACCTGATTATGCATTTAGTGGGAAAAAACCAAAAATGAGTTTTCCTAGCAGGCTGGAGCACAGGGATGTAGTTAACAGATCAGGTTGCTGCAAATGAAGACACAGAGTTGTAGGGTGCCAAAGTTAGGCAGGTAAATGTAGGTCAGGCTCTCAGCTGACACAAGTTGTCTTCCCTGGAGTGACTCCACACAGCAGCAGAACGTGCTGGTGCCAGCTGGGAACTTTTGGGAAATGTGTGTTGAGTAAGATACTGAGGAGATGGCAAAGGTATGTGTGCAGAACACACCTCTGGGTGCTCAGTGCAGGTGTGAGCAGTGGAGCTTGGATGGGGTTTTTGAAACCATGACTCAGTTCCTCTAGGAAGATCAGATACTGGGTTTCTGTTGTGTTAGCAAGGGGAGCCGAGCCAGGGCCCAACACCTCCAGTGCTGCTCTGCAGGTGGAAACTCACACAAATCTCTCCAATTGATTTGACCTTATGAAAGAAATTCTAATAAATCCTCGAGGTCCTGGTAATGAATTTTATGAGTCCCCCCAGCAAAGGCAATACCTGTGCCTTGGCAGATATATGAACTAACTCAAAGAAAGCTGGCTTGAGCACCAGACACAGCGTGAGAAATGTTTGTGGGTTCAGTCTCTCAAGGAACCCAGTAGCATTGCCTGAAGAACATTCATTCATTTTACAGCCTAGATAGACACTGGCAACACCAAAGAAGCTGTGGGTGCCTCATCCCTGGAAGTGTTCAGGGCCAGGCTGGATGGGGCTTGGAGCAACCTGGTCTGGTGCACCCATGCCAGGGGGCTTGGAGACAGAGGGTTGCACCTCTGGGTTTTATTCAGGTTGTTTGTGTGTATACACTAATTTTAATGGCCAAGAAGTGACAGAGTGAAAAATAGAAATATTGAGGAAACTTCATTGTGTTCAACTCTGTGCTTGGGTATTTATTTCTCTCAGCAGGGCACTAGCATTTGAAAAGGTTTTTAACAAAAGGTTGCCATACATAGCTCAAGGCCAAGACCTGCCTCTTGTTTTACTGAGCAGAGTTTGACTCATATTTGAGGTACCTTTTGAAAGAGGAGCTGTCATGGTATGTGCAGGTGTGTATGCTCTGAACCTTTGTATAAACCAGTGAATTTATTTGAGCTGAGATTTGTTCTCGGAAGTTAGTCTTTGGGCTGTAAAAACAATTCCCTAAGATTACTCTAAGATAGGTTTTCCTGGCAATAAATATCCTGGTTTTTATCTTGATTACTTTTTTTTTTTTTTTTTTGTTCTCACAGCCCTGCACTCTGCTCCTGAGTCTTTGGTGCTCTGTAATTTTCAGTTTTCCCTGATGTAAAATAGAGGATGAAGACAGCAATTGAAACAATTGTGGCAGAGAAGGTTTTCAACCTCTGCCTGCTTGTGGCATTCTGTGAGTCTTAAATAACATGTTTATAAAGTGGTCTGATGTGTGACACTCAGATGAATGCAAGTGTCGTTCAGAAGTGCACAGACCTGCAATTTATATAGTAAATACACCTTTCATGTTCAGAAAATTCAAAGTCAATCACCACAGTATTTTAAGCCATTGCTGTACAATTCTACTAATAAAAAAGTTGGGAGCCAGAAAGTTCACAATAATTCAGCCTGTATCTCTCTGGGATTCTTTTGCCTATGAAAAAAGAAAGAAACAAACTTCTGGTACAAAAAGGTTCGAACTCTAATTTTTTTAATTTATTTTATTCTTTCACGGGTTATAAAATCCATGTAATTGCTTATAGGGACTCTTGGTGATTGTGATGGTAATTTTTAGAAGGAATTAATTTGGAGCTTTAGACTCATAAATAGTAGATGGCAGTTACTGCAACTCTTGCTGAACAGTGAGGCAAGCAGCCCTGGACCACTGGATTCTTTTGGGTGCTCAGCTGAGTTTGGAAAAGGAGAGGTCTTTGTGGTGGTGAGGGGGTGGATGTGCTAGCATGACAGAAATGAAGAGGTATTGGAAATATGTTTTGCCTCTGCAACATATGGATGAAGTGCTTTAGCAGTAAAAAAATGGAAGTGACAGAAATGAGTCTTAAAATTTCATCCCCTAGTGAGAAATCTGAGATTATTACTACCATCAACTTTTTTAAGAAAATCAATAACCCAGAGCTGTCTATTTGAAGGCATAACAGAAGGCTGACTATAAAGGTGAAAAACCCCAAAACATTCACAGGTAGCAGTTGAAGAGGGTGGTTTAAAAAAATCATGATTATTTTTGCAACTTTTTACCAGTGAAGTTTGCTATTAGAACAAATTAGTTACAGTGGCAATATCCTCACAGGGTAATGTTGCTTATATCCCATGTGTTTGTTTTTCCTAAAAATCTAATTTTCTATTTCAACCAGGAGCAGAGTGCAGAGATCTTCACAACATTATGGCAGCAAGTGAGGTCACAATGGAACACCCTCTGCAGCCACCTCGTGCTTTAAAGATGTGGGAGGATGAAGCACAGCTCAGTTGGCTGCTGTAACAAGAAGTAAAATAAATAAACAAAGATAGATAAATTACCAAGAAAAAGTCAAATGCTCCCTACACACCAGGAGTAAAAATGTAATGGTGTCCAGTCCATTCTGAGCAGCCTCAGAAGGAGAATTAGGGAAGATTAAGTTGTGCACTTTGGTTAATTCTGCCCTTTGCACTGCAGAAGCTGCCAGACCTGCTCCAGCTCAGCTCCTCTGAGGGGCTGGGACATTCACCAGTGATGGGGACAGTCAGTGTGGTGAAATGTGCCACCATGGTGGGGCAGGGAACTGGCTGTGGGAGTGCTGATGGCTTTGATCTGCTTGGGACTGCTCACACAGGGTGCCCAGGTGTGGTTTATTGCTCACAGGACAGGAGCTGGGCAGCAGCTGAGTGGAGGATGTACCGAGGTGGAGAGGCTGGGGATGATGAAACACACACCTGCCCACTCAGCTTGGGAGGATGGGGCTGCTCTGGGACACAATCCTGTTTCTCTTAGCACAGCTGCTCAGTTTTGGTACTCTACTGCCTTATTTTATAATGAGGTTTTGGATTTGGACCTTTTTGTCTCGTTGTCACATGTCTTTGTGCCTTGGAGCTTGGTGGGTGAGGCTGGGTTTGGAGAAGGACCTGCTGTGATGATAAATAAGGTACAACCAAAGCCATGGTCCCAGATAATGGATGTTCCATCCTGCAGGACCCATTTGGGCAGTTTAATTTCTAACCCTGCTTGTGAAAAATGGCTTCCCATTCCCAACCTCATAATGAAAGTAAAATAGTGGGAAGACAGATGAGTTAGCACTCCTAGAAATCTATTATGTAGCTGGGTGAGAAATAAAACAATTTGTCTCCCCCTTGACTGACTTTTCTTACACCAAATAACTGTGTAATTGTCTTAAACCCCGAATAGAGAGCACAGTCTGGAGGGGAGAGGTTCTTATATTTCAGCTGGCTCCCAGCTGTTCAGCTGGGGAGAACAAGGCTGTGTGTGTGAAGGGAATGCACTGGGAACCCATTTCTCAGAGCTGTGACCCTTTTCCTGTTTGTCAGATGCACTGATTATCTGGAATGCTCTTTCTTGCTCAGTGTTGTGTGAGATTCTGGCAATACAGCTGCCCCTGAGCCCAAAAGGAGTCCTCAGCTGGCTGAGGCTTGGGTGGACAGCGTGGGATTGTGCACTCCATGAGCAGCAAAGGAGCTGGCTGGAGCCATGGAGCTCAGAGCTGCACCTTGGATGGGACAGTGGTGGGGCAAATGCACTCAGGAGCCAAAAGATATAATAACCCAAGCTGTTATTAATATTTTTAAAAATTGCATTATAAATATATATAATTATATAGTGTATATATAAATATATATTAATATATAAAATTTTACTCTCTTTTAAAATTGCTGAAACTATGCAAAGGAATTTTGTGGGAGTGGGACTACTTTTTTCTGGGTTTACTGTGGCTGTTGTTCCTTCCATACATCACATTTTGAAGTGCTGCTTCTGAATGCTCTTCATGTGGATTCAGAACCCTTTTTTACCATGCATTATATAGGCTCAATTTTAGAGCTAGACATGGCAATGGCTTCCATTTAATGAGACAGAGGGTTCTCTCTTCTCATGGTACTGGAACTGATGGAGTTTGGATCAGGAGTGGGAAGAGACTTCAGGAAGTATCAAGAAGCCAGTGTTTCAGCACATGGCTTGAATCTTACCCTCTGTGTTGGCATCTTTGTAAATTGTTTTCTAAAACATGACCAGTTTTATTTGAAAAAGTGTATTTTATTTTTCCTCAGTATGAGGCATGTGAAATTCAGAGACTTTTAAGTCTCTAAGTTTTGTCTAGGGGCTAGCAGAGCTAGATCTGTCAACTCAAGCTTTCAAAACAATCACCAGTTTATGGGGTTAGGACAGATCTCTTCTGAGAGCAGAAACTGTGTTTTAATAGCAATATAATAGTATTGATAGTAATCTTTATAAAAGTTTGAATTTGTGATATGGAGAAATCCAGAGCTCTCAGCACAGTGCAAACTTTTGTAGTTAAATCAATGATCTGCCCTGTTGAGAAGTGAATGACCAAAGGCTCTGTATCATCTCTGCCCCCTTTACATAATCCCAGTGGTGTGGAAAGTGGAGCTGCTGCCCAGAAATCAGCAAACAATTCACAACAATGAGACACACTGAACACACAGCCAGGGAGGAAGTTCAGGTTTGTGTAATTTGAAAGGAGAGGAGGCAATTGTGTATTGTAATTTGAAAGGAGAGGAAGAAACACACCCTTGGAAAACCTGGGGGTGTGAAAGGGATTTCTGTGCTTTTCTCTCTGCTGATAACCAAGAGCAGTTTGTCCTGCTGTGGATATGGTGAGTGTGTGTGAAACCTGCCCAAATCCTTTGGGGACTTGGCTTTTAGGGAATATTAAGTCTTTTTTGTCTCTGGAGCCCAGCTGAAGTCACAGCTGATGTGACACCCCAGCTCTGAGCCTCGAGGTTGCCCAAAGCCATGGCAGAGAACAGGAGACCCAAGGGTGGTTTGGGCAGCACTCTGCTGACATTGCTTTGGGGAAGGCTGCTCTGTTTGCCTGCCTTTGCCCTGTTTGTGGATGGATTTCCTCCTGCTCTGTGTCTTCATGCCTGAACCTGCCCTGTCAAGATTTGATTATGGTTTAACTGTGACTGAGCAGGGGAAGCTGTCCCCTGAGCACCAGGCAGCAAGTTCATCCTTTCCTTGACCTCCTGTGATGATTGAGCTCCTGTTTCAGTAAAACCTCACCAAATGGGTTTGGCCAGAGTGTAGAGGTGTGTGTGGAGAATTTCTGTGCCTGGGGTCTCTGCCTCCAGTTTGCTGCCAGCCCTGGTGCAGGAAGGAATGGGTTCCTTGGCAGCTCTGGCTTGGTGCTCCTCCACACACTGCAAGGTGCAGAGTAAATGACTGCCTGAATGGCAAGGAGCTGAAAAGGACACGTGGTTTGGAGCCTGGTTGGATTAAAGAAAAGCTAATGACAGATATTTACATGGAAATGCCAATAAACGTTTCCTTCATGCTTTTGACTGGCCCACTGGTAATGTATTCCCAATGGAAACAAATTGGATCATCAATCAGCCTAGTGTCTTTGTCAGTCCTGAACTCCACTTAAAAATAACATTATTTTAACATGTTTTTAAAGCACCTTTTCCTAACATGATCCAGAAGGCTGTGTAAAAACAACTTGGAATAATCTTGAAACCCATAGAGGGCCAAGCCAGAGAAAGGAGCCAACACCTTTGGGCAAAGAAAACCAGAAAATCTGAGGAGAAGAGCCAGGAAGAAGGGAGGGAATATATTTTCATGGAAAAATCTACCTCTAAAACAACATGCTCTCCATAAAAGGTATTTTTTTCCTTAAGAAGTCTCCATGTAAAATGAATCCAATGCTGTATATATTTATTTAGTTTTCTCTATATAGCTAGTCAATTTTTTTCATTGAAATAATATTCCATTAGCACCTAGAGCCAGCAAGCTTTTGTCTTTGGAGCTCCCTCAAATTATGATCTTGGTTACTCTATTAATGGAATGTGAGATTAGGGAGTTTGGGTTAAACATATCATAAAGCAACAGGGGTGTGCAGCTCAGATCCCAGTTTTGTTTTTTTGTGATTGGTTAACCCATGGATTGAGGAGACCAGGTGTTTAAATTCCATGTTCTTGATATTCCTCTAGCAGTGTCTCCCAGTCTGTGGGAAAACACAATCTGAGGCCACTGCTGCAGGAATGCTGAAGTAAAGCACAGCTTGAGAAAGAATCCTTTAAGAAAATGGTAACTCTGCAGTTTGTGTCAGTCCTGTTCTGAGCCAGCTGACTCCTAAATGACTGACAGAGCAAAGATAAATACAGCAGACACAGCAGGGGAGGTGAGATGAACAGGGGCATATCCCAGTGATAGACTCCTGACACCCTGAACTGGTGTCACTGATGAACATCCTGATCAGGGACACATCCCAGGATTTGCCCTGTTGGATTCAGACACTGACAGAGGCTGAGACAAGTTCCAAGGCACAGATTTCCCTTCACTTGAAGCCTGTTCCCCCTGGGCTCAAGTCCTTCCTGAAGATTTGGCCATGCAGGATCCAGAACTCCTTGTGAAGTTGAGCTGTTCTTCTTTTGGTACTTTTGCACTGTTTACATTTGTTAATGCTCATCAATACTTAATATCTGCTTGAAAGCAGCAAAAGCTCTGCTCTATCTTCTCCAGTAAGATCTGGAGCAGCCCATACTTGCAAAATAGATGCAAAAGAATGAACAGTCAAGAAAAGAAAAAGAGTCAGCCAAGAGTTGGAAGCATTTTATTGTGTTTAATGTTCCACCAGTAGTAGGTAGAATCCACTGCAAGGGTGAGAATGTAGTTTCCTGCCTTTCACTGACCAACACCTATTTAGTGAGTTTAGTCTGTCATTCTGGGATGGTGAGAATGATGTAGTTTCAGGCATAGCTCCAATTTCTGCATCTAGTAGAGGCCCCTATTCTGCAGAGTCCTGTAGGTGCCTTCTACTCCTCTAGGTAAGAATCTGTAAAGAAATATAAATGATTACTGAAGATTTAAGAGGGGAAAAAGTTTTATTTCTTTTTGCTTTTCTCTGCTGGTTTAATAATAAACCCAAGATTGTTACAAATATCCTTTTTGGATTTTCTGTGCATCTAGACAGACTAAGGCAAGCCACACACTTGAGAACAAAACTTCCCTCAGAGAGAATTTTATGATGCACCTTTGTATGATCTTATATCAAAGCAGAGAAAATATTTGTGAGAGAGTTACCCAAGCAGTGTGTGTATATATATGCACAGGCATGAGTGCATGTGGACTCTCTGCAGGATAAAAAGATTTTGTGATGGTTTAAGAAAAATATTGAGCTACCAAGGGGACTGGATAGCAGCAGTTTTCTGAATACTTGTGCTTTTCCCAGACAGCATTCAGAAATAATCTTTGGCTGCTGAGGCAAGAAATAAATAATAAAGCAGCAAGTTTTCTCAGATGGGGATATTTTGGCCTCTGTATGAGCCTGAGTGATGTGACTGGACTGGGTTGATTTAGGAGCAGTGCACTGCAAATCTTTGTGAGAGTGCTGAATTCAGAGGCTACCAGGCACTGCAATTAGATAGTGTTTGTAGGATGGGGGGATTAGAAAAAATAGTCACGTTACAGCTGCCCTGTGTCTCAAAGCTTGTTTGGAAACACTTTTAATTGGTCTATCTGTCATGCCTTTCATTTGGATTGAGAATGGCTGGTGCTCTGTGCTGCCCAGAAGCAATAATCTCAGCAAGACCATGTTCTCTTCACAGCTTCATTAACCTCTACAATAAACAGTCAAGGCTTTACAGTATAAATGCTCACAGAGAAAATGTTTTGCAGCTCTTGTATGGGCCATCTGTCTTTTGATGTAGCCATGGGTGAATGCTAGATAGTTATTTCCTAAAGAGTTCAATATAAAAATAAAATTTTCAGGGCCCTGCAGATATTTCAAGTGGACTCCAGCTCTTCTTGTGAACATCCATTCCCAGAGTTCAGTGGAGTTGGAAAGGCATGAGTGGGTGCTTGGGATGTCTGTAGCCTTTAGGAGGGTGGAAGTGAAAAGACAGGTTGCAGTTATTCCTCTAGAAAATAAACAGTGCCTTTTCACATGCTGCATCTTGCTGATTTTGGCACCAGACTGCAGTATGCCCTAGCTGGAGGGAAGAGCTGGGTGGAGAGACCTCATGGAAAGATCTCCTGGATAAGCTTCTCTTCTCATCTGGGATGTGCTCTGAGAGAGGAGCAGGAAAGGGGAGAATAACCCAACCATGCAGGGAGTTGGGTTTACAGCCAAAACTTGGCTGAGTGACCTGGAAATGGGGACCAGGCTTTGGGAGCTGCATGTTCAGGTGTCCCTCTCAGGCAGTAACTGAAGTGCTGTGTAAGACAACAAGCTCCAGATAGGAAAAAAAAATTAAACAAGACAACAAAATGAAAAAAAACCCACCCAAAACCCACAAAACCTGCCAAAATATAGCAACAATAAATGTATTAATAGTAATTGGAAAAAAAAAATCTCCATCCAAAATTCTGGAATGGTGTGGGGAGAGAATGTGTGGCACTGCTTCTTCAACTCTCTGCTTGACATGAGCAGGAGTGAGAGGTGGTTTATGAGGTTAGGTTGAAATTGGAGTCAAGAGAAGGAATTTATGGTGCTCCACACTGGGATTTGGGTGTGAAGTAGTCTCTCAAGCTTTTAGGGTTATTTCTTTGAAAGCAATCCCATGATAATCCTGTAAACCTGCCCTATTGCTCACCCTGCTAAAGCTCTCTGGGTGCTCTCTCCATGATGGTCTGTCTTATAAAATATGCAATATCTGATTGAGCTGAGATTGATTCAGGCTGTAATGAGGTTGTGTATGTGTTAATAAAACCCTGTTAGGCTGTTGATATAGCAATGCTGCTTCTGTCACAAATTGTTTTAACTTCAGCTTGTGGCAAACAACTATGGGCTCACAAAACAGATTTCACCATTGGCCTTTGAGTCATTTAATAATGATTGGAAACAGCATTTTCAGGGAGACACTCAAGATAAATTCCAGTTTCTACTTGGATGAAACTCCTTTTAAAATCCATTTTCTCTGTGTCTTGTGTTCATCCAGGTACTCACAAGAGTTTTTATCATCCAACCTGACTCAGCTGCCTCACTGACTCTCAGCCTACAGCAAGGAATGGGCACCTACCAAGCACGTTTTGGGATGACATGGAATTTTATTGGAACTATTTATGCTTTTTAAATCTCTTCTTTCCTTTCCAGAAATGCTTTAGGGTTTGATCAGAATCCTGAGATGTGCTAGTCTACGGAACAGCAAGCACTTGTTTTATACACAAGCTACTGGAAAACAGGATCTGCTCATTTAGCTGAGATGGCACCTTCTGCATTCTCTGGGTCTCTAGCCAAATTCATCCCAACCACAATGGGTACCACAGGTAATTTAAGGAACAAAGAGCCTCTCCCTGCAGCTATGTGCAACTGCTGGTGGTTACCTAATCCTGCACCTGCACACAATTGCTGATGGTTTCATGATCCTATCTCCTGCTATCTCAGTCCACTTGCCTCTTTTACACTGCAGAATGTCTGGTGTTATAGATTCTCTTTGGCTGGACACTCTTACAGGCTACTCATCTCTCTTTGCTCCAGTTCTAATTGAATTTCCCTTCATTTGATTCCCCTCTGGTTATATGTGTTTGGTTTTTTTTTGTTTTTTTGTTTTTTTTTTTTTTTTAAATGTACTGAGAAAACTCTCTTGTGCATACCAGAGTGGTTGATGAGGTAGCTGAACCTGATTAGTATTTCTGAGCATCTCCATGAGATAATCTGCAGTCATCCTTCCTCCCTGTTCCCTCTCCCTCCTGCTATTGCAAGATAATTTTACAGCCAGTGAGATCATGCATTCAGAGATGTTGTCTTGATGCAAACTTGTATCTGCTAGCACATCTGTGTGAACCATTTCACATCAGCTTTTGGGAGCAAACTAAGGTGTTCCCATTCCTTCATGCCTGCTGAGTTTCTTTCTTGTGGAATTTTCCAATGATGAAACGAAGTATCTATCAGTCAGGAATTATATCTAGGTTTTAAATCTCTTTTTGAATCATCTCATAATTTTCCCAGCTATTTAATGGTCTCAAGCCATTTAGTTCTCCCTATGTCATGTCTACTTTCAGGAAGATTTTACTGAGCTGTTTTGTTACTTACTGGTCCCCTTTCTACCTCTCTCTTAAAACTCTGGATCATGTTAAGTGTATGTGTGGAAACCAGCAAATATGAGTGGTTTGCCAGAGGTCATTAGCAGCTGTTTTAGATCCTAGAAACCCTTGGAACTCTTTGCTCTAATTATGAGAAATAACAACATGCACCTGTACTATAATTTTTATCTGCAGATCTTGAAATTAGTCATAAATATCTGTCAAATATTCACTTCTACACAGGAAGGTAAAAGTCTGGGTACATGGAAGGACCAAGTCACCAAAAAAATTAAAATACTGCACTGTCTCTTTCATCCATACTGACATGCTCTGGATCCACAGCTCTGAAGGAAATACCTGAACTTGCAGGAAAATGCACTGGGGGAGCTTGGATGTCACAAAAATCAGAATATGGAGTGGAAAGCAATGTAGTTTCACAGAGAATTAACACAGATGGTTTTCTGGACACGGGTGTTTCTAGGGTCTTATTTGCTGCTCTTGGAAAGGAATTTTTGTTGTTCTTTTCATGGTTAAGCTGGTTTTTTTGCATTCTCAGAGAAGATGGCAAGAGAGACAGTTCCATTTTTGGCTTGGTAATTCCTCCAGAAGCTAACTCTGCCTTTCTGGTTCCCTCCTCTTTTGGTTAAACCTCTGGGACATAATTAAAGTTGGTTCATTCATTAATAAGTTAATTAAAAATAGGTTGGAGAAGACCTTAAAAAAATCTGGTTCTGCCTCCCCTGCCATGAGACACCTTCCACTGACCAGGTTGCTCAGGGCCCCATCCAGTGTGACCTTGAACACTTCCAGGGATGGAGCACCCACAATTTGGGATCATGTGGACCTGGAATAAAGCTCTGACATCATCTGACTTGTCCATGTGGATAGGGACATAAACCCTCAAAGGAAAGATGATTTGTAACTCTACAATGGTAGCAAACCACATGAGCACAGCTCTCCATGCTGAATTGCAGTGGAAAAATGCTCATTTGGAAGAGCCTGATTCACATATTACTTCATGTCAAAAACAATTTTCATATTGAGAAGAGATTATTTGCATTTGATTACTAAAAGCTGATGTTTAGTCAACAACTATTTATATTTCTGAGGGAGATAAGTAATTTCACTTATTAGTAGGCAGATATATACAGACCTTAATCAGAAGGCTGCAAGGATTTCTGTGATGAATTTTACATGAAAGCACAGTGCTGTATCTGACACCAGTTGTCCAAACTGGAAATCAATATTTCTGGGTTTGATGACACTTATAAAGAAGGAAATCTAGCTTGTTAGTGCCTGTCATGAAATGAAGTGGGTATTTAGTTTTCAGCAAAAATCTGCAAGATTTGTGGAAATCTTGAGGACAGAGGATTTTTTTTTTTTAACCAGTTTATCCTAGGTACTCTTTTCCTGTATAAAAAACAGTTATTCTTTTTATAGATATTTCCTGTGGGGGGTGTGTGTGTAGAGAACCATGTTTACTGTAGGATCTCATTTTTCTCCATTGTGTTTTTTGATATATAATTGCACTGTTTTGGTCAACTCCATTATTTTATGATTAAATTCAGGCATGAATTATTGTCTCAGAGAGTGCAATGCTGAAATACAGACATGGTTTAGTCATTTGGCCAAACACACAACTTAAAAATCTGATTGAACACTGGAGGTATTCCTCTTAGGGGGATTTTCTCATCTACAGGTTGATTTATTTTAATAGAAACAATAACAATTAAAAACCTTAAAGAATGGTTTGAAATGTAAAGCCTTTAGAATGTAATATATAAATCAGAAATACCAAAGATAGAGAGGTTTATAACAATTCAGCCATGTCTTCACCCATGCAAGACAAAATGGTACCTCTTACCAGACCTTATTCTGCCAATTTTTTCTCTTTTTTTCATCCCTCTTTTTATAACCCTTTCTGGCTACTAGAACAAGGAGGATGAACAGCATCTGTCAGTCATTAAAATACAGAGTTATGCCATTTTCAGATTTAACAGCATGTTTTGGGCCTCTATGGAAGGAATATTTTTGAGCTGTTCCTTGGGCAGGTTAAATATTGAATTATGGACTTAGATTTTTTAGTACACCCTAACCAAATCACTGCTTGGCAAGTCCCTGTAGACATTCTAAGTCAATGCCATGGCTCATTCCAATGTTTCTCCAGTGAGCAGAGCAAGCCATGGCTCAGCATGAGACTCCTTTGGTGCCTTCTGCTGAGGAGGTGAAGGTGGGGAAGAAGAGCTGCTCTCTGCTGACTCTGCCTGTGGATGAGAAATTAAATGTTCCAGCTCTGCAGTGCTGAGCATCCATCCCATTTGAGGGAGACTGTGGTTTGCTGCTCACATCTATCCATATCCATTAGCCATGCAGGGCAGAGTGAATGGAGTGGCTGGTGCTCAGCTTTTCAAAGAACCAGGAGTGAAATTTTAATTTGTCCAGAACACACAGTGCAATGTTTCCATTTCTTCTTGTCTGGCTTAACCAGAGTTCAAAATGGGCCTGTCTTGCTGAGTTACTGCCAAGAGAAGGTGAGAGTGTGCTGCTGTGAGGGGTGAGTGAGCAAGGACAGCCACCCTATAATCCAGCAGAACAGAACTGTGTCCTTGCTGGATAATATGACTGTGTCCTGCAAATTAATTTTTTTTTTTTTAAAGTAAATCCTTTGTTGATTGAGTAGCTGGGGCAGGTATTTGAAAGCCTCTGTTTGCTCCCAGTGTAGGTGTAAGCTGATGAACTGTGGGCTTCTGGGTTTTATTTCACCTATGCAGTGTTTGCTAATGAGCCTTCACTGTGTCTTTGAAGAATCCTTCATGGTGGTGAGAGGAGCAGCAGATAAGCAATGTGGTTAGTGATGCTGTCCACATGAAATCAATTGTTTCCACCTTTTTATTTCTCAGGTTCATATCACAGGGCCCTGGTCACTGCAGGCTGGGCACCTCCAACCTCATCATTGCTGGAAGAATCTGGGAAAATGGGAAAAGTTATTGCACAAGAAACTACAGAGTAATCATGGGCAACGTTGCTAATGATGAATTTCTTCCTGAGCTGGGTCTAGCAACTGTCAGCTGGGAAAAACATTGATAGAAGTAGCTGGGCATGGATTTCAGAGGTAGCAGAAATAAATGATAATGTGAGTACTGTTCTGGGCAGAGGTTTCTATATTCTTGCCACATGGTACAAATTTTAGGGTCCTGTATCTGTCTTCACAAGGCCCTTCTTTCTGCAGCTATCTTTGTCTGCAGGCTGAAATTCCTTGATATTCTGAAATGTAAATACCTAATTATGCTTGCAAATCAGGTACTTAAACTTCCAAATCCTCATCATCTTAGTATCTTTGTCTTCCAGATTCTATGAATCCTAAGGGTCAGAAAAGGAGATTTCTATCTGTGAAGCTGTCATCCTGACACATTTCATCCAGGACTTGTGGCATTTTGTAAATGCCACCTTAACAGTCAGGGATGAGGTACTGCACAGAAATATTTTTGGTAAATGAACAGAGGCCCTTTTAGAGGCAAGAATGGAGACTGCCACAGCAAACATCCCCAGGGCAATGTATTTTCTAGGCTGGACACTGTTACCCACTGGATCAGTGATGGAACACACAATTTTTCTCTTCTGCTTCACTTAACCTGCCCAAGCAGCTCCTGATTAGTGAGAATTTCTCACTTATGCAGTTGGATCCTGTAGGAACAGTGGTGGGCTCTTACCTGTCCTGCTGTAGAGCAAATGTCTACTCTTGTGTTTTGCTTCCAACTTCAGGAAACACCACAAGGACCAAGTAACTATTTCAGTGTGGTGTAAAATATGTCTACCCTCAGGTAACAGTAGTTTAGCAAAATGAATCACTGCAGAGTTAAGTGGGATTTGGATCTTCAGATCCTTATTTATAACATGATTTTAGTGTGAGGGGAGGGTGAACCAGACATTTTGTGATAAATTGAGGCTTAATTATGGCAATAAACTGTGGCTTCTTTCTCAGAACGGCAGCCTCATTTATTTACTTTTAAAATAGTGTGAAATTATTAGACTCCAGGAAAAAATAACATTTTATCATCCAGAGTAGTTCTCCTTCTTTTATGAGATATAATTAATAACACTCTTTCTGCAGTTTTGATGTGCTCTCTAGAAGGAGCCCAAACAGTGCAGCAGAGCTTTGTATTTTTTTCCTAAGGCACTTCACAGATGACTGCAGTTATCCTTGCTGTGAGACACTGTGATGCTGTTCCCACTGGAATATTTGTCAAAGTGAAGCCCTGACAGCTTGAAAACACGATGGGGAGAAGAGCATCTCTGGCTGATTCTGTCTGGGCACAGGCAGTTCTGTGGCAGTAAAAGGCAGTCACACAAGCATGGACAGAATGATGCTGCTGTCTCTGTGTGACAGCTCATCCAACTGTCTTCTGCAGACCTTCCTGCCAAACTAAAATATGGGCCTCCAACAGCTCCTTGGGAATGTCTAGACATCAGATCAAGATTGTTGAAATTCTGTTAACTCGCAGTCCCAAATGCCTTTATGGTTGAAACATCACCATCATGTTTTTGCTCACTGCAGATGTCTCCCATCCAGGCAGTGTTTAGATTCCTGTAGCTCTGAAAGTCTTACATCCACATTTTGTCTATGTCCTGTGTAATTTTTGAGGCAGTGTCCTGTTCTATTTACTGGTTTAAATAAAACTCCTGTCCAGGTGGTAGCTTTTATTTCATTTCAGCAACATCATTTTTCCTCTGACTTTGACAGATGCCGTGTGGCTCAGTTATAGGAACTGAATATATCACTGTGACTGTGCTACCTATGTACTCATTCCTCTCTCTCTAATCCTCCAAATGGCTTTTCTTCATTTCCCAGAGCTTTCACAGACTCTTCCCCACTTATCTTGCAGTCTGTATCAAACAAGATCAAAGTTCCTGCCTCCAATCAGCCCATAATGCTGGCCTTCATCACCTGCTCATTACATTTTCAATCACACATTTCTGCTCCTTTCTCTCAGGCAATCCTTCACTCTTGGAGGAAAGCCACCATCAGCCCCCCCCAGAAGTGCCATTATCAGCCTTGGAGTCGACACTTTTTACCCCATTGCCTGATGATAATGATTAAGCCTGTGGAAGGTGCGTGCCATGGCCATCATCTTGATCTCACTCTTTCTTGGCAATTTTTCCTCTTCCTGCACATTCCTGTCATCATTTGCCTTTGGATGGTGACCTCTTTTGGGCCAGGGTGGCCTCAGGACATTGTATGATGGTGATGTGAAATTAGTAAAAATAATATCTGAAGAATTTTGAAAGATGAAGAATATTCATATTCATTATTTTAACATCATAAATCTGGCCCAAAAAATACTTCAAAAATAAGTTACTTATTTGGCAACTTTTTGCTATCCCATGAAATAATTAGTTAGTTATGTATGTCTTTTATTCAGTTTTTTAGTACATGTGGGATTACACTCAGTCACAAGAACTACTCCACAGCCATCTACTTTCTACTTTTCTCTCTAGCAGCATCAGAGCAAATTTAAAGACATGGTAATGTTCTGAAAAGGATATAGAGAAAATGGCTCAAATTAACTAAATCTCCACATTAATGGATTATTCAAACCTTCTGGGGGGAAGCATTCATGCAAAGTTAAAATTGCCTTAATTCACTTTGGAATAAATATTCGGTTTTAAAATATTCACGCAGCATTTGGGGACATTGTTATCTCCTCTTATTAATTTTTTTTTTCTGCCTTCCTGGTTTGCCTGGGTGGGAAACTCAATACTGGGCTGGGGACTGAATTCTCTCCCTGACCATTCTTTAGCTGATCTTTGGGATGTACCAAAGAGATTTGCTTGACTTTGTGCCCAGGTACATCTCTGGGAGTCCTGTGCTCACCCAGCTGTGTTTGGAGGCAGCTCCCAGGGGCTCTCTGGGTGCAGCTGCTCCTGGGGTACCCGTGTGAGAGCAGGGACTGCAGAGCTCCTTGTCTGAATCCAGCTCTGCAATTCTTTGTCCTTCCAGGGGAAGGCACGTGACTCCATTTAGCAGGAGAGCTGGTAAATTGAGTCATTCTTTTGACCACCTTTTAGCACTGTCAAAACTGTTCTTCAGTCAAAAACCCACTCAAATTACACTTATTTAAGTTTAGTTGTCAGACTGTGTGGGAGACTTCTAACACCATCTCTACTGCTTGAATATATGTGCTATGAATATTTCAAATGAAAGCCTCCTAACCCCCCAACATTAACTTTATAGATGGATAATTAATTATCCTCCCTATGGCAACTGGCAGTGGTTTTTATTAACTTGCAAATCAAAAGAAGAGCCTGAAAAATGACAAGCTAATTTTTTAATAAGGTATGTCTTCCATGTTTATTCGTATTTTCTTACCCAGCAGTCTGTAAAGTTATCTATTTAATTTGGAAAAACGCATTATCGCGGTTTGAGTAATCTCCCATGGAAAAAAACAAAGATTATTTTGCAACCACAGTGTTGAAATACATTGTACTGCATGCTAACCAGATAGATATCTCTGCCTGATTTAAGTAAATCAGAATCTCACTCTCATTATAACAATCGTGACAGTAGTGTTAATGTTCATAGAACCCTTGCATGAGTTTTCTCCTGACATGTGATGTTCCCAGACATGAGATTTCTGCCCTGTGGTTTCCTGCCATAATTTTATTTATTATTATATTTTTTTTTAACTTTTGAGATAGGCCCAGGATTTATTTCAGCAACAAGTGTTTTGCAATTAGTTTTAATGGAGTCAAGATTTCACTGGTACTCTCTAGTCCACAAATCCCAGAATTGTTCCATCAATGTGTAATGAAGTTTGTACAAGCAGCTCTTCTACATGAAGGGATTGAAAAAGTACAGGGGAGCTCCTACCAATGCTTGCTTCATATCAAAACTATTCTAAGGAAGATTCTAAGAAATGAGGATGAAAATCATGGAGAGAGACAGAAAGAAAAGAAAAAAAAACCAACAAAAAAACCTGCTGCAACATTTTCATAGCTGTTTGTACCTTTTCCACAGAGCCATGTTTACCACTTGTGGTCCTGCTGTTTCTGTTCTTGTCAGGAAATAACGAGCCCTGCAATCCTGGCCAAGTTTAACAAAGTCACTAATTGCTTTGATTTCAGTTTTCAGCTCCTTGTCCCATTGAGAGCTGTCTCCTGCCTGGGACTGTGCCTGAAGGTGGTGACAGATTCCTGCTGCCTGGTGTGAGTGTCCTTCCCCTCCACAGAAAGGCAGCTCTGCTGAATGTTGCTCTGTCCTGCACTTCTACCCATGTTTCCAACAGGAATAATCATACCTGTGTGTCCCTGTGTCCTCTGTCCATCTGCTGTTTCACCCATATGATTTCCCAGATGTGCTCATGGGTGCCCATAAGGGAACAGGGGATTTCTGCCTCATCCCAAGGCCAGCTTTTTGAGATGAGCTCATGTCCCCTTTGAAGCTCTGAAACAAATTGCTCTGTTTGTTGCCCTGTTGAAAACTTGGCTAGAAATCATTGGCTTTCCTTCTGAAGTACAATGGTTTATCATCTCCATATTCCTTTTGTTCTATTGGCATAGTTTAGAGATTTCTTTATTATTCATATTTATGCATCACTTCTTGGAAGCCTGTGGGGAAGACAAGATAGAGAAATCATATTTGAAAGAAAAAGCTGTCAAGCTTAATCTGCTGCATTTCTCATTTTCTGGAACTGTGGGAAGAAATCTTTGTGAGGCAGTTGTTTGGACAGTCTCTGATCCAGCTTTAGAAACCCTGGCACGTGTAGAATGCTGGACTATAGAAAAGGTAGGGGTGCATGTGAGCACTATAAACCCAGGTAGGTGCAGCACTGGGGAATTCAGACCCATGGTTTGCAAGGTGTCTGACAGCAACAAAGGAGGAGAGGGGCTGCAGCCACAGGTGCCTCAGCAGGCAGGAGCTGGCTCCTGACAGCAGCTGGGAGCAGACATGAAGTCACAGCACTATTGATCATCATCATATTCACAGGTTTAATATAGCTGGTTTGTGTCTACAACGAGAAAAACACGATTTTGGATAGCAGTAGTGTTTTGTCTGCCTGAGTGATTAGTGTTTCACTTAGCAGTCTGTTAAACTGCCTGCCAGAATCATAAAGGATGCAAGCTGGTGTGTCATATCTCTCTCCAAGACTGTTAGGATATTTATTTAAGCACAGGGTGAGGGGAACGTTGTGCTAAGCACCTCAATGAGCAATGTGATTGTTTTGGGTAAGCAAGAAACGTGCTTTGATGTCTGGGTGGGTGAGTTGGTTTGTTTCAATCTTCACCATGGGGCTTGACTGGTGCATCTGGGTTTGCTGGACTCTTAGATCACCCACAGTGCTGGATGGGGTGGAGCAGGCTCATTCTAGGCCAGCTGACCTGCTGGAGCTGAGGCCATTGCTCTGGGCTGACCCAGTGCACGATGGCACCCAGCTGCAGTGGATGCAGGAATGGCTGACACCCCACAGCATCCTATGGGATGTGCTCTCTCTTTCACTGCTGCTCACACCCAGAAATTAGACTCCACACACTCCTGCAAAGTTCTTCTCAATTCACAAACTAGTATCTGGCACCAATAATGAATTTTGAATTCCCTGGGCTAATTAGGCATAGTCTGGAAAAGCCAGAAAGGACTTTGCCTTTAATTAGAATTTATGTTTCATAGAGGTAATAAATCTTGCTGGGGTTTAGGGCCATCCATGCACTTCTTTTGCTTTTTATTGACTCAAACTTTGGTTTCTCTCCTTGGAGTGTCACTGATCAATATTTGTTTAACTGACATTTTTCCCCATGCTGTCCAAAATCTAGGTCCTGACCATTAGTAAGCGATATGCAATACACTTAATTTCTCTCCAAGCTCAGGATAATGCAGGATAATCCCCACCCTGCCAGCTTCCCTAGAAGAATGCAGCAATTGCATTTCCTTTTTCTTTCTTCAGATTTTGTTCGTAACCTTGCTGTAACTGCAAATTAAAGAGAATATTCTTTTCAGCCCTGGCACAAAATTAATTTAATTTCCATATTTTCATTATCTTCCTATTAACCACTAGCACTCTGCAACAAAGAAGCTATTTGAAATATATAAAGCTACAGCCATTCCCTGCTGCAAACTCTCAGGGGCTCTTCGATAAATTACATCCTCATAATGAAGAAGTAGGGGAAAGAGTGGCAACAATAGATTTTTTTTCACAGTGAAATGAAATCGGGATTTGATCTGATGCAACATGACTTGCTCACAGCGCAGATAGAATATCAAATTATCCCTGTGAAATTTAAACCTTGCTGTATTCCTCCCCTTGTATTCATTGTTCTGCTGAAACCTTGAGGAGCGTGTACAATAATTTGCAAATGGGGATTTAGTTGATACAGTTTATTTTTGTCAACTTTCTCAATTTAATTATCTTCAGCCTACAGTCTAATTTATGTGTTTGATGTCACTATTCATTAGCAGCGCAGATGCAGCCTGGAAAGGGATTGTAAAAAAGCCCAACAATGCAGCTGGGTTCCCTCCTTAAACACAGTGCACCAGTTAAGGACTGGAGCTGGTTACAGCATGGGATTGAAACAACACCACCAGAAAAATTACTACCTCAAGGAGCACAAGAATGTGAGTTTGTGTAAGTAACGTCTGTAAAAGTTGTAATATCAAAAGGATGTAGTTCTAATTCTGTGCCAGGACACATATCTGATTCATTAGCTGTCACTTAGAGGAGAGACAGACAGACCCTAAACTGGAGTTATGCTTTTCAAGGTCACTGGCCAAATGAAAAACTGGCAATACGTTTCATTGTGGGTTACTGTGAAATGGATTTGTTTGGGTTTTCTGTTCCCTCCCTTATATAAAAATGCCTTACACTGTTTTTAAACAACTCTAAGATTTTATATATTCAAAATGAAATATTTGGGATTTTTTTTTTGTTTGTTTTAAGCACAAACTACAAAATGAAGGTCACTTCCATCTGAAAAAAACAACGTATTTAAAATGTTTTTGGTTTCTACTTGTGTGGATTTTTTATTTTGTTTTAAAAACAAATACTTCCCCAAATACCCTCAAATCCATGTACTGACAATGACAGAAACATGCAGACTAATTTTGATTAACTGAAATTCACATCTGTATGAAAGCTACAGATATTGGTTTGGCTGAATATGCTAAGTGCAGTTCCTGAGTTTAGTCTCTGAGTTGGTCAGAGATCAAATCAGGGTGCTGGCTCTGCTGGTCTCCAGCTCTGCAGATGAAACCCAGGATTATTTTATGCCTGCCCACGGCATAAGGGAAGGAGTTTTTCCAGTTCAGGCTCATCTTGCTGGCAGGAAGACACCTGCTCATGAAACTCCTTTCAACACAGCTTCCTCCCCCTACCCATCTTGTCCCTGGGTAGGGGGGATTAGTAAATCCCTGGAAATAGGAGGCTGAGCCCTTTGCTGTGACATCTCTGCCACCTGGGGTATGGACAAACCAAGGGGCACACTCTGCTCTGGGAGTCTGGGTACCTGCAAGGCTGCTCTGTGCTTTAGGCTGTGTCTTTGCCTTCTGAGTGACATAGCAGTTACTGGGAAATTAAGAAATAACTCATTAAAACCTAAAAAACCCCATCCCTCCTCCCCAAGAGCAAATTCCCTGCTGGTGTAGAGCACACAGAGCTCTGCCCGCTGTGGGAGGTCTCGCTTGGGCTCCAAATCCACCTTTGGGTTTTGCTGAAATCTCATGTTTCAGGAGCATGGCCTGCTGCCCTTGTTTCCCTGCCATGGGGCCGAGGAGGAATTCCTCAGTGCCTGACACTTGCCAGCTGGGCTGGGGCTGCTGCTGATTTTGGGGGGATCCCATGGGCTGCCCAACAGGTGCCAGGGGCTGCAGCCACCGTCCGAGTGGGAGGTGCTGCTTGGTTTTGGGGTATTTGGGGTCTGAATCTCATGAACCTTTGCATGCCACTCTGGTGACTGCTCCCACTTATCAGAGTTAAACCCCATGAAAAATCCAGCCCACGTAGCTTTAAAAATTTAAAGCGATCGGGTGAATCGTTCTATGTATCAATTAAATCAACCCTTCCAGTGACAAGTGGATATTTGATTTTCAACCCCCAAAGGACAGTACATACTGTATTACACTATGGTGATATTTCCTAATAAATTATCGAGCTGACATCTTGCCTCTGAGGGGGAGAGGCAGATTGTTAACAAAGAAGACAAACCCGTCTCTTTCCTATTCATGCCTCATTTCCATTATGCATAAGGGCACTGGTCTCAGTGCTCTGCACTTTGTGTACTTTGTAAATGATGAGAGAGGGGAGAGGAAGAGCTCCTGAGCTCCTTATACAAATATGTATTTTTATAAATATTATTATTTTTTAAAATATAGAATCACAGAATCATTTATGCTAGAAGAAATCTCTAAAGGACATTTAGTCCAAGCCCTCTGCTATGACTGGGGACATCTTCCACTATACCAAGTTGCTCAAAGCCCCATTCAGTCTGACCTTGGATGTTTCCAGGGATGGGGCATCCACCACCTCTCTGGGCAGCCTGAGCCAGTGCCTCACCAGCCTCATTGTAAAAAACTTATTCCTTATATCTGTTCTAAACTGACCTCCTTTAAATTAAAAGCAATTGCCCCTTGCCCTGTCACAACAGGCCCTGCCAAAACATGCACAAAGCAGTGCCAGAGTCGACCCCAGCTTTGCCCTTTCCTCTTCCTGTCCCTACCCAGAAGCAAGTCATTATCTCACTCACAGTAATGGAAATATTAAATCAGACCTTCCAGTAATTTTGTATCAGCATTGCTTCACCTTCACATTCATAAAGCCTCACCTAGGGTGGGAAATCACACAGCTTGTGCAAGTTTGTGAAGCTGGCTTGGGACAGAGCTGGCTGTCAGGAGCTGGAATACAGGGAAAGGCTGGGTTTGCTCTCTCTGGGGCTCAGGGATAGCCAGGATTTGCTCCTCAGCATCTCCTTCCTCATTTGTGGACATGGTGACCCCAAATATCCCCACTGGGGCTAAGGCTTGGTGAGAGGCAAAAGAAAGAACTGTGTGAGGAGTGTTTGTTGGACCCCAGGGAATGTTTGTGAGGTTTCCCAGAGGGTTTCAGTGGTTTGCAGTGTTTGAGAGAATTACTGAAATTATTAAATTGGAAATAATAAATTCTCAATTCTCAATTAATTCAGCATTTTGACCAAGTAAGCTGGGGGCGAGGGAGAGAGATGACAGCTGGTGGAACAAAGTTTCACAAACGTCCATGAGTATTCACTGCCCAAAAAAATCTTTTATTAATTCCCAATTTGTTTTAAAAGCACATCTTAGCATCTGCTAAGGGATCAGGAACCACGAGGGAGGCACCTGTAAATAAACAAGCAAAGCAGAAGTTAAAAGGCAGTTTTGAATGAACATACATTGGAAACACTCCTCTGATTCACTTTTCACATATTTAGGAAAGTGCTTCTTGGGACTCAGTTTCACTGGTACACAATACATTAGCTGATTGTCTTTATTGGGAGCTTGTTATGTATTAATATCTATTTATTATTATTTGACTCAACAAGTTATATGAATTTGGTTCCATGTTTTTTTTTTTTTTTTTAACAAATTTTCATGCAGTTTTATCCCATCAGTATGTGACAGAACAACTGGTTTGCTGGGCTGTGTTTTCCCTAGCTCTGCCTCCAAAAGGGTTTTCACAGCTTTTAAATAGAAGTTGTTGTGGTTTGGTGTCTCAGAGCTGGAAGTAAATGACAGTTCTCCACAGGGAAGGATGTGTCTGAAAGAGGCTCAGCCTTCTGCAGACAGTGGAATAACTGCAGGAGAAGCCTTAATTGGGTGCAGGAGGGAGGAAGCAAAGAAAGCCCTTGACAGGTTGAAATATTTTTCTGTAGCAGCAGCATTTTAGAGGCACTTGTTAATGAAAATGATTGATTGGAAAATGAGTCAAAGCTTTTAAATCTTAAAAAAAAAAAGACTTTTTTTTTTTTTTTTTTTTCTTTCTTGAAAGTGGATTCCTCATCTGATCAGGAAGACAAGAGAATTTTCCTCTCTACCTCCAAAGAATTAAAAGTTCCTTCAGGCTCAGTGTTTCTGAGAAACACTGCATAATTATGCACAGGACACCTGGTGCATCTGTGTGACAGGCAGGATGAGGTATCTGGTTTGCTTTTGAGACAGAGAATAGCGAGAATAAAAGGTGAAATACCTTTTGTACTAAGTGTTTAATAATGTCTTTTGTCAAACAAATTAACACCAGACACCCTCCCCAAAATCCAACCTAAGCTAATGAACAGCTGGAATACTACCTGACATACCACCAAAATTTTTAGATACCATGTATTGTTGCTTCTGATGTAAAATAATGAAAATAAAATAAATGACAGGCTGTTTTCAAATGGCTTTATTGTCTGTTCTATTCTAGTGGAAGTGCTAGTCTTCAGTATTAGTAGGGAAGGTAGAAATAATGATAGGAATATTAATATCCATCTTCCACTTATGTCACACTTCCAACCCCATGAAGTATATGCTAAGATGATGCATGACATCAATGTAGCATTAATAAGAGCTCAAATATTAAAAAAAAAAATCCCAAAGTGAGAGCTTTTCTACCAGTTAATTCAGATTTGCTGCCTATTTATATTTCATAAATAAAATATATCTTTTTGCCACCTGCTTAGATAGCTGGCACTCATAAATAAAATAGTGACCCAGTAGAATCTGAACATTAGAGAAGAGAGTGAATATAATTTTAAAATGTTGAAAGTAGGTGAGGCAGAACAAAAGTAGCTGGCAAGCTGCACTTCTTTCTGTGTATTCAGCTTGCATGCAGGGTTTATATGCCTTCAAATTGTTGGAGCTTTAATGGTCATAAAGATTAGAAAAAATTAAAATCCAGTGAAGTAGAAAGCAGGGCTCTCCCCACACACGTTTTCTTAATTTAATTTTTTTAAAATGGGTCTGCTTCCAGCAAAAGACTCGGTTCAGCAGCTCTGAGCTCAGATAAATAATGTGTCCTAGCATTGTTTTAAATCAATGGGTAGTGTCCCTGTGCTGGGTGTGTGAGCACCCTGCTGATCAAGGTCTCTTCTGGCAGAAGCCCTGCAGTCTCTGCACCTCCAGGGAAATGCTCAGGCTCCCCTGGCAATGGAGAACCTGTGCTAAACATCCCTTCCTGAGGCTGCAGGGTGAAAATGAACCAACTCCTTGTTTAAGTGTGTGCAACTGGCTGGTTTTGGCTGCTCTGGGAGGTGTCACAGGCTTGCCTGAGCTCTCAGTTTGTGCTGCAGCTCTGGTGACTTGCAGCATTGCCTGTGCAGTGCTCCTTGTGTGCTTTTTGTCTTTAAATGATGGCAGGAGGGGCTGAAATGATTTTTGCCTCTGCTGGGCTGGCTTTATCCTCTGAGTTCTGGGCTGCCTGCCTGGGTGATGTGCTGAGCCTTGGATCTCTCCACAAGATCTGCATGGACAGAGATAGGGAGCGTGTCTCAATCCAGCTCCTGGGCTCTTGTTTGCAGTCCTCTGTGATGGTTCAGTAATCCTAGGAGCTAACAATAATAATATCAAGTGTCATTACCAATGGCTTTTTTAATCATCATTATAATTCTTATTCTGAATAGCACTTAAAGCACATTTTTATCTTCCGTCGACAATAAAGTGCAGCCTCATAAATATTTAAATTGTCTGATTAAATTATCCGTGCTGAAACAGATAACTGGGCACTTTAATAAGCTTAAACTAAAATCTTGGCTGTTATTATCTCCCTGGAGAAGGGAGAGAAAGTGATAAAGGTTCCCTTGGCCCAGGTGACCCTCACACCGTGTTCAGATCAGCAGCAGGCAATTCTTGTCAAAGCTGAAAGAGGCCTCAGAAATGAACAGAAAGGTGTTGATAATTAATAGCAATAACCATATCTGCTATCATATCTCTCCAGCTGATGAATGTAAGGAGAGGACAGAAAGCCTGCATGGCTCCTCTGCTCCAGAGGAGCCAGAAAACCACAGTGGGGAGAGATGCTGGATGGGGTCAGGTTGGATGGGGCTTTGAGCAACCTGATCCTAGTGGAAGTGTCCCTGCCCACGTTGGGGAACTGGACCTGGATGACCTTTAAGACCCCAGACCATTCTGTGGAGGTGGCTGTGCTGGTGAAGGTGTCCCCCTGGGGAAGGGGGAGAGCTGTGATGCCTCAGAAGCTGATTACCAGTCCAGGTTCCTCTATTTAAGGCCCCTTTCCTACACTCAGAGACACCTTCTTCAAGTCTGTACTGAGATTCCAGAGCCAGAGAGGACTGTTCTGCTGTGTTGTTCTCCAGAGGCACATGCCAGCCATGGGATGTCAGCCAACTCCTTGTTCAAGTCCTCTGGCTTGCTGCTGGATCAATGCATGCATTCTTTAATTGAAAAATGAAATTGTTATGGCAGCTGCTGTTTTTCTCTCTTTGTGTTCCTGGAAAATGTTGAAACAGCCTGAGTCACCTGTTGCTGACTCCTGAGGTCATTGCCCTCACTCCAACAGAGGAATATTCTATTCTTGCCAGCCTGAGTCAGAGAAAGCTCTGCACAAACACCTGCACTGGGTCCTAACTCTCCTCCAGGCAGGACAGCATCCCCCAGAGCCACTTCCAGCCCAGAACTGCAATATATTATGATTTTCCCCATTTGACACACAACATATACAAAATACACTCTGGGGTATGGTGCAGCCTCAAGGCTTTGGTGGAGACAGAGAGGAATCAGGGGGAGAGCAGGGAAGCTTTAGAGCAGGGAAACATGAAGATAAAGGGAAAACATGTTTTAAAGCAGAGCTTGGGACAAGTCTACCCTGTGTGGGAAGTAAGAGAGCACCATGGGTAAAGAGGAATGAAGATTTGGAGCCAGGGTGGGCTGTGCTGTGGAGATGGTGAATCTCTGCAAGACCCTCTGCACAGAAAGTCTCCTCTGCAGCAGTGGGTCAAGCTGGCTTTGTTTGATCCCAGCCCCCAGATCACTTTGCTGCTGACTTGCAGTGGGTTACCAAGCCTTTGGCTGTGCTGCTATTTCATATCCTGTCCAAAATTCTTGTGCCCCTCCTTTTTTCTTAATCACTTCCACTACCCACTCCAGTGGCTCTGCCAAGCAGCTGCAGTGAGCACGGCTGTGAGCCAGAGCCTGGTCTCCCTCACCTCAAACTGCAAGAATTGCTTTGTGCCTACTCTTTGTGCTCAGGGGAACAGCTCTGAGCAACTGTGGGCTGGGTTAAAGCAGAGAGACAGAAGATTCCTATTGCAACCTGTTGGATTGGGCAAAGTCAGCATAGAAAATCTGGAGCACAAAAGCAGGAGGCACAATCTGATTTTGCTTTTAGTCCCTTTAGTACTTCACAAGAAATCAAGCAAAATTTTCTCAACATCCTTCAGCAGCAAAAAAGGAGAACAACAATAAACCCTCCACTTCACACACATCTGAGGAAAAAGAAAAAATAGACTGGTATGAAAATAAAAGGGAAAAGCAGGGCAAGAAATATAATTAACAGACTTATTACCCCAGGGGAAAAGAAGGGTTTGTTTTGCAACTTCAGAGGATGGGAAGGATTTAAATATTAAGTGGGTGCCTGTATATCCCTGTGTGCATGAATTTCTAGCTCTGTGTCTGTGCTTTTGTGTCTGAGTACACAGATGGAGAGTTGGCAGGGCTCGTGTTACTCCGTTTATATGTAAAATGTATATTCTTTATTTATACATTTGATAGGAAACATGGAACAAGCTGTCAAGAGCAGGTGTGGGGTATGTGTGTATGAGAAATGCCTAATATATACTTTCTCCCTCCTTCCAACTTACACAAACACACCCAGCTCTTCAGACCACATTTCCATTCCATTTTAGGCCAAATGCTCCCCAAGTCCCTGAGCACTCTGCACCTTTCCCTGAGAATGAGGAGCTGGCAAGGAACAGCTGAAAAGCCACCAGCTCCTAACCTCTCATTCTTCTTATTTTTTTTTTTCCTTTAAAACATTTTCCACTATTTTGCTGCACTCTAGTTTCTCAAAAGAAAAACTTCAAGGTACTTGCTGAGAACAGACCATGTAACACCACACACAAATGTGTCAGCCTGGCAGGTAGTGCACACTCCTCCCCCTTAATTAATCTTTAATGCCATTAATTGGTTGTCTGCTTGGTGGCGAGGAAAAAGGGTAAACACTGTGCACAAATCAATTTAATTCTGCTCCTAACCTGGTTGTTTTCAAGGGGATAAAAACAATTATGAGCACTGCAGTGACTGGACACACAGGATTTGCTGATAACAGCCCCTGGAACATGCACGAGTCACACTCACTGGTGCAGGGCTGCTTATTGAGTATTATTCCTCTCAGATTGACTCATTAGTTTGTTGTGGACCCAGGTATATGAGAAAGGGGTGATATCATTGGATCCAATTCCTTCTTTGCAGCTGACTCTTTATTTTATGCCCTGGGCCTGGCCTAAAATAGACCTTTTGGAGTCTGCTGCAGCACACAAAAATAAAAGTGGTTGCTCCTTGCTTGCAGGGCAAACTTCTGGGTGTTTTTTCATTCCTCAGCAGGATCTCAGATTTTTCATTCTGTTAATCACTGTGACAATCTTTGTTCCAGCACCTGGTCCTTAGTTTTAGCATGAGGGCTGGGTGTGACAGGTTTGTGACAGAGCGGGAGTGGTAGCCTGGCACTTCCCATCAATTAATCAAATTGCATCAGAGGTGTGCAGTAATATGCCAAAGTGAGCAGGTGTCAGGATGAGGTGTGTGAGTTCTGTACAGATGTCATGGATATTGTATTATAGATTATCCCTGCCCATGGCAGGAGAGCCAGAACTGGATGATCTTTAAGGGCCCTTCACACCCAAACCATTCTGTGATGTCTTTGGGTGACATCCCCCTGGTAGAGAGCTCTGCTGGGCTCTTCACAGCCCACAGCTTCTCTGAAAGAAGCAGGGAAAGGCCTCTGGGTGTGAATGTCTATAAACTCTTATTCCACAGTGTCTCCCAATATCCATCTTCTAATTTAAAACTCTTCCTCCTGTCAGAATTGGCCTACATGGCTTAATCTCATGTAAAATACCCTGAAATACCCTCTACTTAGCTGATGGCCCCTCTTAATGTTCTAAATAGCCTTTAGTAAAGCTCAGCCAGTGGTATGTGGCCATGGCCATCTCCATCTCCATCTGAGCTCAGAGAAAGCTGCCAAGTGAGCTGCAGGGAAAAGGTTCTCCTGAGCCTTCAAAGTGATACTGAGCACTAAGCAAAACATCAGCCTCTGCTGCCCTGAACTTCAGAGCAACTCAAACCACCTGCTGAGTGAGCCTGGTAACTCAGGAAAGCTGGGATTAGGGCAGCAGGGAGACTTGCAATTCATCTGTGAGTAGCTCAGGAGAAGGTTATTCCTCTGGCTCAGGGTAGGAGCTGAAGCACTTACAAGTAAAATTTATTTTGCTTTGGGAAGAAAACATCTATTCCCAGAAATGTCTTTAGGAGAGATGAGGCCTTTTGGTTTATGTGCTGTGCTCATGGCAAGGGCTGTGGGCTGGCAGCAGAGCCAGGAATGAAGTAAAACAGCACTGGGAGGGGAAGAGGCATTTGTAAGGCACTGAAGAGGGATAATTTAATGGTGACACTGGATTCCCTGCCTGGCTCCTCACAGAACTCATGGTGTGACCTGGGGTAAGTCTTTCTGAGGGAGTTGTGGTCTGATAGCCTTGCCCTGTTCTTGCTGTTGGTGCACAAGAGCTTGGAGGTGTTCTGCAGGAGGTGGCACCAGAACCCTCAGCTGGCCCAGAGGAACTGTGGTGGCACTGAACGGGCAGAAAGCTCAGACACAAATGTCTGGTTGTGCCAGTTCTAACTTTTATTAAGAAGTTGCTAATTTAAAATATTCAGTATTTTTTGCCCTTCCTGAAGGACTTAGGAGGCTTTTTCAGTGGTTTGTAGGAGTCAGAAGTGGATTTGGATTGTAACCATGAGTATTTAACCCTGGATGAAATGAATGGTTTGGCTCATGCAAGTGTAGAGGTGGGACCTGGCTGTTCTAAGTTAGGCACACTTAGACAAACCTTCAGCAGAACTCACACAAGAGCTTTATCCAAACTCCTTGTGGCATTTTCTGTTGCATTGTGACAGTTCTGAATGCTCTGCTTGGAGCTTTTCCTTATCTAATGTGATGGTATTAATGAAACCTTTGTTGCTGTCTTTCAAGGGGGCTGGAGTCTTTCTTTGTGTCCTTTAATCTTAAAATTCCTTGATATGGAGAATATTCTTTGTACTTCAGATATTTCCACAGAAACCCACTGGTGAATTTATGCTACTGGTTGAGTTTTTACTTTTTCTCTTTGTGAAACCTGAATAGAAACCACTTCTCAATCTGTGTTCAAATGCCACATTCACCTTCCCCAGGAGGTGGAACTGATATTTCCTGTGTGTCCCTCTCAGGAACTGAAGCTCTTGCCAGGACAGCTCCTTCTCCCACATCATCTATCAGCTGCTGTTGGGATATTCAAAGATTATCTGAAGCTTATATTACTTTTCTTTTGAAAATTGCTTTAACTTAATTACTCATAGCAATTCAAGAGTGTAATACTCTCACTGGTTGGGGTAATTAGGAAACCTTAATTAGCTCTTTAAAAAATATCAAAATGTAGCTGTGTCATTGCTATAACATCCTCATTATTTCATCTGGCAGCTTTAACTGGTGCATTTATGTTTCTGATTTACATATTCTTTCCCTTGGTGCTGAACAATATGACTTGGAATAATAATAAAAAAGTTAAGTTACTCCAGAGAACCATTACATGAGAGATGTGGGTAGAGACAATATGTGAATATTCCAGTATCTTACAGTTAAACTTGGTTTATTAGTATAGTACTTAATATGCAATGAAATTATGTCTGTGGATGTTACTTTGTTGTATCACTATCCTTGTTTTTCCCTAAATTCAGTGGGTGTGCAAGAATGCATTATTGCTCTAAAAACTCATTATTTTTGGAGGGTAAAAATGACAAATGTGAGCTCCTCTCAAATACAATGCTAAAGCACCTATTTGTTGGACACAGCTGAAGGTTTTGCTCATGAACTTGAGTCAAGCAAAAGGTGTTTTTTTTTTCTCTTTCAGTCTTAATTAGAATCTAAATTTTTGAGCCTATTAGTACTTTGTTCTAAAAAAGATATAAATTCCTTATGTAGAAATGTATTGTATATTTGTCAGTATAAAAAAATAGACTGCTCATGGTGAAGAAAAAAATAAACCTTTCAAACAAACTTTTAATGAGTAAATAAATGTGATTTGACCTTTAGCCATTGTATGCATCACTGTGGTTTAAAGTGAGTCTTCAGGTAGAGATTGAGGGGTAATAGAGGAAATTATAATTCCTTGGATATACAGTTTTTACCAATCCAAGAGCTGCTTCCAGGAGTGGAACAGGAATTTGAGGGGGGGAAAAAAAGGTGGATTAAAAAAAAAAAAAAAAGGTACTTATTATCTTTAAAAATTTATTTAAAAATTTATTTAATTGCATTTTATATGGAAGAGTCAAGATTTAATTTAACAGATGAACCAATGGAGGCTGCACCAAATAGAGGTGAAGGTCTGGGGCTGGAGAGCTCCTTTTTGGAGGTGGTGGTTTCAGGACAATCAGAACATTTGGGACACTATTTTATAGATAAAACTATAAATAGCCCAGTTAATGCTTCCATTCCAATTCCCTATTATGTCTCTTGCTTATAGAGTTCTGTATGTGTTTAAAAAGAGGAAGAGCATAGGGAATAAATTTGTGCCTGAAAGTGCAGGGAGCTGAGAAGTAATTTAGAAGTCACTTATGTGATATATATTAACTGATACATGAAATTGAAGGAAGGCCAGTGAGTGGCCTCTTGGAGCTGATTTTATGATGTTGAAGGATGGATTTTTCATGCAACAGTTATTCAAGATGGTTTTCACTCTTTAAATGAATACTCAGAGTGGAAGTTTTATCTTTTTTTCTGCATCAACGCAAAATAATATTTTATTCTTAATGCAACTCAGTGTGACTGTCATGTAGGAGTTCACTCAATAATTTACAGTGGTTGTCTCCTTCTCTCCTCATCCTCCTGCTGGTCACTGAGGCTGCTGGCCCTGCTCTGATCTCCTGGTGCTGTGATGACCAGTAGATCCTGGACCTCAACAACTCATTTGCAAAACCAGCACAACCTTTACATCCTCTCCAGGGAGTTCTCTTTGGGAAAAGTCTGTTCAAACCACTTTGACCCACCATCAGTCGTGCATTTCACTCCCCAGCTTTGACAGCACTGGAAAGATGCTTTTCCCCCTCCTTTGAGTGACATTCTGCTGTCTGCAGAAATGAGCTCAGCCTTTCTTTCCTCTCTTGCCCCCTTCCATAGCTTCCTGAGATGTAGGATGCTACAGGTATTTCTCTGTTGCTCTTCCAGATGTAAACAGCACGAACTTGCTTGAATAAAAACGATGCCACTGGATGGGAAAAAAGACCAGCAAGTAGCAAATTCAATAGTTTTTTCAACAATGCAGCATCTAAATTAAGAGACAGCCTCTGGCAATGATGTAGTCCACCTCCAGTTTATGAAGATTCTGGGGGTTTGGGAAGTTTCTAGATAAATCTGCAAACCTTGCTGGAACAAACCAGATGAATCTCTCCATTCGAGCGCTTTATTTTAACGTGGCATTTACTTTCTTACACTGGCTAAGCAAGCGTGTTCCTGTGAAATCAGCTGGTTTGTTCTTCTCCAGCCATGCTTACCCTCTGCAAAGCCACAGTATAAACTAATTAGGGATTTGCTGTTTGGAGAAAGTTGTGATAAGTTTGCTGACAAGGGCATCGCCTAATCTCACTGCGCACACGTCGGTGGCCATACATGTGTGAAATTAAGTGGGTTTTTGCTGATTCCCACAGACTGCCTGTTTTTATCTTGAGACAACACTCCCAATCATAAAATGCATTAACATCTGCTATCAGGGGCTTACTGTAATACGTGTAACACCAGCAGCAATTCTTTGATATCACCCTCAAATGCATTGTTGAGGGAGATCACAGAAATGGCTTTGATAGGCTACATGATTTACCTAGAAGAAGGAAAAGCTGATAGGGAAAATAATCCTGCAAGGTTTTTGCTCCAAATAGAAATGGTGTAGATGGATCTGGTACCAGCTGCTGATAGGAGCTGGTCTACCTGAGGGTATTTTGTTCTTTTAAGCTAGTTTTAAGTGAAACAATTGTCCTGCAACACACACCTGCGTTTGGGAGGATGATGGGAGGTTTGAAGTGATAATAATGCAGAGCAAGGAATCAAAAAAAAAAAAAAAAAAGGCAAAAACCAACTACCTTCTATGCAGGGAAAAAGGATCATCTTCAGTTGTAAAACCTAAGCCCAAGTTTTCTCTAGGTCACAATAAAACAATACTTACTTAGCTTCCACAAGATTTGCTGCAGGCAAAATGTGATTGTTGTTAAAGCACCAGATACACGAGGCCAAGAAGACAGTATTCTGTTTATTCAGTTATTTTCTAGTATTATTTAGTACTTGTCAAGACATTTCCAGCCAGTTGAAGCTTTCTGGGCTTTCAGCTGAAGCAGTTTTGGAGGCAGTAACATCCCAGTGGGGAATAGAGTAAGAATATTAAAATACAGGGTTTATCACACATGCCTGAACTTAACTGCAGGTAGGCTCAATAAAACAGCTCCCCTGGCAGTGAGCAATTACTTCATCCCTCCTCACTAGGGATGCTCCAGGGCCTTATCAGGACAGCATTTCCTCTATCCTTGTCTTTAGCTGCTCCAGTTCCATGTACAGTGGCTGCAGGATATCATCACACCCAAAACGTGGGGCACAGGGAGGGGAAAAACAAGGAAAAATTAACAGAAACACCAGTTTTTTCTTGCTTTTGAAGAATCTCATCTCAAAGCTTTTTCACATCCCTGTGCTTTCTGTGCTGTTGAGCTCAGCATACAATTTGCAGGGAGTAGAAAGTGTTGGGAAATGCAAAAGCTTGGATCTGAAACAGCTGTGGCTGTAGGGAAGGGTGTAAAATTGAGGGAATTTGTTATTATCTGATGGCATATTGTTCTATTTTAATTATTGGAAATATAAGTAGTGGGGATCTGCAAACTAAGTGAGGTTTGGTGCTATGCAAAGGGAAATATTTCCTTTCACTTTTTGTCTTTCTTTCCCCTAACCTCAGAGAAAATTCCCACTTTTTTCTTTCTCTGCAATCCTTCTCTGTGATTAAACTGAGCCTCTGTTTTCAGCAATGTATGTGGAAGGAGATGGTGAAAACCTCCAGTTGAGACTGGACATATGATTTACATAGTTAACTTCAGGGATGTTCATGAATGTGTAGCTTGTGGGGAACAAAACTAAATGGCTGCTTATAAATGCACTAATTGGGATTGCTGAGGCTGCTGCACACCAAGAGAAATAACCAGGATGCATTTGGGATATTTGCCCCATTGTATTCAAAGCACGGAAGAAAATCCAGGGAAATTGTAGGAGAGCCTGACTTAATCAGAAATCCCTGCTGCAGCAATCAGGATCAAATGAATAGTAATTGTGTTAATCAGCTTGTGAACTTTTCTGCCATGTTCATAATTTCAAGTATCATCAAACCCTGTGCAGTGGGCCAGTTGCTGCTGCTATAATGAAATATTGTCTGTAGGAGGAAGGATTTATTCTGTTGTAAGCCAGTTGCAATTCTCCCTCTAGCAGTTCTTGTAGAAGCCTTGGATATTTTTATTTTATTGTTCTTATGATTGAGCTACAAGAAATATTCCAAAGTACAACTGTGGAGTCTCTGCCCTGCTTTTCAGGAGGGGGATTATTTTTTGGTACCTCTGCTGAAGGATTGCTCCCCTCTAACTGAGCAGTGTGTTTTCAGCTCTGAGAAAAAAACTTAGTAAAATCCTTCTTTTACCTTCAGGTCAGGTTATGGCTGACCCTGAGAGGAATTTGCTGCCTCAGCTGTGCTGATGTCCTGGGGTGACTCTGCATGGAGATGAGGTACCAGCCTTTAACCATCTGTGCCTCCCAGGAATAAAAATCAGGAGAACCTCCAGAATCCTGCTAAGTATTCACTGCCTTAAAGCTGGAGCTGAGTGTGCAGGAGTCACCTGCAGGTTGGGTCCTGCTTTGCTGCACCACTCAATCACACCTCACAAATAAGGAAGGCTGTTTTGGCAGGGGTGGTTAAGGCATCAAATTCACCTTGCACCTGGGGGAGCTGCTCAGGTGTGGCAATCCCTGGCCTGGGCTGTTTTTTCCCAGTGCTGCTGCTTTTATTTCCCAAAATGGATGTTTTTCCCCCATCTTGTGTATTGAAAGTGTGAACTCTGTAGGTTTCTGAGCCCCAGCCCAGGAACAGCTGGACTTGGGAGCAGCTGGGCTGTGATACTTTGGCTCTCCTGTGTGTATTTGCATGCTTGCTCTTTCCTTTTTGTATAACTTTTTAATGGGTAACATTTTCACTGTAAATAACCATAAAAAGGAGCAATAAATGTCCTGCCTAAAAGGACTGAACGAGGTTGTAGTGATTGGAAGTGCATAATGCCACAATGCAGCACACAAAACTTCTCCACACTCTAATTAAATTAAAATGTCACTTATTTATGGGCCCAAATATTCCTTGCAGAAATCAATACAGATCCATTCCTCATCTGGGACCCCTTCCTCTCTCCTGAAAAATCACAAGCCAAATATGACAAAAGCAGCATTAAAAATAATCTTTACCTTCCTGGAGCCAGAGAGAGAAACAGAGACTGGTGCCTCTTTAAAGTCAGGTTCTGTTGAAGCCAAAGGGAATTTTGCTTCAGTGAAAATGGAGTTGATCCAAATGCAGAATGGGAATGTAGGAAAAAAGTGGGTGCAGGAAGTGCAAAGTAGGAAAACTTCTTGAAAAGTTGAAGTAAATTAGGACTTGAAGTAGCCTGTATTCAGTTTTGTCCACCACTCTGTTTCCTTTGTCAATTTAAATTAATTAAGCTGTTAATTAGGGCACAGATTATGAAAGGTGCATCTTAGAAAGCCAGAAGAGTATATTTTATTTTGTTTTTTTTTTTTTTTTTTTCCCCTCTTAAATAAGCCTGTGCCTTGCAGCACAGGGCTTGGATTCCTTGGGAGCTCTCAAGTGTATCCCAAACACAAATGCAAGCCTGTGTGCTGGTTTTTGATTTTTTTTTTTTTTTTTTTAAGGTCCTGTGTGATCTATGGCATAACCAGGGGGAAAGGGTCAGAAAGAAGAGCAGGGGAGGTGAGAGGGGCAGCCGTGATCACATCCCCACCTCGCCACATCCATTAGAGCTCTGCTGTCAGCACTGATGGCTGAGTGGCACCAGCACCCTCAGCTCCCCCAGAGCAAGGCTGAAAAACTCATTTTATTGCTCATGTCTCGTCTTTATGGGGAGATGTCTACAGGAGTCTTCTCACGCCCAAATTCCTGTCTAGCAGTGTAGGAAAGTAATAGCTTGTCTCTTAGCCTACACTGATTAATACTTATGAATTATGTGATTTTTTCTGCCTGATGTTAAATTTCAGAATGCTTCTCTTGGTCCTGGTGTTGCTGTCCCTGCTGTAAAACACAGAGGCTGTGCACAGGGAGGAGGCACAGTTTGGCTTCCCAGTTTCCTGACCCCTTGTATGGGGAAATCATATTCCCTTCCTTCTCCTGACAGGAGAACAGGGCACTTCTGAGGTCTTCCAGGAATCACTGCAGCAAGTTGTGATGTGAATAATAGATGACATGAAATCCCTGCCCAGCTGAGGGAGAGCAGTACAGCGTGGTGCAGTTTTCCTGCTGCACTGAGACACTGAGCTGGAAGCATCCAAGTAGTTAGCTGCAATTAGAAACAAAATAAAAGCACCTGATAAGAAAGAAAAGCTCTCCTCCATTGCTATGCTCTGACTGGAGAGAGTGCCTTTGTTCTGAGAACAAATCTTCTCCTTGGGAAATTCTTATGTCCCTGTATTGCAGAGAAAGCAACAGCCTCCCTTTTACACCTTGCCTTTCTCATTCCCTCCAGCTCTCAAGGAAACCTGTTTGCAGTGCACAGCCTGATCTGTGGGGTGGCAGTCCCAGCTTTGGGGCTGTCCCCAGCCTTGTCCCTCTGTCCCCAGCCTTGTCCCTCTGCCCCGTGGGGTCTGCCTTGAGCAGAGCTTGAGCTGCCATCACCTTACTGGCTTTTCTCCCTCCCTTAAAGAGGGTCTTGGTGCTGTATCCCCCTTCTCCTTGGGGGATACTGGTGTAAAAAGCCCCCACAGCTGCTTGCAGGTGTGGTGGTAGTGGCAGAGGGGTGAGGATGCACAGACAGGCTGTGATCCCCCTTCCCTCCAAGGGCTGCTCTCATCCCTCCTGCCCTGACTCTGCCCTTGGAAATGGGGCTAAAGAGAAGCTTCCCCTGATACTTCCCAGGCATGGCTGCATTAGCTATTGTGGCATCTTCCTGGAAATTTCAGAGCCCTTCTGAATGCTCTCATTTTTTTAGTCATCAATATAATGATGGGAGACCCTTTCCTCTCTATCAGATTTTCTTCTGATCTTCCTGAGGCCTTTTTCCCCCCACCTTCTTTCTGGCTTATTCTTTTCACATTGACATGGGTTGTTTGTTTTTTCATGCTCCTTTTCCCCTCAGGGTAGTCTGTGACCCTACTATTTATCTTTCTGTATTTTCATTTTTCTTTGTGTTTTTCTTCCTTTGGCATCATTGCTTCATTGCACACCCTGCTCATGTTCCCTCTGCACCTGATATTCCCTTCATACTCTGTGCTCTTTCATCTTTTCCTTATAGATCACCTATGCCTGCTCAGTAATTTATTTCAGGATTTCTAATTTCAAAAATATACATATTTCACTTTATCTTTTTAATTAATTTTAATGTACTTAGTTAGGTGACATCTTGAACCCATCAAATATAAACCCCTGAGCAAAAAAGAGTGGGTGAAATTATTAAATCAAATTCAGTGGAGGATGAGCAAGAAGTAGCTTCACATCTTAAACACAGGCATAGCCTCAGTAAAAGTTGTATTATTAAGCAGGATTTCTGGCTTGATCTTTGTTCTTTCCTCTTCCCTCATTTTATTTTGAAAGCAAATGGGAAAGGGAGTGTGTAAATGAAATCAGTATTTCTACCTCTCTTGGTTAGGGAAGGTTTTTTTCTTGTCAGCCCAGAAGGTCACAAGGATAGAGTGGAATATAAATGACTCTGAAAATGTTTAGATTTCATAAAATTCAAGCATGTACACGTAACATGCTGTCTTTGATTGGACTCTGCATTCCCAAACTTCCTGAGCAAATTAGGTGCTCTGTGCTGCAGACCTGAGAAAGATTAGTGACATTTAAAAAGTGGCTATTTGGAGGGAAATACATCCTAATGATGACCATAAGTCTTTTGTGTCTATTCATGAATTCATGAGGTTGGCCTAGTGCATCGCGAATGAACTCTGGGGACAATAAACAGAAAGTCAGAAATGCTGAAATATGAATTGCTAATGAGGTTCTTCAACCCAGGGCTTCTGTTGGAGTCTCTCTGCTTACCTGGCTGGTGGGTCAGGGAAGGCATTGCAAAGGATTTTACTTGGTGGAGATAAAACAGGTTAAATGGGTTTGGGTTTTCATTTCAAATTCAGGCAAAGCACACTTCAGCACACAGAGAAGTTAATTTGCTGGGTCTCTCTGAATAAGTAGTTTTCTCTTTCTAATTTCCTCCATATCTATCCATGCTTTCCTTCAGAATTTTATATTACTTTTAATAGGTTGAATTTTCTTAGGCTAATTTGGACTGAAGCTGAGGAGATTCAGCTCTGCAGAACTGAAGTGGCTGCAATTGTGCACATAACTAATCCATCAACCACAAGTTCAGCGTGGATCATCAGAGGAAGGACTTATGATCTGTTCTGTCTCCTGTAATTTGCTTTTTCCAATTACATAATGTCATTGTTGCAATTTATAGCACTAAACCTCGATTCCTGTTTTGTCATCCTGCTCTAAATGAGTTTGGAGTTGTTGCAGCAGGACCTGTGGGGAACCAAAGGTGCATGACTGTGTCAGCTGCTGCAAACCTGACCCATGCTGCTGCAGTGTGGCTCTAGAGCTGGATGGGATGTGCTGCAGGGAAAAAGTACAATCTTGCAGAAATTTGGACTTATTCCTCCAAACTCACATTGTTGAAGTCTCTAGCAAAGCTGGGAAGAGAAACAAGTTTTTCCAGCCCAGCTGATCTCTGGTCTAAGAAAGGCTCCTTCACTTATTTGCATATTAGCTCTTCAAAGATTCTAAATAACTTTGCAATTAGCCACATTTGGCCTCTTTTTTATGAGAGCAGAATTCCTTCTCCCATCCTGTCTTTTACTTGCAGGCTTTGTTTGCAAAGTACCCTGCATTCCACCACCCTGCACGTTCCTGGGCTGCATGCTGGGCTGGAACTCACTGCCTTTTACAGAAAATACATGGTGGTGCCACACAGTTAATCCTAGAAGTGGTTTGATTGCTTTTCCCTTCAGAGTTCTTGCTCTCTTTGGGCCTTGCTTATTTCCTGAGCCAACAGGCCATGGTTTGATAGCCATGATAGCTGCCTACAACTGGTGTAGGATTTGTGTATTTAAGTCCAGCTCTGCTGCTGGCAGTGGGCAGAGCCCAGAGGAAAAGGGCTGGAAGGTGAGGAAGCTATTCCTGTTTCATGGGTGTTACAGCCTGTGAAGCAAGGGTCTCATCTTGCACAACTGGATCCTGTGTGTGAATTGCAAGCCCTTTTGTAAATTCTGAAAAAGAACCAGTGAAAACCTGCAGATGGATAAAAGGGGGCAAGTGGGGAGAGGACTGTTTTTATAAGAACAGTGAATGTATTCTCAACTTTGCTGTGGGATGGTCTGTTGGTGATCTTAGTAAGTTTACAGCTCAGGTGGATACAGGTGAGCCATCATTTAAGAAGCCTGGCATGAAATAAGCTAGAAAATGAGAATATACAACTGTGTGAAGAATCCAAATGAAATTAGTGAAATTGGTCTGCCTGCCTAGGGATGACTTAAGGTTAGGAAAAGATGTGTCTGCCATCAAAATAAATTAATTTGTTTGCTCTGCAATGGGAGAGAGAAAAATGCCTGCAAAATGCAGAGCAGCAGTTTGCTACTGCAGCTATGGCACATCCTCCCTGGTCCATGTCATGGGGAGATGCTCCAGCACTTATGAATAATTCAGGCCCCTGAGAGGAGGCCATTAGACACTGACCCAGCACAGGACTGGGCCCATCAATCTCTGTTTCTGAAGGAAGCTCAGGCTGCAGCAGCATCCCTTTGAAAGCACCAACACAAGACACTTTTGATTTGCAAGCCAAAGCGGCCCTCAAGTAAGAAAATCAATTTCAACACAAAATGACACGTGAGTTTTATTAAGTCAGCATCGTCTAGCCTGCATTATTTAATAGCATGAGCTCCTCTGACCTCTGTGAAGAGTTAAGCTGCATGAGAAGAATAATGTATGCTTCAGTTTAGCTCCAGAAGTCAGTCAAGAGTTAAGGTAGAAACATTCTGGCAAAGTGGATTTACCTTCTATTTATGTCCTGGAATAACAAGTAGGTGCAATGTAAAATCTCAAGTCCAACTGAAGTGTTGTAAAGAAGATCAGGTGCTTCCTTTCAGTACATTTGGTTGACATCAGCTCTGTTTTCTTTGACCCACTCCCCTTTTCTCCCCTCTCCCAAACCCCTATTCTGGAAGCCTTTTGGCTTTGATGGAGTAGAAGGTTTGCCAAAATCCATGATTTCCTGGTATTTTGGGACTTGTGTCCTAGGCAGGAGTATAAATGCTGCAGTTGGGAAAGCAAAACAATGTGCATAAACACAATGAGGAATGGATTTTTTTTTTCCTCCAAACAATTACCATTTGAAGATTGCAAAGTTAATTATCAGTCCAGAAGATATTTAGAACTTTCAAAGTTCAGGAATGGAAGAGGGGTGCCATGCTGAGGAGTGGCCAATAGCTGGGAGATATTTTCACCTGATGTGGGAGACAGAGATTTTAATGTCTGCTCTTGGCTATGTAGGATGTGTTTCCAAACACTCTGGATTTGACTGAAAATCCTGCAGTTGATAATGCATCCTTGACAAGAGTATCATTAAAACTACTGGAAAACCATAGTTTTAGCATCTGTTCTTTTCTTTGAGAAAAAAAAAAAAAAAGAATGTTTGAGTATCTGTTGTATTTTTTTTCCTTTCCTGAATTAAAGATGTGTGAAACTTTTCCGTCCAAAGTTTTTTCCCCTAAAGATATTCATTTTGCTGGCTTATTTTGGCTGCAAATATTTTACCTTATAAATGAAATGATTCAGTATATTGTTTCAAATGGGAATTTCATTTTAATATTTTCTGTACCTTCAGGTGGTTTCAAAATTTTTGTGTCACAGATTAGAAAATCTGTCCTTTCTGATGAACTTTTTTTTTGTTATTTTTTTTGTTCAGCCAGGAATGTGGAAAATCAATTATTCACACAATTCTATTTGAGTGAAGGCTTAGGTCAGGTTAGTTCTTACTTTACCCTGCCATTCCAATTATTTTCTAATATATGCAAATTCCCTTTGGCTCTTTGGCTCTCTGATAGTCTAGTCTGTCAAACCTTGGCTGCCTAATTGCATTAACAATGAGACTCATCAGGCAAATAAAATACAATTCTACCCTTAACAGTTCTAATTATTAAGAAGGCTGGAGCCATTGTTAAAGAGACCCATCCTTTGATAACATTTAAAATTTATTTTTCCTGCAGATAATAATTTTACAGTGCACCTCAACTGCTTGGAGTGGGGGTGATGTTCCCTTTCAGCCCTTAGAACTTCCCCTCTGGAATGTGTGAGGCTCCCAGCCCTGTGTTTGGGCAATCCCTGCCATGACAAGAGCTTGGAGCCCGAGGATGGGGCTCTGAGTCACTTGTTTCCTTCAGTAGTGAAGCCATTTCCCCAGGGACTCCAGTTTTGCAAGCCCAGCTCCATCCTCTTGACGAAGGAATCCCATGACTTGGACCACAACAAGTTTTCATTTATTTCGGATACAATTAAAAGGAAAGACATTTAGCGTGTAATTTGCTGGCAGGCTGCACCCCCTCCTCCCACCCCCCACCATTACCCCCTAACCCTTATGCTTGTTTTCCAAATTTGGGTAATGATGAGACTCCTGGGAGATGTGAATTATAACTTGTCTGTGGCTTGGCTAATGAAGAAGGAACAGACTTTGTTTCCATCTGGACTGTGTTTTTATTTGTTTTCTCTGCTTTATTTAAAGGAAGCTGAATTTCTTAAAAAAAAATATTGCACAAGTAAATGAACCTGAGCAGTGCAGTGTGATTCCCAGGCAGTCCTTGTCCATGGAAATACTTGTTGCTTTTACAGATAATATATATAATACATATAATATATGCTTATATTGGCAATAGGAGAATATCTTCAAGATGTACAGAGTTGTGAGGGTTTGCTTACAGGGTTTTACATCCAGACTTTCTCTGTGATGTTTTTGCTAAATGGAGTGCTCAAAAATTCCTTCTGCAGGGAAAATAAAAGGTGGTAAGTGTAAGGCAGCCCTGGCTTTGGAGCTGAAGGAGCAGGAGATCATTTGTGTGGATGCACAGTGCTGCAGCTGGGAAAGATGATCACTCCCTTCATAATTTAGATTTTTCCAATGAACGCTCTTTGCAGGCTTTCCAAAAAGATACAAGGGTCTGGAAGGACCAAAATCTGATAACTGGGGAAGGAAGCACAATTTGAGAGGCTGACACAGTGAGGACACACACAGTTCACAGCAGCTCAGCAGTTTGCACTGTGCAGTTCTGTTCCCAGCTAAATGCAATAGTTTGCCATCACCCAGTTGTTCTTGCTGATGTGCTGCCCTGGGTGCTGAGGAGGCCCCAGATCTGCAGGGATTTCCCTGCAGGCTCCAGGAAGGTCCTGGTGGCTTTTGGAGCCCTGCAGGGAAGGGTGAGGCCACCCTGCAAAACCTCAGCACCAGCTGCAGGATCTTACTCATCTTCTGACAAAACCAGTCTGCAGCTTTGTTGTAGGAGGTACAAGAGCACTTGGATGGGCTCCTCATGCTCTTCTTCTGCTTCAAAGTGGCCATCCATCTCCACAAAACGTTTTGATATGTCTTATGTCATCACCTTGGAGAATGTTCTTAGGGCTGTGGCCTTGACAGGGATGGTGCCAAAATGGAGCTGGGATAGAAAAAAGATACTGAAATGGCTGTGTGGAAGAAACAATCTAATATTGTTATGTACCTAGTAACTTGTTTCTTTTCCCTGCATGAAATTTACCCCTGGAGGACAGAGAACCTACTGAAAAACCCTACTGAGGTCCCATTTTGAGAAATCTCTCTGAGCAGAAAGCCAGAACACAAATTCCTTCTTGTTCACGATATTCACCCCACTTAATGTTTTTGGAACCTGCTGAAGAAGGCTCTGTTCTTGCTTTTCTCTGGGCTCTGCATTCCAGTTTGCCTTGCTGGAGGTGGAGGCCATTTAATCTCCATTTCCAAACCCAGAGCACAGTGTGCTCCTCTCTGCACACCTCTCATCAGTGTGCAATTTGTGTCTGAGGGGCACTTTTGTTCTTCCTCAGATTGATTTTTCTTTAATCTGACACGAGATGTGTAGACAGAGAGGACGCAGCTGTTGGAGCAGCACAAAACCAAACACGAGCAGTGATGGAGAACAGCAGCACATCCTGTCTGCTTCAGGCTTTGGTGCACATTGTGTCATGTTTGCTGCCTGCTTCTCTTAGAGGAATTAAAAAAAATATCCAGGAAAGAGTCACTTTTAACATACTGTCATGAGAAACAACTGTGCCTGACCCTTCCTTCATTGCTATCATGTCTCATGAATTAGATCACATGTGAAGCCTTTCATTTCTGTGTTTTTATTTTTTTTCCATTTAATAAGGTGCCAAACAATTTGTCCCAATTCTGTAACTGATTTGTTTAAATCCCTTGTCTCAACTGCTGAAGCTTGCTAAAATATATAATTAAATCTTATCAGATCCTGTTATGCTGCTTTCTTGCTGACAAAGTTCTGAGAAAGGAAATACATTTAGGAAAAAAACAATGAGAATTGTTCCTGGTTCTGAATGATATATGGGGTTTATTTAGTTCCTACTGTTTCCTGAATGGGCACTCTGGAGAGTAAATTACTCTGTTAATGGTCAAAAGACGTGTGCCTAAAATAGCTGCTCTCCTACTGTTAATAAATAATCTGCAAACATGTCACATTTCTCAGTTTTTCATTATATTAGGGAGGATGCAGACTTTTCACAGTCCTGTCCCTGGATGTGCATTTACTTTTATCTATTTTCCCTCATACACCAATAAATAGAACTTTTCTCCTATGCTCTGATTAAATGAAAATACTTGCATTGGTCATGCCCATAAGCTTTTATTTTTAAAAAAACCTCCAAACCTGTAATCAGTTGTTCCTCAAACTAGCATGGGCCTTTTAAAAAATTTATTTAATAATTTATTTATAATTTATTATTTAATAAGCCTGAGAAGAATTTAAAAAAGTATTCTCTGTGGGGGAGGTCACAGGATCATCTCAGACTCTCAGCTCCTGCACCTTAAAGAAATGAATTGGTGTATGGGAGCCACATGTCCCATGGCATGTGCATTTTGGGTGAACTAAGATCAAACTGCTGTCACTTTTTGGCTTGCAAACAATTCAGAATTTGCTGACACTGGAAAAAAAAAGAAGAGGCTGAAAGCACAGGCAGAAGGGGGATTATCTTGATCTAAGGATGCTTCTCCTTGGAATGCACAAACAGTTCAGATGACACCCCCTTACAGCTAAAGGGGCTTTTGGACACTGGTGTAGGCTGAGTGATGTTCCCCTGTTCCACTGCAGTCCTGACTCTGTAGCTACCCTAGAAAATGGGGTTTGGCTTCAAAGAGCTGTTTCATTTCTCTTTTCCTCTCCTCTCTGGTCATTCCCCTTTCATATTCCTGGTTTATTCCTCTTCCACTGTCCCAGCCCTTTGTGGCACCTCTGAACTGCCAGCAGACCTGGCAGGGAGATGAGACACAGGGATAATTTCACATCTTAATGTTCTTTATTCATGCCCCCCAGGCAAGTCCCATCCATCCCTGTGGGGTGTCAGAGAGGGACAAACCCCTCTGGAATGGCCTTTGGGGCTCTGTGTTTTTTGGGATGGTGGATCCCTGGCTGTGGGGCACAGCACAGGCAGTGGCTGCATTTCCTCCCAAGATCTCAGGGCTGCACTACATAATGTTCACATTAAAAAAAAAGAAGTGTATTTTCTCACCTTGTTATCCTTCAAAATATTTTTCATCTGACAGCATTTAGGAGCTGATTGTCTTGAGGCACTGGGCACTGATTACTCACTGGTTGTAGTTTGCTTCAAAGTTTCTTAATGGAGACAGAAAAGCTTTTATTTGAAGAGACCTGAAAAGTGCTTTGCAAATAGCAATTAACCTCCAGCCACTCCAGTCAGCTGTCAGCTGTTAACCTTGTAGCTCTCTCTGACTGCTTTGCCACTGTGTGTTTGGTGCCTGAACCTTGATTTAACACGGGAGATGGTACCGTGGTGATTGCTAAAATCCTTTAATAAAACCCAGGGAGAAACTGGATGTTTGGAGCTCATTTTGGTTTACAATATAATGGGAAAAAAAAAAGTTTTTGAACCCCAGGTGGACTTTGAGTGGAGAAGGGAAAGGATAAATTAGCATTTAATTTTTAAATTTTTTTCTCGCCCTTCCTTTCCTTCCAAATGGGTAGACCAATAAGAGTTCCAATATGTAAAAGGTTTTTTTTAGGGCTTTGTAGTGCAGAGCTGAGATTGATCACTTCAGTTGAGGCTTGCAAATCTCTCAGGATGCCCTGGCTCAAAGCAAGCATCTCTCCTGGTGAAATATTTTAACCTGATCAATAACTGCTCCTTTTGTTTATAATTTAATTACACTGTGAACAGTAGAAACAGGCAGTTGAGAGTTGATCTGATACCTGCAGGTCTCTTCCTGCTCTGCTTTTCTGGAATGAGGTCAGACTTTAAAGACTGTTAGGCTTTGGTCATGTTTGCTGCCATCCTGTGTTCCACCAAACCATCAGCTGCACCAGGATAAAATTGGGTTTATTTGTGGCCAACCAGCCTCCCAACATGCACATCTCTAACCTGCATTTATTAGCTGGAAGGACTGCATTAACCCTCCTGCCTCAGTTTTATTGTCTCTTCCAGCACTAAAATGCTGGGTGATGCTGAGCCATCACTGAGCTTTTCTGCACCTCAGTTTGTCAGTGCCAAAGGAGTGAAACAATATTAACCTGTTGTTCAGGGGAGATGCAAAGGTGAATTACTATCTGCAAAGTATTTATAGATTCACAGGTGGAAAGTGCTTTTCTTTCCTGTCACAAGCTAAGCCATAGAATGCCTCAGGTTTTTAATCTCATTTAAACAAAAATGTAGTTTGCTTTGGTTTTTTTCTCTAGTTCCCACACTGCAAGGAGATAGATATTTATGCCATGCTAAAATAAATTAACTGGATATTCAGGTTGTGAAGGCAGACAAGGGATATCCCTGACTCTGGACCTCTAATGTATTTTTATTTTCCTCAGTACTCTCGAGACCTTTTCCTTCACTAAAGTTTATAACATGAATGGGAATAGGAACAAGAATTTGATGCTGATAGTGGATTCAGGAGAAAGAATAAATTAAAGTGGAAAGCTGATGCTTCTTAAATAGGATTACTAGAAATCAGGGGAACTTGAACAGTTTAGTGCACTCTGATGTGGGCAATTTAATTACTGCTGCTGAGTGGCAAAGGTGAGAAGAAAAGTGGGGGTGTTGATGACACTTTAGATAGCTGGGGATGGCACAGTGGAGTGTTCACAAAAACCAGCTCCTGTTTTCCTCCAAATATTTAAATGCACTGTAACACTAATGGCTGTTTGTGTTCCATTCCTGTTGCTGCTTATCCTACAGGTAAAATACACAAGGTCACTGAGCTGGGCTGCTTGCCAAGGAAGTAAAATTGCAAAATCTTTATTAAGAAGAGGAAACACTGAGAGCAGTGTGTCTCTGGGAACGGATTACATTTTCTTCTAATTATCCAGAAATATGAAAGCTGTGTGCAAGGGAATTACTGCAAGAATTAGCATGAGATTATGTATTCACCCATTTTAAAGAGGGCCAAATTTACAAAGCAGCCGTGATCTACTTATGGATTGGTGCCACCAGGGACTGAACTGCATCAGTTGTTTGGGGGTGGATCTGCCAAGGTCTGATTTAGCAGCTTGTCCTCTGTGCTGAGCTCAGCCTGAGAGGGTGAGCAGCATCCTCTGTCAGTGATGTGAGCTGCTGCCTGAGCAGGGCTGCTCTCCCAAGAATTCACACACAGGTGGTACAGGCTCGAGCCTTTTTGAACCAGAGAGAGTCTTTGATGCTCACAAGATGCATATTTTGGAGATTTCTATTCTGTTCTGCCATGCCACTCAGCAAATACCATCAAGGGCTGGTAGAGAATTAACTGCAAGTGAGAGAACTGAGATTACAAACTTACTTAAACCAGACACTTCACTTTAAAACATCACAAAAGGAAACAAATGCCCACAAATTTCACTTTGTGCTTGTTTTCAAGGGGTGGCAATGAGCTATGGCTCCAAGACTTTTTAAAAAAATCATGTCCTTGCTAATTTTTGGTATTTTCTGTATATAAATAGTGCAGGAATTCAGGAGCAGACAAGTTTACAGACATCACCTTGTACCACTGTCACTCACTAGCCTCTCATCAGTATTTGTTTCTTGATGTGCTTTGATTTTGCCATTCTTGTGAGGACTTTATGTCAGCAGGAGGCCATCAGAGGGAACATTCCTCTCCCAGCCTCGCTGGAGTTTGTTCTCTCTTCGTTGGGATGCTTGTCTCGGAACACAGCTGCAGTTATATGGAAAATAGTTCTCTCTGCACAGATATTCATGAATTAAATCTTGCATATGCAATAACAAATTTTAACTTCTAGACAGGGTATTTCATTCCCCAGGGTTTCATAACCCTGTAGCACAGGTGCAAGAATTGGTTCATTTCTCAGGGAAATTTAGTAACCTCAGGGAAACATTGTGTGTTACCTGCTAAATCCATCTACCCAGTTTCTTATTCTGAGCTGACTCTGGGCTTTGCAAATGCACAAGCATTTCCTTCCCATGTAGCTTTACATTATCCATTGAAAATGAATTATGCCTTCAACCCTCTAATTCACTTACTCTATTTCCAAAGTTGCCTTATTGAATATTATGATCTTCTGTGCGTTCATGTTTTAATTTGCATTTGATTAAGATCCCCAGACCTTGTAGACTGACCTTGATCATCCTTGGAAGCAGAAAAAAAAATTGCAACCACAAAAGGACAGCAGTACATAAAAACATGCATATATGTGTATTAAAATTTAAGCTTTTTTTTTAAAATCATTTGAAGAAGAAAAAGGTCTCCATGTTTTAACATAAACACACTTATGCAGCTTGTTTTATAATGTGCTCCCACTTGAGGTTGTGCTTCTGCCAGAATCTTTGCCTCTCTAACATTAAATTGCAGAGGCTTGAATCCTTCAGCCCATCTCATCTTTGCTGTGAACACTTTGTCTGCTCTTCTCTGTGCTTCAGTATTTTTGTGTCTGTGGTTTAGAACTTCCCTCCAGTTCTAGCCCTAGAGAAGTCAGGCACAACTTTTCCTTTCCAAAAGGGAAAATGTGGTCACAATTTTATTAGTGATGGCAAAGTAACAGTGCTTCAACTCTTAATATTCCCAGAGTCACAAGAGAATATGGGAAGAACTGAGCAGTTTGTCTGGGCTGCAATCAACCTTTTCCCTCCATTTTTCTAAATGTAAGTGCTCTGTCCATGGTATTGCAATACCTGTGATGAATAAATGTAACTGTCCACAAACTGAAACAAATAAACAAATTTATTCCTCGAGGACTGTAGGATTGCCAACTGAGATTTTCCTGAGCACTTTGCAGACCAAATAACATCACCTGCTCATGAAGTCAGAACACCTGTGTGCATTCATCCAGGGATTTCTCACTCCATGAGTTGCCTGTGATTAGATTGTGATTTAAGAACCCATGGTTCTTTATGGGTTGCTGCCTATCCAAAATTGCCAGGCAAGTGTGTTTGAGCGAATTTCAAAGTTCTGCTTGTAAAAGAATTCTGTGATTTCTTATTCACATAGCAGGTCTGAATTCCCTTATCTCTTCAACATGAATTCAGTCAACCATTGCTTAGTCTTATTTCTTTATTCTTCCTGCATAGCTTTTCTAAACTGTGGGTGAGCTTTCTTCTCTTGATAAAATAATTCTAGTTTTAAAATGAAGCCAAACAAGCCCATGAATCTTGGTTTTTTTGCTTTTTGTTTAAATACAGCCTGGCTTGTAAAAACACTTGCAGAACACATAGAGTAACAAATGCTGGATCAAAACGTAGGTCAGAACACATGCAAGCAATCCTGGATGCTTTTCCTTCAGGATTCAAAAACCTACAAAGATTGTGTTGGATTTGGGCCTGCCAAGACAGAAAAAGAAAAAAAATGAATCAACAAAATTTGTTCCCCCTGCAGAGGATGGATATCTGTGTATATAATTCTTGGAGAAAACCCAGCTCCACACAAAAGCCCAAGTTCCTTCTTTCTTTTCTTTTCTTTTCTTTTCTTTTCTTTTCTTTTCTTTTCTTTTCTTTTCTTTTCTTTTCTTTTCTTTTCTTTTCTTTTCTTTTCTTTTCTTTTCTTTTCTTTTCTTTTCTTTTCTTTTCTTTTCTTTTCTTTTCTTTTCTTTTCTTTTCTTTTCTTTTCTTTCTTCCTTTCTTCCTTTCTTCCTTTCTTCCTTTCTTCCTTTCTTCCTTTCTTCCTTTCTTCCTTTCTTCCTTTCTTCCTTTCTTCCTTTCTTCCTTTCTTCCTTCCTTTCTCCCTTTCTCCCTTTCTCCCTTTCTCCCTTTCTCCCTTTCTCTCTTTCTCTCTCTTTCTCTCTCTTTCTCTCTCTTTCTCTCTCTTTCTCTCTTTCTCTCTCTCTCTCTCTCTTTTCTTGTCTCCCTTTCCTTCCTTCTTTCCTTTCTTTCCTTCTTCCTTTCCTTCTTTCCTTTCTTTCTTTCTTTCCTTTCTCTCTCTCTCTCTCTCTTTCTTTCTCTCTCTCTCTCTTTTTCTCTCTCTCTTTTTTTTCCCCTTTCTTTCTTTCTTTCATGTTCTTTTTCTAACAACTAAAAAATATCTAAACTGTGCCATCCATCCCAGATAATGGATAAACAACAGCTTTCCCTGAGCTGAACCTCTTTGACTCGATGACTGAAGACAGATTTTGTGATGCTGGAATGGCAAGAACACATCAATTCTTTGCTTGCTCATACTCATTCATTGAGGCCTTATCAGGAATTTATTTCAGGAGGATGAAAGACTTGCTGGTTTTTTCTGTCTCTTGCAGACACGTGACTGAGACAGGTTCTAGATGGATTATGGAAGGATGATGGGAAAGATGAGTTGTTTGGCTCCGTTTTGACACCTTGCTGTGCTTTTTATTAAAACATATTTCTAATAAAATGCAAAGAGGCATTTACATCAGCTGAGAGTTCGACCCAGGGACCTTGTAGCTTTTTGTGGAGACACTGCCCTCATATAAATAGCTGTTTGTTCGTGCTCTTGCTCTTTTCATTATGGTCAAAGTCTGAGCTCATGTCTGTTTCTTAACGCACAAAAAGTCTATAAATTCAGCCCTGCTTGAGTCATTCGTGAGTTTCATTAAGTCAGATGTTACATTATGATAAGCCTGGACAATATGAATGTTAGCTTTTTAAGATCCTATCTCAGGAAAAAAAAAAAAAAAAATATTCTTTAGCTATTTTGAGCTTTGCAATTAACCACAAATGTAAATCCTCAACTGTTAAAGAAAATACAATATATCCCATTACCAAAAAGCATCAAATGGGATTTAATTTGTGTTAGAGAAGACATGCTGTCCTTTTTGTTTTTCATTACCAGAATAATTGTAGCAGATTTATTTAACCAATCATTCATCAGCTAGTTTACAAAAGCTCCTGGGGCTGCTGCAGTTGTTGGACAGTTGACAGAATTATTTAGCTGATAAATACAAAAGATAATTTGATTCAAGTATGATTTCTGTGGGACTGAGAAAAACACAGCAGTTGTTTTGTCTCCCTTTGGATTCAAAGAGGATGCAGAATTAGATCTTGGAATAGGAGTTGGTTTCACAGTTGGCCTCTGGAAATATCCTGCTCTTTTAAAAGTAATTTTAGCCATTAGTTCTGTTTGTAATTAAATAAATATAGCTACATTTTGCACTAATTATGCCCTCAGTCCAATAAAGCACTTAGCAGGTGTATGACTTGAGAAGGTGAATAATCCTGCTGGCTCGATCTGTGCAAAACACAATAAGGGCTTCGGTCTCACTAGAAGCTGTAAGTTTTAGGTGTGTGCCTGAAATTAAGCATGTGTTCAATTGCTTTGCCTGGCTGGAGATGAAAAATAACCTGTTGGAAAGGTTTACTGGGTCTGGGGAGGTTGGAGTAAGGCTTGGAGAGCCACTTATTTATAATTCACTCTGTGGCACAGCTGACCTGTTATAAATGCTGCAGTTTACTCCTGGGGTAATTGTTGTGGCACTTGGGGAGCTCTGTAAGATTTTTGCTTGTGGATCTGGTGACTTAGAAAAAGGCAAGAAGATTGGCCAGAAATCTGGAAAATGTGAGAAATGATGATAAGGTGAGGAGATGCTGGAGCCCCTGTCATTGGAGGTGTCCAGGGGCAGGACAGTGTCCCCAAGAGTGACAATTAAATCAGCCCTGCTCTGGGGAGGCTGACACTTTGGCTTTTTATTCCTGAACCAGAAAAACAGCTTTACTGATGAATATCTGAACAGTTCCCATGTCAGTGGTTTTATCATTAAACAAAGAGCACAAATATTTCTGATCTCCTTTCTCCCTTTTTACAAAGGAAATCTTACTGGAAATAAACGAAATGTGACACGAGCAGTGTGTAGACTGATTTTCTTAGCCAGGCAAATGTTTAATATTTATTTTATTTGTCTTGTTGGAATCTTACCTCCCAATTGCAGAGGTAATCTGTTTTACACAGATTAAAATGAAAATTTATACTGACATGATTTCCTGACAAGAGTCAAACAACTCAAGGGCCACAATAATACTGCAAAGTACTACAATTTTTTTTTTTTTTTTCTCAAAAAGCCACAGTTCCCAAATGGGTTGGAATGTGCTGAATAGAAGAAAATTGTGCAAAATAATTTCCTTTTCCAAAGATGCTCATTTGTAAGTTGTTGTGAAGGGGATTTGACAGTCATAATCTACTCTAGTGAAGTGTGTAATGAAAAATCCTTTGCTTAAATATCTCAAACTCTAACCTAGACTTTGAATTCTCAAGTCCCCAAGTTATGCAAGTTAAACATTTTTATTTAGCAAGGAGAGAACAGGTGTCACATTTCCATGTAGAAATCAGCCATGGACATCTGCTAAGGCCATGGCAGAGGTGGAGCCAGAAGATCTGTTGTCATTCACCCTATGAATTTTTTTCACTGCAGCTGCATTAACAAAGATCTAAGAAAACCATTCCAGGTTTTCCATGCCTCCCTCCCTGCTTGGATCAGAGATTTAATTACATATAATATCTTCCTTTGGCCTCTACATGTTTTCCTCTGCAAGATCTGCTGCTTGTCCAACTCCATCCTAAATTTATATTCCAGCATTTCACCATTTGGGAGCAAGAATTATTATTTTGTTTCTTTGTTGTGTTTAGTTCTGCCTTTTTTTTTTTTTTTTTTTTTTTTTTTTCCCTCCTTCTCCTTTCCTCCCTGATGAGATGGAAGAGCCTGTGATCTGCCATCCAAGACACCAATATTTTCCAGGCTGGCTTACATCACTACATCATTATTATTATCATTATTATGCTCCCCTTCTCTCCCTCCCCCTTATTAATTTATTTATTTTATTGCTGGTGTTAAATGGTTTTGTCAAAAGCAACTCTTTACAGCCCATTAATGCCAGAGCAGATGATTGTTTTCCACCAGCCCTCATGAATAATTCAAGCTGCCAGCTCACAGCCCCATCCTCAGCACCGGGGGCTCTTCTGAGGATTCAGGGTTATTAAAGGTAACAGTCGTGATGAGTCTCATCTCTGGGCAGGATGTGCTCATTATTCCTCAGAAACAATTCTGTCTTGAAGCAAACCAGACAGTGCTGAGGCTTCTTCCACCTCCTGCTACTCTTGGTGATGTTACAGCTTTTGGGTTTCTCTTGTAAAGTTGAGGAATGGGATAAATACTTCGGGACAAGTGGAAGGAAAACAAGCAAGCTGCTTTTCTTTTTTCCCTGTTCTTCTTTCTAAACTCATTTATTCCACCAGTTCTTATGTTCCTTGCATGCTGGCTCTCTTCAGGCACTTGAATGAACATGTTTACTGGCAGAAATATTCTGGGATTTGGGGAGTGATAAGGCTGGAATATTAAAGCAATAAAAAATGTATGCATATTCATATACCAGGAACTTGATTATTAATTCTGATAATCTGTTCTCAGCTGTGTTTACAATGGTGGTGAAATCTTATAAGTAAATTGTGAGGTTAGTTCTGAATCTGGCAATTGGTCTTACTCATGCCAATCACAGAAGAGAACTGGGAAAATACTTGGAAACCAGCCTAATTCTCTTGGATTCACCAGTATTCAAAACAACCATGAAACATCTAGGCTCTCCAAAATGGTATTAATATCATAGTATGGTAATAATATAATAATTTTTTTGTTTTCTTTGTCTTGAAAGGTGAATTCTTATTAGATATTCTGAGGTTTTGTGAATATAACTGTATAAAAATAGAGTAACAGCCCCTAGACTTATGCACAGCTGAGCTGCAGGTGGCTTATAGTCCAGCCAGCTGCTTGCAATTTTAGCAGGCCAGTGGAGTTTTTAGTCCCTCTCAAGTCCTAAGGGAAGCTGTTGCTCTGGGCTCTTTGGATGATAAAATGTGCATTTCTATTATAATGTGCATGGCATAATCACCAATTTCTTAATATGGTTCTCTAGGTTACTGGAATGGATTGAAAGATGAATTTTTTTTTTTGTATACATTTGTGATGCTTGTGCACTGTTTTTGGTAATTTTTTTAAATGAATGTGGATTGCTTAAAACCTCAATTGTTCCTGCATTTGCTGGAAAGCCTTTCAAACACTGGGAAATATCAAAGGCAGTATTATACAAGGAGCCAACTAAAGGAAGAAATCTTCAATAACTGGCCATAATTTTTCCAGTTAAACCCATATTTTTTTTCAACTTCCCAACCTACTTAGAATGAATACATTTTCCCTGGGGGCTGGTACAATGCCTGCCACTGATCACATCTTCATCAACCCTGTTCTGGGGATGGGGAAGGACTGGTGTCCTTTCACACCCTTCTGAGAGAGCTAAATGTCCCCTTCCCTTCAATCTATTCAGTTTATTGAAGAGGAGGTTAAGAGGTGATTTGATCCACTAATAGACAGTAGACAGCTCCATTAATCTAGAGGTGGGAAGTAGAGCTTGTGAAGATCCAGTGGTGGGAAGGTAAAGCTGCCTGAAGGTGAGCTCTGCTATTTTGGACACCCAGATCTTCTGGATTTTCCCTCCTTTGTGTAAAATACTGTCTTGAGCAGCAGCTGTGGCTTTGACAGGGAAATGAGCAGGTGGAGTTTGCTGACTCCTGTTCTGCAAGGGAACAAGAGAACAGAGGGCTGGAGAGGGGCTTTTCACTAGGGAACCTGGAGCAGGACAAGGGCAAGTGGCCTTAGGCTGAAGTAGGGTAATTTAGATCAAAAATTAGGAAGAAATTATTTCCTGTGAGGGTGGAGAGGCACTGGGAAGGTTTTCCAGAGAGATTGTGGACTCCTTATCAATGGAGGTGTCCAAGGCCAGGTTGGATAGGGCTCTGAGCAACCTGGTCTAGTGGAAGGTGTCTGCTCATGGCAGGGGGTTGAAAGGAAATGATTTTTTAGGCCCCTTCCAACACAAACCATTCTTTGACTCTAGGATTCTATGAACACAATTCCTCCCACACTCACCCATCTCCCAGGTTTTCAGTGCTTAAACTTGAGGGAAAAGACATGGCACTGTGATACTGTGTGTCCAAAGAACAACAAGCAGAATATACCACTGTAACTTCAAACTAACCCAGAAGATAAACATGGACCTAAAATATCTTTCTTTGTTCATCCTAATGATTCAGACCTCTGTCTGAAAGAGAGAGCCTTTTTGTTATGGTCTTGTTCTATAATTTTCAGGCTGTGATGCTGTTTCATTGTCTCATTAACCACTTTAATGAGAGCAAAACTCCTTGCACAGAATGCAACAGTCAATATTTTTTTCCTTGTCACCAGGACCTGTTGTTAATTTTCCTGGTGGTTCTGCTGCAGTAGAAAGTGTGGCTGATAACTGCTTATATAAAGACCTTCTTTAATTGTTTTTCCCCCTTCCAAGAGAAACTGAGGTCTAAGTAGGAGGAGGCCACAGAAACAACAATTCTACCACTGTTCACAAAGGTTCAACTCTTGCTTCTTTTGCTAAGCATATCAATGGGTAGGTGCCAATCAAGCCTGTGTTCCTAATTACCCAGGCTATAGAAAAAAGGCTTATAGAGCTAATTTTAACTAGCCAGAACTTGGAAGACAGGTTTTATTGATATGGATCTGCTCAACAAGCAGGTTGGGAACACATATGGGAAATACTTCATTTCTCTTTTTAATCCCCTGAGGCTCCTGCTTCCTGAAAAAAACACCTTCAGATTCTTTGTGTGATACCTGTGACACAGCTGACTGCTCTTTCCCCTTCAGAGCTTGTTGGACAGGGCACTTATTTCAGTGGTGTTATTCTGCACTGTGTCATGTTTTTAATGAAATTGGTTGGTAGGAGGTGACTGAGGCATCACCCTCCCCAGGCAGCCCCAGATAATCCTCTTTGGTTTTGATGTCTGTTTTCCTTGGGTACAAAACAAGTTGTTGTGCACCTCATAATGGATTCTCTGCATATTCTGATTCATTTCAAGGTCACCTGGAGGACATTTGCAGCAGCATTTGATGGAGATTATGCTGTAAAGGCAGGGACTGAAGAGCAGTTGATAAGGGTTTAAAAACATTAAATTTTTTCACTTGCTAGAAGCATAAAATCACAAGGTTAAACTTGATTGTGTTCTGTTAACTTGGGACAATGCTTCTGCACAAATGTCAAGTGACATGAATATTAATAAACCATTACTTTAGGAGTATTTTTTCCTCAAAGTGCCTTTTTTGTGATAACAAATTAAAGTATTTGTAAACTCTAGTAGCTGGGATGATGGGAGGATTACAGAGCAGCAGTTTGCTTAAGAAAAAAGCCAAAAAAACTATAAAGCTTGGATTTTAGATTTTCAAGATTAAGTGCCTTAGAGGGCTTTCATGCCTCAGACTTTGGCCATCTAACACAGTGAGAATCAATCCTTCTCAAAGATCTGTAACATCTCTAATTAGAAATTCAGGAGTGCAGGTACTAATGAACAAAAAAGTGGCACAGGCAAGAAGACTGAGATTTTATGGTTTGGGCTTTCTTGTAAGAGTTTTAATCTTTGAAATATTTCACATTAAAAAAATTAACTATGAATTTCTTTAAAATTTGCTAGCTGATTTAGTATTTGCATTCCCACTGTGAATTGCATCCACCTCCTAAGATACACCTTTATCCATACTTGTTCCGTGCTGTGCTCTTGAACATGTACTGATTTGTCTTAGCCTGTTACAGGCAAAAAATATGAATAGGAACAGTTCAGATGTAGGCTGAGATTTAAACTAGAAGCATCCTCAGATCTGGGATTTTCAGGTCTGTTTTCTCCTTCTGAAAAACCCATCAGTGCTGTTGATGAGGATCATGTGAAGTTGGTGTGAAAAAATCTGTGAAAAGCCTCAGTTTGTCCCAACCAAGTCCTGAACCTTGGTGCAAACCTGGGGAGATTTATGGTTTCAAGATGAAATCAGGTAATGCTGAAATCCTCTTGGGGTTTCAATACCAGGTGAAATATGTTGTTTATTCTTAGGTTTTCCTTTGAACTTGGTGTTTGAACTCCTAAAAAGAGATTATTTTGGGGGGGTGCAAATTACTGCCAGATGGCAAAGGATAAGTGTCTGACAACTCTTCCATCCTGTAAACATTTAGTCTAGGTGGGTTTCTGGAATTGGAGGGTGGAAAAGGCTGCAGGGAGGGCTGGAACTTTGCATGACATTCCTGTCATTGTTTTATCGAGATGGCTGAGCTGGCTCAGGCTACCAAAGGGTTGATGAAAACTAAGAACATTCAGAAAATAAATAGTGTTTGATTTATTTCATAGCAGAGTGCCAAGAGTTGCAACCCGCACTGCGTTGCTCTGTGAAATGTTATGTGGCAACAAGTTCACACCAAAAAAAAAAGATAAAAAATAAAAAATAAAAATAAAGACTTGTGTAGAAATGTGCTCTTTTAAGATATTTTAAATCTGCAGCTTGGTAAATTTAAGGTTCTTTAGCCACACTTGTTCCTAGGAAACTTCACAATTACTGAAAATTCAAGGACAGAGTGGACTCAAGATGTTCTCTGCTGAGCATGGAGCAGAACTTAATCCAACTGTTTGAGATGTGTGAGGATGGGGCTGTGCTTAATTTTGTTAGTGTTAAATGCTGGTGACTCTTTAAATGTTCACACCGGAACTGGCTCTATGGCACAGATTAGACCTTCAGACTTCTCATGACAATGAGGAAGAAAAGGAAAAATCAATGACTTCTCCTTTTTCTGTGCCACAGTCTTTGCCTAGTTTTCCAGTGAATTATTGGTCTTTTTTGTGTCTACACAATTCTAGAAATCCTGTGAAGGTCCTAGGTAGAATTATTTCAGTGTAATTGATGTTTGGAACTTTTTTGTGGAGTTCAGTCCCTTTTATGACAAGCCAGGCAGCACCTATTAAGCTCTAACACTTATTCCAGCTGGACTTCTTCACCAGCTTGTCTGACTTGCTGGAACAGAAGATGCTTTAGATAAGTGCATGGGTCCAGAAGTAAAAATCATTGCAACATCCTTAAAAAAAAACAAAAAAAAAGAGGAAGAAGTTCTCAAACTTCATGCTTCTGACCTGACTGAAATGGTGTCTCATGAAAACCTGGACTGAGTTATTGGTTGGATTCAGTTCAGCAGATGTGCACAGCTCTACTTCACCTGCCATCTGAACTAGTGTTTTCAAGGACTCTGATTAATCTCCCTTGCTAGATTGCTGCCTGAAGGAAAAAGCCTTGGATGAAAATCCCTTGAGTCTGAGCAGCAATGAAAAATCCATATCAGTCCAGATATTTCTTCCACAATAACGTTATTTTTTTTTTTTTTCTTTACAGAAAGACAATTCTAGACACACACTCACATTCATTTTCCATTTACAATTTCAAGATGAACTCCAACACCATGGGAACGTTATCTTTTTTTTTTTTAATGTATGTAGCACTGATGTACAAGACGTGACCAATGTGGTTCCACTGCATCGTGGTGCAGTTTAAACAATAAAAAAAAATCTGGGCCACCTGCCATGAAAAACTTCAGCTTGTGGCTTGACTGCTGGGGAGAAATTTCACAGGTCCCATGGAAAGCAAGGCATGAAAATATACTGTGGGACTGCAGCAGCTTATGGGAGGGAGAATGTGCCTTGCAAAGTCAGAGCTGCAGAGAGTATTTCATGTCTTTGGCAAATGTGGTGTGCAGGATCTGCCCATTAATCAAACCCTGACAGCAGCTCAGGGAAGCAGTGTCAGATGGAGGAGGGCTTGCACAGCCCCATCCAAATGGCATCTGGGGGAAAAGGAGAGGGGGGAAAAAACAATGAAAGGAATGTTTATGGTACTGCAACGATTTTACTCACACTTATTCTAAACGTTTGGAAATTTATATTGATCTGAGTGGGAGCTGGTGCTGGGGGGAGTTAAACCAGCGTTCCCTGTTGCCCTGTCAGGTTTGATTTATGCTGGGCATCTGACAGACACTCAGTTCAGAAACCTTTCAGTGCCTTCTTTTCTACTTCCTAAGCAAAGCAAATGAGCTTTTTGAAGAAAAAAAAAAAAAAAAAAAGCAGCAAAATAATAATAAAAAAACCCACCCTAAAATAACAACAAAAAACCCCTTATCCTGAACAAAATTTAGATATTTCTGCACATCTGGCAATGCTAATGTCTCTGTGATGTGTGTCCAGATCTCTGGTTAGTGAAGGTGGAAGTGTATTCAGCTTGTTTACGTATAGTATTTGCTGACTTCAATTTTGGCAATCTGTTTAATAGCTGCTTTTGTCAAAATAACATGGCTTTGTCTCCAGTTTCCCTTCCTTTTTAATAGTCTTTCTTTCATGGAATTCAAATATTGCATAAGGCAAGAAAGATTATTTTATTGCATTTATTATATATGAAAATGAAGAAGATAATCTGGTTTATTGCCTTTATGAACTCATGTATCTGTTGGAAAATGCAGAGTTGACCCTTTTGAAATCCATGTTTTTTCTGCTCCATTTATTTTGGGAGGAGTGCATCCTTGGTTTTCCCAGTGATGAGAGCTACATGTAGTCACTGATGTGAAAAAGGAGGTTTTAAATCTTGTGGTGCTACTGGAAATTAACAGAAAATCATTAGCATCACTAGGGTTATGTTTAATTTTCAGCAATGCCAGAGAGGCCAGCTGATCATCAGTACAGTAATATTTACATAACTCTGCTGGAGATCCCCAGCTAAGAAATGTCCTGAAGTTTTTGGTGTGTTTTTTTTTTATTTTTTTTCTGATTTATTACTGATTGCCTTCTATCATCAAAAATACTGCTTACCTCTTGCCCATCTAAGATATATTCTATATATCTTATATATTCTATATATTCTATATATTCTATATATCTAGAGACATTTATCATTAGTACTGGGATTGCTTATCAAACTCCTTTTAGCATGTTCCTAAATATGCAGGTACATGCAATACTCACTTTTATAGAGAACATTTATTAGGGAAGTGAAACTGTCTGTGTTTTGGGATGGGATCTTCAGGGAAGATCTGTTGGACAAATACAGAGACTGCAGCCAGGCTGCTGCTTCTCTGGAAAAACTGGCTGGGAGATGGAAAACAAATCCATTAGATCTCAGCCTAAAGGAACAAGCTCTTCTTGGTAGAGACAACAACAGAATACAAGACGAATAGAAAAATCTTTAAGAGATTGCACAAGCTAAACTCTGTCACAGACTATCTTTAAAACAAAGACAAAAGAGGAAAAAATAGAAAAAAGAAACGAGGCTGAACTTCCAGTTACCTCTTGTGTGAAAATCTGCCAACTTAGCCAAGTCAACAGTGAACTCTGCTCTTCCCCTGCTGAAAAATTCAGGCTGGTGTCAGGGATGCTTCTGGAGTGCAGTGAGTTGCTCTGGCAGGTAACACAATCCCTCAGCTGCAAGGGGCTCTTCCTTCCAAGGCATTTTAATTTTTACAGCTCAAGAGCTCCGAGAGTGCCAAAATAATCAGGGCTTTGCATTTCATGTTCTTGCCATATACAGCCTGGGATCTGATTGCTAATCCCTCAAGGTGGCAGTAGCTTAATTAAAGCTATGTATCAGTGAGGAGATAATTGTAATGTCCTTTGAGTGGCTGCTCCTAATTTACGCCGTGTACAGCCTGATACAGTCATCTATAATGTATCAAAGGTCCACGCTAGATTTTAATGTAAAGCTGTGTAAGATAAATGAAGAGTACATGTGGCAGGTGCTTAGTACATGCATTTAGATTAAGCCCTGCTCATTGAGGTGGTGATTAGATGAGTTATGTCAGGGAATTGTAGCTGCTTCAGTGGATGAGGGAAAGGTTATTTAGAAGAGCTCATTTTAACAGCATAGCTGGCACATAATTCAGATATCAAACAATAAATGAGAGCAGGGAGGGTGCAGAGTACAGATGCTGAGCCCTGTGGACAATGCACACACAAATGCAATAGAACTTCTAGGACAGCTGAAAAGCTGTCTGAGCAATGCTCTCTCTGATTAGTTTTAAATACCTGGTAAAGATATTTAACTTCATCAAAAGTGAGCTGGGAGTGTTATGTGTTCAGAAATGGGGGCTCAGTCATAGTTCATTTGCTCTCCCTGTGTCTCTGTAGATGCAGGAGCATGGGGGTCAAATCCATCAGAGCAAAGGTGGAGGCACAAGGCTTGTCTTCCTCAAACAGTTTTATTAGCCAGAGAATCTCTGTGTTTATCAAACTGGCAGAGCTTCTGAAAGAGATGGCTGGGACTTGCTTTTTCAGCACTGCAGCAAGATCACACAGAAAATATGCACTGATGGGTTTATTAACTCTCCAGTAATGTATGAGAGGAGTTTGTCTGTGCTGTTTCTCCAGCTGGGCTGGGACATCACTGGATCAGAGGAGCTGGTGAGCTCTCAGAGGCCATGCCCTTCTCTGAGCACTGGGGCTGGTGAGGGAAGGGCAGAACACAGCTCCAAAGAGTGAGAACTCGAGGGCAGAGAGGGCTCATGGCAAGGAGTCCTGCAAGGAAAATAGGATGAGAGCTGTGCATGTGTAATGAGATCTGTTCAGCATGTGTTTTTGTTTTATGTCCTCAAAGAAAACCCTGCAGCCTGGAAATGCCAGGCTCTGGCACTCACTGCTCTTGTGTTTGTGCACACACAAAATGTCAGGAACGTGCTGCCAGGTGCTCACAGGAGCCTCTCTTACCACATCCTGGTTCTTGAAGGCTTTTTTTTCCTCCAGCAAGTGCAATAACACACTGTGAGGTTTTGCAGACACTCTTGCTGCATTAGCCATTTTCACCTTAATCTTTTCTCTTAAAGGTCAGTTGAGATCACAGCCTCTGAAAAGGCACAGTGATCACAACACAAGAAAAGGCAAAGTGGGAAAAAGGTGAGATGTGATTCTGCAGGGTGACTCTCAGCAAGTAAAACTGGAGCCAGGTAATGCTGTGAGAATCCAAGCTTTAAATCATGAGAGGGAATATGCTTCCAGCTTCTTCTGGTCAGGGATGAAAACTCCACAGAAAACACCCTCTAATAAATTAAAATTACTGGGTGTATCTATATGTGATGAGAGCCAGGAAATACTGGCGGGTCCCAGCACATTGCTACCTTCACATCAGCAATTCCCACTCTGTCTCACACTCTGCACTCCATCAAACCTCACAAGAAGACAGATACCCTGTGACAAGTGACCAGTCTTCCATGCCTTGCTCCAGCCTCACAAAGCAGAAGGCTCCCCTCATCCAGGGCTCCTGGAGGGAACCTTGTGTTATCTGTTCCTGTTACACCAAGGCTTAGCAAGCCCTGCCATAAAAGACATAACATTCAATTGACCTTTTGCTTATCTATAAAGGTAAAATGAGCTGCAGAGACCCCGATTCACCGAGGAGCCATTTCTGAGGAATTTATTTCCTTTTGCCAGCCATAAAAATAAATTGCTCCACGCAAAGAATAGGCTCAAAAAAATAGCACTGCTCGCCTATAATAAGATTATTATGAAGGAGATGTTTTTCCCTGGGCAATCACAGCCAGCCAATGTGTTATCAAATTTTTATCTTGTCAAATTGCTGGGCACTGATTAGTGTTCTAGGGAGATTTTGTGTGTTAAGCTGGCCTTCTGTAACCCTTCTTTTAGGGCCTGAGTACCTAAAAGTGCCTGGATTGAGGGATTGACTTCTATTCTTTGAAAGATGGATTATTCTTTTTTGCCTCTGTCCTACTTTTAAGCCAGATTTGCAGAGCAAATCTTTACACAAAGCATTCAAAGAATAAAAAAGCAATTCTTATGTGTCATATCAGTCTGTTTGGACAAAGCCAGGCAAAACTGTTCTGAAAGGCAATGGGAGGATCAGGCAATAAGTCAGGGTTTATCCAGCCCATTTCTCTTTATGGAGCCCAGGACAATGAGGCTGGCTATCAATCTTGTTAGGACTGTAACTGGAGAATTTGGTTCATTCCCTACCAACCTTTCATTCTGCTTTTTCAATGAAATTCATAGTGGAAAACACTCCTCCTAATGACAAAAATTCCTGGAAGGATAAACCCCAGCACACTGGCCCTCTGTGATTAGAAGTCAGGTGTTATCAGGATTAGGTTTTTTTTGTGTCCATTTGTGTCCTGATGTGTTGTGTCCTGATGGAGATGCTGGGCAGGGGCTGGGCTCTCTTTTTGGTGCTGTTATGTCCTGCTCTCCTTGCCTTTGCACTCCCAGCACTTCAGCCAGACCAGGTTCAGTCTCAGGCTTTCTACAGGTGAGGTTTTCCCCCCAGATACACCTTGTCACACCAACACCACGTCCAGCACCTCATTGGGAAGCTCATCACGTCTTGGTGGCTGTTTCTCTGATGAGCAAAGGGAATTCAGGAGCTGGGGAGTGAGGTGCTGTGTTTGCCCTGGGAGCCAACGTGCTTTGGTGCAGCTCTGTGTGGGGTCTTTTTCCTCCTATCATGACAGTGAAGCACTGAATGAAATATATTTACTTTAGATCTAATCAGGCCCTCACTTTATGCTTTCTGAGTATTTATTGTTTGCAAATGTATTGGGAGTTTAAATCACTATGTAATGGTGATTAATCTACTGAATTGTGAAAGTTCAAAATAGCCCCCTCTGTTTTCACATGTTTCTAATTAGGAAACAGTGGATTAGTAAAATCTGCATGAAATGTGTATTTAGAACCATGTTTTTAAGTTGTTCCACTTGGTTTCTCCATTCCTATATATCTATTTCAGGACAAATAGTGCAAACCTCATTTCTTGTTCAATGGCCCCTGAAACTACAGACTACCCATGGTGCTGTGTCTCATGGTAGCACTAGATATATAGGTGTATATATATATATATGTATTTGGCTGTGTTTAATACATGTAAAATTCAGATCTGTTTCTAAAGGGACTGAGTTTTCTCATTCTCTCCAAGATGAGCATCTTGGAAAGCTCCATGCTGGGGCCAGGAGGGACCTGGGTGCTCTGAAATGAGCCTCTGACAAGCGTTTGGGGAGCTGGCTGTGATTTTAACAACTGGTTTGACTACACTGCCTCCAACAGATCTGGATGAGGGGCCTATATTTGGCAGGAAGGCTTTATAGTGGCATGGTTTAACCTGGTAAGATGCTGAAGCAATTTTCCTATTAGGAATCTGGCTTTGCTTTGCATGCATACAGCATGTCTGCAGTTGGGGTTTCTGTTGGGAGTGTTCTTAATATAGACCAAAGCTCATGCAGATCGATGTCTCTTCAGTTAACCACTTATTTGTGTCAGAGTGATGCTGAAAGAGCAGGTCCTGCTGCTTTTAAATCACTCCAGAGCTCAGGCTGAAGAAATGGAATCAGTCTGGAAACAAAAGATGACTAGAAAAATCTCTGTTTTTTGCTCAACAGGGTCACCTCAGCCTGGGTATTGCAGAGGGAACTGTGAGCAGTTTCCTTGGTGTTTGTGTCATTCTCTTGCTCATGCACACTCAGCTCCAGAGGGATCAAAACCAGCTTAAAGTCCATTGCACAAGGGTTCTCCTGCTTCCCTCTGCACTGATGGATGTAAGAGTGACACAGAGCTGTGCAAATGGGCAGTGATGGACCGAGGATCCAGGCTGGGGTGACCACAAATCCAAATTCCTGCCTCCACATCTCTCCCCCCTCCCCTCCCGTGGTAAACAGCCTCTAAAACAAACACACATTTTTAAGCATTATGTCACTTCTGGGCAGCAGCCAGGGGATAAGATTAGCACCATTGTCATCAGAAAGAGCAAGGGCTGTCTCTTTGATGGATGATATTGGATCCTCAGGATTTGTTATTTTTTTATTTAATGTGCCTGTGTATTTTTGGATATGAATGTCCCCAGATAGCCTCAGGATGGGGGAGGCAGGGGGAGGAGAGGGGTGAAGAGAGTGATAAGGGAGCTTTGCTGTCAGCCCATTTTCTCATATCTTCATCTTTGTAGGGGAAAAACCCCAAGGTCTGAAACACAAGCTCCTTGCCCAGCTGGGTGTCTCTTGTACCCTCTGTGCCACAAGAAAGACCAAAACATATCAAACAGTCACTTGGTTCATCCCCTTTTCTCTCCCCTTGTGAATTTTTTATCCTTATTTAGCTGCTCTTTGGAATACTAAAGGTAATGTCAGTCCTGACAAATTGGGAATCATGACATTCTGAGCTGGGCAGCTGCTGCTGCCTGAAGCCCCAAATATTTTCTTTCTCCCTTTGTCTGTTTTTCCTCTGTCCTTTCCAGCCTCTGCTACACCCCCTGGTATAGAGGCTTCCCAATTTGTGTTCTGTGTTCTCAAAGCACCTACTGCATTTCTCTCAGCTGGGAGATCTCAGGTTTGGAGAAAACAAGACATGGCATTCACATATCCAGAGACTTCCTCTTACAAATGTCAAGATGCCTCTTCAAAAGGGAGCAGGGAATACAAATGAAAACAAATTCTATGTTTTTGAGATATAAGTCAATTGTAGCTGAACGTGGTGTTTGGTTTTTTTTGTTTTGTTTTGGTTTGTTTTCTTTTGTTTTATAATTTTTTTTTTGTTTTTTCCTCCCCAGACTCTTACTTTCAAAAGAAATAAGGTGTTTAAAATTGGAGAAACACCTCCACCCCCCAACCATAATCCAACAAAGAAATAGTTGTTTCTTGGAAATTATTTTAGTTGCCAATTTCATTGCTCAATCCAGTGTAATGTGAAGCAAAGACAAATGCTGTCACTAGGAACAGCATGAGATTGCTTTGTGATCTTAACCCCCTGTACCCTTCAGATGGAGCATCTGTGACTTCACCCAATGTGATTCATTAAAGAAATTTTGTATTAAAATAGACATGCTTTCTATTAGCTGAGAAGCAGGGGCCATCCTCACCACTGTGCCCTGATGTCAGCCTAAGCTGCTTTCACCATTTCTTCCTCCCATCAATTGTGTCCACTTGATATCACTTATCTGGGGCTGGGGACAGGGATCCTTCTTTCCACCTGCATTTATATAATGCCCAATGCAATGGGGTGCTGTTCATGGTGCCAGAACAGCAGCACTGGAAAAATCCCATCAGAAATCCAAAATGAAATTTGAGATAGTAGCCTCTCCTCAGCATAATTTGTTCAGTATAACCCCTGCATTTGCTGATACAGAAATTATCAATTCCCAGTGTTACTGGAGCTAGAGTGAAAATCAGCCTTGCTCTAATGAAACAATTTCCTTCTTTTCTCTCAATGGGGATGCTCATAAGCTGTTCTTCTATTAAAGGGGGCTGTGTTTTTTGGAAAAGGGGGAATATGATCCCTTAAAGCATTGAGGAAGCACATGGAAGCACTGGGATCACTGCAGTCTTCCCATTGTGTGACCATCCACCTGGGTCCCTTCATTCTCTCTTTCCAATTTATTTCCTTACATAATAATGACCCAGAGGAGGGTCACCACTTTGCAAACACCATTTGGCTGAATTTTGATGAGGGATTTGAATCACTCTGACAAATGGGAGCCTTCTGCATGGCTGGTTCTAGAGGTGGGGGAATGAGACACCTCTCACTGAGCCTGGCCTGGGCTTTGTCCTGAAAATCTTTATATGTCCTGAAGGCCTTTATACCTGAGCACACACATGCATGAAGGATTTAGCAATATTAAGGTTGGGTGATGAGGGAGAGGACTACAGGGAATAGCAGCATTCAGCAAAGGGAAGTTCAGATAATTTTAGCAATTACAAGCAGATAATGAATTTATTTTTGTTTCTTCTCACCTTTCCTTTTTTATCACCTTCTTTCCTACCTTGTACCCATCTCCTCATGCACCTGGGGTACTTGGGCTGGTGGGGTAGTTGGGGTATATTTGGGGTATATATTTGTGCTTTTCAGGGCTTTTGAAAGGGATGTGAAAAGCCAGGAGGTAATTTTAGGTTGGTCAAGCCCCAGGTGAGCCTGTGGTGGGCTGGCAGTGGTGTCTGGAATCTAGTACTACCCAATAACATCTCAAGTTGTCAGAGTGCCAGGCCCTGTGCTGTGTTAGTGACCTCTCAGGCCACTTGGGATCCCCCAGTTCCAAAATGCAGCAGGAAAAATTCTTATCTAAAAACTGAAGGGATTAAAAGTGCTGCTACAGAAGCAATTAGTACTACCACGTGTCTTTTTATCAACTGTGTCAGATGTGTCCTACCTTTGTTCTGGAAATGAAGACCACCTGGGAACCCTTTTGCAGAATGACATTGCCAGGACTTCCAGCCCTGAATTTGTGCATTCTCACCGGGCTCTCAGCACGCTGGGCTCCTATCAGTATCCTGGGACGTGTTTTAAATTAGTGCCTGAGGGGGGAATGGGATTGAGCCGTGCACCACATGCCCAACCCGGCTGAACTTTCTTTTTATGCTTTTTATTAAAGTTGTATATCATCAGGAGAGTGTGAAAGTCCCATTAGAGAAGGGAAATCATCTTCCCAGCACCCTGGCTCGTCGGGCTACTTTGCATAATAACTTACGGAAATGAGCCGGCCACTTCTGATCCTCGAGGGCAGGCTGGGAGAGCCAGAGCCTTCAGAGGGTTTTATCACACAACAGCCTTGTGTGGCACATCTGGTTTGTCTTAAGCATCTCTGTGTATTGGGAAGAGAGCAGCAGGGGATGGGGTGGGATTGCTTTATTTGAAATCTTTTGAGTCAACTGTTTATGATGAGAACAATGGTCTTGGGAAAACTGCAAGCAGGAGACAGAGCAGCCGAGCACTTGAGCCACTAATGTGGAAATTTCTGCTGGGTTTCTTCACCTGCTTTACTTCCCTGCTGGCTCCAAAGAGCAAGTCCATGTGAGTGCTGCTGTGCAGGTGGGATTTTCCTTGTGGAATAGCCTGAAGAAGGCTGAAATTCAAATCAGCCCCCTTTGCTCCAGCACAGTCTCTCATTAAACATCCCTCTATGTGCAAAACCCAGCTGTCTAAATCGTGGCTAATTATAAAATTATTCAGCTATTGCCAGGGCTTGCTTGGTAATTTGGTGTAGATGTGGTGAGCAGAAAATGGATGCAGGATAGTTCTAAGGGGCAGAGGAGTTCTGGGGATTTACTGCACCTGTGGCTTGGCCCAAGACTTCTCAAATTGCAATGCACAAGGTTCCCATTTGTAGCTTGAATTACACACCTGCCCTGGCACACGTTCAGGAATAGACATTACTTTAGTCACCACCCATATGTTTCTTGGCCTTAAATTGAAGAATGAAGCAGTGAAGGAGAGTAAAGCAATAAATGACTCTGGATAGCAAAGTGCTCCTCAGTCCTGGAGCAACACTCCAAACACTGGGCAAACCTGGGTGTGCAGTTATAAAAATACAGTTTTAGTCCCTGTGTCAATAGGCTCATCAGAAATCTTTCAGAATTGTTTGGCTCTTCCCTAAGAGCACAGATTCAGTACTGCCAAAAATCAAGCACAATGTAAATTTATTTTGCACATAATTAAATAACAAGCAGGGACAATTTCCCAACTAGACTAAATGCATTGTATTCTCCTTTAGTGTCCAAAGTCTCCCTGCTCTTACCAGCTGCTGTTTTTTTTTTTTCATGACACAGCCTTACAAACTGCTATTTTACTTTGAAGATCTTAAGGAAAGAAAACAATTAATTACACCTCAGAGCTAATTGGAATCAATACTTAATGTTTTTAGCTCTCAGTTAATTGCCAAATGATGTATCACTGGTTTGATGATGAAAAATAGATGGATATCTCAGGTTCCTCCTCTAGGGTGTCATTCTGTTGACGTAGTAGCTGGCTCCAATGTTTTCCTTTCCCTCCTGCCTGCCCCTCTGTGTTCTCATTCTCTTGCTTTAAATCCCATGTCAGATGTTTGATAATTTGATTATCAAAATATAGTGCTAAGTTATAAAAACTGCAAGGCATAAGATGGTATTTATTTATTGGAAGATATAAGGAGTTTTAAAGGGGACCCTTGGAAATTGTTTAATGTTATTGTTCTCTTCTGATTCAGCTGATCAAGCGTTTGTTTCATTTCTAGTCCGTGGAGGAAAGGGAAATATATCTTTGCTTGGCTCTCATGGAATCACCCAGGGGTGTCTGCAGGAATTGAGTGCCTTCACCTGCAGCTGGGGGCTCTCCTGGGGGCTCCAGGGGTGCACAGGGAGGTCAGACCCTGAGTTCTTGTTGATGTCCTGCCCATTTCCTCAAACAACAATTCTCCCCCAGCCCTCTAAAACCTGTAATGTGCTAAATGAGTTATGTGAGCACCCCCAGCTCTTGTTCTGAGGGTCACCCCCACATAGCCACTGTGCCAAGCCCCAAACTCTCCAGCTCCATAAGCAGCAGTGTAATCTTCACCCAGCCAGCTCACACCATGGTGTAATACACCAAAATATTCCTGTGCACTCAGCAGGGCTGACTCACACAGCACAAACTTCTTCCACCAATAAACACCAATAACCAGGTGCCAAGTGTTAACTGCTGCCCTTGCTCGTGGCAGGAGGACTGCCAGGCTGGGGACCAAGTGTGGCTCTGGTCAGTGGAGGTGCCCAGCAGGTCTGACTCCAGTCTGACTAAAGGAAATCTGTTGGTGTTAATGTTGTGTAGAAATTAACACTTAGACACATTCTGGTAGTACATTGACGCCCACAACTTTTATTTGTGGTATCCAGCATTATTTCACAGTTGGAATAGTCATTTTATAAGCATAGTAGGGACTCTAGAAAATGTTTTGTCATTTCCTTTCCACTCAGCTTCTTCCCAGAGAAACAGGCATGCACAGAGCCCTGTTTATGATGCCCACATTAATAATCAAGTGTGTGTGTGTAGGTGTGAGGATTGCAAATAAACACATCTTAAAACAAGATCTATCTCCCTACCCTGCACTGGCACACTCCCAAATGAACTGAATTGTAAAATTTCCTCATGCTGAATTTGGATTTTTTTCATGTATGAAAGCTGATGACCTCACAAGCCCTCCACATGGAGTTAGGGGAGTGCTAAAACCCTCAAAACATTTGGTGGTGGTGTGAGCACTGAGCAAGACCCAGTCCAGGGGAAGGGCAGGCATGGAATGGACTCTTTGCCTGAGTGCTGGCTTTCCTTGTACTGCCTGAGGATGAGTATAAATGAGTATGAAGAGCGATGTTTTTCTGTATGTGTTCTCAGTTTCTGCAGCTGACAGCCCTTGTGCACAGCCAGTTGTTCTGTTTTCTGTCTCTGCAGTCCTGCTGTTTCTCTCAGATGGCTGAGTGGGGTTTTTAGATAAGTCCTTGCAAAGCAAGGATGAAACTTAAGGAGGAGCAAGCAGTGAGGTAAACTCTAGTTTGCCTGTTTTCATGACCCAGGGCAGCATCACCTTTTCAGTCAAGCACAGGAAAAGCTGGAAGCAAATGTTATCAATCCTGGCTGGGGATTGACTCTTGGCTCTAAGGGTACATTTGGAGAAGGATTCAGCCAAGAGCTCTGCATTGTGTTGTTTTTTTTCTCCTTCTTGTGGAGCTCTCATCACTGTTGTGAAACTTTCTTGGTTGTGTGACCCCTGTGGCAAAGGGACATCTTTAGGTGACCCCTTGTCAGTGCACTGCCAGAGCAGTGGCTGGGTCTGATATTCAGTTCTTCAGTACATGCTCTCTCCCTTGAGCTGGTTGAAACACTTGTAATGTTTTTTAATAGAAAAATTTAGTTTATCATTAAAAAAATCAGACCTCCAGAATATCCAGCTCTAAGCATGATGAAAAAGGACTCAAATCTGAATACTGTTGGATAGAAACAAAATCAAGACAAAAAAAGCTCTTCCTCCCTTTCTTTTCCCTGGCATTATTAAAAAGAGATTAAAAAAATTACCAGATAAATTTAAAATAATGTGTTTTCTGGGGAGAAAATAGAATAGATGGATGACTCTCAGCCTAATTTAGTAACTGCCACTCAAGATACAACTTGGAAAGGACTTTCTAAAGCTGGAAAGTTATTCTAATGACATTTGTGACTGGGGAAGCATATGATTTTCTTTTGTGCTTTGATTAATACTCTCTATTACATGAGGCAGCTTAAAAACTGAAGGAATACTTTATCAGTGTTGTTCTGCCTTTCCTTTAATGCACACCAAGCTCCTTTTGTAAAATGGGAAAGCAAATTGGCCAGGGAAGGACTCTGGGCTTTTTCTGACCTGTGTGATGCAAAGCTGGATGTGGTAGCTCTGCTCTGTGTGATCAGATGTGCATCCACACAGTCAAACCTGAGGCAACACACACCTGGGGGAAGGCAGAGTGTTTCTGGGGCTGAATGTGAAACATTTCTGGATGTTTTATTCCTTTTTGCAGGAGCTGAGAAGCAGGGTGTGATTGTGTGTAAGCAGCTCGGGCAAAGCAAATGAAAGGAAGAGCAAGCAAAGAGGAGGAGGTGAGGGAATTCATCAGGGAGTTTGCTTGCAGCCTGAGAGAGCTGCTAGCACAGGTCTAGGAGATGAAATAAGATTCAGCATAAGAGAAACCTGTCTCTCAGTTGTACCCAGTCCCCCCAGGAGACTCAAAGGCACAGGAATCTGCACGTGGGTCTCTACATCTGGAACAGAACATGGGGTGATGAATTATTCACAGATTATCTACTTGTGCTCAGGAATTTCTCTTTATTCTTAGTTCAGGAGCAGCAAAAAAAAAAAAAAAAAAAAAAAAAAAGGATAAAAACTTGCATCACACTTGCCTTTTAATTTACATGTACAGCTGTGGGCAAAGTCATCTGGACACAGTGGCAGGGTTTGCAGGATGAGGTCTTGAATCGTGGCAGGCTTTTATTCCACTTTTTAGGCAATCTGAAATAGGGCAGAGGAAATCTCTGTGAAAAAGATAAATGTCTGGTAATTGAAAGACAGCCCCACAGTTTCCCAAACATTTTAAAATGGTGTGCAGCTTCATCAAGTCTGCATAGAGCTGGAAAAGGGTTCTGTAAGATGCATTTGCAGGGCTCTCCAGGCATTGCCAGTGCCTTTGCTTTAATTTGGAGTTGAATTAATCTTAGTCTTCCAGGTTGATAAATGTAAAAAGTCTTCTGAGAAATCAATTGATTGTTTAGTATCCTTGCAACATCTTAATGTAGATGAGAGGGGAAGATTTGTGCTGACCAAAACAGAGTTGGCTGTAAGGGAAGAGGGCAAGGAATTATTTTCCATGTTCTTGCTAAAATAATCCCCAGTGCAATGTACTTTCCACAAAAACTCTCTCTACCCTTCCCAGCTGATTGGTATGCCCATGGAGCCAAACCCATCCAAACTTAATCCTCTGAAAATAACTTTTTGACATACTACTTGGGAATTGAGGGCTCAGAGGTCCTATGTGGCCAGGAAATGGCCCTTCTAGAACCATGTGTTTTAATAATGAGGAATTTTGGAGACTAACATCTCCTGTCCAGTTTGTGGCCATTTATGTCCTGTGCACAGATTTGTTGTTAGCTCAGCAGCCCTTTTCCTTTGCCAGTGCTTCTTCCCTCCTGCCCTCTCTCCTACACTGCATTAATAGAAAGCAACCTTATTACTCAGTCTGCTTGGGGACACACACTCTTCAGTTTTCTATTTCTTCACTGGCCATGCTTTAACTTCCAAAGGTATGGAGCTGCTGGTCAGCCTAGAAGAGCTTTTCCAAATGAGCAAAGACTCTATTTATAAAGGCAGGCTGCAGATATGCCCATTGTGTTTTTCTGAGGCATATTGATTGCTGGTGTGGTTAGAAACAGCAGCTTTTATTTTATTTTAACAGCTTCTGGGCTCATACAAGGGTGTGACACAAACTGTTCTCAGCTGAAACCAGACACACTGGGTTAGAATAAACTAATGGTTTAAATGTTCACTAACCAGAGTCCCATCTTTTGTTAGCAGCTGGGAAAATGGAGTAAATGAGCTATTGGACCTGAGTTTGTGCCTCATGATGGTGCTTCCCTTGGATTGCCTGCTCACTTCCTGAATCCTTGTAAAACCTAATGCAGGAAAGGTTTTGCTTTTTATCAGGACACAGGCTCCTCAAGGAGTCTGTGCTCACATTACCTCCCCCCTAAAACTTGTGCCACATGTCTATATTCATGTTTCCATCCCTGATTAGAGCTCCCTTCATCTCAGTGTGAAAGGCAGAGCTGTGAGAGGCTGATTTTCCATTGTGGATGTAACATAACTGCACAAGTTCAGGCTTGGGCAAGAATATACACCCATGTTTATTCAAACCCTGCCTGTCTTGGAGGATGGTGTCTTTGGAGGGATCTCATCTCAGGCTTTAGGCAGCTCAAAACCTTTCCCAAACATCACAATGCTGCAGTGTGCAGCAGAGGGGAGCTTTGCTGGCTGGTTGGACATCACCTGGGCTGGTGCTCTCCTTGTCTTAGGGCAGTCAGGCAGGTGAGGTAAGAGAAAACAGCAGTGCCTCTCTCTGATGGAGAAAAGCTGGCAGGTATTTCTGGGAGCACCTGACAGAAGGCAGCAGTGACCCCCACACCACCCCTGCACATTCCCCTACTGGGGAATCAGCTTTGGGCTGGGAAAGTCACATCCATGTTATACAGCCCCTAAAGAGATCTTGGGAATTCAGTGGGCACTCAAGGGGAAGGAAGGCAGATGTTCAGTCCTACCTTGCAGCACAAACCATCCTGGGCTTTTCTAAATTAACTGGCAAAGGCTGATCTGCCTCAGCTGATGTCAAAGTGCAGATTGGATTTTCTGAATGTTTCTGCTCCCAGCACAAATCAAAAGCACCGTTCCATGCCAACGCTCTCAGTAAAAGTGACACTTTAAAAGGTCATGGCTGTGGAGTTTGTGATGGTTTCAATTTATCAGTCTTGTAAAATTGTTGCACTCTTCCCTTCTCCCTGCAGGACAGGCTATGGATTTGTTATTCCTTTTATTCCTTTCCTTTTTTTGTCAATCAGCTCCTAATAAGGCATTGAAAAACTCCAAAGCAGATGACTGAACTGCAGCCATTCTTGGTTCTGTTTGAACTCCAGGTTTTCTGTCTTTACTCTCTGCCCTGGTTGAGAAGAAAATCCTTGAGCTGTGTATTTCTAGTGCTCATAACAGCACTACTTTTTCTGGTGGAGCCTAGAGATCCAGACTAGGAGTCAAAGTAGAGCAATTTCAGGATCAGGACTGGGGCTTAGTTTTTACTTATTCTCATATGTTGAAATGTGCAGGAAAAGTTGCACCTTGGTTTCTTATTGTTGGCACTTGATTTGTTCCTGCAGGAATGTCCTTGGTGTCAGAGAAGAAACCAGGCACTGCTGGAAAAGGAGAACATTTGAGTTGAGGAGGGGCATCATTAATGTACACAATTGTTTTGCTGTTGGGAAGGCCAAGGAAAGACATGACTTAAAGAAGGTGAATGGTTTACCAGCAGTCAGGGGTTGGATCTTCAAGCTCTGAAGTGACTCCTGTGCTGGTTGTTTTGTTGTTTGCTGTTCTGAGGGGATGAAGGGCAGGGACAGGGACAGGAACAGGGACTGACACTGAAATATTTGGCTCTCAATGGTGTCAAGCTGAGCTGAGCATGAGAGGCTTTTGTCTCCTGATGCAGAGACCTCAGAACCTTCCCTGCACACTGGCAAGAGGTTTGTTTTGGTTTCTTTTTTCCCCCATTTATATTTTTTTTTGCCCTGACAGATTTCATTAGCTGCTGAGGAGTCACTGAGGCTTGATTGCTTGGGCTGCTCTGAGCCCCTTCCTGAGAGATTAGTGGGAACTTTCACCAGCTATTCCCAGAGAAATATTTTGGGTGCTACACTGTGATTTGCCTCAATGGTCCAAACTGTGCAGCTTTTAATTAATGAGAAGAAAGTGCAAGAAAGACTGGCTGATAGAAAGATTGCTGGTGAGCAATGATCTCACAGAAGTATTTATTTATTTATTTATTTATTTATTTATTTATTTATTTATTTATTTATCTATTTCTATTCCTGGAGTGATGCAGTTCGTAATGGCAAGGCCCAGATTACTTATTTTAGGTGGGGAAGAAAGCTGAGTTTGGATTGAAAATTCCCTGATGGAGCTGAAGTGAGGAAGACAATTGGTCTGATTTCCAGGTTCTCTCCTACCCCAGAGGCACCTCTGTGTTTGTGCAGCCTCTCTGCATTTACTTTGAGAAGGCAGAGTTAAAACTGCAGGAATGTGAACTAATGAGCTGGTATTATGAATTTGGCCAAGTCCTTGAGAATGCAGCACTGATCTCAGATTAAATAAAAACAAAAAAAAAAAAAACCAAAAAAAAAAAAAAAAAAAAAAAAAAAAAAAAAAAAACAAAAAACAAAACAAAACAAAACAAAAAAAAAAAAACCAAAAAAAAAAAAGGAAAGGAACAGAAAATAAAAAGGGAAAACATGTTAACATGTTGGCCAGGGGAAAATCGATCTGCAGAGTGGATATATTTAGCTCATATTCTCTACATTAGGGCCTTCTCAGATTTTGAATCTCGATGTCTGCTTTACCAAAGAGGACAGCAGCCTGCAAAGCTGGATTGCAGGAAAGCAACGCTCCTCCTCACTGCCAGACTATTATCACAGATGATGTTAAAAAAGAAACCACTGATTCATCTGCAGTGGCTGCCAGGAACTCATGCAAGCCCCACAAATCACTGCTAGCAGACTGCACTTCCAAAAGCAGCATTAGAAGTGTCGGCTGTTTTCTTGCTCTCTGAGTTAAGAATCGATTGGGAAATGGCAAAGAATATTCAATGCTTTCAGAGGTTGCTTTCTGATTAATTTCTCTCTGAATCCAGCTGTCTCCCTGGAGTCTTGCTTTTAAACTTACAATGTACATTTATTTTTATAATCTGCTTTTCACCTGAAAAGAATAATAATCCCCATTTATTTTAAGCTTGGCTGAACATGCACTGGATTCAGAAATTAATTTCTCCCTGCTCTTAGCAGTTAAGCTTTGAAAGATAGACCCTCAGCTGCTATAAATAAATTGTTTAGCTTCACTGAAGGGTATTGCCTGGTGTCTTTAACCTCTGGAAGCAAATCTCAGCTTGGAAACCATATGAAAATTGATTTTACTTGTCATGTCATTACCTTCATTTGGGTAAATGGTGTAACTGATGAACTTTCAGCTCAGTCCTGTGAGGCCCTGAGTGCACCTGCCAGTGAAGTGTTTTAGAGCCAGGGTGAGGGTGCTTTGCATCCTCCAGGGGAGCACTTTGTGCCTCACCTTTTGGGCTCTGCTCTGGCACTGTTTCACTTCTGCCAGACCCAGACCTTTGAACCTCAGACATCCACCTTGCAAAACTCAGGTGCTGAAATTTAAAGCTCTGAGATGATTCAAAGATAACCCCTGGATTGGCTTCCATCTCACCTGCTGGCTCTGAAGCCTGGAGGGATGTTCTGATAACAATTAAAACTATTTTTTCATTTATCAGTTCAGGCTCTCAACTCCATCAAACCTTGTGTGAAGCAGCAGGAGCCCTTTTCAGGATTTAGCTCTGTATCTGGTGGATTTGAAAGAGGACAGTCCTCTGCAGTTTGCAGGTCTGTGGAGCAGAGAGTGCACTGAAACCTTTGCCAGGGTGTTTACTCCAGGCAGTAATCTGTGGGGCTGATACAACCTTTGCAGTTGGCAACATCTCTCTTGATAAAGGAAGAACCTCTAAAATTGGATTTGAAGGCCATTTAATAAACCCAGACTAGAGAAAAAATAAGTTCAGCAAATTTGATAATATTTAAGGGTTTTTTTCTGGTCAGGCAACAGCAAATGTGGAATAATAAGGCTCAGAGCTCTCAAATCTGCTTCTGTAACCTGTGAAATCACAAAAACTACATTGGAAAGGGCTTGGCTAGGGTTTTTTGCTCCATCCCTCTGGCTGCAGGCAGGATGTTGAACCTGCTGTTAGAAATTGCTGCTGCTGCTGGTTCCATACCCTTCTCTGGCAATTTATTTTAGTGCTTTAAGTGGCCCTGCAGGTCACACACTCACCCTGCTCTTAAATCACAGTGCTGCTGGTGATGGGCCCTGAGGAAGCATTTGGTGCAGGAGGGGAAAGTCTCACAGAGTCTGGCATGTTATTGCAAAGCACTGCAGACATGGATAAATTGGCATCTCTGCCTGGCTCTGCCAGCTCTGGCCTTAAAGAGCTGGCCTTGCCTGCCAGCATATTGCAGGATAATTTATCGACATCTAATGGACTCTCTCATTTCTTTCTGTCTCCTTGAGGAAAGCAAAGGGTGTTTCTTTCCCTTCCCCTTGCTCCACCCATTCTCTGCAATGCCTCTGAGCAAGGACAAACTACAAACACCTGGTGCTGGGGGTTCTCTCCTCCCCTCTCCTTCCTGAGCTGTGCAGCTGCAGGACAGAGCGTTCTGAGGCTGTGAATGGCACCTTCTCCCCGTGGCTGCCCTTCCATCAGAAACAGCCTCTGGCTCTCCTGCCTTGATTTAAAGGCTCCTTCCTCTGCTGCTGACCTGATTACCTCACGATGAAATGATGTGGGGCCATGACACTGAGGCATGATGTCATGGGCCTTGACGTGTCACCAGAAGAAATACAAGCTTCCTGCTGCTGGAACTGTATTACAAGGTGATTTTTGTTCCCTGAATGCTGATTTAAGGGTAGGTAGGGCACTTACCCCATTCATTCCTCCCCACTGAGACCACCAGGAGCACTAATTCTGCACTGTGGGTGTTGGCAGCATCACAGCCCTGTGGGGTGGGAGGTCTGGATGTGCCCTAGATGGATCTGTGGATCTGTGCACAAACCCCTGCTCAGCCAGCAGCTCTCTGCTGCTCCCAGACTCCTAATTAGATTGAAGCCTGAAGTCTCTGGATATCATCCCATACCTTTATTTGAAATGATTTATCATGCCTTCTAAATCAATCCCTGCAGAGAGATGCTACGAGGTTTTGTTTAAAATGCTGTACACACCCTGTCCAGTGCAGTAATTGTTCTTGGCTACATCAAAACCAAAGACTTGGAATCCAACCTTAGGAATCCTTTCCTGCCTTTCCCTGCACACCAGCCCTGCTTTCAGAGAGCAGTCTGACAGGTCTTTGTCCCCTTGGATGGACACATCTGGGCATGATGATTTTATCTCTCTTACCCCCATCCCTGATGCAATGCTTGCTGTGCTCCCTCCTGCTCAGAACCTGAATCTGCCTCCGTTGGTTACCACACCAAAATCCTCAGGAGTTCAGAATTCTGGGTCCAAGGCAAGGGGAGAGCAATTGCACGTGGAGACACAAGGAGCCATGTCTGACACAGAAAATACCCAGCTATAATTTATGTCTTGTGTGCTTCCCTAGTGAGCAGAGCAGGATTTTTGCTCTTTATTTCACTGGAAAAATCAGGATCTGAAATGAAAGGTGACACAATGTGCTGCCCAGGTCTATTACTGTCAGTTGTCTTGAGCTGGTAGATAATTCATGGCAAGTAATTTATATAGCACTTTTACTTATCCTGCCCTTTATCTCATCTGTGGTCAATTTGTTGGAAGTCCTTCTAATTAGAGTTGTCTTTGCCAATCACATGGTTTATTTGTATTAGCTCATTGGCTAAATGTAGCTCTTACAAGGCATTAATGATATATAACTATTATGAGAATAGGAAGAACTCCTTTCAACTGGAAATAATTTTTGCATTATTTAAGAAAAATGGAAGTCAGATGAAAAAAGAGATTTTATTTTAACCAAAATTGATTTCTTTTTAATTTCAGAGGCTTAAAAGGTCTGCTATATAAAACTGAAGCAAAAAAAACCCTAAGTGCAGCTGAAAGAGACAGTGTTTTATTCTCTAAATGCTAAAAACAAACATTCCCCACCACTACTCCCCATTTTTCTGATGAAGTAATTTCACATTAATCAGCCCAAACTTGTGAAATGGATGGAAAAAAAAAAGGGGGGGGGGGGGAAGTCAAGTCTGTAAGATATTTCCTTGCTCTATTTATGATGATAAATTTGAAAACCATTTTCCTGCAGGATGGCAACATTATCCTTAAATGCCTTTGTTCCTTCCAGGGACCTCATTTGCTGGAGTATTTGCAGAAAAGGAAACACAAAAGAGAGGTGAACAAAGGGGAAGTGGTTGGAAGATTGGAGTGAATTGGAATATTTCAGACAGCAAATGGAGGGCAAGAGGGAAAACACAGATAACAGTGCCACCAAGCTTATGAGTGGATCTCTTCAGCCCTTGCCTGGGCTGGGCAAGGAGCTGCTTTGATGTTTCATTTCCCTGGTAAAATCAGCTGATGAGTTGTGGGTGGGTAAATGAAATACAACAGTATTTCCCTGCTCTGCTGCATATCCTGGTGAATATTGGCTCAGAGCTACCTTACAGCAAATCCTGCAAGGATTTACTTCATGTCTGTTTTCTGAACAGTAGGTTTGGTTTCTGGGTGCTGACACAGGTCTTTGCCCACCAGCTCTGGGTTTTGTGCAGATTCCAGCTCTTGGGAGTCCGTGTGTAGCTACTGCAGGGCTAAGCTTCAAAATCACTGTGGAGAGCAGCCTTGTTCCAGTCAGCTGGCATCTGCCTGCTCAGATTATCCAGCAAGGTGAGATTAGCATCCAGACCCTGACAAAAAATTTGGGCAAGTGATTTATTTTTACTCATTTCCCTCCTGATTGACTCCTCTCTACCAAAACACCCTCCAGCAGGCAACGCTGAACCTGATTTTCTTCTCTTCATTTCTGCCACGCCAAATAATTTAATCTCTGAGTGAATTTCACCTCAGCAGAGCATGCAGGGGACCAGCAGTGCCCTCCCAAATTGCAGTTATGCAGATCTGCCTGCCAGGGAGGAAAGCTGAGGGTTTTCCCCACTGCAGCATCCTCCTGCCACCTGGTCCTGCTGCTCCAGACAAAACACTTGACACCTGTGTCTCTGCTTTTCGTGCTGGGAACTGACTGCTCTCCTTCTCCTCTCCCTTCCCCACCCTGCCTTCATTTCTCTCTCTGCTGCATGTCAGAGTATAGTGAAGAAGCAGCATTTAGTTATTTATTTTTAATGCTCTTTGGCACAAATATTCAGAGGGGCACAGACAGCTCCAGATCGATCCCGGGGTGGTTGGGCAGCGGGGCCATCCACACCCTGGATTTAATTTGCCAATTTGATCTATGGAGATGAAGACAGGTTGCAAAAGACAAACAACCCTCTGTGCTCTGCTCTGCCATTCCCTGGCCCCCAGAGCAAGAAGGAAACCAAATTTACTGTGAAGATGTTGACTGTTTCAGGCTTTGCATAAGCAACAGCGTTAGGAAAACTAGAGGTGAAATTCAGACTCCCTTGGGTGGAAGCCAGGTCTGGGTTTGGGTTTGGGTTTGGGTTCTGCCTAGCCACAAATCTCAGCCCTAGATTCAAGCCTCTGGTAGGTTTGGCAGTGTTTTGTGTTGTTTGCTTATTAGGACACAAGGAGTCACATTCATCCATGCTGGGTTTTATTTAAAGTGGTTAAAAACTCCAGGGGTTCTCTTCACTTTCCTTTCTCTGGCTGTGGGGCAATCCAGTGCAGTAACAATGCAGTGCCAGCAGAGAATGCAACCCTGTGGCTGGAACAGCTTCTTATTCATGGAAAAGAGAGGGGAGAGATTTAATGTGTGAAGCCTAATCCAGTTCCTATCTGTGACAGGGGGAATCTTCAGCCTTGGTCTGTAAAAGGCTCTGGCTGCAAGTACTCAGCCCAAGGGACAGATGCATTTGGAGCCTTATCTAAATTCTCCAGTCACATTGTGCCTTCAAAAAGGGGTGAAAAAAATCTTTGCTGTGCAGGCTTCCTACTGAGGTTTCTCCCAAGCCTTTCTCCAGAGCTGCTGAGGCAGGGGGATGCTCCCTGAGACTCACTGTGGCCACTGCTGGTGCCAGCTGGAGCTCAAGGACAGCAGCCCATGAAAAGGAGTAAATGGGATTTGGGGGCAGCAGGCTGGTGGGTTTTGTTTTACATGTGTGCATGCTGGGAATGTCTGAATCATTTAAGCAACTCTAACAAACTTTACTTGGAATATCTGAGACCTAGAAGGAGGTTTTCTCACTTGTAAGATGCTTTCTGCCAAACACAGTCCAGAATCAAATCGGACAAGATCATCCCAAAAGAAAAGAGATACTTGGAGCTTAGTCTAAATTCCACCTGCTTTTCTCATAAAGTGCTGTTGGATTTATTTCTTTAGGTCCAGGCAGGACCACTGTGAGGTCTTTTCCTTTTTCCTTTATTCTTCTTTTATGTAATAAATAACCTTATAAATGCCCTTTTAGCCATGGGTTAAACAGTGCAAAGAAGACTGAGGTTTCCTGTGCCTTTGCTCTTCTAAATCTGGTAAGGACATGGAATAGTCTAATTTTCCTTGTCTTCCAGTATTCAGTGCTACTTTCTAATTTTCCCTTTGAGTGATGCTGCCCAGTAATCATGGCACTGAACAAACACCTGGCAGTGTGAGCAGTCTGCAGCCAGAGCAGCAGTTTTACCCTCCCTGCCACCTCTTTCCAAATGTTCTCCTTCTTCCCTTATGGCTGGCACTTTTTCCATTAGGTGACAGGTGGTGATTTTATTTTTCTGCTTGGCTGTTGCTGCCATTACCCTGTGATGCTCCTGTTCCCAGGTACACACAACAGCTTTTCCAGTGATTTCACCATGTTTTTAGTCCTTGACTAGCATCAAACAGGAGAATATTGAGTATTTTGTGTTTTACTTGTTGCTTCTCCAGGGTAGGTTATGCTGTGAGCAATTTGTGCACATGGGGTGGAGGGAAACACAGTAGGAATGGGAAATATTTTTTCCTGTCTGCAGTGAGAAGTGTTGATAGAGCTGCATGTAGAGAGATTTTGCTCTTGCTTGAGCTGGACTTAAACACAACCTTCTTCCTTACACTCTCCTTTTTTAGACTTTATCTTCACTGGCTTCAAGGAATCATCCAAATAGAAAAGTTTCAGCATTTTAGAAAAAAAAATCATACCCCCAAAAATATTCTTCTCACACATTTTTACATGTATCAGCATCAAATTTGTTGTGTCAGCACAAAATTTCTGCAGGAATGATTGCCACAGGTCTCACTCTGGGAATCTGCAGCACACTCTAGGAAGTCTGCCCAGTGCACAGCCCTTGTCTGAAAGAAGGAAATAAAAGCAACTTGCATGTCTCACTCACCACCAAATTCTGTTTGAAAGTGCCTAATACAGAGTTTTCCTGTTCCAGCACTAAGAAAACAGTATTGGAAACTGTAAAATGGAGTAAATGAAGTAGGAAAATGGAGCTAGAAACCCCCTTTTCCTGGGCATGTCCCACACCAGCAGCTCTGGGCTCTGCTCCCAGGGCTCTCTATTTAAAACACAGACACAGTGACTGCACAAAATCTATCCTCAGCCTGCTCTGGTCAAATGCATGTCCCAGTGGCCAGAAACAGCTTTGCAGCAGTTGCAGGAACCCAAATGAGTCAGAAGCTGTAAAAACAGCACGGTTGTGGAGGTGAGCTTGACACACATCACAGCCTCTCCCGTGCCGATCAGATTGGTTTCACACCTCCTGCATCCTCGTCCTCTATCGCTGCTGCCATCACTTCAGCTGCACTGGAAGGGCAGAAAAGCATGAACAAACTGTTACACTTGGCCTGACAGACATCTCTACTTTCAATTACTCCTCTGTAAACAGATTGGAGATAACAAGTGCAGCCATCTCGAATGGCTCTGGCTGCAGCCCCGCGTTGCTCAGGAGCTGCTGGCACCTGCCCTGCTCATCCTCCCTGCAGAACATCATTGCATTTCTCCTCACCTCTTTTGTTTCCACCCTCCCTTCTGTTAGGTGTGAGATTAGAATTATTTACACTCCAGTTTAATGTCGGTGAAAACCTTCAAGGAGGAATGTGAGATGCACTGACAGGTGCCAGTCACTACTTTCCAAGAATACATAAAATCGTTCTTTCTTTCCAATGTCTTTATTTCAGAATTTTCCATTCAGGTCAGGTAGGACTGTGAGGATTAATTCTGATGCTTGTCATTATCTGGTCCATCATTTTTTGAGAACACAGCCCACCATGGCCATGGCTTGCCTGGGTGTCAGTGGCCCATGAAGCAATGGCAATTTGTCCTTCAGCACCACCTCCTGCCATGATTTACAATGAACCCCTCTCCCTGCAGTGGCAGCTGGATCTGTGGCAGGTTGTGAGTCTTGCTGCCCACCACCTTATTACTCTTCTGAATTTTGCAAGCAGCAGATCAGTGATGGAGTGCCTTCATCTGTTGTTACACCATCTTTCATTTCTGTGGCCCGTGCTGTCTGACACAGGGATGCCTTTTTAATGTGTCTACACACTGTCTCCAGATATGTTATCGAAATGCCTCAATAAATAGGGCATAAAGAACATCATATTTTAGCAGTTGTGCCAGTAGCTGAAATTGTCTGAGGTTATAAATGCTTTTTTGCCCAACTTAAAGCAAGTTTTACTTGGGTGGCTCAGAAGGGAGCTGCATGTTCTGCCTGAAGGTTGCAGAATTAGTCCTTGGGAGAAGGCAGCATTTTCTGCAGCACATTTCTCTCTGCCTCCTCTCTGTCCCCCTGAATTCTGGGACAACATTCCTGTAGCTTTCCACAGAGCTGAACCAACCCTTATCACACAGCAGTTGCTGATCCTCCTCCAGCACCAGAGGCCTTATTAGTGCATTCAGACGTGATAAAGATTTTGATTTATTCATCAAAATTTTTCCAGCAGCAAATAGAAGTGCATCCCCCTGTTTCACGCTAATATGCCTGTACAATCACCCCTGCTGCTTAGATGAGGGGCTGATTTCCATGCCAGGAATCCTGCTTTGTGCCAGAATCCTTTATTCTTCTTGGAACTTTGAAGATATATTATGATGCTAATTAATTCCTTTCTCAAGAGGAGAATAATTGCAAGTATTGGGAGCAACTTCATCAATGTGGCAAATGAAGGCAAATAGATGCTCTTTTTATTTTTTCTTTCTTTTTTTTTTTTTTTTTTTTTTTTTTTTTTTTAATTTCCCTTTTGATGGCAAAACCCACAAATTGATCTGACTTGTGGGTTCTGTCATTAACCCACTGGGGACTGGAACTGGCTGCCACTGGTGCCACTCACTGGGATTTTCCCACTGAGACAGAAGCAAATGTTCATTAGTGGAAGACATTAATTCGTTTTTGCTCAACAGGAGCTTCTTGGCCATGTGAGGGGTGGAGTTGGACCTCTGTGAATCTTGGGGGGATGTGGTAGGATGGCTGCAACACAAACTTTCTGTCCTTTATGGATCCTCCCCTGGGAATCCCCTGACCTTTTATCTGCCTGATTTATACAATCCTCTCAGAGGACAGACTAAAGGAGGATATTATCAGCCAATTAAAAGGTTCCCTCCTGAGGAGGGTGGAAAATAGCAGGCAATGATCTATTTTTCATACAGCATCAATTACCATTTTGTTGCTGGATGTTGCAGTGAGGAAGATCTGTGTTTCACGTGCCTCTCCCCATTGGAAACTCTGGGAAGAGAAACCCTGTGGTGGATTCCTAAAGCTGTGTGAGCAATTAAATACTTGATAGGTGTGCAATGGACCTTTATGACAAATCAACCAGCAAAACTGCATTGGCTATATTCTTGTTTGCCCCTAGCTGTTCCCTACCAACTGAAATCTTTGTCTAGATGAGTGAGTAATGTTTAAAGCCAAGGGCTGTTATTTTATTGCTCTTTTCTAGGAATCTCCCAGCTCACACCCACACTACACAATCTCTGTGGTATTTACTCACAGCTTCATCTGATCTGCCTCTTGCTTCCCTACTTCCAGCTGCTCTTTGCTTCCACTAATGCTGCCAGTTATCTTCAAAAGGAAATGTGTCAGTGTGTACTCATGAAGATAAGCAGTGCCACAGTATTTACATCAGGGTTTTGGTCACACGTGTCATGTGGGAAATAAAAGATGCTACAAATGGGAAACAGTTGCTGCAGGCTCCAGGGTGTTAGGGAAAATACTCTGAAAAGCATCTTGTGGAGAGGGAAAATTTTGCTTTTCACAGATAAAACAGTGTTTCTGAGGTTTCTAGGTAATTCTGGTTCAGAGAAATGTTTGAAAAGGGAGATTTCTGCTGTAGCAGGTGGAGATTGTTGATCCATGGCTGTAGACCTTGAAGAGAGCACAGCAGGGCAGTACAGAAAGGGCTGGAGCCAGTCTGAGGATGGTGACTGGGATCTTGGTCCCAGGGAACAGCTCCCCTAGGCTGACCTGTCCTGCCAGGCAGACACCAACACGCTGGAGGTGTTCTGTTCTTAGGCTTGAGATGCTCTTGGGTGTCTTTGGAGCCTCATTTTCCCCTCTGCCCCTGGGAACTGTCTCTGCTACCTGCTTGTCACTCCATCTTATGCTGTTTTTTGGAACAGCATCCAACTATCACAGCTTCCACCCACCTGCTCCTGGAGCTGACATCAGAGATGTTTTATTGCTGCCCATGGCATGCCCTGATCCTACCCTGAGGAGTGTGGGTGGGTTTGGGCACCTCCACAGAGGCTGGGACATCCATTTAACTCCACACTGGGGCAGGGACACTGCTACACTTGCTGTCAGAAGCTGTGCAAGGTTCTGCATCCCCAACAGAGCAGAGGCTTTGCAAGGGCTCCAGTGCAGATGCATCCTGTGGGATGAAAGCTCCCATTCTGCTGCCCTTTGGCACGTCTGCCTCACCCCAGTGCTGCTCATTAGTCCATGTCCAATCACTCCTTGGCCAATCCATCAATGCCAATCGTGATGGATGTGATTGTGAGGAAGGGCATTGGTGCCTGGGAGCTGCTGAGTGTTCAAAATCCAGGTGGGGCAAAAATCCAACCCATCATTCACTGGCTTCAGTAGTGCCAATTCAGCAGCAGTGGTGTCAGCTGTGGAAAGCAGCAAAACTTCAGCCCTGAGTTTATTTCCTGAGTCCAGAGTGGTGCAATCTACATCAATCAGGTCAATAGATGCCCCTTGCTGGATATTTCATTTTAGTTGCCCCGTGGTGATCCTGGGTCCATCTGGGTGCTGACCCAGGCCAGTCCCATTAAGGGCTGGCTGCAGTGATGTGCTACAGGTGCTGAACCTCATTTCAAGGAAGCCAGTCCACCTGCCACACAGACATCCCACCTAAAAGCTGTGTGGATGCTCTGGTGCAGCTTTTTGCCCAGATCATCCACCACCAATGTGCCACTTCACAGGCCACAGTGTGGTGAGGGTGCAGTGTCTACACCTCAAACCCTGTGCTCAGATTTGGGAACCTCACTGCAAGAAAGTCACTGGAGTGTTAGAGTGTCCAGAGAAGGGAAGGGTCTGGAGCACAAATGTGATGAGGAGCAGCTGAGGGGGCTCAGCAGGGACCCTCTCACTCTCTGTGACTCTGTAGCCAGGTGGGGGTCAGACTCTTCTCCTAAATAATAACTTATATTAGGAAATTATCTCAAGTTCTGCCAGTGGAGGTTTCTGTTGGATATCAGGAAATATTTTTTCACTGAAATAGTGGTAAAGCATTGAAACAGGCTGCTCAGGGAAGGGGTGGAGTCATCATCCTTGGAGGCATTTAAAAAAGTGTAGATGTGGTATTTAGGGACATTCTTTAGTGGTGGACAGTGCTGGACTCGATGACCTTACAGTCCTTTTCCAGCTCTAATGATTCTGACTCTAGTGAAGACTTTGGTGTGAGCATGGGTGAGACAGCAGCACTCCCAGACCCTGCACATCCCTCACACATTCTGCTCTCAGTTGTGCTCACACAGGCAGGTTCCAAGTGCCTGGCTCCCAGCAGCTCAGCTCTGTCCCTGGTGTGTGCAGGACCCAGCACTGGGGCTGTGTGTGTCAGGGTCACAGAGCCCTCTGCTCCTCCTGGGCAGGTGACAACCCAGGCCACAGAAACACCCTCTTTGCTCACAGGGAGAAAGAATGGCTTGCCAGATAAGGTCCTGCTAAGCCTTGGTGAAATGATGGGGGTGAGATGTGACAGCTGGAATATCTCTGTGTGCCAGGCTGCTGCATCCCAGCAGTGCTGACAGCTGGAACCTCCACAGACAGCAAGCAATCACCACAAATGACCTGAAGGCAGACAAATAAAACTCATTTCTAGTCCCTGGTATATTCCATCGAGGAATCAGTATTGGAAAACCAAGTGGGAAGTGCCAAGTCCTTTTTTATCACGTGCTGCAGAGGAGAATGTGGCACTGATGAGTCAGTTCAGAGGTGCTTGGTGATTTGGGGAGAGAGAAAATGTGGAATTCTAGAGAGGGATACCTGATTTAGGAAGCACATGGAGCAACATGGGCAGCAGGTGGCAAACTGAAGAAGCAATAAATATCTTGTTACAAAACTAGCAAAATATATTTGCTGCAGTTCAAGTCTCAAGATGCTACGTTGTCACAGATCTGAAAAGTGCATCACGCTGTTAGCTGGGAGATCATGTTTCATTTCTTTAATGTATACAATCATTCATCCCTTTTCAGCCCTGCTGATGCCCATCCTGCTGTTTGATGTTAAATTTCAGGTCACACAGTCGCTGGTACCTAAGACAGTGACTCACCTTTGGAATTTGCTTTGCTTTGTCAGCAAAGATGTGAATTTGGCCATTAGGACAGAGATCCAGCAGATGGAAGGGGAAGGAGAGCAATTTCCTCATTTCAGCACAGGGCTAAGCACTGGTTGCATATTTCGTGTTCCTTAAAATTTGAGAATGATCATACAACAACAGAAATGTTACAATTGAGTCAGATTGTCCTTTCCCTTGGAACTATAACTGGAAGGACAAGATTTTGAAATAGTCAATATTAATGACAAATAATTAACACCCTTTCCTCTATGTGCGTGCCTGTTCTCTTGGAACTGAGACCTGGCCAGATCTCTGAGTTCAAGAATATCAGCATGCTAGGGGAAAAACTAATTTTGAGACCAAAGAGAGGAAGACAGGATGTAAAGGAGGTGGAAGGGAAACCTGAAATGATGGGAGTTTTCAAGAAATCCAGATGCTCTCGAGCTGGAATAGTAAGAAATAATCACTTAATATCTGGGTAATTTGAAAAACAGATGACAAGGATGGTACAAAACAGTTGTTACAAGGAGTCTAACCAGGTTATTCCTCAGAGACAGGAAAAAGTGTCCTGTCAACTGAAAGGGAGATTTAACTCATCGTGTTCTTGTGAACCTCTGTTGTACTGTAATGACACTTGCAGATTCTAAGGCTATTTTCTTGTTCCTTGGGACAACATGGATCTTACTTGTTTCTATTCAGCTCTCACCACAGCCAGACCCTATTCCCTTTATTAATTACCAATTAATAGAGCTCAACACAAGTGCAGCTTTCACACCAACAGCCCCATCTACTCTCCATTTCCTTCCATTTCCCTTACCCATGCCAGTTCAGTTTACTGTGTTTGGCTTCTCTTGACATGAGATTTTCAGCTTGCTCCATACAGTTTACACCTCAGCTCTCACCCTGTAAAATTTCCTGGAGCAGGAGAAATTTGGAGGGTGCTGGGGCATCCCTTTACAGCAGAGATTTCCTTGCTGAACTTGAACATCCTTACTCCCCAGATCTGGAGTTTCATTTCTCTTGTACTTTGTTTGCATTACTTTAAATCGTGATGAATCCCAATAAATTGTGAATTGTGAGTGAAAATTTGGTATGGGAGAAAACAGCCTCATGTCCTTTCATTGTTTAAAGTGGAGCATTCCCAGTGGGTAAATATCCTGTAGTACCACTGTGGAAGAGCAAATATATGAAAAACCACTTAGTACCACTAAGGACACTAATGCAGTTAGAACATTAATCTTGCTGCAGCTGTTGTCAGAACTGTCACAGGGTTTAAGGTGGTTCCCTGCAGCTCCTCAGGAGAGAACAGCACGAGTGTTTCGTACGAGCTTAACGGGAGGAAACTGGATCCGGGGCATTTTTCATTGAGATGTACAGACAGACATGTGCTTCCTCCCCAGGATTCCTGCAGCCTGTTCTCATCTGCACAGGATCTGTGAGAGCTTGGACAAGCCCAGGGCTGGAGGCTGCAGAGAGCAGGTGGTGGGAGCTGCTGGGGACGCTAAGCTGTAGGATTTTGTCAGGATGTTTGCAGAAAATGGGAAAAAGTCCCATGAGTAGTGACCACAAATTTCTTACAGGATGCTTGAATGTTTTTTGGAGCAGCAACAGATGTGTCCTGTTGAGCTGCTACCTTCAGTCCTTTGTGCTGGTTTTTATTTTTTTTCCCTCCAGGATCCTTCTTTTGGGCTGATTCACAGCAATCAATACCTTCCCCACATTTACCTTTTGCAGCCCTCTCTGCCTGGTGTTTTAGCATCAGTCTAATTTCCATTTCAGGTCCAAATAATAATAATTTATAGGGGGAGGAGGCAGGAGGAAAGGCCAATTTCTTGATTACATGGTATCAAAAAAAAAAAAAGATGCCAGTATTGAAAGCTCTCAGGACTTTTAGGAAAATATCAACATTTTGGAACTGGCACTAAGGAGAGGGCAACCCAGCTGGGTGCAGGACATAGAAGATGGTTGAAATCTCTACCTGTGAACACTGAGAAGAGAAAAGGACCCTATTCTTTTCTTACATGTCACCCCTTGGCATGTGAGATGGTGGACATGGTGTGATCACCTGTAGCCCTGCTCTGGAAGGAACATTTCTGAAGGTTTTGTTGTCTGCAGCTTGGAGCAGTAAAACTCCTTTGTGTGAGACCCAGCTAGTTTTGTGTTAAACTCTTTGTTCATATGGAAAATGTTCCCCTTGGGCTGAGGGAGGCTGCAAGGGGCTCCTGTGGACCAGGCAGGACGGGGTGATGTAGATACAAGTTTTGTAAATGAACTCTTGTGAGGCTCTGTGACAGATTTGTGATACCCAGCTGTGACCATCCAGTGTGCTGCACCCTAAAAACTTCACTGAGCTGCACACTTGCTGATTTATTTTGACCCTTTCTCCAACCCCTGGAACCCCAAATTCTGCCATGGGGGTGCCCCCATTGCTGGCTACATTCATGTTTCTTGCTGTGTCTTCACAGAAATGGCTTTTCACCGAAGTTTTTAGCTGGGAACACAAAGCCAGCATTTCAGCATGGCAAAACTAGCCAGTGCTTTCCCTCTGAATGCAGCCTGTGCCTCTGGGGCTGGGGGTGAGGCTGTGCCACTGCAAGCATTCAGGTCAGTGTGTCCTTCAGGAAACCTTCTTTCAGCTGGAGGTCACTGCCATGAGCTGGGACACTGCAAATGAGTGCCACCCAAAATTAAACAGCTGAGGCTTCCAGCTTTGCCCAAGAAATGCCAGCTCCTTTGAGGCAGATCTCAGATGTTCAGAGCAATTCCTGTCTTCCTTTGAAGTCAGACGTTCAGAGCAATTCTTGTCACCATCTCAGTTACAGGCTGAGCTCGGGGCTGGTCTCTGGGGTGGGCAGCACAGCACAGCTCAGCAAGCAGCAGCTGATGGTCACTCTGGTGTGGGGCTGTGCTGAGGGCTGTGCTGGGAGCTCTGCTGTGCCTTTACCTGCTCACAGCCTTGGCCAGGTGCCTGGAGCCATGCCAGCAGACCAGTCCTATTTCTGCCTGCTGATAGATCTCCCTCCCTCCTGATACCTTGATTAACATACCTTGATTTCTCCTCTTTCTGCTGGTGGAAAGGGTGCTCAGAGCAGCAGCAGCCTGGGTGGGGTTTCAGCATGAATCAGTGCTAAGCACAACCCATATTTCAGGACTTGCTTTTCCCTGCCACTTAGTGGCTTTAAATGGCAAAATATTTTTGCAAAGACAGATTGCTCTGCAGGTAGCAGGCTGAGCTGCTGGAAAGGCTCCAGATGCCCTGAGGGATGTGAATGACTCCCTGCACCAACAAGGAGAGATGGCTCCCAGCGTTCATTTTCCACAAATGAAAATTAGAGGAGTGTGAAATATTGACAACAAATTGCAGCACTGTTTGGAATGCAAGGCAGTCCTGCTGCTGAAAGGCTCAGAGGTTCACACCACCTCAGCTCTCCTAGGAACAAACCCTGAGTATTTTTTCAGAGCAGCAGAATCAAGCCCATTTTCAATATGTGCAGCCTGTTTCTGAGTGAGGAACAGCTAAAGTAGGACCATTCCCCAGCAAATATCATCTGTGAAATTTGAATGAGCCTGTGGCTCTGCCTCGGGACAAGCCATTAGATTATCAAACTGAAGGAGAATTTTATGGTATAGGTTGCTTGGAAATATGGATAAAAATCTGTCCCTGGCCTCCTTTGCCCAGTTGCAATCCCCAGTGCTCCCAGTTTGTGAAAACACAGGGGGTGTCTGCAGTACCACAGTAGAAAACCTATATTTATTCTACAATTTCTCACGTGGAGACAATGGGGTGACCCTCTGGATTCTGGATATTCCCCACTGAAGAATAGCAAAAATCCCAGGTTCTTTCTGCAGCACTTCCTTCCCCTCTTCTCTCCACCACTACCCTAAAGTAGAGAGACCTCTTCTGCTTTAGGTTTTTAACCCTTTTCTCCCAGAAGAGCCAGGGAATCTGATTCACTACACATGGGTTCAACATGCATGTTATTTATTAGGATCAGCAGCTCTGTAAAGTTAGGCAAGAAGTTGCTTTTCAAGGCCCTGGGTGGCTCTAAACATTATTAAACATGGTCATTAGAACATGCTTTTCCAACCATTGAACGGCTGTGAACATTAAATATTTTGGTTTAATAAGTGCTTGCTTTTTCAGCTGCTGAGTGGCCTTAATCTTTTTTTTTCCCCTCATTAAAAAATGTTGTTTTTCCAGCTCATGAGCCACTGAAAATACTGTTCTGTTTTTTTCTCTTCCTTTTTCCCCCTGCTTTTTTTTCTCTCTCTTTTTTTTTTTTTTTTTTTTTTTTTAAGTTTACTGATCAGTTTATTTTCAATTTTTTAAAAAAGAGTGAGAATTTTGGAGCCTTTGGCTAAAATAACTTTTTTTTTTTTTTTTTTTTCAGCTACTATGACAAGTATAGGGCAAGGCTTAAGATAACATAATACTCAAACCTTGCTTGTGTGAACAGGTTCCACTGAGATAAGAACATGCAAACCATCCAAACATCAGCAGATTGTCTTCTGTGTGTGCTCTGGCAGGATGGATGAGTCACACTGCTGCATGCCAGCTTTCCCACCTGCCAATCAAGCATGTCCTATTGTGTCATCCCTACAGATTCAAGGTGTGAAGCAATCCTGGGGTCAGAGGCCAGGCAGTGTGTTTTGGATTCAGAATGATGATAATGCCTTTGACTTAAATTTCATTTCCCCTATTTGTTCTCTGAGGGAGCCCAGGTTACATAAGAAGAAAGGTAATTAGGAAGAAAGGTCCTTTGATAAAGCTTTAGACTGGAAAAGCAAATTCTGCTGTGGGCTCACTGTATGGCCATGGGAAAGTAATTTGTGCCATGAGTGTTGCCTAACCACCCCAAACTGCTTGGGATGCTCACCATGCCCCAGCTGAGCTCCAGTGTCTTTCCAGGAAGAAGGATGTCTCTGTAGGTCCAGTATTCTCTGTGCTAGCACCACAGACTCTTAAGTTTAATTAAGAGACATTAATTCTCAGTTTAGGTAAATAGGCAACCTCAGTCTTTCTGCCTAGTCCTCCCATAATATTGAGTCTGCTGGATGCACAGGCTGCCCTTCTGGTGTTGCCACCATCCCTGCTCCCACAGATCCCTGCTTTTTAGGGTGGAGCAGGAGACACTGACAGGATGGCTTGCAGTTGCCAGGAGGTGGCCAACACCTTGCTCAGCTGGGGATCTCTCCTTGGGCAGGCCCAAAGTGGCAGCTTTCCCCTGTGGCTGGGGCATTTGGCTTTGTGCAGCTCCTAAATCACCCACTTGGAATGCTCTGTGCATCAGCTGGAAGGGAGTCAAACCGTTTTATGAAAGCTGCAATTAGTGGCTTCCCACAAACAGCATCCAGCACTGACAAGTGGCTGCTATGTAATGCTGTTTATGGGCTTGTTTCAGGTAATGGAATTTCATTGCCTTTCAGGTGCTCTCGCCACAGGAAGCACATATATTTTTTCAGCTCTGTGATTTTTTCCACTAAATTGCACGGATCTTTATATCTGAGTGCTTTGGAAATGTTTCACTCTGCATTTATTCTGCAGTTCAAGTCCTTCAAATATGTTCTTCTAGGAAAACTGGAAGGGGGAGAAAGCAAAGGGAGCAGAGATAGAGGGAAACAAAACCTGGAAGTAAATCAGTGTGTATGTACTGCCTCAGTGTGCCTGTGCTGTATTGGCTGATGAGGGGATCCAAAATTCCCTTTTATCTCCACCCCCAGCTGTGGCAACTCCTACCAACCTCTACCTGAACCCATCTCTGTCTGTGCCTTTCTTGGGAGACTGAGGATGTGATGTGGAAGAGTTTCTTGACTCTTCTGCACAGTTACATTCTAATTGGCATGGAGCAAATCAGCCTGAGACTTCAAATGGCCTCTTGTTTAATGATATGGAATGATAGAATCTTTATGGTTGGAAAACACCTCTGAGATCATTGAATCCAACTGTTAACCCAGCACCACCAAACCATATCCCCAAGTGCCACATCCACAGGTTTTGAACTCTTCCAGCACGATTGTGTTGTGTTTAATGTGGGAGCAGAGGGCAAGGGCAGGTTCCATTGATTCTGGCTGGCGCATGCAGCACAACATCTTACCTGGGATGATACACTGCCTCCAGCCACCCACACTCCCTGTCCATGCTGAGCAGAGTCCTGCTGGGCTGGCATCTGATAGGAAAAGGGATCCCCCAAGAATGGGAGTGCTCAGAAAGCCCCTGAGATGTGATCACTTACAGCGAGCCCGTCAGGTCACGCTTGGAGGCACAAAGAGCATTTGTCAGGAAAGCTGAGCACCAGAGTGCACAGCATCCTCTTGTTCATGAGCCCTGCTGAAATCATCAGCCTCAAAGGCAAAAGAAGGCTGTGAACCCAAGGAGCAGGTGAATCAAAGGCAGAGGAGTTGCTCCAAGGGAGAAAATTTGAAATCAAGGTGGCAGAAAACCCAATGAGATAACACAGGTAATACTATCACACAGCACTAAAACAATACTGAACTAATTAGCTCAAATATTTGCTGACAGCGTGGGTTTTGAGGAGAGGGGGGCATGGGTTTCATAAAACTTAATTAACTCATAGTGTAAATCAGTTTCATTCATTGCCACAACGGAGCCAATCAAGATAGGCTTACTGTTTGCTCATTTGGAAAATGATTAGGATTCCCATTTAGACTTAATTACAGTGCAAAGGTTGACAATTATCATCTTTGTGGAAGCACTGGATACCACAGTATCTCAGCTGAACATGTGCCTGTAATTATAGACATCATTTTCTTAGCAGAAAATATAACCCACTTATTACCTGGATTTCATGCCTGTAATTACAGATAGTGGAAATAAAAAAAAATAATAAATTCAGAATAGAGCTGGTGCTGAGTTACTTTGGATCTTTTCACAGTAAATTACTTTGTGCCACTGTTTGTCACCAATGAAAATGTTGGTTTGTGCTTTGCATTCCCCACAGAAGGGGATTTGTGGACATACCAAGGAATCAAACCAGCCACTTGGGTGACATTTTGACAGTGCCAAGAGCAGCACTGCCTCAGATTGGTTTGGTTCATAAACCCTTCCTCAAACCCCCCTGAAGTTTCTTGGGTTACACAGGTGTGTACTTATCATTGCAGAGGCAAACTGCTGAGAGAAACTTGGTCAGCTTTGGAAAATCACAGCTTGATCTGAACCACAACCAGATAGACTCACCCTGCTGACCAAAATAAACCACAATAGTATTACAGATTGCAAGAAGTGCTTGGCTAAAAGCCTTTCTGATCCTGCCAAACAAAAATGGTAAGCAGGTAGAGATTCCTCCCTTCTGCCAGCCCAAATCCCTCCAGGAGGTTCCTTCACATCCAGGGGCTGAGCCATGGCTGAGATAAGAGAAAAGGAAAGTTCAAAACATTCTACAGATATTAATTACAGATAAGACAGGGGGTAAAATGAGGACATAATAAACACAGGCTCTGATTTGTCACCATCCCTGGGCCTCTGTTTATCCCCAGGCTTGTAAAGATGGAGGGAGAGTGTCCTTTGGAGGGAGCAGCAATGGATCAACACCATCACTTTTAACAATAAAGTTGATTAGCTTCTTCCCTTAATTTAAATTATCTTTGTTTCCAAACCATGGTTAGTGAGGTGGAAGTAGGGATGACTCCAACTTTGTATTTGTTTCACACAGGACGTGTCTGACCTTAGGTTAATGCCTGAACCTCCTGGGGAAAATGGCACAAGTGAGTTTTGGATGAGGGCATCACATTTTCTGAGGCAGGTTTTTGTTTGCTTGCCAGCTGAAATGCTGAGTTTGCCACAGATAGAGATGATTTGCAAGGAAATAGGAGGAAAGAATGACTTCCCACTTATACACCCTCTATATTTTCCCTGCTCTGTAAAGACATATAGCATTCAAATGTTTTTCCTACCTTTGCTGTGCTTCTTTTGAAAAGCTCTGTTTCCATCTGGAAATGAGCACTGCCCCACTGGGAGGGGAAGAAACCCAGCTTGATCAGGACAGGTAATCCCTGTGCACCATAATCAACAAATAGTGTCAGCAGGACTTCAGGGAGGATATTTTTGTAGCTGTGAAAAGGCAGCTGGGAGTCTAGAGGCAGAAAAGCTTCTTTTGGTTTTTGGGGAAATTTTTTAGGGTTTTTTGTTGTTGTTATTTTTTTATTTGTTTTGTTTTCCAGGAATATTAATTTGTGTTTTCATTCTGCCTTTTTTTTTTTTTTTTTTTTTTTTCATAGGTATAGATAAAAGGGAAGAAAAAATTTTTGACTGCTGGTTGTATCCTTTTGAATGTTGAACGTTCAGGTGCTTTTAATATTGCTTGAATGCTGAGCATTTTGTAAGGAGGATAAAAACAGTCATAAAAATAATAAAACAGGGAAAATAAGTCCTTATATTGTTTGAGGTGCTTTTAAAGCTGAAGGTCTTTTATTTTGTTTTTTGCACCACATTGACTGGAGCTTTATGTAGCCATGGAGCCTGTGTGGAATTGTTGTGTTGCTGTGGAAAAGCTGAGGGTGGATTTCTGGATGTCTTGGCTCCCAGCTGCCTGGCAGCACGGAGTTCCTTCAGATGTCAGCAGAGAATTCTCCCCATGTGCAGGGGCAGCCAAAGCCCTGGAATGCCAGGCACTGGCAGCAGGAGGATTCCAGAGCTGGGAGCTGGAGCATCCTGCTCACTGCAGGCAAGTCAGAACAGGGCAGCCGTGCCCCTGACACAGTTCTCAGGATGAGCCAGGTTTCTTTTGAACTGCTGAACTACAAATTCCCCTCCTGGCCCAGCTGTCGTGGTGGGTGGGACGAGGGGGAGAAGAAAGAGCAGCTCAGGGGATGAGGCACCAGTGCTGGAGTGCAGGTGTGGGTGGTGGGAGCAGCTGGGCTGCCAAACCCACCCAGCTGGGTGCAGTTGGGAAATCTGGCAGGGTTTGAGTGCCTGCTGCATGGAAAAGCTCATTTGGAATGCCTGGCATCTCCAACCAACCCACAATTAAGTGATTAGTTGCAATGATCAGAGGTTCAAAGAAATGCACAGGTTTGAGAAGTATCCTCACTTGTTTAAAAAGTAAGGATAATAATTTTTTTTTAGAAAAAGAGCCCAAGGAGAGAGGAATCCTCTTGACAGAAGGAAGGAGGAGGAAATGAATGGAGCAGAGATTTGTTAGCACATACCAGGTCAGGCCTATTCACTGCTTTCATGCAGAACTAGTTGTGCCACTTCAGTGTTTATTTATGCACTGGAGGAGTCCTAGATATGGCAACAGACACAGAAACCTATTGCACACAGGTATTTGTCATCTGGTACTACAGACAGGTGAGATCCAAGGCAGGAGCTGCAGTGCTGTGCATAACTCCTGCCTTTGAAGTAAACAAGAACCAAAATCTTAAAGATGGGTTTTGAGATTCAAAACTAACCTGTGGTTACAAATCACTGACCTTGAGAAGATGGAAAAAACATTCAGGAGCAAAGGAACACATGCTGAAAACAACCTCCTGCAAGATTCACCAAGCTAAATTTATATCAAGCTACTTCAGCACCAGCAATCTTGGGTTCCATTTGCTTTCCTCCCTCACCCACCTTTAGTACCATCTTTGGGAATTTTTTAGAAATCACTGTCAAAATTGTGTATTTCTGTCTCAACCAGAGGCCATCTGAACCTCCCTGCTGTTTTAACATTTCTGAATTACTTTCATAAAAGGAAGAAGTTTTGACTTGTCAATGCGAGTTTTGAATAACGAGTTGATTTCCATACCCTTATCTGAATTCAGCCTGTCTGTGTATGTTAAGTGATTAGTCTGTTTTTGACTCTTGGAGATGCTGCCAACAAAGTCATCACCTTGCAGAGGTGTAAACACCACAAGAAGTTAAGGAAAGCCCATTTCTTGTTATAAAGGTTTCTGAAGGTTTAGCCTAGAACAGAATATAAAGTGGAGTTTTAAATTTGAAGAATAAGTAGCTGAGACAGCAATAGTGTCACACAGATTTATAAAAAACATTGTTACTTTATTATTGCCATCAGTCTGAGTATAAAACTGAGAGGAGAGGGACTTTTTTCTCTCTTTGCTTTTTACCAGAGGTATTTTATGCCAGAATTCTACACAAGGTGAGAGTGATTTTAGTGTGGTGGTTGTGAATAACTCTTGCATGGAGCAGAGATTTGGTGACTGAGAGAGAAAGCCTTGGGTGCACACAGGTCTGAGATGTATCAGAGTTTGCATTAAGAAAGGATGAGAAGCAATGCCTGAGCTCATGCTAAGCTCCTCCACAGGAAGGCTGTAAAATTATTTTTGAGAGAGATCCAGGTAAAGCTTATGCATAAAAATTAATCCAAGTGCTTAAACCCAAGCAATACATGTTTGATACAGAGTGTGTCATCTTAGTGAGCTGGAGAGACACAAAATTAAAGGTGAAGTGGCCCAGATCACCTTGGCTTTGGTGTTTGAGGCTTTTGAGTGCCTGACTGTGGAAGAAAAGTACAGAAACAAGTGCCTTCTGAATATGCTAATAACCTGGAGTATTCAGAGGGGATAGAAGCTCCTTGTATGTGAAAAATACCCTTGGGAACGAGACATTATGCAAAGTGAACCTGGCAGAAGTGATGGGGAGCAGAAGAGAACTGCTAAACAGGTTTGTTGTGGCTTAACACGTGTCTTCTGCAGGAGGAAACCTTCAGTGCTGGGCAGAGGGAACCTGCAGAGGCTGTGGGAGAGCAGAGCCAGCCTTGCATGGGAACCTCATCCAAGGACAGCATCCAGAGACACGGGGTGAGAGATCCAGTGCACTGCATGCAGGTATTTGCTCTTGGCTGTAGTCAATCAATCCCTTCTCTCCAAGGCTTCCCAATCCTCCCTGCAGGAAACCCTGGGGGTGCCCACTCCACACCTGGTCTGGGAGCACACAGCCCCTTGCAGGGGAAAAAGGAATGTCCCTTGTTCAGCAAGGAGGCATGTTGTGAATCTCAGTGAAATCTGACTCCCTGGATCAGAAGAGATGGTGCATGGGGCTTGAGACAGAAATATATCCCATTCTTGGGGTGCTTGGGAAAAGGCAGCAATCTGTGTGGGAAAGCTGGAGAAACGGCTGGAGAGAAAAGAAAAATTACATGCATTAGTGGTTTATGCCTTCCAGACATTTACAAACTCTGGGTAATGCAACTCAGAGGGAATTGTAGTCGTTCCAAGGAGGCTGCATGATTTAAGAGGGCAGGAAGGTTGCAGTTTGCTCTATGGTTTAACCCACAAATAAAACTTCCATCACGCCGTTCAATATCTGGAAGGAATTTGGGGGTGCATTTTTTAGGAGCACAGACATTAATAAGGCAGAGCTTTATTGCCTCAGTGACCTATCACCTCAGCATCATCTGGCCCTGTGCTGCCCATGGGATGGAGAGGTTAATGTGTAAAACACACCACAGCTTCAACAGGTTTGGGGAAACAAAGACAGTTTTGCAGTTGTTGCACCTCTGATTTTTTTTACAGATGACATTGCTCTTTCTGCTCCATGCCTTAAAGACAACCTACCCAATTCATTTTCCCTGCTCTTTGCATTCCAGAGAGAGTTAACACCAAGGCACAACGCAAGGGCTAGTGCCCATTATCAGGCCATGATCTAATTAAATTAAAAATCTGTTAAAAGCCCCTTTGATACATTCTCCTACCTGTTTAATTGAGTGATATTTTAATTGAGTGATATCTTCCAGTTCTTTCCCTAAATAGCTGATACCTTAGGAAAGATCCTAGAGCATTCCTAATTGTATTCCACTTGCAGAGGCCATTTTATTCATTTAATATATATTGTTATCTCAAGCTTAAGATGAATTCTCTCAGCATTTTTCTTAATAAACTGTATTTCACGTAGAATTTTCCCTTTTCTATTCCATTCTATTCTCTCATTATATTGCCAGTATTTTTCACATTCCAAAATGCTTTTCTGCCTTGGTTTTTGACATGTAAAGATCAGACATATATCAGTATCAATAAAATCCCTCAATCTGTTTTGTGATGAACAACAGATGAGAATGAGAGCAGTGAAAAACACCCAAGCATTCTCCTTCCTTGAAGGCCATTAAATAAAATGGAGGAAAAAATATTTGGAACTAGGATGAGAACTTCAGTCTACTGAGGATTTAATTTTTATCCTTATTTTATTAGGAAAGGGAAACAGAGGCAGCAGGCCTGGGCCAAATGAGTCAGTCATCCAGCCCAAGCAGATGTGCTGGCATGATTCTGGTGTCTTTCAGAAATACCAAGACTCATTTTGATTGTGAAATACTTGCTGAAGTGCATTATCAGAGAGCCTCAAAGGGGTTCCTTTCAGAGCTAGTGGTTTGAGGCTCCTCTGATGCAAAGGAAAAGTAGATAATGCCTCATATTTCAGTCAGATCATGAGCAAAGACCCAGAACAATCAAATTCAGCTTTTTTGCCCTTTACTCCATTCTTCATGTCTTCTTTCAGCACTAGGAGAAAGTCTGAGCCAGTGGAAGCTGGAGCAAACTTGAAGAGTTGCAGCAATGAGCAGAACTGAGAGAAACTGGGTTTGGACTCATGGGGACATTTTAACAGCTCTTCCTGATCTGCAGGGGGAATAGCAGCAGGATAACTTAATTCCTGTCATATCAGGTGTAAAGTGATCTTAGTGAGGATGGAAATTTCCAAAGTGATGTACTCTTGATTTGATTCCTTCCTTCTGCCCCCTTGGGACAGCTCTTCAGAGCAACTGGCTCATGGTCCAGCCTGTAATTTGCTTCATGATTCAAGTCCTCCCTCTCTCATGAGCTCAGCACTCATTCCAGAGGGGATCTAACTGAGACAGCTGGTGACCATTCCTAACCCTGCATTGCCATGGAGTTGCAGTGCCAGGTATTGAGGGTAATTAAACAGCCCCACTTCCAATCCAGGCACTTTGGAGAGCTGGAACAAAATGTGTTCTGTGTGGCAGCAAAAGTCAAAGTACAACTTCAAAATGCACCAGGGGCTGGCCAGCCAAGGCAGCAGAGGAGTCACTGCAGGCTGCTGAACTGGCTTCAGAAGCAGAGTGAGTGTTGGGTTGATGCCCCACAGCCATCTGCTGCTGTAACTTCTGAAAGAACTGTCCCCTTCCTGCTGGGCCAGGTGTGCTGCCTTCCTCCTGTGCCAAATGCATGGCCTTAGAAGAGCTGTGAAGGCTGTCCTTAGGCAGCAGTCAAAGTCTGAATATATTTTATATCCTAGTAAGATCTCACAGAGGAGACAATATGTGCTGTGATGAATAAAAAATGAGGCATGCAGAGGATAGTCTAAAAAAAACCCATTTTAACCAGTTTTGATTTTTCTTGTGGATAAGGCTGCCATTGTTATTTGAAAAATGTGAAAACCAGCTTTTTTAATAACTTTTTTTTTTTTAATAAAGGAGGGGGTGGAGGAGTCTAAATGGCAGGTATTTTCATTGTGACCCTTTTCAGAAAAATGCCATGCAAACATATTTCTGTAAAGAGCACACAGGGCTTAGGCTGCTTCGACAGTAGCCAAAGCAAGCAGCAAAAACATCTGAATGCCTCCAGAGTGCTCCCAGGGTTTTGTTCCACTGCCAAAAGCTGGGATGTACACTCACAGCATGAGGCAGCAAACTCCTCTGGCTTTATGTGCTCACACATGAGGTGGATTTAACAGAGATTGTTCCACTCCCCTCTCTTCCCTTCTATTTCTCCCTTAAGGTCTTGGTCTGAGAAAATAATATGGAAGTAATTCTGGATCCAGTGATGCTGAAGGCAGATGAAACAACATTGCCAGTTGCAGCACATATTTGTCAGGACATCTGTGCACACTTTGGAAAGGCCAGTCCCAGTGTGTTCCATCAGGATGCTTCTGCCCTGTGCCTGTGGATGGCCGGATATTGGGACATTTCTCAGACACTGTGTGTGTTTCCTGAGGCTCTCTGAATATAGCATCAAGGTGCTGGAAGGACTTTTGGTGCCTGCTCAGGAGGGTCTGGATAGATGCAGGTGTTTTCCTTCCTGTGTCTTTCTGGCACTCAGGGAATTGGGGATGAGCTGTGTGGGACATCATGCCCTAAAGGACACGTCAATCCCATCATATGGGACAACCTTTCCTAACTTCCCTTTCACCTTGCCTGTTCCCTGAGATCCTGCCCAGCTAATTGTCCCCAGGGTAAGGAAAACTGCTGCAATTCCTGGCTGCAGGGGTTGGGTTGCTTAAATATCTTCATTAGCACTGGGAGGCTCAGATCAATTCAAAGCAGTTGGCCACTGTTTTGTGAATATAAACCTCTGCAGGGAACATTTGAGTTTGCTGCTGTTCCATCACCCTGGAGGAGGTGAACTGCTGGGGGGATGCTGCCCTTGCACCCTGAGCCCTTGTGTGACCATCAGAGTGGCTCTGATCTGCATGGACACTTTGGTGGACACGGTCATGAAGCAAATGTGAGCACTTCCCTCACCAAATCCTGCTCCCCAGTCCATGCAGCAGCAGCAGGCTCAGGCCTGGATCTGCAGAGCATGTTTCCAGCATGGGCCTTGAGGAGTGTGCCCAGTATGGATGAGGAATGTGTGTCTGCTGGCAAACATAAAATCCTCAAATCTATAACTGTGGGAATAGATCATGTCAGAGAGAACCTTTGATCACCCATGTGTAATTTTCTCATATGCAGATGTCAGCTTTCATAAAGCCTAGGAGTTCAGTTCCAGATTAATATGAGAGTTTTTCCCCCATTTATTTTGCATCACTTAAGAAAGGTTGACTGGATCCTTAAAAGAGTGTCAGCCCTGATTAAATCAACCTTTAGGAATCATTTGGTAGAACCTGGGCATGTGTCTGTGTTTGGAAATCTTCACTTGAGCTGTCCTTTGTTCCACTTCTGCTGATACACTAAAACAGGTGGACAGTAATGCTCTGTCAGCTGCTATTCTTGGGTTATGTGGATCATAAGAGATTTTAATTAGATGAAGAAATTATTTCTGAAGGTTTATTTGGAGAATTGCTTCTGTGGGTCTCCTGCCTGTGCAGGAGTGGGAGCTAGTATCAATGAGTAAAGCCTCTTACCCAGATCTCTCCACTCTTCCCTCCTTCTTCTGCTTCTGAACAAAGAGCTGCAGATAGAGATCACAGTCCTGCACTAGGAAAAGCTGTTTTCTGAACACGTTTGTGCATGTAGAATATTTCCCAGAAGCAAATGCGTTTTTCTAATCTCAAAACTTCACTTTGTGCACCGAGATCAGATCTGAAGCAACAGGAATTCATTGCCAGACTTCCCCTCTGCTGAGTACAAATTCTGCATATCAAAGGTACCAGGGGCAGGATTCATCTGTGCAAAACTGATTTCTTAGAATTTGTGAGGCCAGGTTTTATCCAGCAGCACAGTGTGATGGTGTGATGGCATCACTGAGGGGTGTTTCTCTTGTTCAGTCACTAAACAGAGTCAGAAAAGGGGAGAAACATCTTGATTATGATGATCAAATGGGGTGCAGGAATTTCTTCCAGGTGTTTCAGGCATCAAACAATTCCTTGGATCTGATCAGCTTTGAAAGTTAGCATTCAAGATTAAAAATGTGTGGGAGCTAAAAGTTTATGTTTTTGAGAGCCATGCTGTACTGGCACCACTGAAACAACCCTCCTGCTTCCATGAACCTGTTTTCCACAGAAACTCAGACTCCTGCAGGGCTCCAGGGCTGACAGCTCTGCTGCTCCCATGTGAGCATTTCCCACTGACAGCTGAGCTGGCCCCAGCACCTCTGTTTTAAATGTCCCCAGAGAGGAATCTCCTGGGTGGGTGACCCGAGCACAGCTGAGGCAGACCTCTGTGCACTGATGCTAAACCAAGTGCTTGCTTGTCTCTGAGCTGTCAAGTTGTCACCAGTAGCTTGAAGAGCCCTTATCACCCCTTATGATGATGGGAATCACAAGATCTTAGTTTCTTATATGCTGACTTCTTTAATTTCATTTTATACTGAGACTGCCAGACTAAGGAAAATTATGCACAAACATGCCCAGCCATCAGAACCCAAATACTTTTGAATTATCAGTGGATTTCAGATGCAAAATTCTTACTATTCAATCTTCTTTCCTGCTGTGTGATATAAAACTAGATATCTAATCACACTCTCTGTTAGATTTGATTTATATTAAAATAGTTCACTTGCTTTGCTGAATAAGCTGCTCCTGTGTCTGGCTCTGATCTCAGGATTTCAGTAACCTTGAAGCAGATAGGGACCAGTAGAAGCAACTTCTGCAAAAGTAGGATTAAGCTTCTTTAAAAGTGGAATTAAACTTCTTTAAAAGTGGGATGAATTCAACTGGCATGAGCACAGAGAGCTGAACCACCTTCTCTCTCTTTGTTGCTTTCATGACTATTAAGGGGAGATGAAAGAACTTTCAAAAAGGGATGAAGGAGAGATGTTATATCAGAAAAATGAGGAAAATTATTATGATATCATTAGTTTCATATTGAATTTTTGGGATGTAAAATATTAAGTTGGTCAGTGAGGGAATGCTACAGGCAGAATTAAGGATTTTTGGGAATTTATATTGGTTCAGAAGAAAATGAAATTTAGGATATATCTATATGGAAGGTGGCCTGAACATTTAAAGCAGATCTAAGAGTCTGTAAGTAATTTTGCATTTCAAAGAAACGGATGAACCCAAAATCTCTTTGGGATCTCTGTGTGTAGATGTGTCAACCCAATTCACAGAATTTCTTTGAACAACTTGAGACCTTCCCCAGAATCAGTGATTTACAAAACAAGCCATGGTTCTGCAGGTGTGCTGGTGTCTGTGTGAGGTGGGGGACAGCTGAAAAATCTCATTCACCTGATGGCTGAGGAAGGAAAGCCACAGAAGATGAGGATCCCCAACCCAAAATAAGCTGTTTTCTTGCTGCCAGTGTCCAGGAAGCCTCTGAGGTGCAGATGTGAAATTAATAGCAAAACCTGTTTCAGTGTCCTGCCCCTTGGGGAAGCTGTGAGTATCAGCAGCCACACAGAAAAGGGAATGGGGGACTCTTGAAAATTCCAAATTTGTCTGTCCTTCCTGGTGTAGTTGTGGCTTCCATTGCCTAAACTCCACCAAAGTAAAAGCTCAGTGCTGCTGTTGTCTGTCCTTAGATGTTGCAAGTGTAGGGGCTGATCTGCTTGGAGTGGGATTTTTTATTGTGAGAGTTTTATTAGCTCATTTTTCATCTCATTGTAGGGAACAGAAAAAGCAGTGGTTAATTTAGGCTGTAAAAATTAAGGGAGTTCTTCATCACCAGAGATGTTCTGCAGCAACCTCTGAACAGTGGTGACAAAAACTGGACTGCTTTTACATCAGAGGTGAATGAGTGAGGTACTAGTGCTAAGGAGCTGTAATGACCCTAATTAGGGTTAATAATTTTACAAGAGATATTAAGCTTTATTAGTGCTGGAGGCAATTTCACCCTGTGGTTCTTGAGTCTGACCTGAGGTGTTGTCCTCTCATAGAGCAGCAGTGTAACCACACTGGTGTTACTCTTGATTTGCAGTTAGAGAAGAGGGAAGGAGCCAACATATTTTCAGGGTATATTTTGTAATACCTTATTCAGATATATAGAACCCTACTGGTTTCCTCCCTCTTAAGCACTTTAAAATTTCCTAGCACAAAGTGTTGTTTGGGAGGCTAAGATAATTCAGGAGAGGGGAGGTGCTGAGGCAGCCAGAGGTGTGTGTGATAAATCAATGCAATTACTCAGGTTTGCACCATAGCTCAGAGCCTGCTGCACATGGCTGCAGTAATAAAGGTAATATTTCACCAGCACAAGCAGAGATGGACACATAAACAGCATCTGAGAGCCACACCATTTCTGGATGCATTGCCTTGCCACATCTGGCCCTGTGATAACAGAATGGGGCTTTCATGCTATTTTTACTCCAGACTTTCTTCTCATAGGACTTTTGTTTGATTTCCTACTGCTCCTCCCTCCTCCTCTTTGCCTCTGACTGCTCTCCACATGTGCTTGGGCATGACAGTAAACATGCAAAAATCACATCAAAAGGCAGTCACAGAAGGAGAGAAAATGTACATTTTATTTTTCTGTTTTCCTCCTCAGATTGCTCTGTCTGATTGCTCATGCTGGCTGAAGGACTTGGTTTGGCTGTTTCAATCTGCTGAAACAACCTTCCAGACTTCTTGCTCTGCTCCTGTCTTTGGACCCTCCCTGCAGAACAAACTTCTCAGTCAAGTTGTTTTCTGTTAAATCCTCATCTATCTCAGCAACTCATTCCCTTTTCCCAAACTTCCCCACCAAATTCTCATCCACTGCTCCTGTGCTGAAGTTTGTAAGAGACAATTTAAAATGAGATTATAAGAAATGAGAAAATGCCATTCTCCAGGTGGGGGAGTGGTTTCCATTGCACATTTTGGTCTTTCTACAAATGTTGACTGTAAAAGGATTTCTTTGTGGGGGTGAATAATCTAATTATAGGAAGATGTGTGAGCAAAGCCCATGGCTGTGTCTTAAGTCTTCCACATTGGTAATGAAATCTAAATTTGAGAGGGGTCCTAAGAGCCAGATCTTTGATTTTTGACCAGCTGATCAAGGAACTTGATCAAGGAATGCTTTATTCTGCTATGGGATTTCTCAGCTGGGAGATAAACCCCATAAATCACCACAGAGGAATCTGTGAGAATGAGCATTTTCCTCCTGTAAGAGATGTTTAGTAGAGAGATGCCAATGAGATTCTCTTTACTACTTTCTGTAGGGTTTTGTTCTACTTTCCAGTTGTACAAAGCCTGCATAGTTTAGGAAGTGCAAAAAGTTGTTCAAACATTTTTCCCTTTCTTCCTCTCCTTGCCAGAAATGTGAACAGAGCATCACACTCCCAAAATGTTCTGTATAGGGTCTCACCCCCACCTTAACAAATATCTAGGGAGAAGTCTTCAGTCTGTATTTATAAAACATTAATATAAGAAAATTAGCTCTCTTCTTTATTGCCATGGTAAAGAAAACTTTAGAAAGGGGTTTTAATAGATTTTTGTCTTACTGACTGGCCTGCCCTGTGGTGCAACAATAAGGAATTACAAGCAACTTGCCAATGAAATATTTCATTTCAAACCTCTAATTCAATATATGTGTGAATCCATCTGCAGTGGACTACTTTAATATCCCTTGATCTGCAATAATAACTATAATTAAAGCCAAAATGAAGTTTCTATTGCTCATTTTCAGGTTATTTTTCCTCAAAGCAGCTCTGTGTAAATGTTCTCATGAAATGTTATGAGCCTGAACGTTTTCAGATGAGAATACCAGGCCAAAACTGGAGTTTTTCTGAAAGTACTCTCAACAAAATGTTTGATGTTTCCTGGGATTCCCAGTAATTTGACTGCTTTATGCAGCAGCTTCTCCACAAGTTGTTTTGAGGTAAATATTCATGGCAAAAGCAAAGTTGTACATCAGAAATATCAGTGAATAATGGATAGAACAGGCTGGAGCATAATGCACATGCAATAAAAATGAGCACTGTTCTGCTTTATACCTCAGTGTCTGTAATAAGCACACACAGGTAGGAATTCAGAGAAAGTCCTGTAACATCTGGGTAGCCCATTTTTCCATTTCAGATGTTGTTTCCTCTCTCTGTTTTTATCCACTCTGACTAATGAGGACATTGCAAATGCTCAAGCCTTGGGAGTAAATCTTTTTCCTTTGGAATTAAAACAAACACCATTCATTCTCAAAAGATTTAATTTTGTTCCCTCTTGTTTTGTCTTTTGCTTAAAACAATAATAATTATAATAATGACAATAATAAAAATCATTTTGTCTTGTTTAGGCATTTCCCAAGTCAGAACTAAACTAAGCACAGGAATTACTTTCTATTGGCCCCTGGAGTTATTAGAAACACAGAGATGTCCCTGTTCTTGGAGCATCTAGAATGGGGTACTGAGAACACAAAATGTACTCAGTTAAATGATTTTGACTTTAGAGCACCCCAGCTCAACTGGACTAATGCATTTTTATGGGGTCATCCAAGCAGAAATGCAAATTATAAATGAAGCCCAGCAACTGGAAGGGGAATGTTTGCCAAAATCACATATTTCACTGTGTCACTGATTGCAAGGGATTTGCTTTTTAATGTAGGCAGGTGGATTGGCATAAAGTAGGATGTCCATGTTAGAAAAAGAGGCAGCATCTTGATGTTATATTGATCTTTTAAAATGGCTTTTTTTTTAAAAAATATTGTTTCTGAGTGGTTCCATGAAATGACAAGTACCTGCAGTATTAGGGACTGGACACAGGGCCCAGAGAGGTTCTGTCCATTGTTCTGACCACATTCTGTGTGTAGGAAAACAAAATATCTCTAAACACTAAAGCTTAACTTTTAAGTTTTGAACAAAATTTGAGTTCAGCTCCTTTATGCAAATCTGTCCCAAAGGGAGGAAACAAAACCACTGCATACTGAACCCACTGGAAATGTATTTGAGTAATTTGCTTTCTTTTATTCTCTGCAAAGATTCCTGAGCTAAAACACGTGAATGAGCTAATTTGTTTAAAATGCCTTTTCTTCTTTCTCTTTTTTGTTGCCTTTGGCAATTTTAAGCCTTCAAAGACAGCCACAGTTTCTTAGCAGCCTGTCCTACTGAAGTAAGACTTTAATCAAGCTCACTAGCATCCAAATATGATGTGCAGCTGTACACTGTGCAGCTGATTGATTAATTTTTAGCCTCCCTGGGTACCTCAGAAAAAGTGGACATACTGGAAAGGTGCAGATATTTTTCATTTAGGTATTTACTGTTCTTTTCCCAACCTTGCCTCATTTGTTCTACTGTGACAAATAGGAAGAGGGCAAATGGACGTCTTAAATCTAGACAGTGAATTTCATGGTAGTCAAAATAAGATTTTGGGTTTTTTTTCCCCACAGTCTTAAGGATTAGGATCACCAAAAAAAAAAAAAAAAAAAAAACCAAAAAAAAAACCCAAACAAAAACAAAACCAAAAAACCCTAAACAAACAACAAAAAAAATTTAAAAAACAAACAAAAAAAAGAAACCCCAAAACCCAAAACCAAAAACCCAAAACCAACAAACAAACAAATAAACAAACAAATAAACAAACAAAACCTCACTTAAAACCCCCAAACCCTCCTCACCAAAAAACCCCCAAAAAGTTTAAAATATTTCTATTAAAGAAGCCATTTTATCAAAAACTGGAAGTAATGAGTTTTGCAGATCAGACTGCTTTATAGTCATTATGAGATTTGTTTCATATAAATGAGGATCTTGAAACTGAATCTTCTGTCTTGAGTACAAAAAGGTGGCATCAGCCCCTTTTTCCAAATTCCCCCAAGGTGGCTGTTCCAGTTTGCTGATCTTACCCACCCAGCAAGTTCATTACTCTGGCTTGTCTCTCTCTCCTGAAAGTTTTCATGAGAACTGTTGAAAGGTTTCATTTTAGTTCCACTGTGGAGTGGAAATCAAGTGTCAAGATCATGACAGCTGGGGCTTTGGGGTTCTCTTTTCCCTCTAATGGAATGAGATTGCTGGTTTTAATCTGCTGCCATGCACTGAAAGCCTGTGTTCAAATTGGCATTACTGAGAGGGAGACAAACTGTAGTTTGGGTTCTCTGGGACCTGCCTGGCAAGGAAATGTCATCAGGTAGGTTTTACCTCACTTAAATTCCATTATTCCAAGGACTTGCTCAGTCTTTGTGCCCTGAAGTGGGAGAGACACCAGAGAGAATGGAAAGATGGATGGCAGGCTTGGATGAATGCCCTGGTTAGATTCTCTATATTAGATTGTCATGCTTTTCCTGGCCCAGATGCTAACATCTAACACATTTTTAATACTATTGCCTGTTGAGATCCTATTAGAAAATGATTCAGAGTCTGGAAAGTTAGGGGGGAAAAAAAAAGTTAATTCCCTAGAAATAATATGGTCATTATGTGTACACTGAATTCAATATGTAACTTGGGTTTTTTATGGCCTCTCTACCATCCTGCACACCAGCTTTTTAAAATTGCAGTCACATTCATCATGAAGTAAATGCCTAATGCAAGTGATTCTCAAAACAGTTTGTAATTTAAATTCCTATTGGAAATAAAAGTAATGACCCACAATAGCTCATTAGTGGCTTTGCAAATGTTCATTATTTCCTTTCTCTTTGTCTTTCTCCTGGTTTTCTCCCTTTACTAAAAGACAGGGGAGTTTAAAGGTTTAGACTACCTTTAGAGCTATCCATCTCTAATGACCCATGAAAATGAACATTGGATTCCTGAATGAGGAAATCATCATTCCCCGGTGTTTTTGAGGGGATAAGTGTGTTCACTTAGCAATCTGTGAGGAAGCTGGGCATTCCAGATGATTTTAAGAAATTATTTTGTATTTATGCCTAGGGGAATTTTAAAAATTATTCTAAAATATCAAAAGAAACATGGAGAAGGCCAAGAAGTCCCTAAAAAGACGGATATGGACAATTTGGATTTTGAATCCAGGATGTTGTTAATGATACCCTGGATGCTGCTACACTACCAAAGATTTGCCTGGCTGTCCATTGCTTGGAGATGCACAAGGAGAGACAATTCCCTGGTTCTGAGGAGAGGCACACAGCCCATTTCCCCTGGCTCCTCTGTCAGATGATGTCCTAGCATCTGCCACGCAGATGATCCCTGGATTTCTGAGAAAAATGACACAGGAGAGAGGCAACATGGGGTAGCAGTGACATTCTGTGTTGTCTACCCCCATGAGCAGGATTTAAGAGTGCCTGCTCTGGAATGGTGTTATCCTTAATAAGAGGGTCACCCTTAAAAACACACCCTTAAAAATCCACTGATTTGAATCCACTGATTCTCACTGCCCTGAAGTCTCTCAGCACCACTCCCTGTTTGTCTCCTTTATGCTGGCTCATGTGGCAGCATTTGGAAATTCTAAAACACTCCCTGCCCCAAAATCCTTGCAGCAAAAATTCTGTGGGATCAAACCTGTATCCCACATGGCTCAAGCACGCTCTGCTCTAGGGTGTGCTTGGAGAAAAAAAACGAGGGCAAAATATCTTATTTATCTCAAGTTTCCCTCTTCCCCAGTGGTTTTCTTTCTCCTCATTAGCAATCAGGACTTGGAGACTGTCAGTGTGCTGGTGGGGGCAGGCCTGAAGGCAAACCTCTCTAGAATATAAAATAAATTGTGGAAGGCTCTCATAAGTGCTCACCAGAAGTTAAGTTAGTTCCACTGACTACTTTCTGTGTGTGCAAAGGGATTACTTTGGCAACATATGCCTGAAACAAAACCTGGTAACGTGCTTAAAAGCATTACCCATTGTTGGAATTTGGGTTATTCGGTGCAGTCATTAGATCACACCCAATAATTCTGTAAAAATTGATTTTTCCATCCTAAGGTCAACTGGTTTTATTGCGTTGCTTCAAGCAGGTTTCTCCAAAGCACAATGCTCCTCTGTGAGCCACCAGCACCGTGGCTGGTTTGCTGATGTTTACATTAGGTCATCTAAGATTTAGGTTTGACTGAGTTTGGACAAAACTAGCTCATTTGACCTATGATGCATTGCTTTTAAAAAATAACAAGGAATGTTCTTTTTCAGCCCTCTTATCTGCTTCTTGCCTGGACTCTGAGATCACTTCTCTCTGACTGGTGAGGTTTGCTGGAAGCAGCTTCTTCCCTCTGAGCAGGAGAGCAGCTGCTCTCTGCCAGTTTCTACCTCTCAACAGGGAGAAACAAAAGGTCAGTCCCCAGTTTCTCATAACTTGCATGCACTACATTGTTTTCTTTTTCAATTTTTTAGCACTATTCTTATTCAGATCTACTTAACACACCCACTGCGTGCTTCCCCCTCCTCTGGTGTGTACTCTGGTGTGTCTCTCTTTAGTTTTGCCCTTTGGGGAGGTGTCAGATGTGATGCTAACCAACCTTTCCAAATCCCAATTTAAAACAATATTATCCTTCTCACTTTGCTCGCTATAAACTGACTACACAGTACCACCTGCTGATGGACCAGCATCACAAACCTGGCTTTTATTACAGTTTTGTTGGCTCTTTTTTCAAAGGCAGAGTTGTCTGTGACAGCATTGCCTTCTTGGGAAGGGGCCCTGTGTAAGAGGCAGGAATGCTCTCGTGTTTGTGCAGTGCTTTGGACTCTGTCATCTGCTACCACTTAGCAGAAGGATAATGTTGTGTCAGAAGGAGACTTGTGCCTTAGAAGAAAGAGTGAACAGTGTCCATTTTTTCAGAGCCTAGAAAGGCAGAAGATAAAAATGAGAGCATAAGCCAGCAGGCCTAGGGCTATTCTGATTTGCATCAGGATCTGTATAGGCCCTGTATGGCTTACAAAGCCTAAAAATCATCTACATCTACATCTGTCACCCACCCCAAAGCTCAGGAATGAAGTCTGAATATCAAGGTCATTATACTTCATTAGTCTTCATTAACATGAGACCTGATACTGGTCTGATCTCTTATTTCAAAAGCTTTTACTACTGAGGCACCAAACCACTTGCCCTCCCCAAAATTCAGGAAAGAAACTTGTGTGACTTCAATTAGCAACTTCTACCCTTTGTCAATACAGCGAAATATTGATTGTAGTTTTGCAGTTGTTGATTCTGAATCTGTCAGTCACCCCAGAATGTTCCAGTAACTTCTGGCCTAATAAAAGCCTGCAGAATGTGTCCCTTCTAAGGGAACAAACTCAGTGTAATCACAGCCAGATAACTGTCAGAGAGAAACGGAGCAAAGCCAAGAAAAAGAGGCGACAGAGCCAGATCTTGGTATTTTGCAAACCCAGATTGTCGTCTCCTTCAATTACGCATCGGGTGATTAAGAGCAGTCTGGCCTATGGGCAGTGCTGCCAGCTTCAGGAGCTCCCTTTTACCCACTCTGCAAGGCTTTCTCTCTTTTTTCATCTTCCCTTTTCTTTCTTTTCAGATGTGAAATACTCTGGTGCATGGGTTTTGGTTTAGGAAGGCTTTTTTTTTTCTTTTCATTTCAGCAAGACAGAGTTCCATTTGTTCAGCATCTGCACAGGACAACATCTGGAGCCCCAGGAAATTCAGCTGCTCTGTGTATGACGCTTAAATGAAATTACTTTTTCATGCACTTCAGAAGAGTATCAAGAGCATCTCTCTGACCAAACAGGGCCTTTTGTTCTCCTCCAGCAAGTGTTTCTCATTAAAAATGTCATCTCCCTAACAAATTGCTTCATTGCCTTTGCAGCTGGGGTTATTGTTTTCATGGTTTTGTACTTGTGTGATTCTCTAAGGGAGCAGAAAGCTGGGAGAAGCAGGGCTTGATTTCTTCTCCCTTTGCCCTGTGTATGCCATGCTTGGACTTTAAACTTTTGGGGTGCAGTTTCATGTATTTGCCTCTGTGCCCTCTTGGGCTGCCCATGTGAGGCAGAGCATGGGGCACAGGCAGCAGCACAAGGGTGTGGGGACTGTCCCATTTCTGGTTTTGGGGACTCTCCCAGGGGGTCTGAGCAACCAGGGCTAGTGCAAGGGGTCCTTGTCCATGGCAGGGGGTTGGAAATCAATGATCTCAGTGATTCTGTGATTCTGTCTCCTGGGACTGTTGTGCTTGCACAGGGGTGGAAGGTGAGAAGAAGGAGAAAGCAAAGTGAGAAATATCCATTTAAAGCTGGAATATAAAAGATGGCTTTTAATGAGATAAACATCTTCTGTATGTATCACAAGGTTTGGTGTTTTTTGCAGGTATTATTCCCAGGTGGAGTATGTCAGTCTGTTGAGTCTGCAATAAAACCTAAGTTATCTTCAGGGACTTAGGAACTTTGTGGTGACTTTCCTTGGGAAGTCTGGTCAAAAGTAAAACTAGAAACTAGGGGAAGGAGCTGTAGGAATTCAAAGGGAGACAGCATCAGTCTGAATGTACTGCACCAAGTCTCAGAGTGCAGAATGTGTGAATTCCCTTACAGCAGTGAGCAGCACTGTGCTGAACCTCACCAGCAGCACAGAACTGAAGGGTCTGTATAATTCCCTTAAAGAACCACTTAGAAAATGCCAAAACTTCAAAACACATTTTGCAGGGAGGACATTAGTTAAAGCCCAGGCATAAACCCCTCATTTTTCTCACCTCTGACTTTTCAAGCAGGATTGCCTCCTTCCTGCATTTTGAAAAGCCTTCCTCCTCACCCCCCACTGAAGAGAGATGTATGCCAAGATCTTAAACTCACAGAATGTTCCAGGTTGGAAGAGGCCTATAGAAGTCTGGTCATCTTTGAAGACTAATTGAAATGGCAAGTTGTAAATAATGTGGAAGCTCCATCTCACTGGTTTAAGTGTTCCCTGCATGTTAACACACCATCTGCTTAATCTGAGATCTCTTTTTTGTAGGTGACTACAAATTACTCCTTAATAATTTCACTGGCCCTATAAACTTGCTGGGTAATCAATTTACACAGGCTTACTGCCCACTTTCACAGCTCTAGTGCTGGTCCTACAGTGTTTGCAGTTTCTCTTAAAGTGTTGATTTCCTGAGTCATGCATTTCCCTGAGAATGCAGGTTTTCAGTTTTTCAAGTGGCAGGAGCTGCAGTTGAAAGGCTCATGCCTAAAGAATCATAAATGAGAATGTAAATACTATTCCATCATTTCTGTAATTCTTCACAAATGCTATTAAGACATTCTGTTGTCTAAAACTTCAGCTTGTCATTCCAATTTCTCCTTCATTTAAGAAAAAGATAGGGATACTTGCAAACTTTTTTTTTTTTTTTTTTTTTTTTTTCTGTTTTAGTGAGTCATTTCTTAACAGGAGGGTTTTCTAGGTTTGTTTCTCTGTTTCATGAGCAGCCACTTAGCTCACAAACCACAACAGTTACCTTTGGTTGTCTCGGGCACAACAGATTTAACCATGTTACCTCTCCTCCTCCCACTTGTAGGCAATGAAAAAGATTCCTGTGTGTTAAATTTAGCACCAGGCACAGCTTTCCTGGGAGGCAGCTCCGTTTCAGGCTCTAGCAGAAACATCGGGCACCACACCGTGGAAAATAAGTATGTAGCAGTTGTAAACATACATGTATATTTATATATATAAAGCAGTGCTAGAACCCACAGTCTGTAATTTGTGGGTGACCTTTAACTACACGAGGATAAATGGTTACAAATGAGGACCTCTGCTCTTGGCTTTTGAAACCTATTTTGTTGCTTCTGTTGGTAAATCAAAAAACGTGTATATCCATGGGGTTTTTGGAGTGTAACATTTGGCTTAGATTTAAGCTAGGATAACTGAACAAAGTGGAAAACCAAACAAATAAATATGATTATCCTGCAGTGTTTTGTTTTATGGAGTCAGGTTCTGAAATAAGTGAAGCATGTGGGATACTTTAAGGTCTGTAAGACAGACTTGCTATTCCCATAATGAAATCTACTCCCTGAATTAGGTCTTTGTGCTATTAAGAGGGTTTTTTTGTGTTTATTTTGTTACAAGACTGCATTTTTGCTGGAGTCAAGCAGCATGTGCAGCTTGGGTTTTCAGAGGTGCTCGTGTGATGAGGTTGATGACATGAGTCCCTCTTGGAGGACCAGCTGTGGCCAGGGAATCAGTCTCCAAGACCCAGGGTGTTCCAAGGGGTTTGGTTTTGAAATGCACCAAGAAGGATTATTCAGGATGTGCACAGAAATTCAGAATGAGATGGAAATAAATACATTTTTTACAGGTAGATTATTTGCTACAAGAACACCTGTGTGGCTGGGGAGATGATGGTGGCTCTCTGAGAGCAGCAGGTAGGGAAAGCTGGAAGGAGATTTGTCACCCATGAGTCACATATGGTGTTCCCAGTCCCTATAGCTGTTTGGTTTTCTTTTCCCCTATCCTTAAATGCACATAAGAGCTTTCCTCATTCTACTTGGTCATCACAACACAGAGAAATAAGTTTCAGGAAGTCTTCCAAGGCCTTAAATAGTCAACAGCTCTCTGGGCTCTTGATTCCTCTGCCTCAGTTTCTGTGGGTTAATTTCTCTGTGGCAAGCTCTGATTGCTACTGTGTTGTGACCCATCTCTCTTTTTTTATTTTTTTTATTTTTTTTTTTGAAGCCCAGATATTGATGTCACAACAGAGAGTAAATGTTGGTCTTCTTGAATTTGTCAGCTTATTACATATTTACTTCAAGATTTTCCTGAACAGGGAGCAAAATGAAAAAGCCCAAACAACCCAAAACACAAACCAAAAGTAAAGATGTTGATGGACCATGTGTATGTGGATTTCCTTTCTTTCATCCCTCTTTCATCCTTTCTTCATCTCCATTTCCACTACACCTAATTTGAAATCTCTGTTTCATCATTTGGGCTGTACCACACACATCCCATCTACCATTTATTTCCTTAGAGGAACACACAGGAACCCTGGCTGGGTGGATACACTCAAGTCTGGCACCTCTTTTAGTGCCTGAAAACTAGAAACTCTATTTGAGAAAGTGTTTTCCTGAGGGGTAACATCACAGGAAAAGAAAGAAAGCACTGCTGGCATCTTAGGAGAGGCATTCCATAGGTAGCTGGACAGGACTGATAATGGCAACAGGATTTTAAGTTGATTACAGCTCTGTAAACAATTACAAAACACAACCAAAAGCAGTGGTGATTTGTGGGGTGCCTAGAAAGAAATGTATCTGTTGAATTGGGAAGGATGGGAAGGGAAAGAATATGATGAGTATGACCACAGCAGGGAGGTGTGATACACTCCAGATCACACTGTGCTGAGCTGCCCTTATCACCTGTCACTGTTCTGCCTGCTGGGAATCCTGCACTAAACCCACGGGCTCTTTACACACCTGGGAGACAGAAATCAATCTCTGCAAGTAGCTCTACTGTCTGTAGGAGTCTCACTCCATCTCCCATACAGGTTTAAGGAGCTGTGCATCTCCACCACCTCCTGAAGAATTTCCCATCAGTATTTTCCTTGCTCTTAAACTGAGCTTCCTGATGGTTTATCCTTCTGGTTATCACAGCAATTTTATACATAACTGCTGCTCATGAGAGAAAACAAAGGTCAGCAAAAGCAAGATTGGGATATCTCTGGTTCTTGTCATTTTTATGGTTAAAAATATCTCTCTCCTCAAATGTGGTGGTGCTGTGAACATCATCCTGCTTGTGGTGGAAAACGTTTTTCATTGTGTCCCAAAGGTGCTCTAACTGGATTTGTCTCATTTCCTCTGCAAGTTTGTTACACAGCTGCATCTCCAGCCAGGAGACTTTGTCTCTGGCTTTTGCACTTTTTGTTCTGGAATTTGTGATCAGTCAATGCTGTCATGAAGAAGAAATAAGTTTAACTGTCCAGGCAGTGCAGAGATGGAGAGCAGGTTTGCAGTGCACCAGACACTGCAGCAATTACTGCAAAGATGGCCCTTAGGACCTCAGGAGGAGGAGAAGGAGAGTGGGAGCAGGTGGAAATCATGGTCTGGTTTGTTGCTGGTGGAGTCAGGAAAAGGAGCAGGTCACAGGGGAGTCTTTGCTTTTGGTTTCTATTTCTTCTGTGTCTGAGTCATGGATATGCACACCTCCAACACAACATATGTGGGGATTGCAGGTGCCTTTCCTCTATGTTATTACATTTTGTAGTTACTGCTATTTTGTTTTTAATATACCTTTCTTGTTCAAGATTCATTTTCTGGCTTCTGTGCCTAAATCCTCCTCCCTGAAGAGGTGGGAACTCTCATTTCCAAGAATTTGTGGCTGCCTCAGTAAACTTAAAAGCTCACCAAGATTAAGGATGCCTTTCTGCCCTCACCTCCTTCCTTTCATTCCTTTTTACCATACCCTACATTTGGGCAGACAGGGTGCTCATGTTCAGCTGCAATCCCCTGGGCTCTACACTGATCTTCACTGTGGATGTAGTTTCCATTTTTCCTCTTTGTGGCTTCTATTCCCAACTCTCACAAACCAGTTCCTCCTGATTTACATCCATCTGGGGGCAGCTGAACGGGTTTTATTAAAACTACCTCCCCCATGCTCCTTTTCCTTCTGCTGCCAGCTGTTTGCCCACGTTCTCACAGAAAGGTGATTGCTCCTTCCCTGGCTCCAGCAGCCCATCCCCAGCTGGCCCTGTCCCTCCTGCCTTCTGCCTGGCCCCACCTCACAGCACTTGGCAGCACACCTTGTTCTGAGAGGTGTCTCAGTTACTGATGGGTGAGTGACTTGATTGGGAGTTTGGTTTGGATAAGCTCCCATGGATTGTAATGCTTGACTGTAGGTTATCCAAACTATCTGGGCCTCTTGAGACCCCAAATTGGCCAGGAAGACCCAGGCTGTTTTCTGAGCTTTTGGCACTCCCTGACCCCGGAGAAGCTGCAGATAGCATGGCAACAGGCTCTTGCATGAGAGGTCAGTGTTTTGGCAGCTTGTTTTAGCTGGATCCTGGAAAGGGAGTGAGCAGGCAAACGAGCCCATTTAGAGCTAGGTGGTCCCATCAACCAGGTGGAAACAGGAGGCAGTGTAAGGAACTCTCTGCTCCCTTCTACTTGAGATGTGCATTGCCAGGACATGCTGGCATTTGACAGAGTGGGGATGGAGTGACTCTATTGGCACTACATTGGGTTTGGCAGGTCAGTGCAGTAGCCCAGGATAGAGAAGGGATGCTGCACCACAAAGAGTGGCCACTGGAGCTGGCTTTGTTCAGACAAAACCCCAGATCTACAGGCAGAGCTGTGACTGACAGATCAGAGTGCGTTATTGCTTGCACTACAAGCCCTCATAACGGTGTGTGTACAAACAGCTACAGTGTCATGGCTAATGCAATATCCTGTCTGTAGGGAGATTTGGATTTGATCACAATGAGCAGTTCCTTGGCAGAGCATCAGCAGTTCCAGTGTGCAGTAGTTCAGTGGCTTTCAAGCCAAAACTCATGTCCAGATCACTAAGAGCCACTGATGAACCTATTCCCCCAGACTTTGTCTATTCAGTTTTTAAACACATTAGCACTGTCCATTTATAATCACCAAGGCAGAAAGATTGATGGGGAAAGAGAGAAAATCCTGTCTTTTACAAATTTCTGTAAAGATCCAGCTGTTAAAAAAAAAAGTGGTCAAACTTTTGGATAGGCTCTGCAGAATAACTCCTTATTCCTGTAACTGCAGTTGTGGATGGATTCCCTACAGAGCTGGAGGTGGGGTAGAGCTTATACCTTCAGTGCCAAGTTTGTGAGACAAAAGAGAGCAGTCCCCTGACCTGGTGATGTCATCTATTTTCACTCACCTTTGAATCTGCTTTTTTCTCAGCCCCAAACCCAACCATTTTGCCAAGTATGGGCATAAAATGGAAGGTGGGGGAGAAAGCTACCCCAAAACCTACATTCCCTTTGCATTATAGCACATTCTTTGGATTAATTTGCAGTGTTCTGGTGTTCTTGCTTTACATAGTGCAACCCTCCCTCTCTGCAGCTCTTCCCTGGTGCTCAGCCTTTCCTGCCCACGTGCTATTCAGCTTTGTGTGGACGTCATGAAGTTATTGCTAAATCACAGCTGGCTTGCCAAACAACTGCCTCTTCCTCTTGCCAATTTTGTTCAGCCCCTGAAAAGCTACAGGACTTGTGCTGGGCCCCACTCAAACTTAAATGATGTGCTCAGTTACAAACACAAAATAAAGTGCAGGACAGTAATAAAGTAGTTAAGTTTTGATTAATTCTGTGAAAGGGTTAATGGGATTATTTTTTTTTCTTCTTTTTTTTTTCCCCACTCTCTAAGTAGGAAAAAAAAAAGAGTGAGAGACCCAAGTGGACACAACTAGAACAAAGCCCTGTTTATGATTAGTATGGCTGAAAATATCCATGTTAGGCCAGGTGCAGATGGCTAATTCCCCCAGACTACAAGCCAATTTAAACCATAATTCCTGAGATAGACCACTTTTCCCAACATTAATGGGAACCAGCTGCCTCCTATTAATAATATGGATGATTACAAGAAAAAAAAAAAGTGGGGGAGGGAATGGTGGAGTTAGAGAAGATATTATTTTCCAGACTGTTGGCTGTGTCCTGCTGAGGACAATATGGAAAGCTATGGAATATGAGTCTTGAAAACCTGTCAAGTTAAATACACACAGTGTGTTTGCCCAGAAGAAGGATGGAGTTATCAGTGTACTTCTGTGTTTTGGTGACAAGGTTATTTAAGGGGTAGCAATTGTATTTATTTAGTTATTTGCTGGTGCTTTGCTTTTGCCTTCCCTCTGCTGACACTGGATGGTTTTGATTAGCTCCCTAGGAGGGGAGCCCATTGCCTTTGGTGCACTGAGCCTGGCTCTTCCCACTGAGGCCTGATTTTGTGTGAGATTGTAGAGCACATCAAAGGAGAAAGACAACAAATGTTCTGAATTGTTCTCCTGAGGGCCTGACTTGCTGCTTCAAGAAATTTGTTTGAGCTTCCATTATCGTTTGTGCCAGTGTGAGGTGAAATGGGAAGACATGGCAATTCATGGAGTGTGATAGCAATGTGTCTCAGGAGTGGCTTTCTGTTTTTTGTTTTTTTTTTTTTTTTTCCTGTGTTCTTTGTGATTGTTTTCCTTTGGTTGTTTTTGGAAAGCTGAGTAGAATTTATTTTTAAAAAATAAATGTCACACCATACTTACTTTTGTCTGTGAGGCAAAAGTCCTGTGGTATCAATTGTTTTGGCTATACTCCTTGTTTCCTATGTAGACAGGATTCTTAACACATGGATCATGTCTTTGAGACTGATGAATAAAGGAGACTTGCTAAAGATGTCCCTCTTGCCCCTGAAGGAGATGAAAAGGAGCCAATGCCCTTTTCCCAGTTATTCTGCTAGGAGTGTGTGGGTTATTGGAGATGTTTTGCTCACACAGGCTGCATTTCTTAATGCATTTGCTGGCAGTCTGCAGCCATGGCACTGTAATCCTTGCTGGAGGGCTGTGAGGGGAGTTTTTGAGCAAGCTGGGATTGCCCTTTCCCCAGCCTGAGGATACCAAAGGATGTGATGCCTTCCCAGAGCGTGTCCATCCCTGCTCCAAAGGGAGGAGCTCCAAGGGACCCTCAGAGCTTCTCCTGCTCCTCTCTCACATGGAAGAGGAAGTGGGGGAGAAGCACAGACTAGGGCTTTGATTTTTTAATACTCTGATCACTTGACCTGATGACAGCCAGGAGCCACAGTTCTTGGGAACATCTTCCCTCACTTTGACAACTTTCTGTCCTTTGCTAGAGAGCCCTTTTCTAAGGCAGGAGCAAAATATCCTCTAGATCACAAACTCTTAGATGGCAACCTAACAAAAAAAATAAATCTTGGACCTTTTAGCTAAGGCATGAAACTAAGAACATTCCAGCAATGCATCTCAGTGGCAATATTTTGTTTTTATTCACACATCTTAGTAGCTCAGCCCTTATGTGGGTCACCAGAATATTTCTCTGTAAAGAAGAAAACCTCTACTGCCCCTCTCCAAACTTCAGTAGTATTTAAAGCAGACATAGCAGAGGTAATGAGAAAGAGATTATTGATTTTATGTATGTAAATAGAGCATAGCTGAGTTGACAATGTCTCTTTAAATAAGTGGAAAAATCTGCTTCAGCTGACAGTAGTTCAGCAGATAATGAGGCTGGCAGTGGAGGAACGTGAATAATTAGAGAGTGGGATTCTTGCTGCGTGGAATTGACCCTTGGGGGCTCAGAAAAAGAAGGATTTGTGGCTGCTCTGAAATGCTAGTGGTCTGCTGCAGCATTCCTCTTGTCAATACGAACCTTGTGTTTTTATTGGGAACACGTGTCAAAACAAAACAGCCTTTGAGGCTGCTGCTGAGGGAAGGTGGGCAAGCCCAGAGACACCAAACCTGTTTTTCTGTTTGTTGCCAAAAATTCCATGCCACTGCTGCCCATCATGCTCAGATGGGAGAGAGATGATGAGCACCCTCATAAAACACTGGTGATTCTTCTACTATTGCCTCCTCAGTGAAGTTATTTACACTCATAAAATTAGAGAAATCAGGCATCTTGATATACTTTGATGAAGTCTGGATTGAGGGCTTACATTGCAGTACTTCCCTGGAGAAAAGCTCTAGCAGCAAGTGAGTACTTACCTCTCCTGGACAGGCAGAAGGGCATTCAGTCATGTGTTATATTTAACTCCCTGTGGGCTGCCAAAACATTATGAGAACTTTGTAAATTTTGAGTATCAGCTCCATTACCTCCATTATAGAAAACTCGAGTCACGCAGTATCTGGTGTTTGCATAAATAAATCTTTGGGTTTGCTGGTTTCTTTTTTCTTTTTCTTTTTCTTTTTCTTTTTCTTTTTCTTTTTCTTTTTCTTTTTCTTTTTCTTTTTCTTTTTCTTTTTCTTTTTCTTTTTCTTTTTCTTTTTCTTTTTCTTTCTTTTTCTTTTCTCTCTGATGTTAAACATCTGCCTCTTTCTCTGCCCTCCTTCATACCCACCTCCTGAGATGGTTTTATTTCATGGGTGAATTAAATTGTTTTGGGAGATAAAGAACCCAATTTGTAATGTGCTTTGGGGGCTTACAGAATGAAAGGCAGGGATTGAAGTAGAGTATTTGGTTATTAGTGTCTCCATATTTCTTTCCCTTGATCTACCTGTCCCATTGTGTTGTCAGATCTTCACGGTTGAGGTTTGAGGCAATAATGGTGAAAGCTGGAACATGTGAGTCCTATTTAAACCCAGCACCATAGTATTTCTGGAGTGAATCTAAGTCTAATTGAAAAGGCAAGTTGGTTTCTCTGGCAAAAGAAAGCGTGGCTGTCATAGGCTTTACCAAGTTCAGTTAAACAGAGTAGAATGTGCTCTGGCATCTTTGTTTGGTTTCCATTTAAAATACAAAATTAAAAACATATTTCATCTGTTGTAGGTTTTAAGGATGATTTACAAACTTTAAAAAAAGAAGAATTTTGCAGCATTCCAAGATCTGCCTCTGGAGATGCCAGGAAATAAGTCTCTCCTCATCTCCACAGTATCATCTCCACACGAGTTAGTGCAGGCTGCCTTACACATCACCTCGTGGGCAGCATGGAGAGTTGTCACCATTCCTCATCCTTCTTATGTATTTCCTATTGCTGTGGAACAGTTCAGGAAATAGAAATTCTTTGCTTCCAAGTTCCAAAGGGTTAGAGCCAAGCTTTGAGTTGGAGGTGGAGTGGAGGTGGGATGAGAGCAGCCCCATTTCTTCTCTGCTGTCACAAGCACAAGCAGCTTTGAGTCACTTTCTTTGACTGGTCAAAATATCCCAAAGCTTGCAGGCACAGCTCCATATGTTTCCATCTTCTGAGATATTTTTCAATCATCACTGTTATTTTAGATGTATTTCTTTCAGTGAGTATCCATTTACAGTTGCAGATGACTTTTTTTGTAATTGATACACCTTTTTTTTGTTTGAACCACCATATGATGATTGTCATGTGCCCTTCAGAAGAGAGGTTATGGGAAAGCTTCACCCTCAGTAACAGTTTTATCAAAAGAGTTTCCTGTATTATTTAATTACAGAAGCTCAATGGATTCTTTAATGGAATATCACAAATAGATATCCATTCTAAAAATCTAAATCCACTTGTGCTCTTTTGATCAAGTGCTGTGGTTTTACCTGTGTCTGATGAATTTTAGTGTCCTCGTTGCTTACTGAACAAAAGCGCTGCCATGAACCAGGAATATTTTAAGAAAGATTTTGACAAAATAAAAAAAAATCTCACATTGAAGAAAGATACCAGTCAGTCAGCTGTGGAGGGCTCCTTTTGAAGGCCTCATCTGTCACTTGGGAATTGGCACTGGCAGCCCCTGGATTACAGAGGAATTATGTGCACTCTCTCCTCGCAGCGGTGGCACAATGGTTTTGAAACTAGGCAGATCTTCTGTGTTTACTATTTGGCAGGTTCTGTGTTTTTGGCTGGCAGCCACGCTGAAATGTGTTTAGTTTTAATTGACAGCCATGGTCAACACTGCAGATCCCAGGTAGGTACTGCTAATCCTGACAAGGCAAGGCAGAAACAGACAGGCTTGTGTTCCAGCTAGGCAGAGACTCAAGCCTTTGGGAAGCAAAGGCATTTTGCCTCCAGACAGTTCTGAACCTCAGGAACTCACCCTTCAGCCTCATCTCCTCAGCACCTCTTTGCAAGCAGCCCCCAGACAAGGGAGCTGTAAGATGCTGCAAACAAAGTGATTGTGAGATAATGTTCTCTAGAATGGTTTAGGTTGGAAGGGACCAACTCCCTGTGCCATGGGCAGGGATGCCTCTTATTATCCCAGGTTGCTCCAAGCCCCATCACTTCCAGGGATGTGACATTCCCAGCTTTTCTGGGCACCCTGTGCCAGGGCCTCACCACCCTCCCAGGGAAGAATCTCTTCCTAACACCCATTCTAAACTTTCCCTTTTTCAATTTAAATTCATTCCCCTTGTCTTGTCACTCCATGCCCTCATCCACAGCCCCTCTCTAGCTCTCTTGGAGCCCTTTTGGGCACTAAAAGTGTTCTAAGATCTACCCAGAGCCTTCTCTTCTGCAGGCTGAACAACCTCAGCTCTCTCAGCCTGGCTCCAGAGCAGAGGTGTTCCAGCCCTCAGATCATCTGTGTGGCCTCCTCTGGACTTACTCTTGTGGGTCCATGTCCTTCTGATGTTGGTGGCCCAGAGCTGGACACAGAACTCCAGACAGAGTCTCACAAAGGCAGAGGAGAGGAGGAAATCCCTCTTTTTATCCTGCAGTGAGAAGCCAGGTGCTGGTATCCTTGCACAAGAGATCTTATTAGAGCCCAGAGACATCCATTTTCCTGGGCTTGAGACTTGAAAGCCAGAACAGCTACACACAGACCTCTAGTTTAAAATATAAGAGACATTCCAAAAGTGCATATGGTTAGATTTATGTAAGCCACAGTTTGTAATGGTTTAGATTTCACCTCCTAGTCCTTGTGAGAGTTTCAGCCTTGCTCTCAAGAGAGCAAAAAAGTAACACAGAACATTTACAAAAATAAAAGAAAAAAACCAAAACCCATATGCACAGACTTAGGGTGGCTTAGTCATGACATCTAATTAGGGACAGCAATGATTTCTGTGAACCACAGAAATGTTAGTTTCAGTTGGCATAAAATTCCACAGAGTAATATTCAGGACTATCTCTCAGCCTATCTGTCTCTCTGTCTATCAGCCATGCTCATATGCTTTATTATTAGTGATGCATTCCTTCTCATGTTATTGTCTTCCTTTATAAAATAATTTCCCAAGGCATTCTTTAACTTCCCCCTGAAGTGCCTTGCATTTCAAGTAGCTTCTCAGCAGAGCTCCACAGCAGAGGGATTTGTATTTATGGAGAAAGGTTGCACCTGGCTACTGGGACAACAGGGCCCCCCCATCAGCATTTAGGTCTCATCCTTATTAACCTCTTATTTCTCTGACAGAGGGCAGAGAATCACCAGCATCGAGTTAGACACCACCAAGAGAGGGCTTCACCACCACTGAAAGCAGAGATCCAGAACAAAGGAAGACTTTTGTGTCACCTGGGAGGAGATGGGATGTTTATTCCACCCCTGTGTTGTGGGATGCCCCAGGGGAAAGAGACAGACACTGTCAGTGACAGCTTTAAAACATGAGATGGGTGAGTCAAGGTATTCTCCAGCCTCCAGCACAATTCCTGGTGGTGCCTCTGCAGAGAGACATCTTCAGAACAGGACAGCATTTATAAATCCTCATTATTTCTGAGGGCTGGTTTTTTTCAATCTGGGAGAAGTTAAAGAGGATCTCCCAGTTTCTCATTTTTAGTGGGCCTGTGAGATTGAGGTGGAGACCTGGCTGTTCCAAACTTTCCAAAATGCATTTCCAATAGCAGAGTAGCCCTATTTTCTCTTTCCACAGGTCTTTAAACTGTGCAGTACTTGTTCATCAGCCTCAGACTTTGATTTGGCACTGCTATGTCGTGCAGATGTAGCAATCACATTTGCAAGCCTGGAACTAATTAAAAATGGAATATTTTAGATCAGTCAGGGTGAGTGTGGCCAGATTTACAGGGAGAATACAAGGGAGCTTAAGCAGCAGAGTGATCCAGCCTTTTTAAAATGTTCTTCCTTCAACATTGGTACATTACCTACAGGCCAGCTGGGCTGGACCTTTACAGCACTGTCTTTATGCAACCCCTGGCTGGTTAAAGGGGAGCTTTAAGAGGACACCAGTGTTTCATGGTTTGCTGCATTCCAGATGCATGCAGAACCGTCTCTAAACTCTGTCTGGCAAGACACTGCTTTTTTTTTTTTTTTCTCTTTTTTTTTAAGAGGGCATGGTTGCCAAGCCTGTCAATCAATTTAACAGGAGACAATGAGTTAAAGGCAGCAGGGAATAGAAAAATCTGAAGATCTGAACAATAAACAGATGAGGGGATAAATGTGGCTCTAGCCCTGTACTACCATGCATCTGACAGCTGCACAGAGTGGGGTAGGGCTGTCAGAGGTAATGCTGCTACCTAAAAGTTGGAGGCTGTTGGTTTGCAAGGGCCTCCCCAGTCTGTGAGCTCGGTGTGTGAGAGGCTGAAGAGAGCTCTCCTGCAGACAGCCCTGCAGGGCCTTTGGGGAGGAAAGATTATCCACAGAGCAATTATATGGTGGGTCACCATCGTTTCCTCCTCGCTCAGCTCAACATTTTCTAGTTTTTGCTGCTCCTGGCTGCCAGCTCTGCACCTGCTCCGTGCTGATTGAACAAAGCCAACCCCTGTGGTGTAGCCAGGGCGTGTGGTGGAGCAGTGTTTTCCCTTTGCACCACCAGCAGCTTGCTCTGGTGGTCACTGGCAGCCAGTGTGGCACAGCACCAGCCACACACCCCCCACACCACTGAGCACAGCCTGGTGGGACACTGTGCTGCTGTCACCTGGGCTCTGTGTCACCTGGCTGTCACCTGGCCGCGAGTGACTGGAGTCAGCATCTCCCCCTGACATGCACACTCCCCTGGGCTCTTTGGTCAGATCCTTGTGGGATTGCCACTGGGAAAACAAATGCATAGGGTGCCCCAGATGTTAGTGCTGGAGGATGGAAAGCTTACCTGGGGGCTGTCATTCACGTGACACTCCTTGTAGGGTGTTCAGATGGCCAAGCCTGTTGCTGGTTGGTAAATGTGGGGGTGACTATTTATCCCTCATGCACCACAAAAGTTTTTGATTTGCAAACCTGCAGATGAGCAGGTGATTTAGTATCATACAATGGTATTTAAAAAAAAAATTTTGAAATACCTTTAAAATTAAACTGTAGACAAAGGGTTAAAGTGTTGAATGCAGGTGGAGGCACTACCATGGGGAGGTGATCAGGGAGTGTCACACTCAACTTTGCACTCCACCATGGATGCACTGTCACCAAAAGGCCCCATGTGCTTCTGCTGAGAGTATTATCAGCCTCCCCATAAAGATAAATAAAAAATCAACTATTCTTAAACATGGTTTGGCTGGCAGTCTCTGCCCAGGATTCTTTGCAGCATGGCTTTTCTTATCATAAATGATTTAAATGGAGACTCTGCCCAGCAGCATTGTAAGTGACACGTTCCCTAGCTGCCATGTATCCAAACAGATTGCTGCTGGGCCTTGAATAAACATTTTGCAAGTCTAGCTATGAAGCAATTTACATCAAGCAGCATACATTGCATGGATGCCAACTAGTTCTTGTGTATTCCTCACAGAGCAGACAATGTTTTCTATCAAATCTGTTGGGTGAAAACAGAAAACCTATTAATAATGTGTCAGGAACCTGACTGAATGCAATATTTATGTGGAAGTCTCATAGAGGGCTTGTTTATAAAGAGTACATGAATTCTGTGGTTCATGTTTGAAATGTGTAAGAGGACAAGAATAATTTGAACATTTTTCTCACAGGTACACCTACCCACACAATTTCATTCCTCTTGTAATACGAAGGGTTGATGTTTTTCTCAGAATGAGATGAATGCAGAGCTCGCCAAAGCTGGTCCATGCATTGGTCTCAAGAGGTTTAGTCCAGGGTCAGGGCATTGCAGTAAAGAATTAGACTAAACCATTCAAAATTTATCAAAAGAACCAAATTCCCAGGGCTCTTAAATTTTTCTTGTGTGTTACTATGGTGAAATCTCAAGTCCATCCATTGGTTTTGGTGACAAGTTGAGGCTGTGTTGAGATGGAGCAGAACCAGGTCTTGGCCGGCGCGCTGCTCGTTAGGTGGTGAGTTGAGTGCTAAGCACCTCAACACTGAACCTCATCCAAACCCCAGGCCTGCAGGATGGAGATGGAAATTTCATGGAGTCTTCAGCTGGAGTATTGCTCCTTTTTTTCTCTTTTTTTTTTTTTTGCTTTTGCACAAATCACCAGGGCTCTAAAAACAGCCTCCAACGCTCATTTCTACTGGCACGGCCGCTATCGATCGTGTCCAGAAAGAGGAATGGAAAGACACGACAGAACTGGCAAGGATCCCGAGCCATGAAGCTTGGATCTAAGCCCCAGTCCAAGCTTTGCTAAAGAGCAGGAGGGTTTTTGGTTTGGATTTTTGTTGTTGTTGTATCTGGAGGTTTGATTTAATCTCTTGTACTTGCATGGAAAATCCATCGTGCTGGAGCACGGTGTTTCCTCGGTGGATAAGATCTGTTGGTTCTGGTGCTCTGGGTTGGCTTAGTGGGGAAATTTTTAACCTGGGGAGAGAGTGGCTTAAGCAGCATCAGCAGCATCTGTGAGGAGAGGGATCTCCAGCCATGGGAACCAGGAGAGCAAAGAGTATTCCCAGTGTTCCTAAACACAGTTCAGCTCAAATGTCTCATCTGGCTTTTTTTCAGAACAGTCTCTTCTTGGTTTTGTTTGGGGTTTTTTTTGTTTGTTGGCTTGTTTCTTTTTTGTTTTTGTTTTGTTTTATTTTGTTCTGTCAGCTGGAGCAGGTATAACACTTAAAGCCTGATTCACAAATTGACTCATGAATAACGTGGAAAGTTTAATCAGCATGAAGACTTTGGTCACATTGTGATTAATACTTGCCAACTCTCTGCAGCATTTTCTTTTAATGAGTTGCAACTCATTAAACTAATTAAATTCATTGATTTCAACCAGATGTTTACACCTGGAAATGCATTTATTATCAGAGAGGGACTCTCTATCAGGAACTGTAGTGATAGGACAAGGAGTAATGGGCTCAGATTGAAAGAGGGGAAATTTAGATTAGATATGAAGGAGAAATTATTTATTGTGAGGGTGCTGAGACCCTGGCACAGGTTGCCCAGAGAAGCTGTGGCTGCCCCACTTGTGGCTGCAAGTGTTCAAGGCCAGGTTGGATGGGGTTTGGAGTAACCTGGGGTAGTGAAAGGTGTCCCTGTCCATTGAACAAGATGGTCTTCAAGGTCCTTTCCAGCACAAACCATTCTGTGATTTAATATTAATTAATATTCTCATTAAATTTCAGTTTTTTCTGTCTCCCCAGTTAATTAACAGAAATATTAGCACGTGATTGAGCCAGCTGGTACCATCACAGTTATTAAAATCAACTAACAAAATATCATATTGTACAAGTTGCAAAAAGACAACAGATTGGCAATTTCTTGTCCAAACTGTATGGTAAATAAATTCCAGTAATGAGTGGCTTACCAGAAAGCAGGAGAGAAAAGACCACAAATAAAATCAATATTATTATAAATATTACTTGCCACCAGTAATTTGAAATGCTACTTTTTCATCCAAAACATTTGTTTTAAATTATATGTTGACATATTCTGGAAATAATTATGATAGACTATTTTTAAATTAGTAGTGCACAAAGGACTTTCTTCTTTATGTCCTTTTTTTTTTTACATCCACAGTTTCTGGTTTCTGCTGTACTAAAATAGACTTGGATAAGGATCCATAAAAGTGTGTGTGTGCATGTAGATACTTTTATTTATTTATTTTTCTGGTTTGGACAACGGAATTGTGTGCTTTGGGAGGCAGGTGGCTTCCAACATTTGCAGAGTTCTGCATGTTAAATGAGTTCTGTTTTGTATTGCAGGAAAGTATTGCTACATGTATTTTCATGACATTCCTTTCAGGCATCTTTTTGGGGTTGTTTCCAAAATGCTACAAAAAAAAAAAAAAAAAAAAAAAAAAAAAAGATTTGCTTTCAGAAAGTAATCGCTCAGCTAAAAATAATGAATATGTTATGGCTAATGTGGAAACTCAATATGTCAGAGGTGATGTGGAAAACTTTGGAGCAGACTGAACTGAAAGGACAAATGATCCCAAAAAGAAATCAAATGAAAGTATTACAGAAAATCCTACTTCTGCCAGTGTCAGGACAGTGTGGAAACTACAGATGAAAGACCCCTGGTTCTCTGAAGGGTTCAGGAGAACAGGAGACTTTCTGCTGGTGTTGATCAATGAGTTGGTTCTTGGCCAGCCTATGCTCACATCAACCCTCTGGGCAAAGGATCCAAGTGTGGGTGGTGCCCCGAGCCCTGTACCCCATTATGGGATGGCCGAGTGTCCCCAGAGGCTTGTTCATCAAGGAATATTTATAGTTCCAGTGCCAAGCACACACACGTGTGCAGGAGGAATACTGGGGATCTCGGCTGGGAATGAAATTTCCTTGTATTTCTCCTAGGAAGCCCTGACAGAAATGCAAATGAGGAGCTGCAGGTTCAGCAGAGCCCTGTCTGATGGCTGGCAGCCCTGAGGGATGCCTGCCCTGTCCCCATCTGCAGTGTCCCTACCACACTGGGTCTCTCATGGCTCCGTGTGTCTATTGTTTCCCTGGTTTTACCACCAAATATCACATTGGCTGAAGGTTAAAAGAGAATTCTGATGGGTGTCAGCTCTGCTTTTGAGAGTATTCATCCTACCAGAGTGCTCTGATCAATTCTCCAGTTTGACTACCAAAATGAAAATTAAACATCCTATCCACCAGGAAAACTAATTTGAAAATACATTTTAACTCTAGAGCCATCTTTTACCTGCAAACTTAATTGTGTTCCTTTAAGAAGATATAATTAAGTATCCTCATGGCAGACCATCAGTTTTAACAAAGCACCTCTAGAGCAGATAGACATCATTACTAATACAATTCTTTGAGGTGCAGGCAGGAAAATAAATTGGTTGTCATTGGGACATCATCAATATAATGAACATCTGACATGTAGACTCTGTTTCAGATGACACAGACAGAGATGAGCAGGAAAAATTGTTAATAAGAACTGCAGACAGGACATTGCAGACTGTATCTGCCTCATGAAATGTTATTTGCTGCCAACACATTGCAGTAAAGAAAGACTGTTCTACCTGGAAATAGATGAGAAAAATAAAGTGAAGAGTCACTTTCAGGTATGTCCTGAGAAACTCTGCTCAATAATACAGTTTGAATCTTTGACTTTTTTTACTGCATCTTGGTAGCTACTTTCATTTCAGGCAGGAAATTGGTAGTTTGCCTGTTTTTCATTTCCATTTAACCACTGCAGCAAGATGGAACCTTTGATTTTTTGGAACTATACCATCTCCAGCAGAAATCAGTAGCTGACATTGTCATTCAGACAGATACAAAGCAGAGCTGGTTGAAGTTCTGCAAAGCCTACGGGGAAATTTTGACATGCAGAAGTGAATACCCAAATACCCTTGGCTGTCTTGGGGATTTCCAGCAGCGTCTGCAGGATGTGGGGAAAAATTCCAGGGTTGAAAAATGTTCTACAATGGAGTCCCAGCTCAGCACTCTTTAGTCTCACTTGTCTTACGTGGATTTAAGCATGTGTTTATTGTTAAGGGTAAATGTTTAATCCAACAAAGACCCCCTGCTTTTCCAAGCAGGACCATAGCTCCTTTTCTGTTTCATAAATTATTTGGAAAGTGAACCTACACTCTTTCAAGTCCTTTCTCCCAATATTCATTAACAGGTTTGGACGGTGTGTACTCTCTGAATCAGTTGTTTCCTATTCAATTCACATGATGAGTGAACTGAACCACACAATATAATTCTTTTTCCCAGTTTTAGATGACTGAAACACAATGAAGGAGAAAATTTTCTTTACTTGGAACAGTTTTAGCTCATGTCAAAGGGATTAGCAAAGGGGTTTGTCAACATACTCAGATCCCCACTTGTTGGGATATGTGTGAACTAAAACCCCACAAGTTGGAGCAAAGTAAAAGAAGCAACACCACCAGGAAGCATCTTTATGCAAGCAGAGCAGTTTGAAGCACTGTGCACACCCTGAGCTCATCAGGAGATGTAAATAACCCTCCTCAGGAGATGCATTTGGCCAGAAAAACCATGGTAGGCAGAGTCAAAACTTACAGGGAATGTGAAAGAGTTATAGGATCAAAAGCTCAGATAAGCTCCTAACACTTAGATACTAATGTGGGTGCTCTCCAAAGTTCCCCAAGCCATCTGGGCCCAGCTCATTCACCTCATGGTGTCATGAGGAAAGGGTTTCTCACAAGGTTGCTGATGCTTCCTCTTGTTTGACAAGTAGCAAACACAACCCAATGAGCCTTTCTCACCAGAATTCATAATTTTTGGTAGGAGAGAGAATTAGATAGTGAGGCAGAGACAGAATGTAAAACAGAATGCTGGGGTTGGGATGAGGGGGAAGAAGGGATGCTGAGAAGGAAAGCTTATCAAGTTCTCTAATGCCACAGAAATGTGCCAGGTCTGAAAGGCATCAGCTCCTGTGGGGATGGGATGCTGTGCCAGGATGTGCTTCTGGAAGAGGAACTCAGCCCACTCACTGGTCCAGCACAGGTAATAACTTTCCCCTGCGACTGAGGAATGCAGCAGGATGAAATGAGAGGCTGAAAATGCACTTCTAAAATTATTTTTCCATGTGAGAATCCCAAACCGGTAACATTAATCTTGATGCTGTTGTCACTTCTCAGTGTACCTGGCATCGTGTAAAAGGCTTGTCATCCACTGGGTTTTTAAAAATTATTAATGATTTTGTTATTTTGCAGGGCTCTAATTAGGCTGGTAGTGTTTATCTGGCATGCCCTTATTGCCCCAGGGTAGCAGGGCAGCACCACCACCCCAGTGACAGACCCAGCTGTGTATGGCTGTTGTTCTCCTACAGAGAGAGCACAGGCAGCATTCTTTGTGTGCAAGTCTGAGGCTGTGTACTCGTGTGTGAACTCTCCAAAGGCAAACAACTCACCTTTAGAAAGCCAAATTCCGAGCAAGAAACGAGCTCAGCAGCTGTGAAAGGTGTCTCTGTGTTTCATTGTTGATAAAAGCACAACCCAAACCTGACTCAGACCTCAGGATGTGGTGGGAAACCGGGAAGAAAAGAAAGAGAGTGGGGAAGAAAGGGGGAAAAGCCAGCATTGTCAGGATGAGGAGTTCAGACACGCCAGATTTCTTTGGCACAGGCATTGCTGTCATAAGCCTTGTGGACATTTCATGTTTGAGCTCCTGCTTTCTTTTTGTTGGCTCTGAGCATTTTGAAAGATTTTGAAAACAGTATTGCAAAGTGTTTCAGGTTGCAAAGGTGGCCAGTGAGTGCCATAAACAGCACTTTGTAGGTTGACAGTTCAGGCAGAAACCTGTCACCTGAGGGCTGCCACCAATCTGTCATTAACCTGCATCTCCTCACTGTGACATAAATGTCAGTGGTCATTTTCCTCCACATCAACCCTTTCTTCAACTCTCCTGGGCAAGCAGAGGGCAGCCACTGGGAGGACAGGGGCTTGGCAGTGAGAAAGGCAAAGGGAAAAGCTGATCTGGAAGCTGAGCACTAAAAGCATTGATTTCCTATCATAGAGATGATGTGTTTGAATTTACTGTGCTGCTTTAGATGGAAAGGCATTCACCCAGCCAGAGGGACTGCCAGGTGTGCTGTGTTCAGATGGAATAATGCTTCAGGGTTGGTTCCAAGGCCCTGCATTTCACTGCTCCAGCCATCTGGCTCAGGCACAGCTTTTACTGAAGTGACTTGAAGCTTGGTGGCCCAGTGTTTCTCCTGTGATGCTGTCAGATATTTAGCTATAGGAGCACAAGCTCAGGCACGAGGAAGGAGCTAAACTATCCAAAACTATCCTGTCACAGACAGTACCTAACTAACAGAACAGGTCTTTTTTCTACTGAACATGTATATTCTTGACGTGCAGTGAAAGAGGAGGGCAGCTACAAGATGTGTGGAGAGCAGAATGCTGCAAGGAATGAAGAAAATAAGAAATGGAGTAAATGGAGTGAAGGCTGCATGGGCTGGTCACTAGTGTTCACTGAAGGAATGTAAGAGGATCTCCTGTTGGGCTGCCAGAGGCTGATCCAGCACAGAGATGCAGTGCCTGGTCCCCAGAGGAGAGGCTGAGCCCCTGCAGCAGTGATGACTGCACTCCTGGTGCTGGGAATCCAGGAGTGCTCACACCAGGCACATTGAGAGCAGCTAAAGAAAACAGGTATAACTGATGGATTTACATTGCTCCCCTCCTCCATCAAGCCATTACTGAGGCCCAAGAGGCTCACACCTGCAGGCAGATGGAAGCCAAACCAAGCTGCTCTGCATCACCTCCAGTGGTGATGGTGATGGGATGGTGATGGTGATGGGATGGTGATGGGATGGTGATGGGATGGTGATGGTGATGGGATGGTGATGGGATGGTGATGGGATGGTGATGGGATGGTGATGGGATGGTGATGGTGATGGGATGGTGATGGGATGGTGATGGTGATGGGATGGTGATGGTGATGGTGATGGTGATGGGATGGTGATGGTGATGGTGATGGTGATGGTGATGGTGATGGGATGGTGATGGGATGGTGATGGGATGGTGATGGTGATGGTGATGGTGATGGTGATGGGATGGTGATGGTGATGGTGATGGTGATGGTGATGGGATGGTGATGGTGATGGGATGGTGATGGTGATGGTGATGGTGATGGGATGGTGATGGTGATGGGATGGTGATGGTGATGGGATGGTGATGGTGATGGGATGGTGATGGGATGGTGATGGTGATGGTGATGGGATGGTGATGGGATGGTGATGGTGATGGTGATGGGATGGTGATGGTGATGGGATGGTGATGGGATGGTGATGGTGATGGGATGGTGATGGGATGGTGATGGTGATGGTGATGGGATGGTGATGGGATGGTGATGGTGATGGGATGGTGATGGTGATGGGATGGTGATGGGATGGTGATGGTGATGGGATGGTGATGGTGATGGGATGGTGATGGTGATGGGATGGTGATGGTGATGGTGATGGGATGGTGATGGGATGGTGATAGTGATGGTGATGGGATGGTGATAGTGATGGTGATGGTGATGGTGATGGGATGGTGATGGTGATGGTGATGGTGATGGGATGGTGATGGTGATGGTGATGGTGATGGTGATGGGATGGTGATAGTGATGGTGATGGGATGGTGATGATGGTGATGGGATGGTGATGGTGATGGTGATGGTGATGGGATGGTGATGGGATGGTGATGGTGATGGTGATGGTGATGGGATGGTGATGGTGATGGGATGGTGATGGTGATGGTGATGGGATGGTGATGGTGATGGTGATGGGATGGTGATGGTGATGGGATGGTGATGGTGATGGGATGGTGATGGTGATGGTGATGGGATGGTGATGGTGATGGGGTGGTGATGGTGATGGTGATGGGATGGTGATGGTGATGGTGATGGGATGGTGATAGTGATGGTGATGGGATGGTGATGGGATGGTGATGGTGATGGGATGGTGATGGTGATGGGGTGGTGATGGTGATGGGATGGTGATGGGATGGTGATGGTGATGGGATGGTGATGGTGATGGTGATGGGATGGTGATGGTGATGGGATGGTGATGGTGATGGTGATGGGATGGTGATGGTGATGGGATGGTGATAGTGATGGTGATGGGATGGTGATGGTGATGGTGATGTGATGGTGATGGGATGGTGATGGTGATGGGATGGTGATGGTGATGGTGATGGGATGGTGATGGTGATGGGATGGTGATGGGATGGTGATGGTGATGGGATGGTGATGGTGATGGTGATGGTGATGGTGATGGGATGGTGATGGTGGCAGGAGTGGGATTTCAGCATCCCACCTCTGGGGGAGGTTTGCCTTTGAGAACAGCAGGTTGTGTCTATTTAACTTCCAATGAGGTTACAGGAGTCCTGTGAGCTCTGAGTGTCTGGAAAGGACCACCCACAGGAATAATTGCAGTGGTACCAAGATTCCTCAGCAGACAATGACACCTGATCCATGCAGTGCCTTGTGGTGCTTGCTCTTTGGTGGATCACAAATGCCATGCAGCCTGGAGGGTGTCACACACAGCTCCTTTGGGCACAGGGAGAAGCCACAGCCTTGGCAGGAGCAGAAGAGTGACTTACCCACTGCCCCTTGCTTCTGCTCTGCTTTTGGCTCAGCTCTGCAACAGCATGTGGGAAAGCTAAAGGAGAAGTATTTATTTTAATATTCAGATGTTCTCATTCACACTGAGGTATGTGTGTGTGGATACCACACATGTGTAACATGAATGTGTTTGTTTACCAGAGCGTTTCCTGAATGGCTCTGGTTCTCTAACAGCACTATCTTCTCATCTCCACAAATAAATAACAATATTAGTCCTGAATTCTAAATATATTCTGAAGACCAATAACCTCCTGAAGTTTTCTGGATATAGAATAAAAGCCAAACAAAGCAATCAAAAGAAGGGTTGGTGGAGCCTCTCTAGCCATTTGCTGGTGGTTAGGAGAAGAACCAGGTACATTTTCATGGCAAATCTTTGCTTTTAGACCTCTCCAGCTTTTCTTGGTATCCTGCAATTATTTTTGTATGCATTTTTTGGTACATGTTTATATTCTTAGAAATTTTGTATACATATTTTGTATAAACGCGTTTCAACACCCTGGTAATAAAGTGCTGCTTAGCTGTATTCAGGGCTGTTAAAGGTATTTGTGTGACATTCAGTGTCCAAGAAGATGTTTATACTTGGAGACCAGAAAACACTATAAAACAGAGAGTGAAAAACCAGAGATTCCTAGATGATCACACAAGCACTTGCCTAAACTACTAGAATGATGCAAGAGTAGACAGCATGACCCAGCATTATTTTAGTATATAGGGTGTTTTAAATTTCTCATATCTTTGTTTTCAGATTCTGATGAAGTTATAGTTCACTTTTTAGGACATAATCCATGTTCAAGGATATTTTACCTTTTATCATTTCTTCTTCAGGTGATTTCCATAGGAACAAAGTAGTCCCTTGCTGTAATGCAAATACCTCTGGGGTTAAACACTTCTGGTTAACTCCCAGCCCAGAAGCAAAGCACATCTGTTTCTTCAACAAAAAAAAGAAAATCAAAAGAGAAGAATTGGATAGAGGGGAAGAATGTGATTTGTGAGGGTTCTCTTCAGAAAGTACCATGAGATCTTAAAGAAGGCAGCAGGATTAGAGTTCCTATTGCTTGTGAATTGCCTGAACTGCATGAGTGAGCTTTAAGGAGAGCTGTAATGAAGAAATAAAACAGCTTAAAAGCTACATCAGCCCTGGAAAATAGGAGCATTTCACAAATGGTTTCATCTTCTTTGACTGGTGATACCCAACAGCGATGTACAATCACTTCTTGTTGTAGTCCTTTTGTTGTATCTGAAACACAAAGCTTTCAGTCTAAACCTGGTTAAAGAGTAAAACAAGGGAATGCAGCAATTTCTAAGCTAGCCATTAGGTCAGCAGCAGGGTTGTCTCAGGCTGTTTTGATAGACACAAAAAGAAATTAAAAAAAGAGAATATTTTAAACTTTGCCTCAGGGGTTGGAAACCTATTTTTCAGGCTGTTTAACTGTCATTCTCCGTGCATCTGTTCAAATTAGCTTCAGACAGTGAAATAAATAGGAAATATGGCCCAAGGGTCCTTGGTTTTGTCAGAAGGGACTTAGAAAGAAGTGGAGGAGAAGAAGAAGGAAGTCTGGCTCATGAAGGCCTGCTGGGTCTTTTTGCTGACATGAAGTCAAAGCTGACTGAGGGTAAGTTCTTTCAATCATCACAAACACCCCAGTGGACAAGAAAACCCTGGATGTGATACTGGATGGAAAGGCCAAGACAAGGCGTGGTGTGAACTTCCCCAGGCCTGGACTCAGAGTTTCAACAAAGGAAAAATAATGACAAGTAAATCTGGGAAATGGGTTTGGGGAGGGTGAGAGAAAAGGTTATATGCTCACAGTACAGAGTGGCAAAGCAGCTGCAGGGGATGTGCTGATGGGGCACATCTGGGCATTGTGAGTCAGACTTTTGGATCTTAGTGTCTCCTCGTGTCACAAGACATTGCTGTTGATTCTAGAGAGCCAAATGAGGGGGAAGCTTGGTCACACACATCTCAGACCCAGCTCAAGAGAATGGCTTTTCTCAGGCAGCATTTTGAACAGCTCTGTCCCAATAAACCCTGCTCATCAAAAATCCTGGATACTTGGTCCCTCTTCTCTCAGAGCACAGAAGTGTCTTTGTTTCCAGGCTCCTTTGGTGCTGGTCTCCTCTCATTTTCACAGGAAAACCCTTCATCACTGCACTGGTGTCAAACATTTGTGTGTCAGTGGAATGACACATGTATGTACAGCTGTAGCATCTCCTCACCTCTGCAAGGCTTCCCCCATCCCCTGATTTCTGTGGTTTGGTACCTAGAAATTCAGTTTACCTGTTGTTCCTCTGTCACCTCTGTGTGCATGGATCACCCTGCAGAGCTTCTCTCTCCTCCTTGACTGGATCTGGAGTTGCTAAAGCATCCATTACACATCAGAAAGCAATTATGAGATGTTTGTGTTCATTTAAGAATCAGTTTGTGTTGGTTCAGTGTTTGTTTCTCACAGCACAAAGCCTTGCATAGGACACCTCAGGTCCAGAGTTCTTCTGGACCACCTAGAACATCCTTGCTAGGTAAGCATGAATGGCATTCCTGGAAGCAACTTCATTAAAAATATATATTTTTGTGTCACAAACGTGTCTTGCTAATGCTGATGATTTTTCTCTAACACAATTAAAAGTGCCTAAAATCAGCATGGAACTGTACAGACAAAAGAGTCTTAATTAATCCTATTTTTGTCTAATTTGCACCTCCAGGATATTTTGTGAGAAATAAAATGCACTTCACAGCTCTCTCTGGCATGTGCTATAATTACAATCAACATTTCTATGTACCATAATGATGATGATGATAATGACAGCCACTGTTTCCCACCTCCTTGCTGCAGGAAAAGAGCTGACTGCAACAGGATGTCCTGGGAGTTAGATTTATTCCCAGATTTATTCCTCCCCTCTCTCCAAGGCAAAATAGGTCAATATTCTATTGTAGTCCAAAGATTATTAACTTACTGTCCTCATACATTTTGATATTCCAGTGGAAAAAAACCACAAAAATCAAAATTGAACTTCAGAAGCGTGACTTATTTCAAGTGAAATTTTTTATGTTTTCTCAACCCATATTTTCCTTTTTTTTTTTGTCTCCAGGTTTTCTACCTATGTGCACTTTGCTTTCTCAACAGAAAAAAAAAAAAAAGGGGAAAACAAAAACTGAGGACCGAAAATGGAAGAAAACAAAACAGATCTTGGTGCTTGTGGTTTTTTGCACTGTGAGAGAAAATATATTAAATATATTAAAGCAGAACTACTGTAAATGTCCTGTCCATTTATTAGGATGACTCTTACAAAGAGCATTTGTGGGGTTTTGCCACCTCCTCTGACAGAAGAGAAACTGCAGTGAAGGGAAGAAATTCTTCTGTCTGTGCCCAAGGTTAAGGCAATCCATAGGAAAGAACAAGAACAACACTGAGAAATTAATATCTTGTTTCAGCCAGGCCTAAATCATTATCTGCAGCATTTTGGATGACTCACTGTGTTTCCTGAGCTTTTTCTTGCTCTTTTCTCTGCTGTACCTGAAGCTTTTCCTCCTGCTGATTGTAGGATAAATCAGGTGTAGGTGCAATGGAGAAACACTGGTGTGAATTCACTGGTGTTACACATCTCCAGATCACTGCAAAGACCTCAGACCAGGGATAAGCAAAAATCCTACAGGAAACACAGCTAATTTTTGGATTAAATGACTGGATTTTGGAGTTAATGACCAGGACAGTGAAAAGAACAGAAACAAATATAATCCAAGGAGCAACCTTCCCTTTCTCCCCAGGCCCAGTGTATTGCTCCTCACTGGAAAATAAAGCCATGAGCACATTATTAAAAATGGGATGGAACAATGCCTTAACCTTTTGATTTAAACAGGAGAACAGAGTTTTTAGGATTAGCATATAAATTATTCCACTGATGTGTGATATTTGCTATCAAGGGTCAAATATTAGAAAGCAGTCTCCATTTCTTTTTACTTATAATCTATTACAGAAACAATTAATTATAAACATAAGCTACATGTAAGAGGGGAGAGAGAAAATTAACAGCTGGAGTGGGTAATGAAAAGGGAGAAGCATGAGGAAATGAAACAGAAAAATACACATAACCACATTTGCTGCAGAGATAGCAAGGAGAAAAGTATGAACTTGTATTCTTTGAATATGTTCTTGTTGACAGGACCCTGGAATTTTTATTCACCACAATTTCCTTCTCCAAGGTATCCATTTTTACTTGAAATCTTGATATTTCAGATAATTTATGTCCCAGAGAATCTTAACTCCCTGGTCTTCCTCCAGATGTGTGTGATGAGAGTTAAAATATCCAGATTTTATAAAAATACAATGAAAGCTCCATAACAAACCTATAACAAATATCACTGATAATGTACAAAATTATAAAATCACATTTTCATGCTCTTTTTGGGTTGGGTTGTTTTATTTGTTCATTTGCCAATCATTTCCTCTTTGAGGGAGAAAGGTAAGCAGAGACACCAGATAAATGGCTGGAGGTGGCTAGGAATGGCTAAAGCAAAAAAAAAAAAAAATTGCTAAGTCTTTTTATGAAGCTTGTGCCCCAGCTCATGCGTATGGAATTAATTATTATATTGTGGATCTTGTTTGTCAGGCACCATTCAGAGGAGCTCTCCTTGCCCCAGAGCTGTGCAGCTAAATCCCAGCTATGGAAATAAATTGGCAAACTCTTCAAAATTACTTGAGAAATAAGCATTTGGTCAAAGGTACAGGTGAAAAGGCTGAATGGGCTGATGAAAGGTATTCCCCCAATGAAGGAAATCCTGTCCAGATGAAGAGGTCACTTCATCTGCAAGCCTTAGGCACTGCAGGGATAATAATCCCCAGGTTCAAGCGTTAACAGGAGAATAGAAGACAAATGGAGCCATTTGTCATTTATTTCCAAATAAATGCAAGTTCATTTTGCACAGAACCTTCACTCTGTCTCAACAGGAAGATCCTAAAGGGTAATTTCAGGGCAGTTTTCCCTGGTGTGTGCTTGCTCAAGGTTTATGTGAGTTTCTGCTTCACTCCTTCAAGGCACTGGGCTGCTCAGAGACTGGCTGGTGCTTTGTATTTTATGATGCTGCTTTTGGTGAACAAAGATCCTTAATAATTTCACATAGTTTTCTTATAAAGAGATTTCCTTAAGCTAAGAGAAACTCCTACAGTGATGCTGTGAACTGTGAAGGAAGGAAATAAATGTAGATGTGTTTTTACTGCCTTGGCACATACCTGGGAACGATGCAAATGCAAAAAGGCTGAGGTTGGATTTGGGGAAATGACAGCCATGAATTGATTAAAGCACTTTGCTGATATGCAGGGAGGGACACATGGTCCTGATGGAGAATGGTTGGATCTGCCCACCTGTGGGCAGGAGAGATTGCAGGTGATTCCCACCCCCATGGCACCAGCCTGGGAAGGGCCAAAGAGCACCAGTGATCTCAGTTGGGAATCTGGGAGGCAGAGCTGGCCAGAGGGATGGCCCAGAGGGGCTGTGGCAAAGGTGGGGTAGGTTTGTCTGTAGGCTGTGCAGGGCTCCTGGCCTGGGACCATCAGCTCCCCTGCTCCATCCAAGGGCAGCTGCTCTCAAGAGGGAGATGACAATGGCAATTTTTTGTCAAGGGTAGGTAATTTTGAGGCTTAAATATAATGTTCATCTTCTATAACTACGTTAGAGCTGCTTTCTAGTCCTTGAAACCTGGTCTGTGTTTTTTGGCTGCAAGAGGTTTCCCAGGTTGGCTACTTTGCCTGGGGATGGAGTAACAAATGCTCCAGCTCATTTCAACTGTCTCCATTTATCTCCCTTCCTTGGCAATACTGGGACTAGAGAGAAACAGCAACAGCTCTTCTGCTGCCTGGGTTTTCTGTGAGCTCCCATGTGCCAAAGCTGAGCTGTTGGGATGCTTTGAGCAGGTATCTGAGAGCTGTGGAAGTGGGCTGGGGGGTGGCTCCAGGGCTCTAGAACAGCTTTGCTGAGGAACCAGCCAGTTCATCCTCTGGTCATTGCTGAGAATTGAGGGTCTGCATTTCCTCTGGGGCAGTGGTGCCAGTGAAGGAACCAGCCAGTTCATCCTCTGGTCATTACTGAGAATTGAGGGTCTGCATTTCCTCTGGGGCAGTGGTGCCAGTGAGGGGGAGCTGAGGTACTGATGGACTCCTCACTTTTCCAGTGCTCACCAGTAAAGTGTTTGAGGGCCCTCCAGAGGAGAGGCAGAAAAAAAAACACAAACAAGAGAACTCAAACAATAAACAATCTGGTTTCATTGCTGAAAAATAAATCACTGCCTCTGTTCTGTGGCGATAAGGAGAATTTGGTTTACAGATACACTCTGGTTTCCCAAAGAATCTAAAGTGGAGGCAAGGCAATAACTAAAAAAAGAAACACACACAAACCCTTATAAAGCTCTAAGCTTGTGGCCTGTTTTGCTGTTTCCCTGCCTCCTCAAGCCCAACACACCTTCAGACATTCCTGGCTGAGGTAGTTATAAAAAAAAATAATAAAATAAATGTCTAATTTGGATTCCTAGAGCCCAGTCCTATCCTAAACAAACAATGCTGCCTGGAATGGCTTGCCAGACAGTTGCATAGCTGTCAGATCAGCTAACACTAACAATAAGGTGTTTCAAGAAGGAGAAGAGGCTGAGCCTGGCCTCCCTTGCCAGCTGGAATGGCAGTGTGGGGATGTGTGCCCATCCGAGCCCCTCCTCTCACAGGAAGGACTGGCAGAGAGCAGGTTTCCCAACCCCAGCACTGAACCCTGTGTGGAGGTGGTTTGCAAGCTGAGCTGGGAGAATAATTCCACTACAAATTGCTCCAAGTGTTAAAGCTCCAGGGAGCAGATTTAATAGCTGCCTTCAGCTCCTGCACTGGTTGGTCAGACTCTGGTTTATGGGCACAGCTGGATGATGGGGAGAATGCCAGGGAGGGGAGGTTATCCTGCACTGAAATTTGTGGAAAAGTTAGTGTGCACTTGTCCAGGCTTTCCTTTGTGTCGATTCATCCCTGTAAGTTTAGATGCATGGAGGAGAGGTGCAGGCTGTGAGGGAGGAACTTTAATCCTGGATCAGGAATGTGGGAACCAGCAGCAGCCAGACCTTACACGCTTTATGTACAGTGGAACGGGGTTTCAGCAGCTTGGCCTGGAATTTGGGTGGCCACATGTAAACACCAGCTTAGCTTTCTGGGGGGAAAAAAAACTCCAGGACTTCAAGCTTATATTTGTCTCAGATGTCAAATGGTGAAAGGGGAGGGTGTATAAATGCCAACTCAGCAAAATAAATGGTTCACACAGAAAACCCAATGTCAGGAGTGAAACCTGACTCGCTGAGAGCCCCTTGTGTTCCAAGTGCATGTGCTGCAGTGACAGGAGAGGATCCCTGCTGCCCTCATCCCAACACAATCAAAACGCTTCTGGGCCAAGTGTTTGCAGATCAAAATGCCAAGAGCAAAGGAACAAAGGCATCTCTCCAAAGATGTGAATAGGTGGAAGCTGAAGTTTCAAACATCAGCTTGGGGAGTGTGCAAGGCAAGCAGCAGTGGTTCTTGCTGGGAGCCCAGCACATCTGCCTCACACCTGCAGGGCAGACCTGGCTGCTGGGCAGTGCTGGCATCACCTTTTGGGAGGGAGAATCTGAGGGGGTCAGCATTCCAAATGGATCTGTGGGGTGGTGATGTGAAGGAAGCACCTTTTATGAGCATTTGTTTCTGTCAGCTTGTGTGGAAATCTCACCTGGCAGGCTTTGGAAACACTTCCTTGAGGTCTCCAGTATTTGTTTCCATTTTCTTTACATCCCATCCCCAATGGCAGCATCACCTTCTAGATCCCCAAGCAGCTGAGTAAGGACTGGCAGTGCTCTCCCCAGTATTTTCCTCTTGCCTGCAGCCCAGAGCTTGTGTGTCAGCCTCTTTCACTGAGGAGAAGGCAGTGTAGTCCTGTAATACCCACTGAAATGCTCGTGCTGCTGGAATGGGCTCTGTCCCTCACTGCTATCAAGTCCAGTTCTTCTCAAGACTAAAACTTTCTCTTTGGCTTCTGAGCAATGCAGCTTCTCCAGGTCCAAATCTTGTAATTGCTCAGTGGTTGTTAACAGCTTAATGTTGTTAAAAATGGTCAGAAACTGGAAAATCACAACAAGGGGAAATATTAGGAACGTGCTTGCCAAAAACCCCCTCAAACCATCAAACAAAACCCTCCAAAATGTAAACAGCTGTGCCAAACAGAAACAGAGAAGTTGTTCAGGTGGCAAAAGCACTCTGTGTTTATCTAATACCTCTTCAGACCATTTCTAGATGCCCAGGGCTGTGCAGGTTTCCACTTGCTTGCTCCTAAGCTTGGCCATGCTTTCTGCTTTTCCAGCCCCTGATCCAGTGCCAGGGCTGGGAGATGCTCCCAAATCAGCTGTGTGGACCTGCCTGCACAGCCTGGCTGTGTGGGGACCTGCAGACCCCTGAGCCAGGGGCTGTGTGACAGCCAGGGTGACTCAAGGGTGACAGAAAGCAAAGCTGAGCCTGGCGTGTCCTGTGCCAGTGTCTGCAGCAGCTGAAGAGCTCAGGTGTCTTGTAGGGACCTCTGTCCCCCCAAAGGGGTGCAGAAGGCTTGAGGGATCACAGTTTTATCACTTGTGGGGAGAAGTGAAGCATGTCCCAGCAAAGGGCTCCTTCCTGGTGCAGAAGGCAGCTGCCTGCTGAGCCCTGGAGCTCCAGCCCAGGGCAGGGGGCTGTGCCCTCTCACAGAGCACCCTGCCTGTGAGGGGACCATTGAGAAGCTCTGCAGGAAAAACTTGTCCATCACAGTCAGAATATTGCTGGAAATAATCCCAGGGAAATCTGGAACCAGCCAGAATGCACTTATTAACTGAAATTCCAAATAATGGGAAAGTTTTTCCAGAGCCTTCTGAGTGCTAGCTTCCTTTGTCCCAGCTGGTGTGGAAGTGCAGCCCCAGAAGGGAGGCAGTAAACTGGGAGCAGGGTGTTTGCCTGGGGAGTGATCCTGTCAAAAAGGAGTGTGGGAGAGGGGATCCTCTCTTTTGGAGCTGAGGAGGAGGCATCTCCACCAGCCAAGTGTGTGTGGAGTCAGAGATCCTCTCCAGAGCTCAAGGCAGCTTCTGGCCCTTGCTCTTTCTGCATGGGCAGACATCTGTGCATGCACCTTTTAGAGCCAATTCAGCAGCACTTACCTAAGATGCCCTTCTTTAGGCTAATTTTGCAGTTTTGACTGTTTTGCTGTTGAACATCCTCCTAAGGTAAATGGAGCAAATCAAAGTGAACATTCCTGACAAATTAATGGGCAAACACATTAGCAGCTCTGAAATGAAATGCCTGCACAGCACATGAATCCATTGCACAGTGTTTATATATTTATGGAAATTTCTTTGAATTATACCCCCAGCTCCAGCACAGATGATTTCTTCCTGCATTATAAAGCAGGTTATGTGGTGATAACTTCTAGACCCCTAAGAGCTACTGGAGCATGTAATTATCTTGTTCCACTTATTAATGATGAAAGGTCCATGCAAGTCCCAGAGTAGCTGTATGTACTATGCTCAGTAACCTAAAGAGGCTATATAAATTTAATTTAGTTTCAAATTTAGTTGCTGACTTTAAATAATCTTCAAATAGAGAATATAAATGTTTTAGGGCATTTACAGCCTTTAAAAATTATTAATGGATCTGTAGTACTGGAAATCTAAACTCAATTTTGTGGTGCTAAGATATGGAACTGAGAAAGTGGGCTACCAGCAAAAGAAGCTGACCAGGCTCTACTCTGAAATTAATATTACAAAAAAAATCAAGGTAATACAAATTAGGACTCAGACTTTTAATTGTGAATGGAAGAAATGTTAAAAATTAGTTTCATCTTGATATGCTTGGAAGGTGGCAAATTTATGAAATTCTGGGCTAGAGAGCTGCAAACCCCCATTCCCCAACCTTCCAAAAATGGCATCACTCATGTGATGATGTCTCCCAGCTATAATCCTGCTTCTCCAATCTGCCATAATAATGCTAATTAGTTCTGTGTGTAAATAAACCATTGTTGACAGGACACTTTAAGCAATTCACACATGACTCATGGAGGGGGGAGAGAGAGAGAAGGTTTAAAAATGATTTATCCATAAACAGAGATTCCATATGTCCTAATCTGGCATGGATTTCTCTCCTTCTCTTTATAGCAAGGAATGTGTGCATGCCTGTATAGCAGGGCTATAATGTGACAATTTGTCTCAAAGGGAAACCAGGATTTATGGTACTTAGCAAAGACCACAGAGGTAAAATGAACAGCAGGCTGTATTTAATCATCTGAATTTTCAAATATTTCTTTTGCTTGGGTAAATGTGTCTTTGTTCCTTTTTGGAAATGTGCTCAGCTGGAGGAATGGTTCCTGTAGAGGTGTCTGAAAATGCTGCAGGCAAGTTTAGTGGAGTGCATACAGGGAGTGTGGAAGGATCCACAGATAGGGGACATTCCAGCTGGAAAGGGGTTGGACCCCAAGTTCTCTAGGCAAGATATTACCAAATCCTTGAAGAAAATGCTCATGTTGGGTGTCCCATGCAGATTTCTGGAAATCAGGGTATATTGCACTGATCCCAGATGAATGCCATAGGAAATCCCAGGCAGAGGAAAAAAAGGAATGCTGAACAGTTAAACACTATTTATTTTTCCTTCAGGGCCTGATCCTGTGGCCTTCAGTGATACCATTCCAACCCTGAGAGGAGCTGTGCTGATATGAATTTAAGGCAAATGTAATTTGGAAACTTCTCTGGGAATTAACCTTAGGCTGAAATACCTTGTATCTGGATTTTATTATAGCCCTTGTAGTCTGGACTGCAGTACATATTATTCTGGTGATGCTTTTTTTTTTCCTCCCCATTTCTTGCTTTTGACTCTTGCCTTAAATTACTTTTGGTTTTAGCACAGGGTCATTCATGTGAACTAAAAGTAATTTCTGTAATTTGCTGATTCTACTGTTGTTTTAAATCAAACTCAGGGCTCTCACGACCACAAGGTTACAGAATATGGAGTTTTGGGTAAACCAAATAGAAATAATGGAATTTTGGTACTTAGAAAATGGCACATGGATTACCTGAGCACAGATAAAGCAGATTTACAACACAACAACACCAAGGCAGGTGGTGTTTGTGCCTTCATGGTTTGAACAAGGCAATGCTGCACATGTGATCCATAAAATGAGATGAAGTGCTGCTGGCAGTGAGTTGTGATGACAGAACAAGAGGAAAAAAAAGCTGAATTTTGAGTGAGAAGGGGCAAAGCTGGCACCTGCAGAGAGAAGGGCTGGCTGCTTATTTGTGCAGAAATGGCAGTGGAATTGCAGCCTGCTTTCTCCCTTAAAAGACAGGGATCTCTCCAGGGGTGGCAGTGGTTTAATTGGGATGGCTTGTTCCAGCCCTGGGCTGTGAGCCCTGATGGGGCTGCCAGGGAAGTGCCAAGTGGAGGAGATTTGTCTGCTGCAAATCCCTGTCTGAGAACTGGACCAGGCACAGATGCATTGGCACAGCTGTTTGTGGGAAAGGCAAGGCCAGAACCACTTTTCCCTCCTCTCTTGAATTTTCAATGACTTTCCCCCTTCAGGCTGTGCAGGGAGAAGAGACAAAGGCACTGAGATGGCTCATCCAAAGGAGGGATCTATGAAATCTGAAATTTTAGAGCCCATTCCTATTGCACTGTCTCTGTCCTTTGCTTCCCACCAAGGCATTTCTGGTGTAAACACGTGGTGATGCTAAAAATGAAATAAAAGCAGGTTTTTGTGAGGCAGAGCAGAAATTTGGGTGTGAAGCAGGAGCTGCCTTTGCCCAGCCCTGTTAAAACTTTCCTTTTTCCCCACTGTAAACACTTGACAGCTTACAGAGGGATCAGAGATGACATTTTCACGCTGTTGCCATTAATTAGTGCTTGAAAGGTGAAATGAGGAGTTGGGCTGTTGGCTGCTGTGAGGAGAGTAATGTGTATTTACTGAGTGGTGATCTTGGCTACCTGTGCAGGCTGCTTTCAGCTACAGAAAAGAGCTTGGGGTTATGTTGTGTTGGATCCATAAAAACAAAGGGAAGGGAGATTCTTTCCCAGCTGTCTAAACAAATTATTTAATGAGCAATATCCCCCAAACAGGCTGAACAAAATTTTTGTCAAACAGGGCAACACCAACCCAGAAGTCAAGTCATTCTCAGGGAGAGCATGCTGGAGAGAATGGATTTTGAGTGTGAAAAGTGAGCTCAGAGATATGGCTGAGGCTCCCAGTATAATTTTTCAGGGAAATTTGAACATTTCTGCATTCAGGTGCCCTGTGCCACCATGCAGTGGTGGGTGCTCCTCATGCAGAAATGTCAAATATTCCTTACATGCTGGAAGAGTTTCTATTGAGGGATTATTGCCTAGAACCTAGAAATTCCACAGAAAATCTTTTGCTTAAACTAGGGCTTATATTTTTAATTGTTTTGAGGTAAATAATGTAGCTGTTTGGAGAAGTAAGTGCAGGAGGAGTGCAGGACAAGTCCACAGGAAATTCATCAACTATTCCCAATCCTATGCCCAGCTTTTCTGCTATAAATATTGAGAGAAAGGCTTGTGGTATGAAGATCTTGCAATATTCCTCCTAAGAATCTTTTGTCCCAGAGTCCAAAGTGTGAAATTTAAATTTGCCCTGTGTGCATAAACTCTGAACAGAAATGTCAGGATTATGGCCAAGGATGATTGAATAATTAGTTACAGAATTTTTTGCAGAAACATTCTGGAAGAATCCTCCCCAAATTTCTGGGGTTTATGTCAAAATGTAGGTCATGAGGCAAATATAAAATTTGGTTTGCAGATGCAGGTGGCAGTTTAGTTCTCAGATTACCTGTGTGTGTTAGCAGGTTTTTGTGGCTGCTGCTTATCTCCCCATCCTTTGGAGCAGATTGTTCAAGCCCAATATTTGCAGTGATGGCTGTGGGTTGCCCTGGCAGAATCAGAAGTGTGTGGGCACAAAGATGCTGATTGATTTATGTGAATTTTTGTTACTTATCAAAAGTCCCTATTGAAAGGGACTTCCTGTTCAGGCCTTGTGTTACTGTTTATTGATCTGATATGAGGCTTTTACTGATATGAAGTTTTATTTTTCCTATGGTAAAGCTTCACTCAAGTTTGATAAGCCTTTTAACAAGCCTACAAACACACAGGAGCTATACTAGTTATCCTAGAGAGAGAGACTGTGAATTGTCAGGCCCCAAAGCTGCTGGGGTGTCTTTTGTGGGAGGTAAAAAAAAAAAGTTCAACTAGTTGAAAAGCTGGTGACAGTGAACTCTAACATGGGAGTGTTTGGGGCAGGCTGGGATTATGTTTGAGCTGTTTGCTGAAATCCTGTTAAGGGGTCAGTGAGGCTGAGTGGGATTTGAGGACACTGGGGGTTTTTTTAACCTATAAAGAAGTCTTCAGCAAAATGTGTCAGCTCAAGGTCTGCTCTGGTGTTTCCTGGTGCTCCCAGCACTTTCCATTGGGATGCAGTGGGGAGGTCACTCTGGGTACCTGCTCAGCAATGCATCTTGCTCTGCTGTTCAGCCAGTTCCTGCACTCCTTTCCAGTGCCTGGAGGAGGGGGAGACTGGACCTAGAGCTGCCAGAAGGCAAAAATTCAATGACAACTTGCATTCAACAAAAAGGTATAAAAATGCTCCAAAAAAAAGCAATTACTGCTATTGTCCTCTAAATTTTTTCAGAGCAAATCAGTGCTCTGAGCAGATGTTACCCAGAGAAGCTGTCCCTGCCCATGGCAGGGGGTTGAATGAGATTTAAGGTCCATTCCAATCCAAACCATTCTGTGATTCTACAAACCTGAGCTCAAGAGCTCACTTGGAGCTTGGCTGTTCTTGCTTAGGGAAGAAGTGGGGCCAGCTAAGAAAATCCAGTTCAGCATGAAACAGGCATCATGTGGGTGGCTTTCAGTAATTTCAGATAAAAAAATAGAGGGAAAAAGGGATACCAAATTGATCTGCAAAAAGAAATTGCATCAGAACAAGTATGGATAAGTGAAGTAATTCAGAAATTCTTTGGGCTTATTTAACAGCTTCTGAAGAGTCTGTCTGAGCACAGACTTGAAAGTGGATTAGAAGGTTAGCCTGGCAGGATCTAAACTTTCAGGTATTTCTTGAGATCCATGTTTTGTTCCAGGCTCTGCTACTGGCCTGGAAGGATGAAGAAATTTGGAGAAGATATTTCATCTGTCTTTGATTTCCTGTAAAATCAAAGCAGTGATACCAGCTACCATGAAAACATGTGGAGATAAGCTGAAGGAAAGTTATTAATTATAATAGTAAAATGATTTCCGTGGTTGTCTGTGGCAAGTTTCCCAAATTAAACTCTTGAGTTAGCATCTTTTGGTAAATAAAAATCCCTTGTTTATGCCTCTTTCCATCTCATGTCCGGAATACAAGAGGGATCTCAACTTTCTGTTGCTTCCACTTAATTGGATTAATCAACTACCTGCAGAGGTATGTGCCTCAGGTCCAGTTCTTGCTGACAGCCAAACCAATGGGCCATTACATGAGGTAGATGGAATCCAGCATCAAAGGAAAGAGCAATTTGGGCTGGAGAGATGCCAGGACCTTTTTGTGCTTAACCAAATACCTGCATTCATAGAGATCTTTTTCTCATTGCTGCCCTGCTTCCTTATTGCATGTTGAAATGGATTAAAGCCTCTGCTGTGTGCTTGTGCTACCATTATCTCCAGTGCCCAGTTAAAAAAGGTGTGGGGCTGTTTGTGATGTGGGAGATCATTTCTCATTTTCCAAAGCTGGTGCCTCTGGGGAGTGACAACAAGTGCTGCAAACAGCTACCTACACATGGGAATCTTAGCACTGCTTCCATATGATCAGCTCTTCATCTCTTCCTGTCACAGATTCAACAAAGAAAATTAAGACTTACCATTGTTATAATGTGGCAGGGGGTGGTTGCAAGGAGAGGGGAGCGCAGAGTTCCTGCTGGGTTCTTCTAATGAAGCTGTTGCTGCAAAATAGCTTCCAAAACATCTGTGAAGGTCCCTGGAGAGCCTGTCAGAGATGTGGCATTGCAATAGTTTGTGTTGCCCTGGTATAGACCTCAGCAGTGTGCTCTGTGCTCTTGGCTGTGGTAGCTCACAGTGCAAGGACCACCTGCAACTTGAGAGCAGCTCCTAAGCAGACACTGGGAAAGCTGGAGCTGAGTTCAAAGTCTCTTGAAAAGTAGGAAAAAAAAATCAGATAAATATCCAGTTCATCATGTGTGAGAAATTAATCCCCTAGACCTCTACAGAGCTGAGTGCAGCTGTTCTGCAAATTGACCCCTTTGGTTTCCACATTGAGCCAGACAGCTCAAGAGAATTCTGTTTGCTGTGTTATTTCTATCCTGCTATCAGTATCCTCCTGGGAAAATGATCTCTGTGTTCCTTTTCTGCTGAGCAGTTTGGAAGCAGAGGCAGAAGGATGGTAACTGGGCTTTGCTCTTCCCAAAGTTACTGTGGGGCCAAGCCAATGTGCAGCTAATGTCACCTGGAAAGATCTGCTGATCAAATTGTTGTGCCCTGCTTGGCACAGCCCATCCCCTGCTCTGTGCCTTAGTTTTCATGTTGAAATGTGGGAGAGGATGCTGATCTTTGAATTGCTTTGTCTGGAAGAGGATAGAAATGTTTGGGAGTTGCTTATGTGGGACCCTTCCTCCTTATTTCTAATATATGGAATGGAGAGCTTTGTTGAAGTAATTAACAGGCTAACATGAAGAGTAGTGAAATCATATGAGATTGCAAAAAAGCTCAGGACTGCCTTAGAGATGCAGCCTTTCCTAGAGTATCTGCTAAAGCTGTGAGAGACCTGAATCAACTTATTGGGAGCAAAGTTGTTGTCTTTACAGCCCACAATACATTTGTACCAAGTCAAGTGCTCAGTTTTGGGTTCTTTTGGTGTGAGGGTTGTTGGGTTTTTTGTTTATTTTGTTTTGTTTTGTTAATCAGTCCCTGGCTTCTTCCACTTCTCCCACTTTTGCTGTGCAGATATTCAGCTTTTCCACAATCCCTGAGGCAACTTGCCCATACAGATCAGGCAGGTACAAAGACTCCTCTTGAAAGTCTTGTCCTGGGGGTCTGCATCTGTAAAACCTGGCTCTATAAAACCAGCATCTGGCTATGGTTGTTCCCAGCATAGAATAATGTATGAAGTCAGGAATTCCAGTGTTAGTCCTGGGTGTGGATTTGCCACTCTGGCTTTTTTTTCGTTTCTTCTAAGGAGGAGATATTCTTGCTTTATTTCCAGAGGCAAGCCTTTCCAAAGTTGTGAACACAAGAGCTTGCCAAATATTAGCTTTCAAGGTTTTAAGTCACACAGTGTTTACTCGAGTTACCTCTTCTTGAAGTCTATATAAAGAGTCATGTTTGCTCAGGCACACTCCTAAAAGCCCCAAGACGTGGCTCTGGAAGGAGGTATGCAGCAGCAAATGTAAATATTGTGTTCTTAAAACTGGAAGCCCTCTGAGCAATCTATAGAAGGAAATAGTAATGTGAGGAAAAAGCCTTAGATTTGGAGGAAACTTTATATGATTTGGAGGTGAAGACTGCAGAGCAATACCTGGAATGGATAAAATCCAGAAATTCAGGGATATTGTACTCACAGTTTCACGTGGCTCAGGCTTAGCCCTGCAATCACAGCTGCTCTCTTCTGTTCCCCAGAGTTTCCCTTTGCTGTCACCAAGGCAGCATTTTCCCATACCCCCTCCTTGCTGGGAACAGTTTTTAGGGATTTTGCTGGACAAACTATGCTGGCCTCTTGCTGTGGGACGAAGTTAGAAACAAAATATTTGTTGTACTTAGCCAAGTGATTCCCTCCCACCTTTTGTCAGTAACTGGTGTCATTTTTCTGAGAAGACATTTCTGTGGAAATGTGAGCTGAGTTTTAGGTACTCCATGATATGATAAACAGGAGAGGAATTTTCATGAAGTGCCTAGAAACAAAGTGCAAATAAAGAAAAAACAATTGAATTGAAATTCAACCACAATATTTACCAGCCTGCCTGTATATGCAGGTATGCTGAGACCAAATTCACATCATGTTTCCTGCAGCTGAGACAAGTGAGCAGAGTGCTGGCTTGACTGAGGAGAATATTTGCCCTTGCCATGCCACTTTTTCTATGTATCAACAGGCAGCCCACCGAATTCCCATTTCCTTTCTTCCCTCTCTGTACATAGCTATTATCAGCCTTCCACAGCAAGGGCAGGAAGTCAATAAATGGAGCTGCAGCAGGAAAAGCCCTGTGCACGAGTTAGTGCAGAATTATTGCCCTTATCAGTGTATTTATCTAGTGCTGTGCAGCCTGGATGAGTGAAGGATCGCTGCAGGGCTGGAGCAGCAGGAGCAGCTGTGCCCCTGCATCCTGCAGGTTATGGATTTATGGTTTCCCGGTGCCATCTGCTGGCACAGGGCTCACTTGAGCACTCCAGCTCCTCTCCTCAGCAGATGCTGCAGCTCTTAGCAGATGGTGTAACCCCAACCCACCCTTCCTGGGTGATTTCTTGGGCTCTGCAAAGCAAATTCTCCCTGCAGCCAAGCACTCTGCTCACGGTCCCTCCTGGAGCTCTGCTCAGCTGGGAGCCCCTGGGCTTCCCCCTCCTCCCTTTGTCCTGCTGTAATTCTGTCTGCTCCTCGGGAGAGAGCTGCAGATGGAGCTTTTTTGGTAATATAACAAGCTAAACTTTTACATTTTGAGGTTTTGAGGGAGAGGGTTTGTCTTCAGTGCACAGTGATGCCAGTGACGCTGCTAGGTGGGGCTGTAAAGGCACTGCTGGAAAGCTTTCAGGGCAATGGAAGTGAAATTTGAAATTGCAAATGGAATTTGTACTTCTGTACAAATCTCTGAAATGGCCTGAAAAAAAGGAATAAAAAACAACCCATCCATGTGACAGAGGATATAGGGAAGCTTTTCCTTTTTTCTTGTAGAAGGGATGTGTGGCAAGCAAAGATGAGCTGTGATAACATTAGTGGTGATATCCCTTGGCTTTTGCAGTTAGCACTCCAGATAACTAAGTAGAGCTGGTTTTGTGCTTTAAATTTGCAATTTTCACTGCCTCCATCACAGCACCTGCTCTGGGATGGTGTGTGCTGCAAGAGCACTGATGTCTTTATCTTCCTTGCTTCTGAAAAGCACATTTTGGTGTGTGCCAGTCCTGATGGTGCCCATGTGCACTGCATGAGCCTAAAGACAGGATGTGTGTAAAAGCCAAGCCACCAATTCACTTTTAAATCTTCCAGTTTTTAGAGGTAATATATAATTCTGTGCAGTGGCCACATAAAAAAATTCAAACTTGCTTGATGCACCTTGCTTTGACTTCAGCCCAGGTTTGCCCTGGGCTTCCCTTATTTCTGCCCATTTGTTCTGCAGGTTCTGTGAGGAAATTGCACCAGTTAACCACAAACAAAGTGGTGTTTTCTGACACCTAAATTCTGGTATGTCAGGAGTGGGTAGTGACAAGACCTAGCTGGGATCTGTATTAGCATGTTTGCAGATATCAGAGGTTTGAAATCCAGATGACGTGAGCATGGATGAAGAGGAGAAATTGCTAATCAAATTCTCCAGGGCTGCAATGCAATAAACCAGGGTAACTTGATGGAAAATGTAATCAAGCCTTCTAGTCTGTTTTTCAGCTACATCTAGGCTTCAATTTTTCAGCCTTTGTGCCTCCCTCTCACGTGGACTTTAGAAGGAAGGAGGATGTCTGTGAGGATCAATGAAGTAATTTAGTTTTACCAAGTGAGTCCAGTAATCCTGCTGGACAGATCTCTCAGAGATTTCTTTCTCTTAATTAGGGAAATATTGTAAAGAAATTCTCCATCTTCAGACTGTTTCTAATACAGTTAATGCCAAAGCAGAAACATAACCTTGTAGTGGAAATGGATTTTTCTCCCACTCATTGGTCAATAACCCTCATTTGAGGGTTGTTTTCTCTATCTTGGCCATATATAAATCAGTTTTTCTGAGTTTCAAGACCTGATTTTGTGCTGGGGGATATTGGTACTTGTCATGTTTATCAGAATGATTCAAATTAATACAGAATATTTATCAGTAAAAACATTTGTGGGCATTATGATGGGCTGCATGTATATTTTTGAGATGACAGGATGCAAAAAGCATTGCCCTCACATTACTGGATGGAGGTGTCTCCTTGTTTAGAGACTTTTACTGGATACATAATTGCAGATATTCTGACATTTCTGCAGGATGAAAGGAGCTGAGCAAGTTCGTAGTGGACTTGCAGGTGTTGGTTTTCTCCAAAATAGAAAGCTCTCCTCTGAAAAATGCAGTGTAAAAACTCAGCAGTAGCTGATACACTGCCTCCTTTTTGAATTTTAGCCAATATTTTACCTAAAAAAGTAATGATCAAGAACTTTGCATGCCATAGTATTTCAGACCCATCACTTTTCATGTTTTGACATTGGCCAGGGGAGAGAGAATGTCCAGAATTGCTCCTTTAAGTCTTGGATGGTTTCTGTGAATTAATAGCTTAATTTTTCCTTTTTTTTTTTTTTTTTTTTTTTTTTTCTAAAATGTGCTTCCAGGTTGCATGCAAACCGTTGCTTTGATAGGGACAGCCTGATTAGTTTTAAGAAAAATGATAAACTGCCAGCAAGCTGTGAGCAGTAATGGGACCAGATTGCTTAAAGACAGAACTTTTCCAGTTCCATCTTAGAGGTAATCTGAATGTTTACCAGGGGGTGTGTTTATGTGCCCTGGGAAAATCACATAAGGGATGTTGTCAGCTCTCCTGGGCCAGTCAACAACAAAAAAAAAAAAAAAAAAAGGAGAAATACTTGAGTGATCAGACCTTGCAATGGGCATCATCTTAAAATGGGTTTTAACTGGCAGGGTTAAAGGAGGGAGTGTCACAGCCATTTAAAGGATTTTATGTGCAATTTAAAACACATTTCAAGGTGTTCTACATCATGGGAAGGATGGGGGTGCAACTTATCAAGGCCCTACATTTCAAACAGCATCTTACCCACTCTCCTGTTGCACAACTTTTGGGGGAGCTTGGCAAAGCTGGAGGATGCTCTGGCTGTTAGAAAACACAGAGGTTGGATTTGCTATCAAATAGAAACAAAAGTTCAGGAGACAGCTGGAAGCAGTTTTCTACATTTCAGTTCAGCTCCTGCAGGCCCCCAGGAGCTGGGGATGGGAGGGGGTGGAGGGAGGAGCTGCCCTTTGCTTCGTGCTGCCCCTCTGCAGGCAGCACTTCTCTGAGTGAGGCTTGGGACAAGCCTCATGCCAGAATCAAAATGGGATTTGAAAGAAGAGTTTTGGTGATTCCATACCTCAGTGGTAATATTCACTGGGAAGGGACGTGAGAGCTTTTATGTTTTGTTTTTATGTTGCCTCTGCACTGTTTAGCACTCAATTGATGTTTTGCAAATCAACTGATTTGGTTTTTAGGCTTCCTCAAAATTTCCATGTGGTTTAACCCAGAGATGGTTATACTTGGTGGTGGGAGAAGGTTTACAGGTATTTGAATGATAAGAATACAGAACTATTTAGGGGGTAAAAAATAGGAACTGCCACAGGAAAACCACAATGGCTCTTATTTAGCAACTGTACAAGAGCTTCCACCAATATCATACTTTGCTTAATTCTCACCAGGATGCTCATGCTCCTACATTCTACATTTCTCATCAGAAAAAAAAAAAAAAAAAAAAAGAAAAGAAAGGTATATTTCTTTGATAATATCTAATTCTGCCTGAAAATAAGCCACACAAGCCACTTGTGTAAGAAAATACAGAAGGCTGGAGTCTGTGTAGCTGTGAGCTGTCAGAGTTGCAGCACTTTGCCTTGAGATCTTTGCTCCCCATGGCCACGGAGTGGCAGCAAAATCCAAACAGGCTTCCCCATCCTAAAGCAGCGTCAGGAATGAGCCCCAGAGCTCTGCCAGGTGTGATCCTGCAGTGGGGAAAGGCTGGTGGGGATGGGGATTCACCTCCAGCAGTGCTCGATTCCTTTTGTGCTTTGCTCCTGGAGGACTGGGATGGGTGGGAGTGACACAAACTTTTCCAGATATTTCCAGTAAGTTTTGGCTGACTTGCATGGTTTTTCGACGAAATTAATAAAGTTTTTTTTAGCCTCTCTCTGAGGATGAATTAAAGGCATAGCAGAAACCAGTCTGGCTTTGGGGCATATGTGATTTACTTCAGTCCTGTCAGATTGTCATTACAGCTTCAGGGTCCTGTTAGGCTCTACAAACACAGTATGAAACCATTCCCTAACCAATCCTTGAAGCCTGAATAAAAACCAACAAGGAAAGGACCCTTCCATTACCAGTAAGTTACAAAAGCATGGAGGCAGAGGAAACTTCCTTTTTGTGGCTAAGGATTTCTCTAGAGACAACTAAAAAACTGAGTCTTTATAAAAGCCTAATTCCCTTGGGATAAACTCTTCAAGTGTTTGCTTCTTGCCTAAAACTACACTGGAAATACTTTGGGAGATGACTGGAAAACAAAGTTTTATCACAGTCCTGATTCAAACCCACTTGCTGCCCCATGGCCTGAGCCACTACTAATAAGCAAGGACAGGACTGAAAGGCAACTAATCATCTATTATAAAAGAAAAATAGTGCAGCTCAAAATGGATTTTTGCCTCCTGGTATATAAATTTTCTGACTTTCTCTGCTTGTCTAGAAGAAAAGGAATTTCTTTGCAACCAGTTAAAAAGATGGCTGTGTCTGTAGCGTGCCCAGCTCAGAAGGGAAATGCTTGTTCATTTTTTGCAGCCATAATTAGTATGGGACACTAGTTAAAGGAGAAGCTGTTTGCTAAGCAATCACCAGGTGAGATATGAGGCTCTGGGAGCTCATGGGACAGCACTTGCTCTAAGGAATGTGGTCCTACAGGAAAGCAGAGCAAAGCACCACCAGGTGTGTGAACTCTGCAGCAATTTTTTCTGCCTTTCTCGTAAATGGATTAGAGACAACTTGAATGCCTTCCTCAATTAGCACCATTTCCTATAGATGGAGTGATTTACTAGTTTAAATAGGAAATAATGTAGTGCAATTTATTTAAATGACTCATCAAATGGAGTAAGGCTCACTCAGCCCTCTGCTTTGTGCCTGTCCTGTAGGAAGGGGTATCTCAAGGTGCCCCCAGAGCACAGCTGTCACTTTGGGCTGTACCTCTTGCATGTCACCAGGGGCCTGCTCAGTACTTTTGTTCTCCTGTCTTTCCAAGTTTGCCAGACATGAGGTACACACATCTGGGTGATGTGGGTGCCAAGGAATTTTAGGGAGAGATCATCTTGAGTGGGATTGCAGGATAACCTGGGCATCAGGCCCAGCCAGCACAGGGTGTGAAGGGCAGGTCCTGCCTGACCAGCCTGATCTGTGACCAGTGACCTGCCCAGAGGATGGGGAAAGGGATGTTGTCTGCCCAGACTGTGGCAAAACCTTCAACACCTTAGTGGTTGGACTCAATGATCTTAAGAGCTCTTTTCCACCCTTAACAATTCCACGATTCTACAGCTGAGATGGAGATAAATTATCTTGCAGTTTACAACAGCTGCATGCAATAAAGAGTGTATTGCAATTTTAAACTTTTCTTTTGATCACTGACCATTAATTATAAAAGAAAAATAGTGCCACCCAAAATGGATCTCTATGTTCTGGTTCATAAATCTCAAAGGTTTCTCTCCTTGTCTTAAAACAGGAATTTCTTTAAGGTGCTATTGATCAAATTTAATGCTTATCTGTGTTCAAGGCTGAACACAAGGTTGGAACATTGGCACAGCCTCTGCAGATTCCTTATGATTTTCTTCTATATTGCAAATGAAATATTCCAGCACAAAATCTGTAGTAGTTTCACTGCAAATAGCTTTTGGAGGGCTACTCTGACTGTGAACATAGGTCAGAGTAGGAAGGTTGGTGTATTCTTTTGGAGAAAGGAATTAATTACATTTAATTACTATTAATTACAATTAATTACAATCCTTACAACTCTATTCCTGGCAAACCTGATGAATCCCTGACCAGCCTCTTGCAGTTCTTGGGAAGGTACAAACACCTCTACAGGAGGTGGCACAAATAATCTGGATCTCACCTGATACATTTTCATGCATCTCACTGGTTTTCTTCCTCTTCTATGTATACTCTAAATGTCCATGACAAGTCTCTTATTTCCCTCCCTCAACTGGGGTCAGACTTGCAGCCCCTCAGTGCAATGCCAGCTTTGGAGCAGAGAGGGTTGGGTGAGCTGTCCCTGCACCTCCCTTCCCCAGGGCCCAGCTCCATCAGCTCAGTCAGTCTGTGGTTGAGATTTCCCCTGAATGTGCCTGGATCCTGTTCTTTGGTGCCATTCCTGCTTGCACAAGTTCCCTGAACTTTTGCTGGCTGTTTGCATAACCAGGAGCGTATTTCCTGGCTGGCATGTGGCCCTGGGGGTGAGTTGGTGTTCAGAGCTCTGGGATGGTGCTTCTCATGCTCTGCAGGGTTTCCCATGGGCTTGACTCCTTGTCTCATTCAGTCACTTTGTCACTTAATTGCTGCCTTTCCCCCACCCCAAATATCACTGCACTCAGAATTTGTGCAAGGATAAGATTCCCTGATGATGATCTGAGGGAAAGTGCCTGTCACCAATTGCCCATTTCAGTTCTTCTCAGAAGTTTCTAAACATCAGCCACCTTCTCACCATGCAGCTGTAAACTTACTGTCTTTAAAGCCAAGTTTTCAGGATATGGAATAATTTATGGAGTCTGAGCAGTAATAATGCCTGAAATGCACTTTGAGCTCAAGCTTTTGATATTTCTGTATACCCATTTGTTATCCATCTGATTTTCAGATTCAGTGTGGATTTCTTGCACACTGCAGTTCTTCCCCCTGAGCCATCTATCTATTGAGTGTCAACTGATCATCTTTAATGTCTCAAGCAAGCCAGAAGACTATTTCTTTGTTTTTCCTCCTGTGTTTGCCATTTCCATCCCATTCTTCCTCATGTAAGAGTGGTGCTGTTCTCAGTACTATGGCATGAAGTTTAGTGTTATAGGAAGTGGAAGAAATGTGGTGATGCCAGTTAGCATAGGCTAAAAAACCTTTTTAACCTTATTTAATTCATGTACAAAGCAATTCCTATGCAAGACAAACAAATGGAGAATTTGAGATGTTTTACCATAAGAGCTATTTCTTTTCTGTAGAGTTCAGTTGACCATTTAAAAATGGAAATGCAGTTAATAGTGAAAACATGTTTGACACAGTGCAACAGAACCCATGGCCTTCTCTAACCAGAAGGAAATAATATTCTACAACAGGGCTATGATGTGGTTTCTCCCTGCCAGAGAGAGGCAAAGGAAGAGAGGGGAAATATTCATTTCAGGCAGAGGAGAAGGAGAGACTTCCATCAAGTCTGTCTTGTGTTGTCAACACTGGAGAGAAATATTTCATGCTTTTTTATAGCTTTACTAAATCATATGGGAACATCAGGCTCTGAATAAAGAATAGCATGGAGGAAAAGAATGACTCAAAAGTCGATCTGTCTTACTGAAAGCACAGCTAAACTCTGGGCACACACAATTCCTGAAACTGTTTTCCCTGCTCTTAAGGTTTATCCTTGAAGTCTCTGACTAGCTACAGCTATTGGAGGAAATGAATGTTGGAGTCTGTACAGGATGTTTGTAATTTGTTTGTAATTCTTCTAGTGGTACAAAAATAACTTTCCCAGTTTTGATTGAGTCCTCATAAAGATCATTTTGGGTTTACGTAACGAAATTTGGCAAATTCCTAAAGATATTTTCTATTTAACTGCCAGTCTTAGAAACAAGATTGTCAGTGTACATCATTGATATATCAGCTGTTAGGAGTGATAGACTTGTAAAGAAGCAGTATTTCCCTTCATTCTTAGTGTTGTAATTTTGAAAATCAGTGTACTATCCTTCAATTTTAGATTAGATTTCATTCCTTACTCTTGGATTTTCCCAGTTTTTTTTTGAGATTCAGACTCCTAAAAAAAAAAGTTCATTTCCTTCTGGAAACATACATTTTGACCCTTTAAATAAAATAGTCCTAAATTTAATTTCTCTGCAAAAATTGTGGAACTAAATTTGATACCCATGTAAGTTTTCTTAATATTTCTTCTAAAAGCACAAAAGGTGATGGTGGTGATGGTGCAAGAGTTCCTCTTTGGATAGGTCACAAACTGGAGCCACTCTGTAAGATTTAAGAAGGTTTATGCTGCATCAGACTTTCTCAGCATTCCCACTCCTCCTCACAAAGGTTTAAAGGTATGTAAAATAACAGCCATGTGAAATATTCACAAAGGCAAATGAAGCAATAGCCCACAGTCATGTGGGGTTTTTTTTTCCTGTGCATCAAGAACCAAAAAGGGGAAATGTTTTCATCTTGCACCATTTTTAGGCAAATTCAACCCAAATATTAATAAACAATTTTTAGAAAGGAAATTCTCTTCAGGTGGGAAGAGATTTGCTTTATAAGAATCCACATCTGACCTAGATAATCTTCTCTGTCTTTGGGAACCAGGGCAAGCCCAATAATTCTATTGAGAAGGTGGGACCTGAAGAGACCACACTGAGCCCTGTGGTGTGACCAGTGGGGTCCTGTCCCTTGAGCTGAGATACTGGAAAACATTTCAGTTTCCAGGTGATCCATGTCACAGCTCAGTGCTGGGAGTGGTTACCCCTGGGAGGCCTTGGCAGAGGGATCTGATGCCAGGAGCTGAGCTGAGGGAGCAGCAAGGAAGGTGCAGGAGCATCCAAAGGGGCTGGGGAGGAGGCACAGTCCCCTCCTGCTGCCCAGACCGACTAAACCAGTGTTTAAAAGGCTGTCGAGGCTCAACTTCTCTTTCACAGCTGCACAGGAGGAGGGTTCAGGCAAACCTGATTGTCAGCTTGTGTCAGCCAGAATAGCCACTTACATTTATGCAACCAGTTTAGTTTTTCCAAGTGATGCAAAACCAGGCAAAGTGGGAGAGTCTCACTGAAACTCAGGGTTTCCAGAGCTGAATGAAGAGCAGAACTCAAAGGCCAGGCTATCTGGGAAGAGTTTTGTGAGAACTCTGGGAGAAGAAAATGATCTGGAATATTTATTTTGGCCCCAGAGAATGTAATTATTTAGCAAAAGGCAGTGAAGTGGGGCAGGAAGAGCCTTGTTGGGTGCTGGAGTACAGGATTAGAGGCAGTGGGAGGGTAACCTTGAAGGCATCTCCTAAGTAATGAAGTTCAACTGCATCAGTATGAACTGTAAATTACCAGTGTGTAAACTGGCATGTTTAGCAGTAGCTCCCCTTGTGCTGCCCCAGAGCAGGAGCTCTCTGTTCCTGTGTGTCCCTGTCACCCTGGATGCTCAGAGCTGTGTCCCCTCTCCTCTCCCAGGTGGAACTGGTGAGTGTTTGGAGGCTGAATCCCTGCTCATTTCAGGTTTTTGGGTTTTTTTTGTTTTTTTTTTTTGTTTTTTTTTTTTTTTTTTTTGTTTTTTGTTTTTTGTTTTTGTTTTTGTTTTTGTTTTTTGTCAGAGTCCCTTTGCTTTTTCATCAGGATTATATCTGTCTTGGAATGTGTCTTCCCCATCTAGTTATGGAATATTCGGCAGAGAAATGGTGTAATGGGAGCCAGGCTGGGCATGGGAAATAATTCAGGGACTGACCAGAGAATATTGACAATTTTTGGAGGGTTTGGTGCCATTATTGGCATTTAGAGTCTCTATTCTAATGTGGCACAGGGTTCTGCTTTCTGGGACTATCTCTGATTTTTACAAAGTTACCATCTTCATGTTTAAAATATCTTCTGTTAAAGGAATCTAGAAGAAGAGAAAATATTCTTGATGTTTTTATCTTATGTTTTTCTGCTGAACTTTGTTTTCTACATCTTGTGATCTCCTATGAAATAGATGGAGATTGGTCCTAAGAGATTTTTGTGGCATCTGGGCTAGGAAGTAAAAGTTGTGGACATCCCCCTGGACTGATCACCTGTTCTAGGGTTGCTTTTGACTGCAAACCTTCTTTCCTATACAGAATTTTAAGGTGTTAACTGGTGTTGGGGAGAAGAATTTGTACTTTACAAGCAAACAAATATTTGTTTCCTTTACCTAGTACATAAACCCTTTTTTCCATGGTTCCTTTTCTAACTCTCCAATTTACTTGCATGTTTTCAAAATAAGAGTCTGGAAGGAGTCCCAGTTTGCTCCACTTAGGCATCACTGCAATTATAATTTCACATTTGGCCTTCAGCAGAACAGAGTGTCTTATCTCTCAGAAAGGAATATTCATAGGAAAACAAATAAAAGCACTCACCAGCTGGTGCCTGGTGAATTATACTGTTCGAAGTTCAAGGATACTGAGTGGAGTACATGCTGATTGGCATTTATGTGGATGTTTCACTGGCATCATTTGGCTCCTTCTAGCACTAAATTCAGGCACCCATCCACCAGTGTAGTTCTTGTCTTGCTGTGTGAAAAAGATGTTTAAGCTCTCAAGAACTTTCCTTGTTCCCTGTAGAGACTTGATTTGCAAATGGTCTAGGTTGGCTCCTCTCTTCCTTGAGCCCACAGAATTCTGTCTTTAGTCCTTTATAAAACATAGGTGGAGGCAGGCTGGAGCAGCAGCTGGCTGCCAGGAATGCCTTGCCTGCAGTGGGATTCCAGCCAGGACAATCCTCCTCCTCCTCCTCTCCCACCACCCAGAAAGGGGCTTGGAAAACTGCAGGAAAAAAGGAAAGCAAAATGCCCTGGTGTTTTCCCCCTGGGGTAAGAGGAATCATGCCACAGCTTCCTTCACCTGCTGCTACATCACAGCTTGCAACATGGAAATACTGTCTGTGGTGAAAGAAAGTTGTAAAAGTCAACCTGTGGAAATGCTTTCCCCAGAATTTTGGGGGATTTGGATCCTTCGTTTCCACTGAACTAGACAAACAATGGGATTGCATCAGTTGTCTCCAGGACTTAGAAAAAATAGGACGTTTTGGTGCTAAGGCTGTGCTGCAATAGTGGTAAAAATCCTGATTTTTGAAGAACAAAGTCTCTCCCAACTTGGCTGTTTAGTCTTTCTCAACACTAAATTATTTGCATCAGTTGGAGATTTATAAAGAAAATTAACAACAAGATGCTTAAAGGATAAATCATTTTGGAACATCTTGCCATGTGGTATATAGAAATGCCATAAAAACACATACATGCATTACAAATGCATTTATGTATTACAAAACCCTTTAAAACACCCACACTCCACAGGTTGTTTTTCTCCTCTGTTTTCTTTTGCTGTGTCTTAGTTCTAGGTACTGAGGATGGTAAATGTACAGACAAAATTGGGTTTGGTCATTCTGTACTAAAACCTTCATTCATATCCCTGTGCAAAGCAGAATATTCTTTCATTCCCAATTCACTGATGCCTGCCTATCTCTTATCAGCTGTGCTGAAGCTGGATGTGTAAAGCACCTGGCTGTCAGCTAGGGCTGTTACCTGGAAACATCACTCAACTTTTAGTGCTCTTTCACCCACCTGGTCCCTAGGTTTATATTAAAAACCTTAGCAGTAACCTTTTTGAGTTTATCAGGGAGGCAGAGGGAAAAGCAAGCTCAAAGTACTTTTGCTATACATATATATTTTATATCAGCCTCAAACTGCTGAGACAAGAGTTAGGTGGGTTTTTTTCAGGCTGCAGTGCCATAAATCTCCAGACTGGCTCTTGTAGTTTATCAGGGCTGAGTGGCTGAGGTGATCCTCCATAAACAACTCAGACATGGGGAAGATTAATTTTAACGAGTGTTCTCAAAGCTAAGTGCTACATCTTGCTTCTATGCCTCAAATTTTTATTTTTTATGTTATATCAGAGGCTGCTCTGCGGTTTTTTCCCCTCTAATTATCTCCACTCAAGCTGGATTCTGTCAAACCCAGAGGAAAGGGAACAGAGCTGTGTACACAGAGGTGGGGTTTCCACCTGGCCTGACTTATGCAAGGGTTTGAACTCCCAGTGGAAACACCTGGGCTTTTAAAGAGGAGGGATTAGACACTTGTGCCTTGGGATTGTTTCATTTGGTTTTGCCTGTGCAAAAGGCTTTTGTGTTTCATGTCCTCTCTGTAAAATGTTCAACCTTGTTCTAGGAAAGGCTCCAAAGTAAATTAGAGCAGCCTCAGGGGCTGTTTTAAATCATAGCAGCTGAGGCCTTCCCCCAGCACTTAACACTCCACCCTGTGTCTCTTCCACCAACACTCTCTATAACAACCTCACATCTTCACTTTTTCACAGAGAGGACTCTTTGCTTTGCATCACTGCTGGGTTTTCCCAGGTAGGCTGGGAAATCATGAGATCTGGTTCACAACAAGCAAAGAGAATGAGAAGCAGAGCCCACTGGCCTTGCTGGGAAGCAGGCAGTCCCCAGTTACTGTAATTCAGTATTCCTGTTTATATTCTGCAGCACGCAGGCTGACGAAGTAGGAAAAACACAGCTAGAATAATTGCTCCTGGGTATTGTGCTTTCATTTACAAACATAACCCTCCTGAAGCTGCTGAGGACAATTTCCCTGAACTTCCAGCATTGTGCAATTGCCCCATGTCTTCTGTGGGGTTTCCACTTTCCTCAGCTCTGACAGATACTGGTCCCTGAATGGATCAGTGAAATGATCCAGTACCAACAAATTCATAGTTACAAAAATAGGCAGTTATTCTTATCATTTCCTTGTTCTGACACAATTTCCTGCCCTCCTCTCAGGCTGTTCTGAAGATTGCCTGGATGACAGACCTGCTTTGAAGCCTGTCAGCCCCTCTGCAGAGCACCTCTCCTGTTAGGAATTGCTGTCCTGGAGAACAATGGCTGGGAGCAGGGAGGGGGGCTGTGCTGTGCCTTTGATCACGCCTGGCACACATCCAAACTCTTGGGCACTGCTGGGTTTCAGCATTTCTGATCATATCACCCTGAAGTATAGGAACTGTGCTCTGCTTGGTGAGTTTTTAGATTTAGTCATCTCCAGCCTTCCTGGAGCAGCTGAGAACAGGAGAGGGATGTGGGGAGCAGAGATGCTCCTCAACGAGGTGGTTGGACGTGTCTGCAGCAGCCAAGGGAGGAAGGTGAATGAGTTTAATTAACAGGCTCTGCCAGTGCAGTTGATTTTGACAGAAGAGGATTAATGAGGTCTCACAGCTGCAGCCCTGCTGCCAGGTCTGTGATAATGTTTGGCACAGGGGGCAGTGTGCAGATGGAATTGATAACCTCCTTGGCAAGTGCAGCTGCCCTTGGCACAGGGAGCATGAAAGGCTTTAACAATTCCATCAGGACCCTTGGGGATCTGTCTGCTGGTGGCTCTAAGGACGTTTGTGACACTTGGCCAGGCTTTACAGGCTTGCCACCTTTAGCTTGCCATTCTCAAACCGTGTTAGGCTCAGTTATAGTTTTCTCAGCTCACCTTTGGTAATTTTTGGGTCTTTAATATTAAAAAATAATTGAATTTGAAAGACTGAAGAGTCCATAGGTCAGTGTTTTGTAAAACAAAGTCTATTTGCTCATGGGATAATGCTTGGAGAGCAACAGTAGGTGAGGCTGTAAGTAGATCTGTGGCCATGCCTACATGTAAACACTTGTTCTGACCCAGGAACTTTAATATTGAATAACTCATTCAGCATCTAGGAGTATGTGCAAGACTAAGCCTCAGTGTCAGTAGTTCTATGTTATTCTGATTAAACAATTCACTGGAAATATGTATTGCCAACAGGGATGGGATCTGCTGTGCTTCAGTTTTAGGCTATGGATTTCAGCTCAGTGAGAGTTTTGAGCTATAATAGAGTGCTAAAACCCCCCAAACCAGTAACAGAAGCAAAAATAAAAAAGCAAATAGCTGTTTTTCCTGATTCAAGTCAGTTGTGAGGAATGTAGAGCTTGGGTTTTAGCTACCAATTATTAGAAAATAGATGAAAACTCTGCTGTGTTAAAACCTGTGTCTGTAACTTTCTTCCTTCAGCTACCCCAGATCACAATTTATGAGCAAATGCCAGTTCCAGCAGTCATGGTTCAAGGTAGGAAAAACCCTGTTGAACATGCATTTTGCTGAAAATAGACATAAAGGAAAATAATACCTTACTTGGTAGAGTCTGGAAAAAAGTAAAACTCTTTCTTACATTCACTCCCAGCCCTGTGCTCTGTTCTATAGATCCAGGACTGGGTCTGGAGCACATGATTAATCTCTAGTTTGTGTTTGTATCTCCTTCCCAGGAGGATCACTTTATGAGAAAGCAGGGGTAATGGTACACCAATAATCAGCTTTTAATAACTCTGTACTTGAAGAAACAGGGAGAGGATATTCAGGGGAAAATATTGGAAGACTGGGGCTTTTTTTGTTTGTTTATTTTTTGTGTTTTGTGTGTGTGTGTGTGTTTTGGGTTTTTTTTTATTTTTCCAGCCTTTTTTCCAGTGTTTATAACTTATTTGCATTACTCAGATTCTCCACAGCTTGTGAGGTGCCCACCTCCCCTCTTTCAAGGACCAAATGTTTCACTGCAGCTCTGGTAAGAGCTTGGGGCTGGGAGCTGCAGACACTGGGGTCCAGTTCTCCCTTTTCAAGAAGTACAAGCAGAAAACACAACCAGAATAAATCACTCACCATCTCCTCCCCTACCAAACACTTTGATATTACTGGAAGGATCAAAATTTCAAAATTTATCCTTGACCGGTTTCCTGTCTAATCCTGAGCCAAACATCAAAAAACAACTTTGCTCATATCAGCCTTTTTTTTTTTAACAATACTTCTGAGATGTATGAGGATGTTTGATTAATGCTGGTAAATTCCTGGATACAATTCCTTATTTAAATCCCTGGCTACACTTTTGTTCTAGAAGTTGTCAGCTGGTCTCAGGAGCCCACAGACCCACTGCTCAGCTCTGCTTTACTCCTGGGATGAACCAGAAACTGAATTTTCAGATGTTCCAAAAGCTCATTATTTGCGCAAGAAACAGTCCCCAGCATTGCTCCTCAATGGATTGTCAGGAAAATGACTGCATAGATTCTGAATTATAAGTTCTGTCACAAAATGCAGCCTGTTTAAATGGCATTTAAAAGCTAATAATGAATCCTGAGGGGTTGAAACAATTGTCTCACATCTTTGTTCTTTCTCTCCTTGTACAGCTGATGGAAATGTTGTCAGTGCTGTTCAAATGGTGAAGCTGCACACAAACACGGGCATGGGATTGAAAAAAACTGAGGAGGAATGTGATGGTTTCATTTCTGTGAAGTTTAGGCTCAGGTTTGCCCATGTGACATTTCCACAGCTGAGACAAAAAAATGGTCAGTGACATTTCAGACCAGGGAATCCAGCCCTAAAGAATGCATTGCACATTTAACTGATAAGATGAATCATAATGATGTTAAGTGGGATTGAAAATATGTGGTTTTCCAAGGGAACCTGTTGGAGCTGAAAGCAAATAGTCAAGCCATAACTAATTATCATTACTCATTTATTAATCCCACATTTACTGCCATGCTTAAGTCTCCTAAGATCTTGAGTACATTTATTTGTGCAGTTGCACAGAATGACTTAAACCTTGGCTTAGTTTGTGTTCTGGGAATGGCTTAACACTCAAAGACCTGGGAGCAAGCACACCCTTGGTCCTGCTCCAAATTCTGCCTGTAAACCAGGTGCTCAGCTGCAAGGAGAATGGGCTGCAACTTAGGGACTTGTAATTCTAGATTTTGGGGTCACCAGGGCTCTGGGACCCACTTGTCTAAAAGGAAAGAAACATAACACTTAACTCTTGCAGGAGATTTCACTTTGGGGTTTTGAAGAGTCTTTATCAGCTGCATCAGGCTCAGAAATGTCCCAAGCAATCTGTCAAGCCAAGTGCTGTAAACATGTCAGTAAAGCTGGTGCTGAACAGGTGGGTGCAAACAGAATTGCCCAAAATCCTGATAAGGGCATCTTCAAAGCTGGAGGTGCTTCCAGTGAACACCTTCCACTTGCAGGTGAGATAAGAGGAGGAATTACTGACAAGCTTTTAACTTGATTGAGCTCCAAAGTCTTGGAGCCAGATACACACCAGCCAGGTCAGGAAAAGGAGTTAAGGAGTTTTAACCTGCATGGGAGAGAAATCCAAGTTAGATATCAGGCAGAAATTCTTTCCTGTGGGGTGGTGAGGCCCTGGCACAGCCTGCCCAGAGAAGCTATGGCTGCCCCATCCCATCCCTGGCAGTGCCCAGGGGCAGGGCTGAAGTGGATGGGGCATTGAGCAATTTGTTCTGGTGAGAGCTGCCCCTGCCCTAGGTGAGCTTTAAGGTCCCCTTCAACCCAAACCATTCCATGGCTATTTTCTTCTGTGATTTGATCTCCTTGTGTCCTCCTGTCTCTTGCTCACAGCCTGGAGAAATGCTGCTGCACACAGGCTGTGCAGAGGGGTGGGCTAGATATAACTGCTTCACTTGCTGCCTCTCTGACAGGTTGCAGCTGAGCCTGTAATTAGGAAAGGAGCTAAACCCATTATTTTCAGCAGCCTCACACTGACCCACTTTGGCTGGGTTTTGGTGAAGGCTGAGAAGGTCATTTTTTCTTTCAGCAGTCAGAATACAGGGCTAGAAAAAGCAGGCAAAGAAGAAAAGTTGCGGTTTTTCCTTTTTATTCTTTGCTAAGAAGACAGGACTTCTTTCCCTTCTGAGAAAATGAGATATTCACACAAAAGATGAGTAGGATTTGATAACGCCAACTATGGTCCTCAATTATATATTTTCTCTTCCCTCACAGGAATTGATAATGACATCCTTAATAAAATCCAGAAGAAAAACATTTGTGTGCATGAAGAGAAGGTGAACAGGGGCTCCTTGTGAGTATGGAAAGCTAATGAGAAATCTTGTTTGGACATATAAATTTCAATTTCTCATGCTGAAATGCTTCTGTTTACTGTATTTTTAACTGTGCCTTTTTTTTTTTTTTGACAATGTGTTTTACAGGGGGATTTAATTAGTGCTCATCTTCAAGTCATACTTAATGACTTACTGTTATAATAATGCACATCTTGGCTCTCAATTACTTCATAATACATTGGATACTTTCACAGAATACCTCACATGGATGTTTTGGTGACATTTTCAATGTTTCACATTTCCTCCTCTCTTCCTTTTAACCTGCCAGTGATTTAAAGTTCCCATCCCAAGGATCTTCCCAGTACTGTCCTCCTTTTTTTTCTCTTAGTTAGCATTGAAATAAAAAAGAAATTTGATATTCAGCATTCTGTGGCCTTACCAGCATCCTTAATACAGCTACATGATGACTAAGACAAGAGAATTTCTCAAGACAATGTTTTGCAGAGCCCATATTTGGGTAATCTTGTAACAGGTAATCAATTTATCTCTTTATTGCCAATAAGCTGTGGCAAGCTTTTCTCATTTGGGTGGATATTGGCTATGAGAGTTTAATTTCTGTAACTCTTTCTCCTATTGCATCCAAGTATCACTGTTACATTTCATTTTGGCAGAGGCACACACAAGCTGCTTTCCTTTGCTACCCCTGAAATCAGCAGCCACCTTTATTAATTGCCTTTGGGCATGTGTACAGTTTTTTTCTCTCTTGGCTGCAGCCTTTGACAAAACATGCACAGAACTATATTTGATACACTTTTTGTAGGATCACACACCTAAGAAAAAAGCATTTTAAAGGCTGTGTTGTCTTAGTTCTAAACTTATCTAGTTATCTGAAGCTGATATTTTTCTTGGTTTAGATGAAAGGAAAGTAAAAACATTAGTGGCATGAGTTTCCTTCTCTTTTCAGCTGACATCGTTGATTAGTTTTCTGATCTCAGCCAACTTCCCCTTAGATTTGTGATTGCATGAGCAGAGTAAAACTGTCCTATTCAGCATTAGACAAACTTGGGGAAGGTTTATGCACTTTAGGAGTTGTTGTATTCTTATAACGCTGTCTGCAGTGACCAATGTTGTTGTTGAGCTTGAGCTGGAACATCAGGATCTGGCCCTTCAAACATGACCTTTAAGTCAGGAGGCAAAATGAAGCATTGCCAGTTTTTTTTCCTGTTCCTCTAAAATTGCTCACGTGTTCAAGCAATAATCTTCCTGAAGTGTAGCTCCCAGCTCCTGAACTGATGGCCCCTGGTCCTCTTTTTGTGAATCCATATGGGACCACACATAGGTGTGAATTCTTCCTCTCCAGATCTTGTTGAAAGAATTGGTGTAATGGCTTTTATGGTTTCCCCAGAATTTTATTAAGTGGTTAGAGAATGATTCTTTGCACTGTGACAAACCCTTCCCACATGTCCATGACCATTTCTGTTTTGCAATGGCATCACATGGTTGCATCACCAAGTTTCACTCTGAGGTGTGAGATGGGTGTCACCACGTTAGTGGCGCTCGTAGTCAAGGTGTAATTTCTGGTCAGAATGACATGTATGGAATGTAAATATGTTCCACCACCAAGCTTGTCTTTCCCCACCTCGTTGCTCTGCACCTCCTGCAGTGATGCCACACTCAAGGGATGTTGAACACCGCAGGTGGGAGTGGTGAGCTCCCAGTGTGCGACACAGCGTGCTCCAGAAACAGCCTGGCACAGAGGGTGGGTTTGGGAGATGTGTGCCTTCCACACTGTGGCAAACTCATGAAGAAACACGTGTGGGACCATGTCTGAGCTGCAGACACACCAGGTAAGCACATCACCTTACCCAGTCCTGCCTCAGTTTCCTTGCCTGGCACGGCTGCGGCCCTTGGCTCCCTCGTCAGGCACCTGGAGATGCTGCCAACAAAACGTGTTGGGAGATGCAGCCAAGAACAAGTGTTACGTGGCAGCAGTGCTGCTCTTTGATTATGTTTCCCTTGGCCTGTCGTCATTCACGTAGTTTCCTTCCTAGCTCCACCCTCACCCAGAGCTCTCCAGGGCAGTGCTGCCAGTGCTGCCCTTTACCATCATTCCCAATGTCCCTGGAGTGTTGGGCTCGGTGGGAGCTTGATGCTTTGGTCTTGGTGTGGAGTGGGAGGGCAGGATGCAGGTCTGGGAGGGGATGGCGATGTCCCAGCCACAGGACCTGAGGGGGGATGCTCCAGGGGGATGTCCGGGGGATGCTTCAGAAGGATGCCCTGGGGAAATGTCCCAGGGGGATGCTTCAGAAGGATGCTCCAGGGAGATGTCAGAGGCATGCTCCGGGATGCTCCAGGGGGGATGTCCTGGGAGGGGTGCTTCAGCGGGATGTCCGGGGGAAACGTCCCGGGGGGATGCTCCAGGGAGATGTCAGAGGTGATGGTCCGGGGGGATGCTCCAGGGGGGATGTCCCAGGGGATGCTCCAGAGCGATGTCCTGGGGAAATGTTCCAGGGGGATGCCCTAGGGGATGCTCGAGAGGGATGTCAGGGGTGATGCTCCCGGGGGATGCCCGGGGGATGCTCCAGGGGGATGCTCCAGGGATGTTCCAGGGGGATGCTCCAGAGATGCTCCAGGGGCATGCCCCGGGGATGCTGCAGGGATGCTCCAGGGGGTGCTCCGGGGATGTTCCAGGGGGATGCTGCAGGGATGCTGCAGGGGGTGCCCCGGGGATGCTCCAGGGATGTTCCAGGGGGATGCTCCAGGGATGCTCCAGGGGCATGCCCCGGGGATGCTCCGGGGATGCTCCAGGGGGTGCTCCGGGGATGCTCCAGGGGGTGCCCCGGGGATGCTCCAGGGATGTTCCGGGGGTGCTGCCGGGATGCCCGGCGAGGCGGCGCGCAGCGGGTGCCGGCGGGGCGGGTTGCGGGAAGCCCCGGAGGCGCGGGGGCGGGCGGGCAGCGGAGCTCGCAGGGAGGCGCCGCCGGCGGCACCGCCCCGGCAGGCGGGAGGGGACGGGGACAGGGCCGGGTCGGGCGGCGGTGACAGCGGCGACAGCCACGACAGGCGCGACAGGCACACGTGCCCGCCGGGAGCGGCGCAGCGCTGCGATGGGCGTCTGCGGGCAGGTAACGCGATCCGAGCGCTGGGCACGGCAGCCCGGCGGGCCGGGGCGGGGGTTCTGCAGTTTGGGTTTGTTTCTTTCTTGCTGTTTGTGTGCCTTTTTGAGGTCTGGCGTGCGCCGCCCGCTCTGTGCCAGCCCCGGCGCTCTCGCTGTTGCGCTGCCCTGCGCTGCTGCGCTGTCCTGCTCCGCAGGACCAACTTCGCCGTGCGAGGTCGGGGCTGCTTCGCTTTTCTGCTGTGTGTCGCTCGAGTGATGCTGCTCCGGGCACTCGCACCTTGTGTGAATAATTCTTTTTGTTGCCGCTGATGCGAGAAAATGATGCTGGGGAAATTCTCTCCTTCCGCAGCCAACTCTGCCTGAACCGCCGCATCCCCGTGCGCACTTGCCGACTGAAATTGGGGTGGTTGCCTGTTGGCTTTGTCTAAATAAATAAACCACTTAACAGTAAAAATAAAACAACCCCTAAACTAAAAACAAACAGCAAAGTGGAACATTCACACAAGTGCATTGACACAGCAGAGTTGTTTTAAGGGTAACTTTGAGGGAATTGTAATGTGTAAGGCATAGTAGTTTCATAGTTTGTTTTTTGTTTTGTTCAATTTTTTTTTTCTTTTTTTTTTTTTTTTTGAAAGAGCTGTTCACACGATTGCAATGAGAACTAGTGTGAGTTTTCATTGCTATTCACCCAGCACAACTATGGCAGCTGGCAGGGATCCAGTTGATGCCCTTAGTTTTATGACAGTCACTTGCTCAAAGCACACTGAAAACCGAATTGCTGCTATGTGGCATTAAGAAAATAGAAGTTCTCACCTGGATATCTTACTATTAATTTACTGTGATTAGGCTGTAGAATTTGTCGTGTATTTTTCAGTAATTCTCAGAAGATGATACTGTTGAGTGAGTCGATTTAGCTGTCAGGATGAGTGAGTGTATTTGAGTAATATTCTTGCTTGTTTGATTTCTTGCTGCTGTTCAATGCCATCATAAAATAGCTTATCATAAAGCAAATAAACTGCCATGTGCTGTAGCCTGAAGAAGGATTCAGTATGTGTAGTTTCACTTTGCTACACCCGTGGAAAGAATATTGAAAAATGGTGCTGAGAGGAAATTTTCATTTTATTTCTTAAAAATTTTGCACTTTTGAAAAAATAAAAATGGTAAATTTTGTGCTTTTAAGACCAGTTTATTTTTTATTATGTTCAAGGAGCTATGAGATAGTTTGTAGATGTGTGGATTTAAGGTGTCATTTATGAACAAGGGAATGAGGAGAGGCACTGCTGTCATTTACAGGAAGGTGGGTGTCTAAAGAGCTCAGGGATTCCTGTAATCATCCCCTCCTGGGACAGTGCATGAGGCTGTAGCTGTGCTAGAAGTGTTGCTTGTCATGTCAGTCAAGGTAATTAGAACCATAACTGGCTCAGTTTCACTTATTTCACTGCAGGTTTTTTCCTCCAGTGTCTTTTGCATTTAGCAATGTAAGCAGCTGCTTTTGACTCACTGCACCTCTTCCTTGAGCAAATTATTATTAGAACAATCTACCTGCTCAGGCAGGGAACACTCCTGAGGAGAACAGGGGTTGCACCTCAGATGTTGAAGTTCACTGGGATTTGGGACTGTAGTGGTGAAGCTGGGGTAGGTTGTGTGTGTGGCTGGAGTGGGCTTGGGACAGGGGATAAACCTCACCCCAACCCCTTGGTTGGTCCCCTGACATTTCCAGGCAATACTGAGCATCTGCTTCTCCTCCTTTGGTCTGCACTGTGCAGATTTGCCCATCTTATCTTTAATTTCTCATAGACAGCAGAAGAAGGCTGGCACGAGGCTCCCACCAGTGGCTGTCAAATTCAGGCAGGATGTGTGTAGCAACTTGTGCTGTCACTTTGTTGTGAGAATTTTGGGTTTTAATTGTTTCATTCACCATCACCTACCTATACCATGAAATAATTACAGTATAGGGTTTTAAATTCCAGTCTCTCAAAGTGCAGAGTTGGGGTCTCATCACCTGGAGTCCTTCTGCCTGGGCACAGGGGAGAGAGAAGCTTTACCTCAGCAGAGGAGAGGGAAGCATGCCAAGTATGCTCTGCATTTCCTCTCTGTTGTTTCCACCCTTGAGTGGAAAATTGCTCCTGATTTCCTCAGATTTGGAGGATTTACATTGGCACTCTTCCCACATTCCCATTTTGCTTCCAGTTGTACTTTTTAGATAACAAGCTTGCATAGAAGCTTGTTTATAAGAAAAAGGACATTTTTCTTCAATCTATTCCTATTTAACTTAAGCAGTTAAATGTTCCCTAGGTCCCTATTTCTTAGGGTTTCACTGGTCTTTGCAGGATTGTGAGGATGTTGGAACTACAAGTGCCTTGAGATCTGATTTTAAATCATGTATCAGCATAAGAGCTCATCCTGAGTGCCCCTCTGTTTCCTACGATGTTGATGCTGTAAAATCAAATCCTAGAACCAGATGGAATATTCATATTCAGACAATTTATGTGTCTCAATATCAAGGCTTTCTTTGTGTATTTCCCTGGAATCCACATAAGGTTTTCTGTGATCCACATAAGAATTAACTCCCCATTGTCTTTTGTGTGAGGGTTCTGATGAAGACCAAGAGTGAGAAGAGAAACTGGGCCAAGTTTCCCACATTAGATCAAATGTTTGATCACCTTTTTATATAGATGCCAATTTCTGCCTTGGAGAAATTAGCTTGGGTGTAGCTACAGGTTTGCCAGCTTAGCTGTGGAGTGGGTTGATTGCTGCGTGGGCAGATGGTTTTGGTCCAATTTAGGGATCAGTAGTAAGGAAGTCTTGTTGATGGAGACTTTATTTCTATTAGATGTTCTCCATCTTCCCTGGATATTGGGTATCTCCTGAGCTGCAAGGCACTGTGGATGTGCAATCTGTCTGTCCTGCCCTGAGGATGTCACCTCCTAAGGCAAATTTGACTTTTGGCACCCCTGTGGCCTCGTGTCTCTCTGTGCCAGGGTAAACAATTGCAGGAATACAATTGTGTTTACAGTAACTCATCCAAAAAGCTACTTTGGAGTGACATAAAGAAGGGTCTTGCTCTAATTTTTTTGAAATATTTAGGGATTACAAATTGTTCTTAATCAAAAACTTCAGTCCTTTAAAAAGCTACACAGCCAGAGGTAATTTTCAAACCCTTTAAGCTATTCTTGCAACTTAGAAATTACTTGGTAAAATATTTGTAAAGACTGTAGAAAACAAAATGTTAATTACCTTTTCTTGAAACATTCCTAGATGGTTTTGAACTTAGGTTGTTTTGCACTACATTATATACTCAGACAAATCAATTATCTCAGGGGAAAAAGCAGCCTGTGGTGTGTGCCAGTTCAGATGTTTGGATGGTGTAACATTAACCAGGTTCCTTGAATGAACCTCTCTTTCAATTAAGGGAGATCATTAGAGAGGAGAATGCAGAAGTGGGAACAATCTGAGTGATGTGGAGTAAACAGAGAACAATTATTTATAATTTCACATAATTCCAGATGTTAAAGAGGTAAGAATAAATGAGCAAGATTCAAAGATTTTTTTTTTCCTAAGGTGCTCTTCAATAAAAAAATAAATTCTTCCATAGCTAAATTATGCTTCTGCTTCACACAAGCATAATTTATCTGTGGAACTCATTATTCCAATATCTTTCTGTTGTTAAAGATATAAATGAGTTTTAAAAGTTGTTTGGCAAATTAAGAGAGAAAACATACTGTGGGGCTGTTAATCACAAAGGTGCAGGTACAGTTTCTGGCTGAAGCAGCTCCTAAATCACAGATTCCTGGAAGCAAGAAGATTATTTTGCAGGCAGATTCACAGTATGATTCTGTGACCTTATGGGCTTTCCCCGAGCATCTGTTTTTGGTCAGAGTTGGAGGCAGCTTATTGGGCTAAGTGGATTTTGGAGTGATGCAGGCCCCCTGTGTACTGTGTGTGATGGAAATGTGGTTGGGTTTTCCTGGGATCACTGCTAATTATCTGGAATAGTTTCAAGCAGGTGAACATTAGATGCAACTTCAATTTTCACACTTGGGGGAAAAGCCTGAAGTAAATTGTGGGCTCAGTGCTGTGTTTCTTTGAGTTTTGATTAACTGGCTCTTCATAAAAGTAATCTGTATAGAACACAGATGGAGTTGACCTTTTGCAAGGCTACATTACTGCTGCAAAGCTCCATTGTGAAATAATTGGATTATTGTGGGAAAATCTGGAACATGTAATAATTTTAGTTTTCTATTTTCTTAAATGCACACTGCTTTTCTAAGAAGACTTTTTTTGTTTTATTCACATAAGCAGCCTGATGACCTTTAGGCATTTTTTTTAACCCTTGCTTCTGATTTTTTCACTCCCTCCTGTCAAACCCTAGATGGGGACAAATTGTGTCTGTGCTTTCCTGGTGACTTCCACTGCTGCTTTTCTGAGGAAAACAGACCCTGGAGCTCAGAGTCTTCAAGTCTGCCTGTGGAGTTGAAGCTGGAACTTCATTGTGATCATGTAGGTGTCCAACCCCTCCTGCCACCAGAGGAGCCTCCCGTTGGGCAGGTTGGATGCATGCTGTGACCACCTTCAAGGAAAGCCTCTTGGCAACAATTTCTGGTGGTCTTTAGTTCAAAATAATTCATTAGCTGGCCTGCTCCTGGTGTTTTGGTCACTGTGATGGAGCACAGTGACCCAGTGGGTGACTTTTCCTCCTGCTGTGGTGGGTGCCTGTTCCTTATGTATTTACACAGATGCTCCCTTTGCTGGCTTGTTTTCACTTTCCCACAAAAACAACTTGCTAAAATGCAAGCTAAATACTAATGTAGTTTTTGAGATCTTTGTTTGGTTTTGTTGGCCTTTTGGGATGGGGAAAAATAAGGAGATCTTATTCATATCCTTCCTTTCTGGGAAGTACTTGTACCCTTGACAATTCTTCCTGTTGCCCACTCCTAGAACTATAGATGTAGTCTGTGGAGTAAATTTTGCTTTACTGGAAACTTCAGGTTTGGGAGAATTTCATTGTTTTGGGAATTCTTGCTGCCTTGAGATCAGAGCCAATTTAGAAATAAAACAGTTCTGCTTTTGCATAATGCCATAAATGAAGACACAGAAGCAGCTCTGTCTTTTTAGGATTTATGAGTGTGCACTTTCATTCTCTCCTCCCAAACAGATAAGCCCTACTCTAGAAGGTAAGTTTCTAGCCAGGACAGGGTGTATAATCTATACTGTTTGATAATACTTTAATAGGGGTGAGTGGAAGTGAGGGGGCCATGCTAATTTATTTGAGCAGGCATTTGTCTGTGTTGCCATTGATGTGGAGGTGGTGATGATCAGGAGCTGTCAGCAGGGATGGGGCAGTCTCTCTCTCAGCTCACTTTATCACGGTTGTGAAAGTTCTTTTTTTTTTAAAGTCTGACTCATTTGGGTTTAAGTGAGGAGAGATTAAGAGCTCAGTTCTTTGAAATTTTATTGGATACAGGTTCCCCTTGAAGTAAAATCTTATTGAACCTAATGGTTTTGACAATTTCAAATAAAAATATCCAGTTGAATGAACATAACTCATCCCCTTGTCGCTGCTTCCCTGGGTTTGAAGAGGAATGGTTTTTTGCTGTCTTCCCTCATGGGAAACATCTGCAGATCCAAATGGCAGATCATTAATGCTCATTCAATAGCAGGCTTTGTTCCCAGTTTTTTCGACTTGGAAACAATTAACTGGAGAGTTTTGTTTTGTCTTGTTTTCCTCTCTGAATGCAAACATCTAATTCCAGTTACATATTCTAGTGGATTTTGTAGAAGTCCTGCTATTTGGGATTGCTTGTAATTATTTTAGAATAAATGCTCCCTACCCAAATTCAGATAGTGGGAACAGTGCCTTTGTGGTTGGGTGATTTTAATTTATTTTATTGTATAAGTGGCTGAATTTTGTTCAACTCTGTAAAACTGTAAGATACAAATCTCATTACAAGCATTTGTGTTCAGTTCAGGAAGGCTTCTCGTTCCTCCCATTCACCAAATGCTTCATAGTAGCATTTAGCAAAAAAATCTGTCTGGTCTTTGATAGTAAGCAAACGAAAGCCAATCAGACATTCACCTACTTGGGCGCAGAAATTGAACCAGAAATCCTGCAGATCTGTTTAGCTGACTGTGAGCAGTTTGTGTTTCAAGACACTTGCCAGATTGGTGACTCCTGTCCATGTCTGCTAGATGGAGGAACTGAAATGTGAACAGCTCTTAAATCCATTAAAAAGAAATTACTACATATTTAAAGGGTGTATTGACACCTGCTGAAAAGTTCTGGATTTGAGCTTTATGTGATTTTAATCCATAAGCCAAACCAGGAAATTATATAATTATGACAGCTGAATTAAAATACCTTTTAGTCAGTATTCACCAGAACTAAACATCCATGATTAATAAACTCAGTGTTTTGTTGTTAATTAAGGGCTAAGTAGTCATAATTTGTGCACTTAACATTTGCTTTGAGAATATGTGAATGGGGCACCACAATGACAAGTGGCCAGCTTGATCTATTCTAAACTGTCCTGCCTGGAGCTATGTGTGCATGAAAGGAGGATTAAAAACAAAAAACCCCACTGTGGTAGCAGTGTACAGAGGAGCAGCAAGAGCTGTAAATATGCTTAAGGGAAGGTATTTAAAGTTTAGCAATCTACCCCACCCTGCCTCTGGCAAGTTTGCCCCAGATGAATCAGGGCCAAAGAGTTTTTTAAGGACTGTGTAATGTGTCTGCAGGTTTCATGGTGCAGGTTTGTCATGTAGAATCATAGAAAAACTGAAAGTGAAGTTTAAATTGCTTTGGCAGTTGTCATCCTAGCTCTTCTATACGTTAGCAATGCAAATATTCCTGTTTTGTGGAGTTTTTCTGATTGGATCACTTCCAGGAACCAGAATTAACAAAACCAGGCTTTGCTGTAGTTGAGGTTCTCTGAACTTCTGCAAGTAAAATCCTGAACAGATCACTTATTATTCACCCCAGCAGAGTATTTCTATTTAATATTTTAATTTTTGTCCCTTTTATCCAAGCTTAAAATAGTTATTGGAATAATAGTTTGTGGTTTTCTTTTGATGCTGCTCCTGCCTGTACTTAGGGACTTCATCTCTAGCAAACCAAAACTCCAGTGTTTGGAAGTGCCAAGGTGTAAATTGCCAATGCACATGAGTTAAATTTACAAACTTTCCCTAATCTTCTCAGTGGGAAAATAATGCTGTAACAGAATAATGCTGTAACAGAAACTGGAGACAAGGTGCAGATTTCTGGTGCCAGGAGGCTGAAAACTCAGATGGTGAATGGAAAGAGAAACCTCAAAGCTGGCTCTTTTCTGTGAAAAATTACTGACATTTAGAGATGTGTGCTGGCATTTGTTCAGTCTCTACTGTTGGAAAAAAAAGGAAGTTTAAAGGAGTTAAAGGAGTCTTTGGGTTTGTGCTGCTGTTTTTGTGCTGAGCACTTTGCTGAAATGACTTCAGGGGAGCAATGTGACTGTTTTTAGTTGTGTGCACTGGCTTCTTCATATTAAAAGTACTAAATTATTGTCCAGGTGAGACCCTCAAACACTTGGCTTCACCAAGAGATTCTCTGTCTGTGGGTTTCCCAGTGTCCCTTCCATCTTTCTCAGGGTGATGCACAATTCCAGATGTTTATGTGCTGTTATTTTCTGTAGGGAGACCTGTGGCTCTTGCAGAAAATCAGGGCAATTACCTCATTCAGTGCTGTGCTGCAACACAGCAAACTCTCTTTTCTTTAGGGTTCTTCTTTGGGAATTAAAAGGCTGCCAAAGCACAGGTTCACTTTACCTACAGATACACCCAAGCTGTGTGGAGATGTTAAATGTGAGAGGACATTTAATCATAAAGGTTAATACAAATTCAGAGTAATCTCAACTCTCCCATGTGCCCAGCTCTCACTGAGAGCTCTGAGCCTGGCTTGTGCCATGTTACTCTTGGAAAGAGGAACACACTGTAATAAGGAGAAGAAAAAAAAATAAAAAATAAAATAAAAAAAGGCAAACCAGCAGGTTTTTGTCCTGCTCAGGTTGTCATCAGGCCATTTTTATGAATCAAAAGTGTTCTGTTTGGGTTATTTTTGTAAATTGTTAAATAAAGAATCACACAGAGCTTTTAATAGACCTTTCCTCTATAGTCACTGAATTTTGATAAGAAGTGTGACAGTAATAGTAGTTATTTAGGGAGAGATGCTGGCACATGGACAAGTAATCTGTGTGTAGTCACAAGCTTCTTTCATTGAAATATATGATTTAAGTGCTAATAAAAGGCACGGGTTGATTTGGCCCCCAGTGGAAGTGAGTCTCTATTTCCTTCCTAGGTTTGTTTTCCCTGAGAGTTATGGAAAGGGAGGATCTATTTCTGTGCACCTCTTGTTGTAAAAATAAACCTTTTGTTACAAGGGAGGTGAGCAGGGGCTGGAAGGGGAGAGTGAGGAGGAAGGAGCTGCAGGGCTGGATTCCCAACAGAGCTCCTCCAGCAGGGACCAGCGTGGGTACCTGCCTCATCCTGGATTTGTGTGAGCCCTGGCAAACCTCAGGTACTGTACAGCAACTAAACTTCTTAAAATGAGATAAAAAGATAACTTTTTATCTCCTTCTTATGCTGCTTGTACCCACAGCTCTCCTTCCCCTCGCTGCTCACCAGCTTTCCCTCTCTCCCTTCTCCTCTGCTCTGTTCCAGGTGCCAGCATTCCCAGGGATCTTCTGATGGGGTTGGAAACAGGGAGACAAATTATGAACCAGATATATTCAGTGGTGATGATGTGTCCCAGGTGCTGGTGTGACCTCAGCCTTCCAGGAGAAGGATCTGCCCCTCCAGGATCTTTCTTGGAGTCTGGTTTGGGGTGCACATCATCACTGCAGGAAGCAGATCTCTGTGCACAGGTGTCCCTGGGCAGGTCTGCTGCTCAGCAGGTGGTGTTTGCACTGTAGAGATCATACCTGGTGCAATCCCACAAATTAAACTGAAAAGGTTGAAAGGGCCCTTTGGCTTGCACAGGTACAATTGCAAGCCACAATATTTTGAAGAAAGCTCAAAGAGTGGAAGGAACTTGTGAAATATGTTTGGAAAAAATACACCCAAACACTTCCTCCCTCATTTCCTCTACACATACTCATCATTTTTCTTCTGTTTTAGAAAAGACAGAAGCAAAATGAAAGCAATACTTTCATAAGCTGGAGGCAGGTGCAGGGTATTTTCTCAGTAACTTTCACTATCTGATGCTATTTTAAGATGCTTGTAGCAGCTGGTTGTTCTCGTCTTGTAGTTACTGTCTGCTCATGAATGTTGAGAAAAAAACCCTCCAGATTGTGCAAAAGAGCCTCTAAGGAGTTAAAGTGTCCCTGTTCCTCTCTTGCTGCTAAGTGGAGGAGGATGTATTCTTGTTTCATGTGTTTGTGAAAGATGAGACTCATCACGTTTGAGCCAATTAAAAATCAAAAAACCAAGCATGGGATCTAAAAGCCCAGACGCTAAATCTGTGAATCTGTGAAAAAACCCCAAACCCAACCCAAAGCAACAAACCCAAACCTAAAATAGAAAATATTACTTTAGATGCCTTTATTATCTGCATGTAACAAAGAGGCTTTTCTGTAAGCTTTGTATTTACCCTGGATGTTACCCTTGCCATCTTCTGCAGAGACTGGAGATTTCTTTCACCCCACATCAAGAAAATAAAGCTGGTTTGTTTTGGTTATCTTGTTTTCACTGAAGCATGTAAAATTGTTTCTTGTGAGGCACTTGTACTAGTTTGGCTAACAGCAACAGGTCAAGTCTCTATTTTATTTTATATATTTAAGTTTAGCATCCCACTGCACTCTGCAAATGAACCTGTTACAAAAGAGTAACAGAAGAGCAAGATCTGTATCCCCAGACTGGCATCATTTCAAGCCCTACAGGGAAGCTTAAGCTCAGTGGGAAGATTTGGAAGCTGCCCAAGCCATGACCCTGCTTTAGCAGCAAATCACCTGTGCAGTGAAGACTTTACCTGCACTGCATCGGTGCACTCTCTGTGATGCTTGTTAGTGCTAAAAATAATTCTAGCACTGATTTCCCCGGGGTAATTAGCCTGTGCAGAATCAGATTGAGATTAGACTCTTTTTTTTCTGGTGCCTTATCATATTTAAGTCTAGGTATTTGCCATATGCTGCAGGGAGAAAAGGCTGTCTCAGTTTTTCCACGTTGTGCTGTATGGAATTCAGTGTCCCTTGCTGCCTCCTGGGATCATACCCTGGGAGGAATGGCCTCAGGCCCACCCAGCTCAGCCTTTTGCTTTGGACTTGTTTTTTTCTGAAAAGGAAGCACAGTGCTTGCTTGAAGGTGTTGATGATCCAAGGAACATCCTGCCCCTGGTACAGTATTCCCTTTTCTTTTAATAACTGGTGCTGGGTTTGGAATGCTCCAGGGCAAACTGGTAATGCTGCACAAAGGGTTACTTTATTTGGATGATATTTTCTTATCTCTGTGGCTGTTGGTGCTTAGCATGAAGCATTGACAGATAAGGTACTGAAATGAGCCATTGCAAAGAAGGAAGTGTTGGTTTCTTTAGAAAAAGTTATTCCATTCCTAGTAATGGTTTGTATTTGGTTTGTGTTTGAGCTACAATGATATTAAAAACCTGGTGTACTTGGTATGTTCTGTTATAGAAATAACCATCCAGCACATACAGTGATTGTTCAGCCAGCAGAGAGCTATTTCCCTGACATTTTCCTTTCTCTCCCAGGGAGAAATGGTTTCATTTATGGCTCCTAGAGCCAGAAGACTCAATTTATAGCAAAAAGATAAAAGAAAAATATGGAAAAAAGTCCTCAGTCCCTTACTCCCCTGCTCCCTTATCACCTTTTTGTCAGCTTTCTCAGTGCACTGAATTCAGAAATTATAAACCTAATGGAGGTTATAAACTTATATTAGAACTTTCCATAGACAAATATTATGTTGCATAACAGAAATGTAATTATCTTTTCTTGTAGTTTGTACAATGTCTCGTACATTAGGTTTAAGTCAGTGAATGTGCCAGACAGGCAGAGATTGGGGTGAATATCCTATTCCAGAACAGCCAGAATCAATAGAGGCTTTTCATGGAGTTCCATTAGTTCCTTCCAATTTGAGCCTGTGCTAATATGCATTCAAGTGAGGAGCATCTTCCTAACAGCCTCTGATGCATGTGTTAGTAATTTCAGCTGCCATGGATTTAAGTGTTTATTAGCATTTAGTTGTAGCTGAAAACATGCTGAATGAGTTCCAGCTCAGAGGTGCCTGGCATGCACACTGACCCAAAGTTTTCACCTTCATTGGATAAACAAATGTGTATAAGTTTAATAGATTCAATTAATCTAGAGCTCTAATAGTGCTGGCATGGTGCTCAGGTGTGTTTTTGTCATCTTGGCTGACTTTGAGGATGATACTTTGAAAATATTAACCAGCATCTTCAGCATGCATGGGGCACTTCTGGGTGTGTGGGGAATGGTTCCATAGTGAAGAAAGACAGTTTCTTCCACAATTTCCAGTGTGTAAATCAATTTGGGTTTGTTCAGTTCATTTGCTTGGTTATATTGGGTGCTTTTATACAGTTTTCAGAGTGTCTTGCAGTGTTTCTCACTTGTGGCTTTGCTGGCTTCCTGTCAAGACAGTAAGTGAAGTAGAATTGCAGGATGATTTCTCTAGGCTTTCAATGCCATTTGAAATATCTCTTACAACCACCTGGTAGAACATCTAAAAAATCATTTAGCTCTAAATATTATATGAATTTAAGGGAGTGCATATGGAGTGTTTTACAGAAAGAAACCAAAGCACATAAAGTTTTTTTAAAGAATTCCAAGGACCATAATTAGAAGATACTTAAGGAAGGATAAAATGCTAGAAATATTTGTTCAATCATAGTGAGCTGTGACCAACTGTTCTCTCTATAATCCTTTCTCTTTTGTCCCTATTACCCCCAGAAGAGGAGGAGATGACAAAATAAAAGGATATAATAAAAATGACAGGTGCAATCAAAAGCAGTCTCTCTGAAGGATGAGAATAAAGTATATGGATTCTTCTGAGCATTTGAGATTTGGCAGTGTATTAAAGAGAAGGCTGAAGGAGATAGACTGAAAACATTATTTTTTTCTTGTTGCATAAGAACAAGGAGCCATTCAATTAAATCAAAAACAACAGAGTAAAATTGATAACAGGAAGTGTGTCTCTTTGAATGTTTTCTGTTTGCAGATTTTTGCTACAATGTGCCATTGAAAGGGGAAGAATAAAGAGGCCAAGCTTAGACCAAGAATTTGGCAAAGTGTGTTTTTTCCCTGTGGTTGCTTAGGGAATATTTGGCCATACAATTGGCCATGAACTTCTGAGGCTGAGGAAGGAAGAGGGAAAACTGGTCTGTGGAGGATAAGGAGTACATGAACAACATGTTGGTACCAAGAACACACTTTCTACACTCAAGGGAGAATTTCTCTCTCTTCAAAATAAAGCATTTCTATGGATGCTGTTCTGCATGGAAGAGAAAGGCAGAGGAAATTGATGTAGGAAGAAAGAAGAGTTGTATATGTGAATATGGGCTGGCCTGGCAGGGGTATCCCAGTAATCCTGGCACCACTGGGCAGGAGGGTGATCCCCTTTCCCAATCTTCCAGGGATCTCCCTAGGGAACATTTCTTGTTATGGTGGTGATCTGTGTGTCTTCTGCTTGAACTGAGGAAGTGAAAAAGGGCCATGGGCCGATGGCTGATGTCAGTGCATTTGCCCTTCAGGCTGTATTTACACTTTCCTCAGGTGAGAACACATCGTGTGTTTGTTGTTAATTGTGTTTCATAGCCATCATCTGGGTTAATTTATTTATAAATACAATACTTATATGAGAGAAGTTGTAGCTGCAGCAGGAATGTGGGTGCAAAGGTTCAGAGGCAGAGTATGGTTAAACTTCCAGGCAATCCAGTGACCAGGGATGGGCTTATTTCTTCAGCTGAGGCAAGCTGCTGCTCCCTCTGCAGCAAATATCACTGATGTGGTGCTCCAGTGTTGGAGCTGTGAGGTGGCAGCTCAGTGAAGCCATCCCTGCTGTCTTGACAAAACCCTTCTAATTTTTTTTTTAAACTTTTTGATTCTGCTGTGTTTCTGCTGGGCTTGAGGAGGACTCTGCCCACTCTGGGTTCAGTGCAGGTTGGTATCAGAGACACAGTGTGGTCTCTGCACCATCCTTTCTGAATGGGCATTTCTAGTCAGCAACTGAGGCAATATAACTGGGAAAAAGAACATTTGACTTGGGGAAAGCAACTGGAAAAACCTACAGGAACAAGTCTGCTCCTTGGTAACAACATCTCTCAGCAAACAAAATAAAAACAACGGCAGTGGGTCCTCAAAGTGAGAGGGGTGGAGAAAAACAGGAAGGGAATAGGAAGCAGTAAGTGCCTTGAGAAGTGGATGTTGAGCTGGGCTGTGCCTTTATTTGCAGCATCGTGGCTCCAGCAGGTTCCAGCAGTAGGCGAGCCCACAGGGAGCATGGCAGAGGATGAGCTGTTCAAATGACTCCCAGCAGTGTGTTTCATAATGTTGTGTGCAAACGTGTTCAGCCCAGTAACTGCTGCTGCTGGCACGTGGTGTGACGCTGCCAGGGAGCCCTGTGCCTGCCTTGTCAGGATTTTATGGGAAGAGGGAAGGGCTAAGGGAAAGCTCTGAGCTGGTGGGAGCAAGCCCAGCCACGGCTCGAGAGGTTGTGCAGGCATCAGGTGCTGCTCCAGCAGAGCATCCCTCCATCCCCAGCCAAATTGGGATGGCATTTATGTCTTTTCTCCTCCCTCTAAACCTATTTTGTTCAGCCTGAGTTCAGTGAGAAACACAAAGGCATGGTGGCTCTTTCTATGTGAAATCCTCCTCTGTGGGTCCCCAACAGTTTTTTACTTAGTGGTTTTGTAAGGGAAAAAACAATTTCAGTTTGTCCATGTGCACTTTGATATTGTGGCTGTGTTAAGCTGATGTATCTGCACTAACACACATTCCTCTTTGGGCAAAACCTTTTATTGCCTTGTGAGTGCATGCACTGCCATTAAGCTTCTTAATTTATTGTATTGAATATAATCGTGCTGATATTATTTATTTGCCAATATAAATGGAGGAGGGGAGTATTGTGCAGCTTTAGTTACACAGTAATGCAGTCAGAGAATTTTTTTGTGGATTCCTGAACGCTCTGCAAGTGTGGTGAGGTTAGTCATAAAGTTATTTAAATAAGTTATTAAGTAACAGCCTCATTCAAATTAATGAATGCAAGAGCAGATTTCTTTGAAAGCAGGCAGTAATTTCTCTGTGTGGATTAATCTAACAATTGTGTTTCTGTTGCCTGTCCTGGTGTTTTTCCTACTAATCAGGAAAACAGTGGGAAATAATTTTTGTCAACTGTGCAATAGTTAGAAGGTAAACATGCTGTGAGTTTAGGAAGCAGCCCTCATGTAGTTAATGTGTGTGTATTTCTGAGGACATGGATATGTACTGTAACATCTATGTGTGTGCCTGCAAAGGAGTAAATCTGAACGTTTCACCAGCTTTATCCTTACTGGGTTTTGATGATGATTTGACCACCTCTTTTCACAGAATAAGGATGATTGCTCAGCTGTTACCCACAGAAGAGTCTGTCTGTGAGGATATTCCTGTGCTCAGAGGTGTCCCTGCTCCCTTACGATGCACACACAGTGAGTGATTTTATTTTAGCTCTTTTATTCCTGACCCTTCCAGCTGTGTAAATGCTCACAGTGAACCAACTCAAAGTTGAGTCCACCAGTAGGTTTTCAAAAGTGACCCATTCATCCATTTTTGTATTATTTTTCTCTCAGTTGCCTACTTTACAAGGAAAAATAATTCTTTAGTTTTTACTGACAGTGGGTTAATGCAAGGAAGTGTTTTGGGGTCCCAGTTGGGATTCCTCAAGTTCAGTGTCCTGTCTTCAGCCTCAGTGACTTAGTTTGTGGAGCTGTTTTTTATATGTGCCATCAACACATCCTGTAAGAATCCATGTAACCTTGAAAATAGCCACCAACGCCCTGCATGGCCTGGGAAAGTGGCAGCAGAAATGTCAGTGCCAGCTTTGCCAGCATGTTTTGTGTGCTTGCATTATCACGATTTAACTCCCATCACTAAGCTTTGTACAGAAACAGTTTCAAATTGGATAAATCTCAAGTTTTCACAAATCAAGGCTTGACAGAAGAAGAAATATAATGGCCTCTCTTAGCAATTACGAAGTAGTGGGCAGACATTGCATTTTTGTGTAGGAATAAATACTTGCTCTGGCTGTTTTCCTCCTAAATAATCAAACCTACCCACCAGATTGTATTTGGAAGCACTTACTAATGTGACATGCTCCGTTTTAAACTGTTCAGAGAAATGACTGAAAGTTTTAAGATGAGACAACATGAATCATAGTCTTGAGCGGCTGTTCACTTTTGTGATTGACTTGCCTCCTTCCTACGTTCCTTTTAGTCACCCTGGGGATTGCTGAGGCTGCTGTGAGCAGGAGGCATTGCTGAGAGATCCCCTTGCAGCAATGGACTTGGACAAGCACTCGGTGTGGGGATCCCTCAAGCAGAAGACGCGGCCGTTCCTGCGCAACCTGAGCGTGAGGAGGACGAAGAAGAGGCCTGGCAAGATGCTGGAGAGGAAGGGCCGCTCCTTGGACCGCTGTCTCAGCGTGTCAGTGCCCGACATGCTGGAGGTGGAGACCCTCATGGAGGAAGGAGAGGAGGAGGAAGAAGAAGCTCAGGCGCTGCCCGGCCGCTCCCCCAGGAGCTTTGGCAGGCCGGGGGTGTCGCTGAAGGGCAGCACGGCGGCGGGAGAGGAGTGGCCGTGGGCGTCCCCGCAGGGCCCGCGGGCGGAGGTGGCCGTCGCCAGCCCGGCCACGCAGGCCGTGGGCGCTGCCCTGGCTGAGGCCGTGGGCAGCGCCGTGTCCGAGGGCAGGAGGAGATCCAGCGAGGACCTGCTGGAGCTGCTGCCGAGCGCCCGCCGGAGCAGCCAGGGCGCGGAGGTGGGTGTGGAGCAGCACTGGGGTCAGGGGCCTCCTGTGGGCTCCTGTGCTTCTCCTGCGTTTTCTGGGTTATACGGGGATGGAGGATCCGACCTAGGCAGGGTTGGGCAGGACTCTGAGTGCAGAGCCCCCATGGCAATGAGCATTAAGGTCCTTACCCACCTGAACCATTCTGTGAGGAGGGGGCTCTGTTCAAGGAATGAATGAGCAATACAAATAAGCCTAAACTTTACATGATATACACATTATTCAAGACTGTCCTTCCTATCTGGGGCTGCAAATAACACTGCTCCAATTTTTTTTTATTCTTTTATTATGCTTCTTTATTATTCTTGTTATTTGTAATGGTACTTTGGATTTTTCAGATTTGTTGGAATTGCTTGCTCAAATCAAAAGTTGTTGCAGTTCTCTGAGCTCTGAAATGAGGTGCTGATACATTTGCTTTCTAGTTAATATAGTTACCAGGATTGCTATGTAGCACAATCAATTTGCCATCCTTGCACTCAAGACCGATGAAGGCAATAGGTGAAAGATAGCTCTAAGCCAGGTGAAGTCTGGCCTGTACCTGGAATTAGCCAAAACAAGCACATGGTGGGCAGCAGACCATCTAGCATCATTCTCAAGACTTTTATTTTGTTTTTTACGACGGTGATTTGAGGAGGTGAAAAATCGAACATGTTTTCTCTGCACTCCCTTTCCTTCCCCCTGTCTCTGTGGTCAGTATTTGTGTCTGGACATAATGTCCCATGCACAGGATGATCAGATACCAGTACTGCCATGAAACTAATTCCTGCCAGGCCTGAGCAAATTTGGAATCCTGAGGAGCTGTATGATAGCTTCATTATATGGACAGCAGGTGAAGATTGTGGCTGCAGGAAACACTTCAGGCAAAATTTGTTTTATTTATATTTGGTGGAAGTATGTCTGCTCCTGTTGAGTTCTCTCTGGGAAGGTTACATTTTGAACTTCTTGGTGCCTTTTTCTCATGACCTGATGGTTGCAGTTGTGGGAGCTGCCTCTGTAGTCACCCAAGATGCAAAAATGGGAACCGGGCATTTTTGTTTGAGTCCTCCCTGGGGAATGGGGGGTTTCCCAGGTTAATTGTTTTTTAACTGCACGTTCAAAAGGATGATTAGCGCTGTTGTGGGGAAAATGGTCCTTTCTGATACAAACTGCTTGTTTTGCATCTCAAAGGCCTGTGTATTCCTACCAAATGGGTGTCGGCTCCCAGCCTGGTGTGATGCAAAGTGTCAGACCGGTAGCTACTGACCATCACTTGCGGTTTAGTGTTGCTAAATTGTTCACAAAGTGGTTTAATCTTGCTAGAGTGTTAATTATTCTGAGGGGTACTTAAGAAAAGGGACTGAAATAGTATAGTGCTTTCTTTCTATGCTTAAATCGAACTCAAAAGTTGTAGCACCTCACTCGTATATAGTAAATATATGGACTCATTATTTTGGAAGTTTTTTAAGGTTGTTTTAACTATAGCAGCGACTTTTTTCCTGCACAACGAAGTTAATACTAAGTCCTGCTTTGATTTTTGAACAAACTGAGTGTTCTAGGAGAATGAAGTACCTGTGCAGTGATTTAATAGCTTCACCTCAAATCAAGTTTCATCCAGGTGCACAATCTGAGTCTGGCTTATTTTCTGCAGCACTTACATCTTTCCCTAAATGTGTATTTCTGTATTTATTAGTGTGTGTAAATAATTTGGTATTTACTTGTATGGCAAATCATCTCTCTGTGTGAATATGCTTTTTTACTGTAACCTGCCTCCAGTGCAACTTATAAAGATCTTTTTCCTCAAAAATGCAAGGAGAGAATGAAGCAAAGGAAACTAGAAATTAAAATTGAAATCTGAAATAGAAATTGAATCTGATGAAAAACAAAATCAGTATTGGAAGGTGTCCATGGCAGGGAGGGTGGCACTGAATGATCTGTAAGGTGCCTTCCAACCCAAACCTCAATATTCTAAGATTATTTGACAACTTCAATATTCAGCTTTGCTTGTACTTAATTGAACAGCTGCCAGATTTGTGCTGTGTGTTCCTCGGATGGGAATAGTTTGTTAGAGAGGTTTTTGGTCCTGAATGCTGGGTGGGGTTGCTCTGAGGGGCACAAGAGTTGTTCTTGTGTGGGCATCACTCCCTGCCCAGGGAGGTAAATCAGAAGGGAGGCAGATCCCTGGAACAAAACAAACTAAAAAAAGCAGAAATGTAGGTTGAGCTTCTTTTCCCCTGAATTGCCTGTCACATGCCACCTACTCATTTCCTGGCTGTCTCTGGCCACCCCAAATCGTGAGATCCTCGTGGCTGACATCAGCTTTTGCTTGTGGCTTTCTCACATTTTCTGAACTCTGTGCAAGCTGAGGGTGCTCAGCACAGCCCATCTTCACCCAGGCTCTGCTCACAGGTATCATTTTTCCATTTGTCAGAGATTTCCTCTCTGTTCCTCACTGCACCCAGGGCAAGCCTGAAGAGGCAAGTGAAGTTGTGTTGAATCCCTGTGTGATTCAGGTTGTAAAGGGTTCCTGTAATGCCTTTTTTTAATTTTTTTTGCCATTGGGTTTTGTCCATGGCCCATGCTGAAGTGCTCTGGTATCTCTTTATCTCCTTGCCAACACTTTGCAGTGAGTCACTGGCACCCCAAAGCCTTCTCCTGTTGCTGATGCACTCAGTGGTCTTGTATTTTGAGTAATTCTTCTGTGGAAAACAAGGGGAGGCAGAGGTAGGAACACCTGCCAAGAACTTTCAATTTATGTGTATTGATACACCTACTCTTGCTTGATTTTTCATGCAGATACATTTGGGGCTGTGGCCCCCCCTGGGTGTGCCCACTTGTTTAAAGTTGAGAAGTGTCACTGTAGTTCGATAAAATCAAGATTTCACGACCATATTTTCACCAAGACTTTTATCTATATTCAGTGATCTCATTGCAGTAAGCTACCTAGAATAACAGTAATTTATATTATGTGGAGCTAAAATTAAAAAAACAAGTTTTTCTAGTTGAAATTGTAATAGTTCAGTAGCTGTGGATGCAATGCAAGTAAACAAAAAACAGAATAAAGACAAAATCATAATTTTGAGGGTATTTTTTTAAAAATAAATTATATCAAGCTAGCCAAGACAGTACTTTTAAAATTATTGTAATTTAAAATTATTGTAATTTCAATGCAGTTCTTTGATCCTGTGTTTGTGCCATGTAAAACAGGCTGCAAAGAGAAACCATTACCAGTGCCAATGATGGTGCCTGAAGGAGATTCCTGTGAAGCCAGAGACTCCAAGAAACACTAAGTTTAATGCACATGAGTGAGATTTTATGCATACTAGTCAGAAAATTCAAAGTTAGGGTTCCCCTAGCAGCTGTAACTCAGCTCCATTGTGTGAGAAAATTCTTTTGCTGCTCTTTATGATGATAATTTTTCCGCTGTTAATGTGCTTTTGCAAGGTGGCCAAGTTATGATTACTGTGGGAACCATAAAGTTAGATTTTGTCTGTCGTGCAAGGGAAATCTTGCAGTGCTGGATCACTGTACTTCCTGATATATAATACATGCATTTACAGGAGGAGGAGGAAAAGAATTGCACAAAGGGTATTTATGTTTATTTCAGCATGTCAATAGAGTTAAGATTTATGTACTTTGGTGCAGGAGCTGGCTGACTTTTAAATATTTCTGTAGTGCTGCAGACAATGCTGCTCTCATCTGACAGGTTTGGATGGTACCACACTTTCACATGAGGATCGAATTCCACCTCGTGTGCATTTCTGCAAAGATTTCAGCACAAATCTTTGTGTTTGAATGGGCTGCATCAGTCCTGAAGAGTTTCCCAGGCTCTCTTCAGCTTAAGTGATGGTCGTGGGCATTGGAGCAGCCAGATGAGCATCAGAGGCTGGGCCAGTAGCCTCAAGTTTTTGGATGAGTCAGGATTTAGGAAGAAATGTTTGACTTGCTCTCCTGTAGATAAAAAATCCTTTGGATCATCCAGTTACTGCAGGAACATGGGGGAAGTAGATGCTCCTTGTGTTTTTTTTCTCTCTTTTGTCGTGGTTTAACCCACCAGGCAGCTAAATATGACACAGCTTCTCTCTCACTCCTTGCTCAGTGGGACCCATCATATGCAACAGAGAATAGGGGGGATAAGGTAAAATTTGTGGATATAAAGATATCCACCAAAAAAAAAAAAAAAAAAAAATTTGGGGAGATAGACAGGAAAAGACAGAAAAGGAAGAGGTAATTATTTTAACAATATTTTATGTTTTATAATATAAAGCTACATAAAAGTCTAAAAGTTAATTATATTAATTGTATATTTTATATACACGATTTTAAAAGAAGCAATATTTTTTTAAAAGTGATACAACAGTTCAAATATTCAAAACAGTGCAATTGTTTGTCACCTGCTGGCTGATGCCCAGCCAGTTCCTCAGCAGAGGGACAGTACTTGTCCAGCAAGAACTAAAAACATCTGTGTTATCAACATTGTTCTCACCCTAAATCCAAAACAGAACACTGTACCAGCTATTAGAAGGAAAATTAACCAGTCCAAAACAAGGACACCTTTCCCTTCAACAATTTGTAACTTTTCCCCTGAGCATTTTTTTTTTTTTAAACTGAAACCAAACAACCCCCCCGCCCCCCCAAAAAACAAAAACAAAAACCCAACAAACAAAAAACCCAACAAACAAACAAAAACCCCAAACACCAAACCGAGTAAAAAAAGATTTCCAAAACCTTTAAGTGGAAGTTGCTTTTTGGATGGTGAAGGAGAAGTTGTGGTCAGTTGAGAGCAGCTGGCCACCAGACACAACAACCTCCAGATATCAGGAGAACTTGTGATAAAGCCTTCAGCACCCAGTGCTGGGGAGGAGAAGAAGAAATTTATTCCTGGCTGGAAGCAGGCACTTATTTTTCCTGGATTAAACTCAAGAGCCTAAGAGCAGTTACTGTAAAACAGGAAAAAAAAATTTAAATTATCTATATGCATAAGTAAGCATTTCTTTCATTACACATATGTGTGAGTAATTTCTTGATTGATGCTTTCTTTCCTGTATTGTTGTCTAATTCATTGTATCTTTTGTTTTATAGTACCCTTGTGGAGAAATGGATTTTGACTCTTCCCTATCATCTCAAAATTTTGATGACCAAATGGTAAGTCCTGTCAGTTTGAAGCTGATCAACAGCACAATTTATTTTAGGTTATTTGCTTCTTACAAATTTAAAAACTCATCAGGTGAAGAAGTCATCTAGAGATTTGCCCAGTGTGGGTTTTGTTTTTTTTTTTTTTTAAATTTGTGGGGATTTTGTGTGTTTATGGGTGGTTTTTGTTGTTTGGCTTTTTAGTAGTTCAGAGTAGTTGCTAATGTTTAGAATAGACCCAAACGTTCTGGATTTTTTTAAGGTTCTCTATAATATCCATATTGCACTGATAACTGATGAAAGCATCAGTATAAATACTCAAATAACAGTGTAGGAACAAACTGGATTAAAATAAATACAGAAAATAACACAGCTGTAGGCTTTGACAGACAGCAAAATCAGTTTTAGGGCAGTGTGAAAAGGCACTGGCAGTTCTGACAGTCATTCTCATGTAAAACAAGTTTGCTTTGTGGATGAACTTCTCTACCTTTGCCCTCTGATAACCTCTCAAGTGCTGTCCAGAGCTGTTTTCACTGAGTGCTCCAGCTGGAGGATGATGCTGAGGTGTGTAACCCTGGCAGCACCTCTGATCTGCAAAATTCCTCTTGAGTTTGTTCTGCTAAACCTCACAACCAGCACTGCCTGCCCCTGGGCTTCTCTCTTTTGGGGCAGCATGAAGAAATGCATCCTCTGCTCTCAGGAGCTGAGTGAAATGTGTTCTGTCTCCCGAGGATGCAGATGGATGCAAAGGACAAGATGATTTTTAGGGGCCTCTTCCAACTTGAGATGCTATGAATGCACAAGAAACAGGTCCAAAAAAAAGTGCTGATAACCTGATAGGATTTGGAAAACCTGTGCATGCATTTGTGATTGTTATCACCTTTCATTTCCAAGTAAAACCCTTGCCTTTTTGAACATACTTGCTGCTGACACTTGGCTACTTGCATAGTGAAGCAAAGCCTGGGAAAGGTATATTTTTTTCTTTCCACTCTTTGTTTGCTTTCTGTAAAAGATTGCCCTAAGGAAAGGGCAGAACTTTGTCTCTGCAGCACTGGGAGCACACCTGCCTCGTTTATGACCTGCTTCAGGAGGTGTGTGACTGATTCCTTTGTTCTCCTTAGGCTCTGGAGGAAGCAAACGACTGCCTGAGTGACCTGCCCAGCCCCTTTGCCTACCTGCTGACCATCCACCTGAAGGAAGGCAGGAACCTGGTTATCAGGGATCGCTGTGGTGAGTCCCACCTCTCCCCTGCCTTGCTCTAGAACTCACATCTCTCCTTTATCACTGATCTCAGCCTGGCAGCAAGCTGGCTGCTGATCTGCAGTGCAAGAATTCACGGAGTTGTGTCTGTCCTGCAGGTCAGAGCACTCAGTGGTTGGGTTTATTCTCTCTGGAAATACAGAGGAGGGAGCTGCCCTCTGCTTGCTGCTCCTCCTGCCTGCCTGTGCAGCTGCAAAGCTCCTTTTGGCTTCCCTTTGCACCTGTACCCATTCAGGAACTGCAAGAAATTCTATTTCAGCTTAAAAAAACCCCCAAAACAAAGACTAATTGGAGGTTTGTTCAATGATGGAGCTGCTATTAGGAGTGCTTTTGGGGTTATCTGCAAGGATGTTAATGAAACCACAGGAGCAGGGCAGTAAGCCAACAATCCTCTCTAACCTGGGGTGTGACTGAACAATGACAGCGTGCTAAAATCCCAAAACCCACCCCCAGATGATGTGTCAAATGAATTGTGAAATATTTGGGGAATTCCTGGAAAAAATGTGTGAAAGTGCCTGCCCTTAACCTGGCTTTTATTCAGACTGTTGAAAGAGGGAGTAAAGATGCTCATGAGCAGCCAGTCCCTTGCTGTGGAGGGAAGATCTGTCCCCTCTGTGCAGGATTGAGGACTCTGAGCAGCAGCTGCATCAGGATCCTCAATCTGAACCTGTCTGAGAGCTCTTCCATATGTCCAGTCTTACTTCTTATTTTTTCCCTGCATGTGGGAACAATTCTGGTAGTTTTGTCTTGCAAAACGTCTGAGCAGCTTCTTTTGAGGTGAAGCCTTGGGGTTTATTCATTTGGTCTTAAACAAAAGCTTGCTCAGCCTAAGGGCCTGTGAAGGTTTGCACCTGGAGGGACCTGTCTGATTTAGGTTCTCACACAGGCTGCTCCTTGGGATTTCTGTTATCTGGTATCTCAGTTACCTTTTTCCATTCTGGTTTTTCATGGCTACAAAACAGTAACTTTTGGTTGAGTGTATGCTTGTTTTTCCTAGCAGTTTTTGGAAGGAGTGAACCAGTACTTAGATTAAGATCTTTACTGGTTCTACAGAAGCCTGTATTTCCTAACAGGGTAGCAGTTAATCTGATTTTACTAGCAGACTGCACAAGCCAGGACACATCCAACTGCTCCTATGAAAAAGATGCTGGAAATGAGCAATTCCAGCAGGGTAATATTTCTAGAGAAGACAGAGCATACTTTGCTCTAGGCTGTGTTTTGTTGTGTAAGAAAGCAAATGCTTGTCTTAGTGAAGCATTGGACAGCATAGTGAAACAACATAAGGGGGGAAAAATCCCTTTTGATGAGTCTCTGTTGCTTTGTGGCAAATGACCTCTCATTTAGTAAACTGAGTATGTGAGGTGATGCTTCCTTCAGCAGAATTGCTGCTTTTTATTGCACAGGCAGCAGGAGGGGAGAAAACAGTGATTTAATGATTATTCATCAGTCCCCACCATGCTGCAGTGGTGGCTCCTTTGAAAAATAAAAAGCACACTGTGGATGCCCATCGTTACAGGTCTGTGCTGCCACTGGTTATGTGACATCTTTGTGTGATTCTGGGGCTTGACCTGCAACCACTGGGTTTTCTCCACGTGCCTTTGAAAGAAGGTTGTGAGCTCTGCTTGTCTCTTCAGTGTGAGAAAGCCTCAGAGATAACTTGTGGGCTGGGAGAGTGTGACTTGCCTGCTCTCCCCCCACCCTGGTGCTGGTTAGAGCTGCTGTGCTGGGCTCTGAATAATCTGAATTTAGCAAAATATCCACCACAGACTGAGTGGAGAGTTTATGCCTCAGGATCTTTAGCCTAAACAGGGTTTCACATAACTCTTGTGATCTTCTTAAATTTTAATTTTCATTTATCATGCAATCAGTGATTTTTCTGGAAAAAAAAAAACCAAACTCAAAGCAGTCATCAAACCCATCAATTTACATTTTTTGAAGGAGTTTATCTACTTAAAGATAAATGAAATGGTGTTTAAGTGTAGTTTCCTGCTTTCTTCTCATGTTTGCACTTTTCCCCTTAATTCTATTTTACAACAGTGTAAATAGCTCAGGCTTAGGGGCTGCAGTGTGGGTGGGTGATGCCCTCTCCTGGCAGCTGAATAAAGTTTCTTGTGCTCATCTTCAGTCTGTTTCTGCCTCTGTTTTGCCCCAATGTAAGAAGTATTTATCTGTGTGTACATGTAAAAATAAACCCAAGGTGTGTGACCAAGGAAAAATACTTCTGACATTGGAAACAGCTGTTGCTAAAAAAAAAAATCCTGGCACTACTAATGAAATTCACAGGTTTCTCCCTGAATTTACTCATTATATGCTTGTTATTAGTTAGGAAATAATTATGCTTGGCTGAGTAAAAGTGAACAGGAGTTCTGCTTAGAACTGCAGGCTGTAAGACCACCAACTTTCCAACTTTCCCAGTATTTTTTCTGACTCTTTGCCTCACTATGTACTGCTGTTTCCAGGATATGTTCCCTTTGGTGTGATAGAAATTCCTCCTTCACTTTACCAGATTTTTATTGCATCTTTTTCCTCTTCATAGTATTAATCCTGTTAACATCTGCTCTTTCCTATTTTTTCCTTCACTTTTTACTTCTTGTATTGCTTTTTATCTGTCTCTTGTGTCTCTGACTTTCTGCAGCTCCTCTCCTTGTACTGCTCTCTTTAGAGAGGGTGCATCAGCCCAGGAGACTGGTTCAGATGCATGTACTTCCTCTAAATTGCACAACAATGCAGAAAAGAAAAATAAATCAGAGTTTCAGTGTTTCTTTCTCCTCTTTTATCTATTTTTTGAAGGGTAGGTGAAAGAAAAAGCCTCTCTACAGCAACACCCAATATATGTGCCCAAGCCAAGGAATCCAAGTGCTGCTAGAGCAGGATCTTGATTCTGATGGAAAGTAGAGAAGCTCCAAAAACCCCTTTTTTGGGTCAAAATCAGTGTCCTGTCTAGGGATGCAGGATGGGAGAGGTGTTACCTGTTGGTCATCACCTTGCTTGGAGTCTGATTTCATTGCTTACAGTCTCAGCAGTCACACAGTAGAAGCTGCCTGAGCAGATGGTAAATTTGGCATGTTACCTGTGTGCACCTTTGGGGCCAATGTTAGGCAGTGCACGGGTCCTACATTTATAATTCTTGTAGGGGACAAGCCAAACATTGAAGGTTATGGGTGTTTGTGTGTGTATACACAGCACCAGAAGTTTGATTTTTATGGTATTACTGTAATTAGATGTGTTTCAGTGATGACAAGGAGTTTGTGTCTGTGTAGTTTTAATACTGTAGGTAGTAAGAAAGCAGAAATGTTATTTTTTATTAAAAATCTATGAAGCACTGCAGGAACATGGCAGAACAGAGAGATGAATATTCTGTATCTCATTTGGCATTAAAAAAATATCACTGGTGCTCTAAGTGTTGGCATCTTGTCACACCCTTGGTGATTTTATGCTGACACTTTTGTGAAGCTCAGCTTCGTGCTTTGAGCTGGGAGAGGCTGCAGCCCATTTCCACCTACTGGTTCACCTTCACAGGGCAGGGTGTTTGAGTCAAGCTAAAGGAATCTCAGAGGTCCTGCTCCCTTTTGGCACTGGGGTGCTCTGACTGTGCAAGTGTCTCGTGGTCGAGTCTCCCTTAGAGAGCAGTGAACAAAGTGATGCCACAGCTGTGAGGAAGGGCTGCCTTCCCTCAGGGGCAAACCCAGCTCTGCTGCTGTAAGAATAAACAGAAACTGGGTTTTGAGTGCCTGTGAGGGTGAGCAGCCCCTCCCATTTCCAAATCCTGTGCTTTTAAAGTTCATTTTTCATCTGTGAAACAGTGTGGTTACAAGAACACAGTTCCCAGATGTGATGTCAGCTGGTGAGTGGCTGTGGTTGGTGTCTTTTTTCTTTTTTTCCCCTTTTAACCACGTTGTTCCAGCCTGAACTTTGTGTTTCTCTTTTCTACCTGGTTTTGTGTTTCATAGATCTTTTTTTCTGCCCCGTCTCTGTTTCTTCCTTTCAGGTTTCATTTGTTTCCTGTTGCTGCACTTTGGTTTTCCTGTCCTTTCTTTCCTCTGGTGACAGAGGCAGCTGAACGTGGGAAGGGAGCAAGGGGAGGTGCAGTAGTACAGAAAATGCAGCACCTCAATGTGTGCATCCTGCTTTCCTTAGCACATCATCCTCTGCTCTCACATCTCACAGCTCCCACTGCCAGAGGGTGCTGGGGAACTCCCTGTGAGCTGTAACAGAGATCCTAAGAACAAACTAAAAGGAGAGAAAGGTTGTAGGATAACCTACACTTGAACTTTCAGCAGCAGTGAGCCTGCTGAACCCACCACTCTCAGCTCTGGGCTATCCAGGGGTTAGACCTTGGTGATCCCGGTGGGTTTTGGCAGCTCAGGGTATTTTATCATTCTGTGATTCACTGCCTGGGTCTGTGCTGATACCAGAGTGACAGAGGAAGGGATGTGTGTATGCTGTGCTGGGTATTTGTCAGCTTAGAGCAAGTAATTGTTTGGAAAGCAAATGCTCAGAGCAATTAGGCTGAATCGCTCTCTGCAAACATGCTGATTAATTTAGACTTTCTCTGTTTTCAGGGTATCTGCAATTAGATCATTAGGCCTTCAGATTTATTAATTATTGCCATGTATTAGGCAACTTTTCACACTTGTTTTTGAAGGGGGTAATCATGGCTAATTTACCAGTGCTGAGGGTTTGAATGGTGCTGAGCCCTCGTTGGGATGTGGCTCTGTGAGCAAGGGCTTGTGCTGAGTGTGTCTGTCTGTGCCAAGCCCAGATTCTGGAAATGCAAAGTGTGTGCCTCAAACTTTGCCCTTGGGCACGGTGATCCCTGTGAGCATCCTGCCTGCACTGCTGTGGGAAAGGAATGCACTGAGATAGGAACCTCAGGAGGAGATCAAACAAAAGCAGTTTGTGTGTCTGGAGGAGTCCAAACAAAAGCAATTTCTGTCTCTTCCCATCCTTGTAACGTTAAGTTAGGAAATGTAGGGATGATAGCATAGGGGGAGAATATTTGGGCCCAGAGAGCACCCTGTGACTCTTATTGTGCCAGAATTGTAGTTTAGAAAACAGGTTTCTTAACCTGTTCTAGCTCCATCAGTTGTCAGAGCTGAGCCTTGGGGGGCACCTGCCTCCATTAACAGCTCACACTGCATCTTCCTGAGACTTGTAAGAAGATTTTGTTAGGGTGAAGACTCAGAATACAAGAAACAACACTGAGTTGGGGTAGTTCAGCATGCAGAAGAGAAAGCTTCAGGGAGATCTTGGAGCCTCTGCCAGTGCCTAAAGTAGTTGGACCAATTCGTACCAAAGACAATTCTGTGCTTTCTGTCACATGTCCCTAACCTATGTCACATGGCATTTTGGTAGGTTTTTCCCAGATACTTTTTTTTTTTTTTTTTTTTTTTTTTTTTTTTTTTTTTTTTGTGTTTCTGAAGTGTATTGAATAGAAAGTGCTATATCTGCATCTTTCATTCCATTACTATTAAGTTCAGACATTTTTTCCCCCTCCTTCACCCTCCCTTAAACTGTGGGTTTGCACACTTTCTTCACACTTCTCTGGTCTTTTTCGTTTATTGAGTTTTTTGTGGTGGTTTTTATTTCTTTAGGTCTGTGTGTATTTTTTTTTCTGGTTGGTTTTATTTTCCCCTGAAATCTATTGGGACTGCTTGTTTCCAAGCAATGTTTCATTTCCATCTGGCCGTGTAAAACTAGCTGGGCACAAAACTTTCCAAAATCACCTGAATTTCCTGCAAGCAGAAGACTTTTTTTTTTTCTGATTTCCCCTTTAAGCCTTGGTCTTGGCTGTTTCTCTACAAGGATGTAGTGGTTTTCCACTTAAAAAGAAAAATGTGTGTTCTGTTTTAGAATGTCTTTTACTCCTTGTCGTAAATAACTCCAGTAATTCTATTTCTAGGAAGATTGTCAGATATTTATTCTTTACATGCATATAAAATAAATCCTTAATTTCCTTCTTCAGATTAAAATTTAGTTTTTTTAACCAAAACTTAAGATGGTCTAGGTTATATTTCACACCGCTTTTTGATTTTTTCAAGATTTGAAGGCAATTTGGTGGTCATTTTTATTTATTTATTTAAGGAACGAGACTTGTTTCATATGCTACATTTCCAGTAAGTTTGCTTCCATAAAACAGTGTGTGGCTTGAAAATATATTGGGTCTTCTGGGTTTGTTGGGTTCTTTTTTCCCTTGTTCTGAAGCAGTGGATGTGATCCATCGCTCGGTAGCTGCTAGAGGGCAGCAGTATCCATTTAAAAACACCTTTAACAGTTTAGTTTCTTGGGCTACTAAACCCTCTCCTGCTGCTCTGTCCCAGCATCTTTTTGCTCCCTGAAGCTTTCTCAGGTTTTAGGTGATGTCTGGTCTGCCTGCACTCATTGCTTTTTAGCATTAGTGGAAGGAAATAAAGTGAAATTGGTATTATGTAAAGGAATTCCAGGGAGCACCATTGTTGAGATGAATGTTCTTTTTCTCATGGGGAAAGAGGCCTAGCTGATGGAATGATTATTTTTTTTTAAGAGGTCAACCTTCCTTTTTATTCTTATTTGGTTAGCTTTTGGCTGAGAAGTAGATTATCTTGTGTTTTAATATATACACATTTATATTATTATTATATTTACAATAATATATATTATTATATATATCATTATAGGCTATTATATATAATATATTTATATATATATATATATTTAATATATATTTTGTCCATATATTTTACTGTGTTTACTTTGTGTGTATTTTACTACTTGTTTCACTGCACAATATGCAAATTAACCTCAAAGCACCTTGCTTTTTCCCCACCAGAGAGATATTTTTTGGGGACAAAATTCTCACCTGGCTTTAACAATAATCCATTTCCCTGTTGATACTGCTACAGCGGATGTGAGTAAGACCTTGCTTTCAGAAGAGCCTGTATGCACGTGCTTAAAAGTTGTTGATTCAGTTGCCTTCACTAGGAAATGGATGCTAAAAAGATTTTTTTTTTTTTAATTGGTCTGGCTTCTTCAGAAAATTATCCATTTCTGTCACAGTTAAAAGAAGATTATAAACAAAAAATCCTTTTTTTAGTCTGGTTCATCTCTAACATCACCAGGCTCTTTTCAGAAAAAGTTATGTTTTTCTGCCTAGATTGTAGATTGTCTCTTATAAATAGCTTTCAATAGACCCAGACGTCTTTCTGAGCTTGAATCCAGAAGGCTTCAAGCCCTGAATTCAAATGCAGTCAGTAATTTACAGTCTGTGCTGTTCATCCCATCAGGAGAGGCTTGCCCACCTGGCTTATTTCTCACTCCCTGTCAACTGTTTTGGTCACCTGGATGCAATCTGGGGTGTGTTAAGGGAAGCCAGGAGCAGACACAGCGAGCCGGGAGTTTCATCAGCATCTTGGGACCGACCTGGGGGCTGTGGTGCTGCCTCCATCCCGGACATTTCTCCATCCCTGACATTTCTGTGGCCACCCAGCTTCACCCAGTGACAGCACCACCCCCAGGTGCTCTGTGTCCCATGCCCAGGTGACAGCCCAGCTGCTGGTGCCGCAGAGGTGCCACCCCTCGTTGGCAGGACGCGGCTCCCTGTGCCACCCGCCTAGTTGAGATGTCACCCCGTGACAGCCCGGCAGGCGAGCCCACAGCACCCCCCACCCCCCACAACCATTTTCCCTCACAATTAACAGCAGCACTAAGTTGACACCTTTCCCTTGTCTGGCTTTGGTGAGCCCCGTGCCCCTCTGGCCGTCGATTCTCCGCATTGATATTTTCGGCGCGCGGGTGCCGCCGCTCACCCGTGAAGCCGCTGGAACATTATGGAGCTGTCAAGATAGCAAGGGATTACCCAGGCTGCCTTGCTGGAGTAAGTGACACCACTGAGGCCCTGCTTTGAGATGTTTATTTTGAGAGTAAGCTGACAAGCATGAAGGCCTGATCCCAGAGTGGCAATCTTATTTAATTAAGGGCCTCTTTTTATTATAGCTTCCCCCCCCACACCTTTTTTTTTTTTTTTAAACAATGCACAATATATATTTTTATATTAAAAAAAATGTATATTTCCTTTCTATTTATTTTCCTTCTCTATGTTTCCCTTCTCTATGTTTCCCTTCTCTGTTTCCTTTCTGTTTCCCTTCTCTGTTTCCCTTCTGTTTCCCTTCTTCTATGTATGTTTCCCTTCTCTGTTTCCCTTCTGTTTCCCTTCTTCTATGTATGTTTCCCTTCTTCTCTGTATGTTTCCCTTCTTCTCTGTATGTTTCCCTTCTTCTATGTATGTTTCCCTTCTCTATGTTTCCCTTCTCTATGTTTCCCTTCTATATATTTCCCTTCTATATATTTCCCTTCTATATATATTTTCCTTTTATATATATTTCTTTTATATGTATTCATTTAAATACATGTGTATATTTCTATACATAAATACATGCAAATATAAAGGAAGAGTTTATTAAAAATAAATACGTAAGAATGGATGCTAAAGCCTGGCTTGCATGAGCAGTGCTGGGCAGCCCTTCCCTTCCCCCACCCCCAGCTTTTATTTTACTGTATAACAACCTGGAAAGCTTTTCAGAACAATAATGCAATTGGGAGGCTTACTTAGCTATAGTCTTCCTGCTTCCCATCCTCAGAGAAAGGGCTTGGAGTTTTCTGCTTGTTGGTATTGAACTCACTGGCTGTTTGCTTTTATTCTGTGTCTCCTATTTTTCTCTCTTTTTTCAGGTTTTGCCCTTTTTCATGGGTTTTCTGTGCCAAAAGCAGATGAGTTATGGCCATAAACCACCTGCCTCCATCGTCTCTTTGTGCTTTCATTTCATCACTTGCTTTCCTTGTCTTGGCCAGTTGCTATTTTATGCACAGAATAGGTTGTGGACATTATTATTATTCTTACTTTTAATTACACAGCTTTGTCCAGCTTACCCTGTAAATAAAAGTCAGGGGATTTTTTGCCTTTTTTTGGTCTTTTAAAATCTTTTTGAAGTGACACCAAAGAGCTCAGCACTGTTATTTCTTAATTCTGCATCTTCTGAGGACTGCTGCCCCCCACACTGTGGGGCTATGATCTGTCTGTGTGTTCCCACTCCTGGAAATTGTGCTGGTTTTAAGATGGATGCTTTGTATAATCATAGTTCTGAGAAATTTTTAGGGAAAGGTCTAGTCCTAATGCACTGGGAACAATGAGAAACTGCCCTCTGTCTTTTCTGGCTTTGGATCAGGCCCTTATTATTATTCTCTCTTAGAAGAGAAGAAAAAGAAAACTCTATTTAAGAAGTCTGCAGCTTTTTTTTTTTTTTTTTTTTTTTTAACAAAAAAAAAAAAAGGTTTTTTTTTCAACAATTATTATTCAGGAAAAGGATCAGCTGCAGATAGTATCTGAAAGCCAACTTATATTTTCCTTCTGTGAATGAAACACACTTTATGTGCAGAATGGCCCAGGTTCTACAACTCTTCCCTTTTGAAATTAAAGCAGAATAAAAACTTCCTATAATTCTTAGATATAGGTCTGTCTCCCAGGAGCACAGTTCTTTACAGTGCTGTGTAATTCCAAATAGATGCTTGCACATAATTGTTTTTTCTTGAGTTTAAGTTCACATAACACTGATGAGAGCTTTGGATGTTTAAATATGGATTTTTCACATCCTCACAGGTGCACGAAATCATTGGCAAGACTGAGTATTGCTCTTAGGCTGGATTATACTGCCATGCTGGGCCAGTGGGAACCAGGGAGGACAGGTTCAGATTATTTCTGACTCTGAAGTCTGCTGTAGAAACCAGTTTTTTTGTCCAGCAGCCCTTTCTGCAGGCTGGGGGCAGCCAGGACCATCCCCTTAGCTGTTACTCTTCTAATGAAATTGAACTGTTAGGAGGGAAGTTTAATTCCAACTATCACATACAGCACAGAAAATGCTGGATATGACAGGTGAATGGCACCTAGGCTCAGTTAATTGTAGATGCTGCTACATCTCAGTTTGATTTTCCCCTTTATTTGCAGCTTGTGAAGATTTTTTTTGCAAAGTCTGTTTGGATAACTAAATCAAGCATCATCCAGTTAAATCCTCCCTGTGCCTTGTTCCCCCTCTTACCTGGTGTCTTGCATGGTGGTTGGTGTTAGTGCAGATGCCACCAGTTTTACAATAATAAAAAGTTGATTCCCTCTTCTGTCTTCCTTTGACAGATGCAAGTCTTTCTATTGCTGCAGAGTGGCCTCATGCTCTGTCCATGGACATCTGCTCCATAAAAACAGGGGACATCATTGCCCTGGCAAATTGTGCCACTTGGATTAAAAAACGTGTTACCTGGACAGTGCTGGTTTTTACAGAGTCTGTTCTCTGTGTGGTTTTTATCCTGAGCTGATGAATAACGTCGCTGTTTTTTCACTGAAACCTCAAACTGAGTTTTAAGTAAATTGGCAAAGTGACACCAGTGATGAAATCCTGACGGGTATTTTAGCTATTGTTACTGGTTTCCTTGGAGCTCCTGTCCCAGTTACGATGCTTTGGAGTTTGGGTCCTTTGAATATATTCCTAGTCACAGCATCACATTTTCTCTCTTCCATTCATTAGCTGGCCTGTAAATAGTGCTTCAATGCTGCTTCTGTTTGCTGTTTTACCAAATTAAAATTTTAACAGAGTTGTTAAACAGCAATTAATGTTGTTTAGGAATAAAACAACAGAGATCAAGCAAAGAATGGAGATTTTTTTTTTTTTGGTGCCTGCTCTCAGACAACTTTCTGGTTCTGTCTGTAGATTTCCTGTAAGAATGAGCAATTTCTATATAGGTAATTAAAAATAAGCTTGTATCTGTAAAATAGGTAATTACCATTAACTGTTTTTAAGTATTTTATGAAAATATAATTTAAGGTTGTGGAGTTGCATATGGCCATGCTAATCTATTTTTTAATAAATTATCACAGGTACAAGTGACCCGTACGTGAAGTTTAAACTGAATGGCAAAACCCTCTACAAAAGTAAGGTAGTGTACAAGAACCTCAACCCAGTTTGGGATGAAACAGTTGTGCTGCCCATACAGACCCTCGATCAAAAACTCTGGATCAAGGTAAGTTTTGGTCTCAGATTTTTGAAAGTCTGGCCAATATTTTTTTAAGCAATTATTTTCAACTTTAGAAACATATTGATTTTTATTCGCTGTAGCAGCACGGCATAAAACACAATCGAGTTTAAGAACTTCAGCAATTTCAAATTAAAATGCACATATGTCTTTCCCAGATTTTACTTGCATGTTTTGCTTTCTGTCTGCAAAAACCCAAGTTTGAAACAAAACTCCTTGACTGGATCTGTTTAAAGCCATGGAGCTGAATTCTCTCTCTCTCTCTCTTTTTCTCCTCATGCTTGTACAAACTCAGGGAAACCAAGGGCGGTTTCAGGAGCACGTTTTAGGAGTGTAATTTGGCTGGGCTGCACAGAATTATTACCTGGGATGCAGCCGTGACAAGTAGCAAAGCCTTTTCTGGTTATGAGGAACGTTACAGTTACCAGAACCACAAGCTACCAGTTGTGAGCACTAATTGCTAAAACATCTGTAAGCAGAAGTACCTGATTTTTGTGCAGCGTTTCATTATGCTGTCGTGTAGAGTATAAAGGAGCAGGCACAATCCATAGCAGCACACATGTCTCTGTTTACATAATATTAAGAAGATACTTTCAAAATGCTGGTTAAATATTTAGCTAAAAATACAAATTAAAGCGGGGAGATGGAAAGTGATCCCTGAATTATATCTAAGCTTTGATCTTTCAAATACAAAATTGAACTGAAAGGGCTTAAAATATCTGTTCTTTCATCGCCTGGGATAAAACTGGCTTATGATGTGAAAATTGGAAATATTTGTCTTACTTTGCCACCAGGTGTACGATCGTGATTTAACCTCTTCAGACTTCATGGGTTCGGCATCTGTAGCGCTCACTGAACTTGAACTTAATAGGTAACAGTTCATTTAATTAAAGATTATTAATGCAGCTTGGTTGAGAAACAGAGGGGAGTAGTGAAATGCTTTTTTTTCTGGCTCGGAATTTTTCTATTCGTGAAAACTTGTTTTTGATGGAGGAGTGGGGATTTCAGGAGGAATCACTTGATATAAATCTTCTGCACGCGTTTTTATCCGGCGTTACGCACCGGATTCAAATCCCGCCTGGACGGAGCCCAGCTCTGGCACTAAGAATTTCTGTGTGCAGCATTGCTCAGGGAGAGCCACACCAGGACAGTTTATGGAGGTGGGAGAAGGTTTGGGACCTGTCCTCAGCCCCACGGGGTGCCTCTCCCGGGGCTGAGGAGCGTTCTGCCGTTCTGCCAGCGCCCCTTTTCCAGCTCCCCCCACATCCATCCCTGCTGCAGCAGCTGCATCTGGCCCTGATTTAGTGCCGAGGCAAGCCCTGTGCCTTTTGTCTGCTGCTGATGCTGCTTGGGCTCAGTGTGGAGCTGGAAGCCAGGAATTCAAGTTTTAGTTGTTTCTTTTATACTCCCTTGCTGTGCGATGACTTTTTTTTGGGAGGAAACGAGTTCTCCCTGTGTGGGGGGTGTTGTAGCTCCTGTGGCTGTTATATCTGAATTTCTAGAAATGTTAATTTGTCCATGAGATAGTGCCACTAGGTAAATACCAGCATTCCTGTTTTCAGCAAGGGAACAGAGTCATGGTGAGGGATTAAAAGCAGGCAGAATAAATATCTCTGGAGTCAAATACAAACCATTAATATTAGAAGATTCACTTGGATGAGTTTCCCTGTCACTCTTCTCTGTGTAGTGGAGGTAGTAGTAACTTAATTCAGTGTGTACCTGCATATGGGGAGTTATGAGTAGTGAGCAGTGCTATAGGAACACTGTGCTGCATTATTAAAGGAGGAGTGTGTTTTGTCAGAACCAAGAAAGAACTCTCCAGGTTTCCCATTTTAACATTTAAACTCAATATTGGGAATTTCAGACAAGAAGCTGAAATTTGCACAGCTCAGCCTGACCTTTAATAATCAACTCAAGTTAACTGGAGTCAATAAATGCACAACTTTTTTTTTCTTTTCTTTGTTGCCTTGTAGAACTACTGAACAGGTTTTAAAACTGGAAGATCCCAACAGTTTAGAAGATGACATGGGAGTGATTGTATTAAACTTGAGTCTAGCAGTCAAGCAAGGAGACTTCAAGAGAAATGTAAGTGGCTTAGGAAATCAAATTTATAGCTGGAATTTGTAGGGGGGAGAAAAGAGGAGCTGGCATAATCTGATTTACTGGGAAATGCCACCTTTATTTTCATCCTCTGAGACTCAATATTGAAATCGAGATAGAGCATAACTTTAAAAAAAAAAAGCCTTGTATTTAGCTGGGTTAAAGTTGTGTAGACATTTGTAGCTGGATGTTTCTCTCTTGTCACTGTGATGTGCACTGTGGCAGTGCTCTCTGTGCTCTGGGCTTGTGCCCAGCATTGCAATGGGCAGGTTGAAAAAGAGCTATTATATTTCCCTTTTGTTGTTTTTTTGTTTGTTTGTTAAAAAAAAAAAAAAAAACAAACCAACAACAAAAAAAACTTACCCACATGAAATCTTGGAACTGAGCTTGGATGTTAAGATTTAAAGTGCCCAATCCTGTAGAGGAGCACCAGGCTGAGAGGAAGAGGTTGCTTGTAAAATCCTGATCTTCCCACTGACAGTTTCTTCACTGAGTTAATTGAACTTGTCTTCTGATGCAGAAATGTGGTGATTAGTGATGTTAGAAACCCAGAGAAGCTGGGCAGAGACTGGGGACACCATAACTGAAGCTGATAGTTTTTTAAAATTTCAGGTCCTGCACGTGGCTATTTTTGCTTCTGCTTTTAAAGTTTTCTCCTAGTGCTTTATTCAGAGTGTACAGAACACAAATATTGGTGAACTAATCCTGCTCCTGGCCAGCAAGGGGTGGAGAATACCCAAGATCAGGCAATTAACTTGGATTGTCTTAAAAACTAGACCTAGTTTAAAATATGTGTTATACCTATTAAGAGAAAATATTTCTACAAGTTTTCTGCAGAGTCTAGTATGAAACTTGCTGTTTACAGCACATTACTGAATTATAGGTGTGGAATTCCAGCCTGAATGGGATTATTTATAGAAACATAAATGTTTCAAGGGGGTGGAAAGCAAAATGAGAAGAAGCTAATGTGGGATATTTGCTGTTCATATTTATTTTTCATATAGATGCCTTTTTGAGAATTTTAAAGTCTTAATTAATAACAAGGTAGTGATAGTTATTTTTACCTCACTATGTGATTATTTGAAAGCTTAATGGCAATATTTAAAATAATGGTGTATTTGTATATTATGAGATGGCTTTTATTTGGAATGTGAATTCCCCTGTAACTTGTACAAGACAGCATTGTTGCCATGTGTTACTGAATTGCAGGAAGGGGTGAAGCAAAAATATAAAGTTACTTTTAGCAAAAAAGTTAGTTTAGTCAGAAGAACCTCAGGAATTCTAGGATTTTTAGTAAGGCCTGGGCTAAAGTGGACCTAGCCAGTGAAACAAAGCTTATTGGTTTAAATAGCAGCTTTTGGTGCTCTTGGGTGCTTAGTTAACATTCAGAGTGCAGATGATAGAAGAGCTGGTGCACACTGTAATTTTTTTTAAAGACAATGTTTTAAGCCCTCATATTTCAAATGCAGATTGCTCAGCCATTTCCAAAGGAGTCAGAACAGTGAAATAGCTCTGTCCACATTAGCACTTAACAGCAAGATGATTTTTTTACCCCCCTTTTTAAATTAGCTTACTGTAGAACCAGATGGCACCAAAAGTATAAGCCATGTTTCTTACTAATGGCTCTGGGTCTCTCCACTTTTTATTCTCAATTACTTTTTTTTTTTTTATTGCCTCTCTTTTGGTGCAATGCAGGTATTTTGAGTTTGTTGATTCTTATGTTCCATGAGGCAGGAAAGGTAGATGGAGATGCAGTTGTAGATTTAGCCCCCTATTTTGTAATAGGCTTTTCTAGCTCATTTGACAAGCTGCTGTTTGAATTATTTTACTAAACACTTTCCCCATTTTGCTCCTTACCTGTTTCCTTTCCCTGGATTCCCTTTGGTACAATAATGGGGACTCATGAACAGAGATGGTCAAGTCGAAAGAAACGAACTTCATCCAAGGTAATCCACTTTTTTTTTTCCCACTTAAAGAAAATGAAGGTTCCCTCCCAAAATCTGTGCCCTCCTCTGAAACAAACTAAACAAAGGAAAACCCAGAAATGTAGAGGCAACCTGTCACAATGTGATGTCTGTGGTAACCTTTGCTGTTCTGATTTTTCTATTCATCATGATGGGAAATTGCTGTTGTTTTCTAATTGTAGGTTCCATGGTAGTGTCTCGTGGCAAGTGAACTTTAGACTCCATTCACAAAGAGCTGTAGAAAGAGAGGAAAACTTTCTGCACTAAGGAAAGGGGTGTAAATTCAACCAGGATGAAAGGAGCTGTGGAGGGTTTGGGTTGTTTCAGAACACCTGGATGGGGTTGGTGCAGGAGCTGAACGAGGCTCTCCTGGATCCCCCTCTGCCTTTGGGGCTGCCTCTCACCACGGGTGGAATTTTGTGAGGCAGTATTTCTTCTGGTTGCCCCTGTGGGTTTTGAAATTCCTTTTGTTCTTGGAATGGAGGCTGAGCAGGGAGTTTTCATTGCCTCCATTGTAACAGGATTTCCAAGATTTGTGTGCTGCCACATGTCCATGTAACATGCTTCCCTTGGTCTCCTGTAGGATCCCTGCAGGCTTCCATTGCTTTTATATTCCTGTATCATTTTTGCATTAGATTTCAACTTGTTCAGGAAACAGACTGTGGCTTTTTATGTGTTCTGCAAAGCTTTAATTTGCTATTGAGTAAATAACAATGATACAGACACTGCAAGCCCCAGTACTCAGCTTGAGAGCTGTACAGTCTCAATCTCTGAAAAGCAGAATTTGGCTCTTAAGAAGTGTGTTCTCATGATATTTTCCCTCTGTAACTATCGGTTTGTGCCTAAATAAATTGAATCATTAACCTCCTCTTGTTTTATTCATTACAACCGTGGTGTGCTGTGTAGAGGAGCCAACCATCTCAGGTACTGTGCCAGCAAGAATGTTTTTGTCAATGGAAGAAGTGCAAAGCACAGCCTTTGGAGCCCTGATTGCAGGGATATTGCAGTGCTTGGAGCAGAGAGCTGCCAGGAATCCCTGAATGCCACATGATAGGCAGTGATGGAATAACTGAAGGGCTCATCACTTTAGTTTTTAACTAAAATTCTGGAAATTACTGTGCCCTGGCTCGGTCAGTGTTGCTTGATCCCCATATTTCTCACATGCTGGTTGGCTTTGGTATGTGGGAAAGGGAGTCAGGTTTTTAAACTCAGGCTCTTTTTCTTCAGAATAGCCAAAATTCTGTCTTGGCTGCTGGCACTGGAAGTTTTGAGGTGTTTTTTTTTTTTTTTTTTTCGTTTCCCTAGGGTTTTTTTGTTTGGTTTTTCTTTTTCTTTTTATACAATATCTCCTTGCATTTTGTATATTTTTTTACATACATGATTTTGGACCTTTAGCTGCCAGCCTTTCAGCTCTCAAGACTCTGTCTTGTGCCTTAACACCTTTCAAAACAAAATTAAAAGATGCTGAAGCATGGTGCTGATTTAGGAGATATAAAAGTATTGTTTTAAAGGAAAAAAGCTTCAGCCGTGTGCTCTGTTCTGTTCCAGTCACTAGAGGGTAGGAGAGCTTCAGCTCTTCCTAGGGAAGACACAGTTCATGCTCCAGTGTGATCTCTAACGAAAACCTCTGTGACCATCCAAAGGCAGTAAAAAATATTTCCCAGCATGCGCCCGAAAAAATCTGACAAAGCAGTATTTCCTGGTTTATTGATTCTGCTACTGCACTAAAACACTAGTACTGTACATCAATAACCATCTTTAGTTAGGAAACTCTGCTCTGTAGAAGCAGTACTAGCAGTTTGTGGCAGAACATAAAGCCTAGGAAGAAAAATTGTGTGCATGGGGAATATAGGTGTCTAGGGAAGGCACAAGAGGTTATGGAAGAATAGCCAGAGAGTATGATGGGGTAGAAAACAATGGTGCTGGACGAGATAAAGATACAGAAATAAGGAGGGCAGGGGAAATGGAGAGAGCTGTGTAATGGATCCACAAGCTTGTCTGATTTTTGGCTCCTGAGCTGACTCTTGTTGGGTTTTGCAGGAGGAAAACACAGTATACTTTCCATTTGAGCAGCTGAACTGAGACATCTAAATTTCCTTTCTCCAGGTTTAGACAAATAAAAGTTTTCTATTTGAAATAGTTTTCCTGGGATTTTTTTTTTTTTTAAATGTGCTGAACTGCAGCTGACCCCTATTGTAATATTTAGCTTTTCCTCTTCTATAAATACAGGGAAAATGACTTATTTTAAGGATGGACAAAATGAATATAACTTTCACAGCTGTTTTTTAATCTGTATTGCCTACATGAAAGAAATCTGATTATCCTCTAATTTGACCATTTTATGTTGTCTTAATGCAGATTTGGCACATCAGTATCCTAAATGAGTCTTTTCACATTAATCACGGGATTCTTGCTGACTTCCCAAATTTTCCCCAAATGTTGATGGCATGGATACCTGTTGCAGCTCCATGTCAGACTGGCAGCAGGGCTCATGTGGGCTGTTGTGGATGCTGTACTCTCTTCATGTGTGTTCTCTGAGCTCCCTTGCTTTTTGAAGAAAGAGCTGCATTTCAGACAACTGTGTCAGCACAGGATCTCCTGTCCAGCTCCAGTAGCCTCATGGTCATTACAGGAAGGATTCCAGCAACTCAGTATGGTGTTTTAAATCATTTTGGAGCAAGAGCTGTTGAGCTGCATGATTTAGGTATCTCTTGATTATTACACAGTATATATTTTTCACTGCTGCTGGAAGGGAATCGTTGCATATTTGGGTGGATTCCCAAGACATGGGCAGCACATTCAGATCCCTCATTTTTCAGGGGAGCTGAGAACAGCATTGTCCTCACTGGGAGCTGTTTTCAAGAGTGTGGCCTTCTTCTTTTCCTGGTGGAGGGTGACATTGCAGAGAGAAGAGGATGCTATTAGGCAGCATTAATATATTCACTCATATCTGTGTATTGGCAAGCTCTCCCCTCTGTTCTGCTTTCCTTTCTGGGGCACAGAGGGAGTTGGTAGCTCTCTGCTGGAGCCCAGCATGCTGATGCTCAGTCCCCTTGTTTGTCCCGGGTGGCTTGAGTCTCACCCTGAGTGCCCTGCACGCTATTTCCAGCATTTGTACAGCTGAATAACCTTTAAGTGTTGAACATCCAGGAGGCAGATAAGCAGGTCTGCTTGGGGTGGGTTGACCTGCAGCAGCTCAGTCCTGAAACAAAAGCGACAGAATTGCCACCTTGCTAGCCGAAACTGATTGAATAAATTGGCTGAAGGGCTGACCGGGCCCAGGGGCTCCTCAAGCATCTCATCGCAGGGGAAAATCCCTCACTCTCATTTTTTTTTTTTTTTGTTCTCCTGTGTGGGCTGTTAGGTTTCATTTTTGTCTGCCTCATTGTGCTTGCTCTGTCCCCCAGTCCCCGTGGGCAGTGCAGCTCTGCGGGGACTCGCTCGCCACAGGTCACAGCTCGTGGTGCCAATCTCGTGTTGGTTCACTTGCCTTTCCCGCTGCCCTCTCCTCCTTCCCAAGGGGAATCTGCCTCTGCAGAAATGCTTTCCCTGCCTAATGAGGAGAGGTCCTAAGAGTCCTCCTATTTGTGTGTTGTTGTTTTCTCAAATGGCAAATTACGTGGCCCAGTTTTGACGTTGACCTCTTCACAGGGATTGCAGCAGGATTTCTGTTGTCCTGTCTCATCCTTTTAAATGAAAGATGGGAGAGATGGGCTCACTTCACACTTGGCCACCTCGCCGTGTCATTTAAATGTACAATTTTTCTACATCTCTTTATTGCTTCAAAAACAAGTTTGAACTTGGGGCATGTATGTGTGTGTCAGGAAAAGAGACAGATCTGAAAGCAGCCCTGATGCACCAGAGGGGATTTGCTGGGTGCCTATAGAGGGAGATTATAGACAAATGGAGTTATCAGGGAGACTGGAGCTCCTAAAGGATTTTGTGAAGCTGGGTCAATGAGCCGGTTCTTTCCCCTCCAAAGCTCTGTCATTCTTGCTCAGCTCCTGTATTTGGCTCTGTGAAGGCAGCCCACCTGCTCATTGTTCTTTTTTAAACCAGTACCAGAAAGTGATAAAAAATTGAATGTTGATATGAGAAACTTTTATATTAATTTTGAAACCAGGAGCAAGATTTTGAGAGTGATGATGTGAACACTGATTTTTAATTTTTCTTTTTAGAGCTGTGGGAATTTTTTTGGGCAAATGTCCTTTCTAAGCAGTTGGGAGAAGAACCATCTTCTGGTCCTTTTGTGGCAGGGTTCTGCTCTATGACCAGGTCATACTTTTGCTTCAGAGATTGCTCATTACTTATCTGATAAGTTACACTCCCAAAATCTGCAGTGGACATGGGTTCTTAGACTTATAAAACATCTAATTTGTTTTAAGGAATAAGGATCTCTGGATATTTTTGTGCTTATTGTCTGTTTTTGGGTTTTTTTTTTTTTTGGCTGGCTTGTTTGAGGGATGTCTTCAGTTCCAGTTTTTATCCATTTTACAGCAATGAACTGCTCATAAAGGTTACTGCTTATTTGCCCACGGAGCCCAGCCAAAATCAGAGCTCTGTCTAGAGACAACCCTCAAATTCTGGTCTCAAGGCTACCTTGATTTCAGAAATGATGAAGGGAAGGAATAAGCAAGCTTACCCAATGCCTTGTGCCTGGGACACGTGCCAGCTTCCATCATAAATCATGTATTTCTTAATTTCCAGCCCTGTAGCCTGATCCCAGCTTCAGCCAACTTTTCTGTACCTGTGCAAGGCACCTTTACTTAGGCCTGGGATGTAGCCAGAGTGTGAGCAGAAAGCTTACAGGAAAATATAGCAGGAGAGGCCTGAGGGAGCTGGCATTCAGTGTGGGAGCCCAGCTGGAAAGGGCTCAGGTTCAGCAGGGAGGAGCTGCAGCACCCGAGGCATCAGTAGCCTGGGAGGTAACAGCAAAGGGAAGAGCTGAATAGATAAAACACTTCAAAATTGTCAATGATTAAGCAGTTATGTCCTCATTTTCTGGCCAGTATGGACCAGGGCTTTGGCTTTTCTGGTCTTGTCATGAAGGCAGGTTAGGGTGGTGGCTGGAGGCAGGGGAGAGTGTTTGGAGTGGTTTGTTGGACTAATGGCTGTGCTCTGCTCTGCAGTAGTTCTGCCAGCTCAGAGGGAGGCTGTGAAGTTTAATCAATTAGCTCTGTGTAAATCAGTTTGAAATGAGTAGGTGTGGGGTATCAGAGAGGAGGTAAGACGTCTAAAATAAATAAAGCAATATCATTTTCTTGTCACCTGGGAGGCATTTTCCATAGTGCAGGCTTCCCTAGGCAGCACTAAAGTTGACTCATTGAAGGCCTGGGTCTGTGGGTCTAGCACACATCTGATTTTCCCCAGACGTGCTTCCTTCCAGAAACAGAGAGTGGAATCTGAGACACTGCCTATTTCACTGGGGTTTCCATCAGGGTGGTCAGAGGAACAGCCTGCCAAGTACCTGGGGAGGCTGGAGAGGTGGCCACAGAGCAAGTACAGAGGGGCTCTTTGGTGCTAGAGGTGCAGGAAATGTGCCAGACCTGCTGAGTAGACTCTGTGGGGGCCACCTGGGCATGTGCAGGAAATCCAGAGCATTCCTCTTGCGCTGTGCCTTGCAGGGCTGTAACGCAAGCAGCTCAGTTTGTGCCATGGCAGGGCTGGGCTGGGAGAGGTGGGGAGCTGGGGGAGCCTGTGTGGAGCTGCTGCAGCTCAGCACCGTGCCCTGGACCACTTGCAAACCTCCAGTCTGCAGAGGGATGCTCTCAGGTGATGCTGGATCTCATGCAGCCCTGTGAGCTGGAGGCCAGCACAGCCCTCCTGTGCAGCTGCACAGCCAGAGGGGGGGAGCACGAGGCTGCTTGCTTGGGGCCACCTGTTTTGGGAGGTCAGGGTTGGTGCATTGCAATGTGTTCCAGTAATGCTGAGTGCAGGTGCTGATTTTTCTGGGGCTGTGTGGGATCCAGGATGGTTTGGGTACCTCCCAGCAGTGCTTTGAACTGTCAAGTCAGCAGCTACAAGGGTGGGGTTATGTGTGCTGTAGAGCTGGGGTAGGAAGGTCCCCAGTGCTGAGTGATCCCTAAAATACTGGCCTGGATGAAAAAAAGGATAGAATCCAAGTTTGATTTGAAAACTGAGTGATAACAACTGTCTTTTGTGTTCAGCCTGGAAGCTTTGAAGAGAGCTGGATGCTTTGTTTTTAAAAGAAATTGTAACGTGGATAATAAACTTCATCTGTTTGTTTTTTGTTTTTTTTTTAAATTTTTTTTTTTTTTTTGTGAACTAACATCAAATACCTCTTCCTCCTCCTAGGAAGGAGCAGGAGGGGGAGGGAAAATCCTTGCTCCTAAAGCAGCGAGTACATCACATCAAACATGACTATGTTAAATACTAAAATGTTCAAAGTACGAGCGAGATAGATAAAGGCTTTGATGGGAAGTGGATATTTCCCAGGGACATTACAAGCAATAATCCAGATGTTCTGGTGTAATGCAATGAGTGTCCATGGATAGATGGGGAGCTCAAGCCAAGCAGCGCCTGCTGTAGGCCTTAGCCCTCCACTCCCATGCTGTTACGCCATATGGAAGCAATCTCCAGGCCCCCTTAATAGCCAGCTTTGGATTCCATTTTCACAGGGCTCATAGAGCTAAGTGGAGCTGTTTTATGGACAAGTTAGATAGAAGCCTTTCCAAGATAAACATCCAATTCGAAATTAGGACATACCAAGCTGCAAAATTATTTTAGGGCATATTTCATGGAAGCACTGCCATTTTTCTAAGGCGATTGCCAGACTGTAGAATGCCCTTTGATCCCTTGTGGACATTACTCCCTTTTTTATAAAAAGGATTTTGAAATAGTTGCAGTGTTTAGGGAGGAGTATATCTGCTGGGACTTTGAAGTATGTCCATGGGAACAGTCATGCTTTAGCTTTTTGGCCCAAAAGACGAACTTTAAAAAAAAAAAAAAAAGAGAAAAGAAATTACATTGCAGCTGGATTTATGAATCAAAATCTCGTTTTCTTTTTAAAGGTAGGAATTTTTACCCAATGTGCCAGGAAAGCCAAACGGGGTGTTTAAATAGAAGTATATTAATATGCCTGTGGGATTCAGAATTCGGTATTTTAACCAGTAAAAAGCAAGTAAAAAATTTGTGAGTTCACCACCTATGATTTAAGAATTTTGTTGCCGGGTAATTGATCCATAAAAAGTAATCTTCAGACACCAGGTGCTTTTGCAATCGTTTTATTTAGCAACAACATTTCTTACTTGCTTTTAAAGCTAACACGTCCTGTTTTAAAGTGACTTGTGAAATCTTCTCCTCCGTCTTGCTCCCACCTGTACATGACATGATTGAAGCTCCAAAGTGTGGCGAGTTAAAAGTTGCTTCAGGAGAATAAAATATGGCAGGATTTTTACTGCGGGAAGAAGAGTGTAGCCTTGAGTTTTAATGTTTCCAGCTCACTCCCCCCAAAAATAAAGGCCTATTTAATCATCCTCTGTCCAATAAAATATTGCCAGTTAGCAAACTGTTAGCGCAGCCCTGCCGCCCAGGATGAAGCTGGGGAGGTAACAAATGTGGCTACCAGGTAACCATAACTTCAGATAAAGAGCCTGGTGGTGTCAGTGGTTTTTCAGCAGGCATCAGTATTTTTGATTCGTGGGCTCAGTTTCTGGAAGCAGGAGCGGCAAAGGCAGCGGGCAAAGAGCGAAGGCGGGTGGCTGAGTGATGGAGGAGGTGGAAGATGCTGCTCAGCCTTTCACCTGGCTGTGGGCTTTATGACCCTGGGCTGCCTCCCCAGAAAGGACAGACCCACGTTTTATGGATGTAGCTGGAGATGTTTTAAGAGTTTACTTTAGTTTCTCCCTTGCTCCGTTCCCCATTGCTTTCCTGTGCTTTTCCCTGAGCCAAGGTACCAGATTGCTCTCAGTGCATGAGGTCTGCTCTTGCCAGAGCTCAGCCAGGGTAGCTGAAGGCGACTTCTCTGGTGGTTGAAGCAAATCCTGCTGATTTTGCTGTGACATTGAGCGTCGTCCCTTCTCAGGGACCATAGTATCCACAGCCTTCCATACTGCTGACCCTTAGGGAAGCATGGTGCCTCTGCCACTCCTGCTGTGCTTTCACAGCACACTTAACGTGAGCATGAAGATGTGTTTGGGTCCTGAAACATTTCGTGTTGGTGCTTGCTTTGCAGTCGAGTTTCACGCGGAGCATGCGGCTCTCGGAGTCTCTGCGCAAGAACCAGCTGTGGAACGGGCTGGTCACCATCACCCTCTTGGAGGGGAAGAACATGCCCAGAGGGGGCTTGGCAGAGATCTTCATTCTCCTCAAACTGGGAGATCAAAGATACAAGAGCAAGGTAAGTATTAAGGATTTCCTTAAGTTGTCTGAGGTCAGTAGGGTGCTTCTCTTTTGGTGGTGCTGCCTCAGATGGAACTATTCTTGATGCTCTTTTAGATAAGTGAGTTCAACACCAGGAAACAAGACCAGAAGCATTAACATTTCGCTGTTTTGATACCAGTAGAGAAAGAGCAAGTTAGGAATATTGTGTGCTATCAGTGCTTTGTGCATTTAACATAATCATCATGTCGATGAATGTTTGAAATGAATAGGAAATGAAATAAAGCTACATCCATCACACATGTGTTTTGTTCTCTGCCAATACAGAAGTTGGGCTTGCAGTGTTAGATCTGCTGGAAAAGTAGATCTGAAATGGTTTCCAGTGCAGGGGAATTATTACTCTTTTAAAGTACTTTTCTTGAAAAATATGTTACATATTGCAAAGCCTGCCCTCCAAACAGATAAAATGTTCTGTGGTTTTGATATTATTTTTTATTCTTCTAGGCTGTGTTTATCTGTATACAGTTCAGTTATATAAGAATCTAAGAAATGAATGGGGTTCCCAAGGATACACATTTCATCTGGAAAGTCTAATAAGAAAGGCTATAATTAAAATAATACTCTTTTGAGGGAGCAAGAGCTCTGCATGTCATGAACTGGAAGTGCAGAGGAGGAGAAAACAAACCTCCTCCTGTACAAAATGTACAGAGCAAGTTCACAGAACATAACATTTGGACGTAGGCGCGTTTGAAACCTGCACTCTGTCCCTCAAACCAAGGTCACGATATGCTTTTTATTTAGAAAAGTAGTTTTGAAAAATAACAAATGGTTTAGTTACTTTAGAATAAATAGATGTTATTCCCATTACAGTCCCTTTTCATGTGTCTCTTTAATGGCTAAAGAGATAGATGTGTTGTGAATCTGCAAGGCTGAGCTGTTTGCTTAGCACAGAGGGTGAAAAAATACTGCTCTGGGTTCCTTAATTAATTCAAACCTGTTTCCAGGTGATTGCCCTCAAAAGGGTTATTCCTGATTTTTTCTAGTATGTGATGGTGGATGATGACCACAGTCCATTGCAAGTGGAGCTGGTGGGGTCTACCTTGTAGTTCCAAATTTTGCCAGCCATTCATTCAGATAACAACTGTATATTTATTTTATTGAGAGGGAGGAAAGAGAATATTTCAGAAGATGAGACTATATGTGATGGGCTGGGGAGCTTTGGTTGGAATGACATTAGTACTTGATGCTCTAACATCCAGCCTTGTTCTGTGGAATTGATTTATTTTTTTCTTTTTGATTTACTGTGAAAATAAGTACTGTTTAAGAAAAGTAAATATTATAACTGCATGTTTTCTAGACACTGTGTAAGAGTGCAAATCCTCAGTGGAGGGAACAGTTTGATTTTCACTACTTCTCTGACAGGAAGGATATGTTGGACATTGAGGTGTGGAGAAAGGATAACAAAAAGCATGAGGAGCTTTTGGGAACGTAAGTTGAGTTTGAGTTAGACTTTATTTTTTTTTGGGGGGGAGTGGGGTGGAGAATGAGCTAAGTACAAAAAATAAAGTGATTTTGACTATTTTTTTTTTTAACTGAACAGTTTATTTTCATTACCAGCATCATAATGTATTTTTCTGTCCTTATTACAGTCATGTCCAGGTTATGTTTACATCATGTTTATTAAACAATTGAAAGGTAATTGATTAGCCAAAATCTGAATTCAGAGACACCCAAGCTGCCTCTAAAACCTGAAACACTGTGGGAGCTCAGTGGCATCAGGTGGCAGAATTTTTCTGTATTTTTGTGGTGAAATTGGCTCCACATCTTTATATGCTCTGCTGGTGCCAACCCAGGGATTTTGTGCTCCTTTTGAGAGTGGTCTCTCTTTTTTTCTGTTTGCACTTTGATGTTGTGTTCTTCTAAGACTCTTTAATTCCATCCCACTCTATCTGAAGTTGTACAGTGTTGGTTTCTTAGTAGTGCCTCTCTCTTCCTTGCTTTGGCTTTCAGCATTGTCCTGTGGACCCATCTCCCCAAAAACATCTGTGCTTTGGGTACATGCAGCAGCACCAAGAGCCATTCCCTTCACTGGACACCCTCCTTGCTCTGTCCATGCTCCTCTGCTGGCAGGACTCTCAATTTCCTGAGGGTGGGAACCCTGCCTGCATTTGTTTGCTGCTCTCACCTGGCCAGGGTTTCACAATGTGCTGACTAAATAACAGTAACTCATAAGAACATTCTCTTACTTTAGGCATTCAAATAGTTTGAGACTATTCACTGAGAAGAACAATGCCCTTTGGCTCTACAAATGTTTGTGGTTTTGCAGAGCAGGAAATTCTTTCTGGCTGAGTGCTGTTGCTCATCACATGGAGAAGTGGCTGAAGATGAATCTGTTCCTTCCATTCTCACAGTTACTTCCATTACTTCTGATATTCTGTTTAGAGTTAGGAAATAAAGCAGTGTTTGCAGCTTGCCTCAAGTCAGTCTCTGATGCTGAAGGAATTCTTCCTTAGGTTTATCCTCTTTATTCTTATTTTTTCTAAGCTTTTTCTTTTTCATCCCCCACTTTTTCTTTCCCTACTGGTTTCTGGCAGGTGGTGTTCAGTGTGGCAAAAGCTATCAGAGAAATGCTTATTCTGTTCAGCACTGGCAGGGTCTGTGTGGTAGATTTACCTTAAAGTAAAGGTAAATCTTCCAGGGTAAATCCCTGGAAGTGCTCAAGGCCAGGTTGGATGGGACCCTGAACAGCCTGGTCTAATGGAAGGTGTACCTGCCTGTGGCAGGGGGGTTGGAACAAGATGATCTTTAAGATCCCTTCCAACCCAAACAATTCCTGTGTTTCGATGTTTAAAATTATTTTTGATGTCTGTGTGGAGAAAAAAAATTTTGCTTTTGTTGTCTTAAGCACAGCAAATTGGCTGTAGCATCGAAACAGGAAAAAATACACTAATTTTTGAAGAGCAAGAATGGATAAACACCAAGTGCATAATAACAGGTATTGTTTTTACAGTGTAGAAACTTTTTGACACCCTATAAATAATATTTTATGAAGGGTTCAGATGCAGTCTAATCTGGAAAAGGATTCTTTTGGAAAAACAGCATTATGAGGTGCCATGTTTATTGTCTCCATGATTTCCAAGTTGAGTTTTGAGATTTCTGGATTTCACAATATCATTGTAAGAAATATTCTTTAGTAAAATGTCTGTGGGTTATATTCGGTCATTACACACTGCAGCCAGCTGCCCTCAAATAATTTGCATGGCTTTAAGGAAAAAGCAAAATTTTCTGGATCTGACTTAATAATTTTGTGGTCAATTTATGAATAGAGTTAGAATTCATTATGGTCTCTTCTAGCCTGTTCAACCTCCAGCTGTGTTGATTAAACCTTTAAATATATGCATGTTTTTAATATTTAACTGAAGCTGGAGGTGCTCACAGTGGAGTCAAATCTGATAATCCTGACTGCAGAACTTTTGTGGCACAGAGACTCCTGTTAATTCCTTCAGACCCAGGGTTTCAGATAGTAAGAATGCCTTAAGACTCCAGAATACAGTTCTTCTCCCAGGCATAATTTGTTTTCAAGGTAAAATATTGTTCTTGAAATAGGACCTGAAGTGTCTGTGGAGAGCATGGAACATGTAGAATAAGGAATGCCTTGGACCTCTGGTGCTGAACACAAACACCTGGGGTGCTTGTCTGCTTCTGAATTAGTGAGGAAACATTTCATGTCACCCTTCTATCACAAAACAAACCCTCACTGTCAGTGCACATCACCAGCTAAATTATTACATTCAGCCTACCTGCAGTCTCCTTAGAGTTTCAGCTGGGTCCAATTTCTCTTCCTCACTTAAAATCCCTCAGCTTTGAGTGGTTCAGCTGCAGGCTCTGACACTGAGGGCTGCCTGCATTTTGGTGCTGGATGAAATAATCCCTCTATTTAGTCTGCACAGGACTGTTAGTAACGTTTATGGAGTGCTTTTTGTGTCCTCTGGGATAAGAGGCATGCCATAAACAGGAGACAATATTAATGTATATGAATAAACAAAGGTGTTAACGTGTGCAGAATTTGTCCAGGCAGAGTTAAATTGTTTGTGCCAGGTTGTTAGAGAGTGTTTCTGCATTAGGGGATATGTTCTGGGAAAAGAGGTGCTGCAGAATGTTGGAGGGTTTTCCTTCACATATTTACCTCAAAAAAAAGATTTTACAAAAATTGCTAAACTTAAGACAGTGAGCTCTGAGACTGGAGTGCATCCAATATCTTTATGATGAATGCCTCCAGGAAACTGTCTTTGCAATAAGAAACAACCTGTGTTTTAAAGGCTGTGCTGTTGAGATGGAGCAGTAAAATCCCCATTATGTCTGCAACCAAAACCTTCTCTTAAATCTCACTAGGCTGTAGGATGAGTCAGAAAAAAACAAAATTTGTCCATTGAATAAGTAATAATAAAATCTTACTAATTGCTTCCCTGACACCTGTGACATTTGAAATTTCAAGTATTAATCATAGATACATCTTTCTGTACTCTGATGATTCTGATCTCTTTTGTGAAGGGCTTTCAAGAGGTCTGCAGGGTGTAAAGTGGCACTGTTGTGTACAGATGTTTTTATATGCATCTATATATATTTAAAGATTCCTGTCATAATTTGATTAACTATGAGTGGGAAAATAAAATGCAACAACATGGCTATTAAAAAGCTAACCTCAGCACCTTTTAGTGGAATTTTAACATGTGATTCCCTGATAAATATTTTAATCCCAAATTTACTGTGTACTGTTCTCAAGCACTATTTCTCTGCAAAATTAATAAAAAACAGGGGAAAAGAAGCTACAGGTGAGGGCTTTAAATCAGAAGAAAAATCTTAAATGAAAAGCTGTGCTGACTGGGACTAATACAGATTGTAGACCTCAATACTGATCAAGAGGAGGAAAGAAAGCATTTAATTAATCGTGGTTAAAAGAAATAAAAGTGATACACCTGTATGCACAATGCATTCTTAACTTACAGAGCTGCAGCCCCTGTAGATTGTGCATGTAGCTACTTGTGTGAAAAATTAGGTCTGAATTTAATATGTAGCATAGTGACAGATGACAACAAGCAGAGCTATTCCATGCTAAAATGGGATTACTGTCGAGAATTTAACTCAGGAGATCATTTGTATCACCTAAAATACAAATGTTCTGAGAGTTTTGCCCTTTGCATTCAGAGCAGGTGACTTTTAAACAAAAGTGGATTACCTCCATTAGTTTGATTCTGTGCCCATCACAATAGTCTCTTACCACTTTCCTGTGAAATAATTATCTGTAATTAGATCTTGCAGATAGAAAGCTGAGAAAGAAGGAAAGGAGGAGTTTCTGTTTCAAGAGAATGAGGGAAGTAGTTTGGAAATCATTAGACTCGTTTTAATAGTGTAGAAGTGTTAGTGTGGAAATTGCTGAATTTATATAGTAAATTGAATGTCTAATAGTTTTACCAAGCTGCATTCTCTGCAGTCTGATCAATTATGTTGTATAACCTAAATGAGACAGATTGTCTTTTTTTTGTTTTTTCTTAAGTCTTTTGCCAGTGCAAATGTGGATTTTTTTTTTTTTCAGCTCCTCACAAGAAAATACAGGCATACCTTGAGTGAACACAGATGTTTTAAGGAAAGTTAGTTTGCACAGAAATCAGACATGATTTGAGGAAGAAATACTTACACTCCACCTCCTGCTGTTTTCCCCTCCACATGTGCATCCCTCCAACCCCCACACCCTTATGCTCCATCTTTTCTTTGACCTTGTGCAAATCAAGTTCTTTTAAGAACAGAAACTATTCCAATTTGCCAAAACAAAATCGAATTATATTTAACTTTGACATATGATGGAGTTTGAGGTTATCTATTGGTGGGAGATGCAGTGTTGTCTGAAAAAGTTGTGTTTTATGTCTTACTCCATGGAAAGTTTTAAACATAAAAAGCAACTGCAGCTTTTCCCAGTTGTGGATTTTGTTGAGTGGGTGGTGTATGAAATGCTGATGTGGGAGACATGGCCTGTGTTGCCAGCTGAACCACACACCAGCTGGGTGACCTTGAGATTTCCCCTCTCCTTCCTTCAGTTTCTGCATCTAGGAAAAAAAAACCCAAAACAACAACAAAATCCTAAACTGTAGGATAAGGATACATCCCCCCTTTTGTGCTGATACCCAAAGTATCACTGGAACTGCTGCAGTCTGAGACACAGCAGTGTTAATGCAGCCAAGGTGAAGCTGACCTCCAGTGTGGAAGTGATAAGGGCTTTTTCTCAGAAAGAAATAAGGTCTTTTTTTTCTCTCTTTGTTGTTGTTTTGTTTTCCTTCCTGCTGTAACTTTTCCTGTCATATTTTTCTGAAGAGTCTAGGCGAAGCAATGAGCTTTAAATGCAACCTCTCACACTTGGAAATGGTGTTGAGAGGCAGCCCACGCCGAGCCTTGGTACTCTGCCTGGTTTATTTTCCTTCCCTTTCAAAGCTCTTGAAAGCAGTTAATAAGAGTAAACTTGAAACCTGTTGTACCTCCAGAGCAGTGGAGAGAAAAGAGCACACTTAAGGCAAAGTCATTCCCGTTGATTGTGGTCAGAGGAGGCTTAAGGAGTTGTGTTTTAGTACAGTGAGCTACTGGACAGCTTAGAAACTCTTCAGAGCCGTGGCTTTTACTTCATAACACGGCTTCTTGGGTTCTCAGGCTGAAATGTTTTGAGATTTTTTTTTTCTTTTTTTTTTTTTTTCACCCCCTTTAGCATTACAGAAAATAGGCTGTTAAGAAGCGGAAAGCGTGCAATTTATAGCAGATGGGCATAAACTGCTCCAGCTCTACTACTGGAATGGGATCAATCAGGAACACTACATGCACCATTTACCCAGAAGAAACCCACCTGGGGGAACCCTGTGGAATTTTAGCCTATTAAGACAACACCTTAACAAGTTTAGTTTAAATAAAAACTTGTCGGCAGGCATTAAGTGAAGCAAAACCCCTCACTCTCCATCATCCACTGCCTGTCCCTGTGAGGAATGTTCCTCCTCTTGTAGTGTGGCAGCAAACCTTCTCTTTATTTTATTTGTTTTGTTTTGATTTGTTTCTTTTTTTAAACTCTTTTTTCATCTGTAACTTTTGTTCAACCTGTTCTCACAAGCCAAGCTCCACAGAGGTTCAAGGAAGTTCCACTCCATTTACTGGACTTCTAAATAGAAATCATTTAGCTGAGCCAAGTGATTAGACTTTTTGTTGCATTGATCCACTCCCTTCGTGTGTTGCTGTCTGCTTGGTGATCTCCCTGCTTTAGCCCATACTCATATTTTATTGTTGTCTTTTTATGAATGTTTCTCTTTTATCCTCTTCATTTTTATTTTTGGGGGAAGCATCAGGTTAATGATACATATTATGTGCAAGGAGTGGGTGGGGGGCACTTTTAAGGCAATCCTTCCCTTTGGGAAATATAACAGTACACTGAAAATGTAGCTGTAGTAAAGCTTGTAAAAGAGATTGGGGCATACAGTATAATGTAGCATAAAATGGAGTATGTGACTTTAAAGAAGTGAATCTATTTTAGGCTAATGTTTTAAATTTTGCATTTTCCCCTTTTCCCCCAGGTGAAATAAAATTGTGTTTCAAATCCATCACAAAACACTGGGGGATTTTAGAGGGGAAGTGAGGCAGGCCAGAGTTGTTTTCCTCCTGTACTTGCAGCCCAAACCTTTTACCTTTGCTTATCAGTAGACAGACCAGAAGGCAAAATCTGACAGTAAGTGCAATAGAATCTGCCAGATTGGTTTCCCATGTTTAATTTTGGGATGATTTTTTTTTCATCACTCTTTCTATCCTGAAGAAACAATAAGTTTTGGTGCCTGCTTATTGCTGAAATCAATATAAATGTTGCTTTCTTATTGTTTTCAACCAACTCCTTTTCCTTATTAACCCTTGGCAATGTCCTTCCAGATGCCACGTTGACATTACTGCCCTGCCAACAAAGCAGACCAACTGCTTGGAGCTGCCTCTGGAAAAGCATCCAGGGTCCCTGCTGATGCTGATTGCTGTTGCCCCATGTGCAGGAGTGTCCATCTCTGATCTGTGTGTCTGTCCTTTGGCAGACCCCAATGAACGGCAACAGATTTCTCAGCGTTATGTGAGTTTGTCTTTCTTTTCTTTATTTTTTTTTTTCGTTTGACATAGTCAAAATTGCAGAAAAAAATTTCTTCAGTCATAATAACACGCCCCCTACAAAGAAAACTATTTAATGGAGTAGTTGCATTTTGAATGATGAGGAGATTGGCAGGGCAGACTGACCCAAGCAATTTGGCTGTTTGTATTTGTTGAGTTTAAACTAATGCTGTTCTTTGGAAACTTGTATTGTATTAGGAGATTATCATGGGGAATGAGACACTGAATATCATGAAGAGATAATAATATACCTAACTTTATTCTCTCCTTTGGGGAGGTTATTTTCTGCACTTTCAAATGTTGGGAGATAAAGCTTTGACGCTTCCACATCCTCAAAAGCTGGTCAGGAAGGAATAAGTGTATCTCAAGTTGTGCCAGGGGAGGTTTAGATTGGATATTAGGAAGCATTTCTTCACCAAAAGGGTTTTCAACACTGGAACAGGCTGCCCAGGGAAGTGGTTGAGTCATCAGTGCTGGAGGTATTTAAAAGAGGGGTAGATGTAGCTTTTAGGGTTTAGTGATGGGCATGGCAGCACTGATTAATTGTTGAACCTGATGATATTAGAGGTTATTTCCAACCTAACTGATTCTGTGGCAAGTTATTTAGTGGTCCAATAGTCTCTGTTTCTCACTGAATTACAAGCAAAATACATCTTTGCACTTTTCTCCTTGCAGTGTATAAAGAATTCCTTTCGGGACATAAAGGACATTGGCTTCTTACAAGTCAAAGTTTTAAAAGCAGTGGACCTGATGGCAGCAGATTTTTCAGGTATTTTATTTCTGTTTTGCAGCATATGATGCTATAATATATTGCAAATGATAGACTTTGTGCAGTACTGTCAGTTGATCAAGGAAAAGTAAATCATCCCATCATCTCTCCAGCACTGAAACCTGCCTGGGGAGCTGAGATACCAAATGACTTTGACTGCCTAAAGTATGTGGGAAGGTCCAGTGCATGGAGATCTTAATTTCCCATTAGACCTGAGCAATCTGACAGATAAATTTACAACAGCACGTCATGCTAAGTGTTTTTTCCATCAGGAATATGTAAAATAAGTGTTGATACAAAACGGTGGTGCCTGCAAAGCACCTGCAAAGCAAAGCCTCTCCATCTTCTATCAGGTGCCTTGTGAGTTTGGAGCAGGACTGGAAGATTTTGGGGTGTCTGACGTGGTGCTGGGTGTGTGGGTTTGGGGGATGCTGCAGGCTGTCACCTGAAAGAGAAAACTTGTCAGCAATGGGGTTGCCAGTGTGATGCTTTCTCTTAGAGCTTATATGAGGCTTCAGTTTGGGATGACCTTTTGGTGGTCTTACTCCATGAAAAGTATGGATTTTCCACTGAGCTGTTCCTCAGGTTGTGCTTGGTCCTGACAGCAGTGGGCACTAACACCTTTTAAAACCACAACTTTATATTGCACCTCTGGGGAAAGTCTAGGAGGTTGATACTTCTCTGTAGCGACTGCCTGGATATTATTATTTTTATTATCATCTTCTCCAGGATTCTGGAGACCTTTTAATTCCCCTCTCTATCTCACAGCAGCTCATAATTCACAGGCACAGCATTGTGTGTTGTGTATTTGCTGACACAGTCATTTTTTTAAGATAACTTGTTGATAAAAGCAGGAAAGATGGTAGAGAGAAAACATTCTTGCCCCATTCCCTTGTATTTGTTACATAAGAGAATGCTGCTCCTAAGAAAAGGAGCAAAGGAGAAAGCCCATGATTAATCATGGAACTGTTTTAGGGCTATTTTCAATTCATTGCTTAACCCTGAATTGGAAAAAAAAAGTTTGCTCCAGTGAGCAGTACTTTAAAGAACTGAAAAACTTAATTTAAAAAAAACCCAAACCAAAGCAAAACCTGTCAATAATGAAAGGTAACATGTAAAGAAATCCATACCTAAATTGACATAATGTATAGGTCCATATGGAATTAGGATGTAACTGTACCTTGCTGACTAATTTAATTTAATAAGTGTAGCACAGCAGAGCAGCCCCAGTGCCAAAAGTGCCATATAGAAATATGTGAGGTTTTAATATAGACAGAATTCATGGAAAGAGCTGAGCCCAGAAGGTTATTTACCCTCTGGAAAACTTTGCTGATGCTAAAGCAGTTGCATCAGTGATGGATTTGGCCCCCTCTCCCTCAGTACTCAAACAGGAGCATGTGGGTGGATAATGAACATTGGAAGAGACACGCAGGTTCTTGATTCTGCAATTCAAAGACTTTTCAGATAGAGTATGTGACACACATTCCTTGTGCATAGCACAGAATGAAATTCTGCTTAAGTAAAAGGTTACTCAGTCTGTCATTATATTCAAAATAACCCAGGCTTTGAGCCTGATTCATGAAGCAAATGACAAATTGTTTTTCAATGGCAGTGCTGAAAATATCCTAGTATTATGCTGTAATAGACCCACCAAATTGCAAAAGGATGCAGCCATTTTAGGTAAAAATAGCATAATTTCTGATCATGAAATGAGAGACATAAAGATTAATTATCTGTTCTGAGCCATTCATAAATGATTAGTGCAGCAATTATGGGCTTCCATAATAGAGCCCTCCTAGAGCAGTGCCATATTTCCTGCATTGCCAAGGAGACTGCTCAGATTTATTGTTATTGATAAAAGTAAATTCAGAGTCCCAGCTAAAAATCTAATAAAGGGAAAATCGCAGAGGGAATCAGAGGTACAAAGATTTCCAAGGGTTAATAGAGGAGCAGTGTGAGCAGGTAGTGTCCCCTCCCTGTCCCTTCCCATGGCAGTCAGGAGTCTGAAATCCCCCAAGTCCTGCAGAGCAGTGGGCTTGGTGAGTGTAATGCCACCTTATACCTTATTCCCGCAGCAAAGATTGGGTTTTGGTGTGATTGGGGTTTCTGTCAGTTGCTTGTATATTATCATCAATAGATTTTAATTGCAAGTTTTTAGCCTGCTGTAATAATAGTGATCAGAAAACACACACTGTCTGCTTTGGTTTTGAACACTGTTTTGAAAATCCATATTTTACACTTGGACATAAATTTTTGGGCTGGTGTCCAGGCAGCTGTATCATATATGTAGAAGCTCTTCAGCCACAGCTAGCCCAGTTTGAGCCTTCCATACTTTTATATTCCTAGATAATAGTTCTGTTGACGTGGAAATGACTTTTTCTGCTTTGTTGGATGTTTTCTGTGTACGCATGAGAGTTCTTCTCAAACACTGCATTTGCTCACTGACCAAAAAATAGCACTCAGAATACCAAATTATACAGTAGGATTGTTTTTGGCATATACCAGTTTGCATTTCAAGCAGTTTCTCTGAAAGGCTTACATGCATTTTCCAAACTTACCAGGGAATGGACATGTAAGCTGAAAAGGAGAAGACAAATAGATTCCTGTAATACACATGGTCTTTAAACTTTACCAGTATTGACTAGTTAATACCCACTGTTTACATACTGAAAAGATTCCTGTTTAGTTTATAAACTTCTGAGACTAAGACCCTTACAAGCTCTGCATTAATAATACAGAAAATAAGGATTAAGAAAAGGACAGCTTTTGCTTAAATATCTTGTTTGTCTGGTATCTAAATCCCTGCATTGCTGACATATTTAGTTGCCTACATAAAGTTAGGCTGGAGTGTCTGTGGCTGAGTTGTACATGAACATTGGAGATGAGATTAAATCAGATTCTGAGCCAGACATGCTGATAAGGGGCCATTCTGCTCACAAGGGAAACTGCTGAGCTGCAATGAGTTAGGAAAACTACAAATTCATTTAATGTGAGTGATCAAAAAATACATTAGCAAACATGTGTTCACCTAATAGATTCCATGTTGACATCCTTCTTTAGAGAGGAGGGTTTTTTGGTATTTTTTGCCTTTTTTGTTTTATTTTGTTTTGTTTTGGGGGAGTTTGCTCGGTTTGTTTGCTGTAAGTACAATACCAGGATCATGCATGGATTCTCCAGCTGATGTTGGGTTTTGTTAAAACTGTGGCATGGTGTAGAGATTTCATAGCTTCAAGGACTTGCTCACGTGGAACTAATTGAAGAAATGCTTCTGATTTCAGTCAGTGTTGTGCTTCTTTTCTCATGATGTGGATACTTAATCCTGTAATCAGCTGAAGAAGACCACAGGCTCTAGGCAGAGGATAAAACAGGGAGTGTGACTGCAGCACTGCTCCTTCCCTGGCTCAGAGCAATGGTGCTGTTTGCTAAGGGCAGCTGAGTAATTGTCAAAATGAGCTGATCTCTCTTGCTGTAAAGACTGAGAGGTGATTCACTGAAAGTCTCAGATTTCAGGTATTAGAGGGAAGCCCCTGAGTGAGCTGTAAGGTAAGTGTTGGAGTTTCCAGAACTGGGCATGATCAGATATACTGTTTTTTTTGGCAAGTCATTCCAACAGAATGGGGCACTTCGAAGTTTTTTAATGGATCTAATTTTATTTAATCAATCACTTCCTCAGCCCTACTGCAAAAAAAGAGTCTGCATACTAAATACCATTACTGGTCTACTTAATTTTTTTTCCTTTCCCTAGGCAAAAGTGATCCTTTCTGTGTCTTGGAGCTGGGGAACGACATGCTTCAAACACACACCGTTTACAAGAACCTCAATCCAGAGTGGAACAAAGTTTTCACATTGTAAGTGGATTGCTTTGGAAACCATGCAGCAACTCCAGCTAGCAGCCTAACCAGGAAAGCTATTGACTTTGGGAAAATACAAAGGTCAAGTTTAAGATATGTCATTTTTTCATAGTCGGAGAGGATGCTGGAGAAATCTCAAATATAACTTAATTAAAGCCTTTTGCCTTTTACTAGTTCTTGCATGGAGTTTATTAATAGAAGTCATTAAAAGAAAAATTACTGTGATATTTATAGGAAGAATCATGACTAGACATAATGGAGTCATAGCTTGATCCAAGAGATAATGTAACAGAAAGTTGAGAGCAGATACTCACGCCTACATTTTCCGTAACTTAAAATAAAATATGTTTCATTGAACCTTGGTAGAACCCTTGTTTAATTTGAAGTAAGCAGAGAGTGTTGGTTTTGGTATATCTTCTGAATTTAAACTAGTCAAACATGCTCCAAATCAGATGCTTAAATTTTTATGGAAATCAAGGTATTCTTTTATTTGTCACTTTATTAATAATATAATTTATAATTTAGGTATTGCTTTTAGGCAGCCCAATTTTTTAATCTTGCTTTATGCTGACAGAGATTTTTGTGAGTAAGTGAGTGTGATAAACGCCTCCCAAGGCTGCAGCAGTCTGTGCAAAGGCTGGCAATGAAGCATTTGTGACATTTGCATCTGTCCAGTGGAAGAACAGTCTGAAAATTATGAACTTCTTGCTAAAGCAACATTCATAAATACTGGGCTGAGTGAGAACACAAGAAAAGCTATCTGCTTTCTGTATTAGAAATACTTTGCTGGATTTTTGTTTAATTCAGGGACACAGCTGAATGCTTGTTTCTTGGAGTCCTTTCTCATACTTTGTTCTCAAGTAGCTTCCACTCATCACTGTTTTTTCTGTACCAGCAGATGAGTCTTGTCGGATGTTCAGCCAGCAAAATAAATCTAATAACAATCCAAATTTATTTTATTTAAAAAGAAAGTTTGTGTCTGTACTTCCTGTGGGTCTCAGAAATGTCAGCTATGGACTCTCTCTAACTTTCTTACTGATGTTTCCTGCCTAATCCAAGCACCAAATCTGCAGAACCAGTCAGGCACTCGCCTCTCTCCTTGGTTTTTTGTCCATAAAAAAATAATTAATTAAGCCCCTTAAAAGCTATTGATGATTTAGATTTATTTTGGAGCAGTGTGGATTGTTTTGGGTGGATGAGTGCATTTCAGCTGGAGCTTTCATTACCACTAGAAAGCCCTCCCCATTATATCCAGGTTTTCTGCAACACACTTCTCTGTGTGTGTCACAGTGCAGTTTTAATGCAATGAAACTTGGGTTGAATTCAGCCCCTGACCTTTCCCAGTCACCAGCATTCTCTGTTGGAAAACTGAGTTTTACATTGATAGCATCACCAATACAAAAAAATACCAAAAAGTCACTGCCTGGTAGTTTCTTCACCTAGTTATGCAACTGAAACATGAGGGGAGAGCTTGGGGAATACCCATCACTTGATTTGTTTTGGGGGGAATTTAATTAAGTGCTAGTTATATACCCCAAGGTAATACAAACTTAATTAGTAAAACAGTAGTCTCAGATCTTTGTGGAGGAGACTGTGTGCATGTGTATTTAATATTGTTTTTATGTGTCTGCACTTTTTTGTTCCAGCCCTATTAAAGATATTCACGATGTTTTGGAAGTGACAGTGTTTGATGAAGATGGAGATAAACCCCCTGATTTCCTTGGAAAAGTTGCCATCCCTTTGCTGTCTGTAAGTTACCTTTACCACATGTATCATGATTGGCTGGGAACAAGTTGTGTTTTTTTCCCCCTGTAGCATAAAACCCCACAGATTTAAACAGGTTTTGTGATCTGTACATGCCTTAGTTGGCAGTGTTTATAGTTCTCCTTAGTGTAACGAGCATTGTCAACCCATCTTAGTACAAATTTGGTTGATTGGAAAGCAAATTGCAGAAATGTCCTTACTTCATCAGTGCCATGTAGGTCTGAAAACATAATTGAGTTGTTCTGTGTGTTTCCACATCATCTTCTGAAGGTAACACTTTAAGCATGTCTTTGTTCCATCTTGCTTCTTTTTACTCCAAGAAAGTAATTGCACATCGCAGTAGGATTGACTAGAGATAGCTGTTGTTATTGGCACAGCTGAATGAAATTACCTAAAAGGGGTGTTTTCCACTCCATAGTGCTTTTAAAGACTGGTGGCTTTTGTTCTGTAAACAAATATGTGAGGAGTGAGCGCTACCATGGGAGTGTAAAATCAAAACTGGAAACAAAGCGAGCTCAGGGGAAAGTGGTTGCTCTGGAGATTAAGGAGAGTTGAAGCTTTTTCAGAAACTGCCAAAAAAAGGCCAAGCTAAAGAGAGTGGAACATGAAAGGATCATTAAAAGACTTTAATAGGGGAATGGGGGAAAAGCAGCTTTGTGTTTGGTAAGACTGATTTAATTTTGAAACAAAACTGGTAGTAATGGCAAGCAAACCAGATCAAGAGGACGTAAACAGCTCCATGTGTATGTGCACTGCCACAGAAGGTTCTGGTAGTTTTTACAGTAACGTGTAGGAAGAACTTTCTAGGCTGTGACTTATTAAATCAATTAGTAGATGAGGCTTGAAACATCATGGGACTCTTGTGTCATATTAGCCAAGTTGTGTGAACACGTTTGGCTGCAAGCATGGGGGTTTCTGTGAGTTGTGTGAACATGTTTGGCTGCAAGCATGGGGGTTCCTGTGAGTTCTGAGGCAGTGATGCTTTGCAGGAGCTTCCCTGGGCCCAGGGGAGGCTGTGACAGATATTTGTCCAGTTGAGCCCTGTGCAGACGTGTGGGGTGATGATTTGTTGTACAAACATTGTGGTGTGATTTTTGGGGTTGTCCCATGCAGGAGTTGGACTCAAGGATCCTTGTGAGTCCCTTTCAAGTCAGGATATTCCATAATGACATTTATACCTAATCCAATTCCAGCAGCACAGGCTGCGGTGAGACGCTTTCGGTAATGCTCGGTGTGATGCTGTGGGTAATAGCACTCTCAAATAGGCAGATGGTGGATCCTGATTGAAACTGCAGAGTACAGAATTGCAGTCTTGTTTTGAAACATCCCCGTGCAAGCAGATTCACATCTGCAGAAAGGCTGCCACACATCTTCCAAGGGTAAGGCAAGAGCTTGTCGTTGAATTTTAGAGGTCGGCTGCTGCAGGAAAGGCAGTGATGGATCTGTGGGGCTCTGTCCCAGCAGAGACTGGAGAAATGGGAGATTTCTAGAGGGAAAGCAAAGGTCCCATCTGATCAAGGCAAGCCATATAAGTCTCACAGCATCAGCACAGTTTAGGTAAGGGAACAGTCAAGATCACAGCGGGGGACTGAAACATTTGGTATTTCCAAACAAATAATGAACTGCCCAGAAAACTCTTGAACTGACTTAGAGGATATGATCCCAAACTAAGGAATGCTTTATAGTGGTAAAGAAATAGGTCTGTGTGCTCCAGTTTTGTTGTGAGTTTGTCTAAATAAGCGTATTTCTTATATATGAGAATTAAAAGCAATGTGGTTTCTGAATCTCTTCACAAAAGTGTGTATGCTTTCATCCACCCTCTGCTGTTCACACTGGTGTCTGAAATGGGGGAACCCCAGCAATCTGAGGATGTAAAGAGCCTAAGATACAGGAGTAAATACTGAGCTCTCAGTGGCCCACACGCTGCTGTGAGCTTTACAATGCTCTTCCCCCCGTGGCTCAGACTATGTGATCTTTTTGGGGATATTTTAGATCGTTCATCTATTTTCGTAGCTTGAGTTGTCAATATCTCCTATTTTAGAGTAATATTCGAGTCAGTTGGGCATGGAGGATTATTTGATGTTTACAGGGAGGAAAAAACCTCTTAACATCTTTTATTCCATTTTTGATCACTTTGTTAATCTCTCCCCAAGTCCTCGTATCTCTGATGTTTCTGGAAGAGAGTGGCTGGAGCAGCTGCTCTCCTGCAGACCCAGTGCTTGCCAAATGGCCTGCATGATCGGCAGCAGGCTGTGTGGGCTCACAGTGAGAAGATGTTAGATTTGGATTTTCTGTTGATTTTATAGGCATTTGTCAAGTATCCCTTAGGAAGCATGTAACAAGGCAGAGGAGGGGAGTGCATGTGTGTGGTAATGTCCAAACTATGCAGTGTAGGTTTTTCTGTGTCCAAGGTTTGGGACAAAAATAATAAAATAAAAGTTGTTTATGCTTTCCCTTGCCAACTGATCTTCTTCCTTCCCATCCAAAGTTTTCTGCCTCCTATTTCAGTCAAATCTAGTGTAAATATACTCATCTCTGCTTCTGATTAAAAACATTTTGCACCTATTAACTTGGTCTGCTCAGACAGAGAGCTGTAATTTTCTAAGCTCTTTTTCTTCAAATGGGAATTTCAATGTATGTTGTCATTCTGACTGTAACTTTGAATGTATCCTTTGAACCATTTAGATAAATATACTAAAAGAGAACAAAAGTTAAAGACTCAAGGAAGCCTCCCAATCACGTAGATTTAATTTCTGTATGTAATCAGGCCTAATATTTGCTTGGCATTGAATTGTCTTTTGAAAATAGATGTGCTTTTGCCATTCTTTATTCCTGTTAAAAATTCACAAGTTTGACTTGTGAGCTGTCAGCACATGAAGTAAGTTTACTTCAGGAATTGTTCATGGATGACTAGATTCTTTTCTTAATGAAAAATTGCCTTGAATAAAGTGTATGTTGGAGGGATATGAAATGTTTAATTAATATGACACCAAATTTTGGGTTAAATGTGTTCAGTAGTCCCACACTGGCATTTTGCAGACATGACTACACCCTCATCATCACATTAACACAGGAATAACCTTGCAGCACAAAAATTCAGGGATGGTGAAATTATGTTTTCTTTCCCTTCATCCTTGCCTGTGATCTAGGATTATAGCAGGAACCAAATAAGAAAAATAAAAATCTGGGCAGCATGAGAATGGTTTTAAAGTGCCAAATGATGAATAAAGCTGCAAACTTCACATTCTGGTAGATGTGATAAAGCAGAATTGGATAAATGCACGTTTTGCTAGCAATAAACTGAATTTGAGGAGCAAAACAGAGGGAGAGAAATTTGTAGTTTAGCTTTAACTTTTCCATGTTGATCAACCTATTGTAATTTTCTCCTGTTCTTTTTGTCAAATTACTGTCCTCCTCTAAAGCACGTGTGAGACCTCATCTCAAACACTGCTCTGGTCAGCCACATGCACAATTTACACCAGAAAGGACATAAATTAGTGCTGCCACAGTGCCCAGCAAAGTGGATCCTTCTCTTGCAGAGGTGACCCATGGAGTGTGGCTTGGCCAAGCCTTGGGCTGGGAGGGAGATTTTGGGGCATGGGCAGTGCAAGGGAAGCCCATGAGCTCTGAACAGCTTTTGTGCCAGAAACTGGAGAAGAACCTGGGGAACAGAAGAAGTAGGGCAAAAACTTTATTACTTCAAGAAAGAAGTTTGATAGGTTTTAGAAGTTTTGTAGGTTCTGGGGGACTTGAACTAATTATCAAAGAAGTCCTTTCTATCTCTGTGTTCCTTTGTGTCCTAGATCTTAGTAAAGGCAACCGTGTGTCTCTTTGTGAGGGTCTGTCTTTTTTCTTCTGCTTCAAGAGACTCCTATCTCCTAGAAGGCTGCAAGTTATTAGAGACATGGGAGCATATAGTGTGCTTCAATGAATTTGAAAGCAGAGTATATCAAATATCCTCATGTAGAAAGGCCTTTGAGTGAAGAGTTGTAGCGCAGAATGGAATATTTTTTATCTGCTGGATTATCAGGTCAGAGTAGTCCTCAGCTGCACCCTTTTTTTCCAGCCAACAGGAAGAGGTCTGTGAAATATTCCCAAGTGCCAGGCAAGGTCACTAGCCAAGGATACACTGAAAACAAGGAGTGTGCCTTTGGCAAGCTTAATGGTCTACAGGATGGCCTGGATTCAGAGAGCACACACCTGATGATTGCACTTAGCACTTGACCACAAGTTGCACAGCCCTTTCCAGGAGAAAGTTTTAAAGTTTGAGAAAAGTGAAATCCCTGTGTTTATGCAATGGAGGCAGCTGTGAAGTGTGCTGCTTGTTCTGACTTTTATCCTGATCATGAACTGGGATTTTTGGGATGGGGAAAAATCCCCCACATCTCTTCCAGAGAAACAACATCTTGTTTCTGACATTAGATTCTCCCCCAGCCACTCGCTGCTCACTGGAAAGATATCAACAGGGATGTTGTCTCAAGTATCACCTAGGATCCTTGTGCTCCCAGGGTTTCAGCTCCTCCTCAGACAGGCTCAAAGCCCTCATTTGAAAGCCCTGCCTGCTTTCTTTCAGTCCAGCAGCTCCATATCTCTTTGGTCTTTGGTCTGCCAAAAACCCAAATCTCCGTTCCACTTTGGATCCCACAGAAGGTTATTCAAAGTGAAGTGTTTGGGGTAAGGAGTTTTGGGGTGAAGGAACAGGCATTTTGTACAAAATTGGTTTGGTGGGGAGGAATAAAAACCTCTTTATTCACGTGCAGGTGGGTCAAATATGTGGCTTGCTTTCATCTTTTCCTGGGGAAACACGTCCTTTGATAAGGGGAGGTGTGTGTCTATTACAAGACAGCTTTATGTTATGCAGGGCAAATGGGATGACATTGTGCATCAGCAATGAGCTCAAGCAGGAGTATCAGAGGTCCCAAATGCTTTAGATGAATTACCCTTGGAGAGTAGCCATTACCCTCTCCACACGTCACGGGTGTTGATGTACAGAGGTTTAACCCAGCGCTCTTCTGTCAGGTCATCAATATATGACATTGAATCTGCATCAAAGCTGGATACAGAGTGAAGTTTTCTTAAAATCAATGTAAAAAAAAAAGCCTCTAAACCATATTTCTTTAAGACAAGAGCAATGAAAAAACACGCTTTGCTGCGTAAGGGTCCTGTCTCCTCCGTGTTTTGTGTCATATCAATCTTGGCTTTTGCTATTTCATTAAAATTCCCAAGCGGTCAGAAGGTTGTTGCTTAATAGATTTAGCATTGGCTGGCTACATCAATACTGTGTTTAGTCACATTTGTTTTACTGGGGACATCTGTGCGAAGAGTTTAGCAAATATATTCATTCATTTGAGAGGAACCTGGTGCACTTTGGACCTTGACTGGATGGTGGTCTCGTGTACCTCAACATTTCCTTCAGTTAGAGGCAACTTCAGGGAGTTTTTTTGCCTCAAGTGCCTCTGTAAAAATATTTATTGCAAAAAAGAATTTCAGCTTTTCTTCCAACTGATAATTTCCTTTTCTTGGTCCTGTATAGAGAAGGGATGTAACATAGAATATACAGTTTTTCCTGTGAAAATATGGGTGGTTTTGTCTCTCTGTGTTGACTCAGAAGAGGGAAATGCCCCAAATATCAGAAATTCCCATGGGATGAAAATCCAGACTATTTTTCTGACAGTGACCTTGCAAAATGCAGCATGTGGGTGTGGTAGGCAGTTCTGTCTTCATGTTAATCCCAGAGTTATGGGCAGGCTTGCTTGGTAGTTGAGCCCCAGTAAGCTATTAAGAATCTTTCAGAGAATGCAGGCATTAGTATTCAGTGAGGATATAAAGCATCATCAATAAAGGAATAATATTGATTATGTCTCTTTAAGGTGCTTACCTGCAGATATTTTCACATTTAATTTGAATATTCCTTTCCCTTCCTTTCCCATAAGTAGATGTTAAGCTGTTTCAGGCACAGATATCAGATCTACTCATTGAGTCAAAACTGTGACATCATCAGGTTTGTAGCTAAAGGTGACAGAAGAAACCTGATCTTCCTGACATTGAGGTTCATCCTACCACACCAGTCCTGGCTGCTCTTTTCCACAGCTGGAGAGAACATTCCAGCATTCTTTGGGAATAGCAGAGACTGGGGGAAAGTACCCAGAGAGCAGAAAGAAAGAGATGCAAAATGAAATTACTGTAACTGTCTGTCCCTCAGGTTAGGGGAGAGGCTGAACAGAAACTGAACCCTGCCCCAGGAGCAGGATGCAATGAAAATGAGGATGTTGCATGTTTTCTTGTGGGCACAGTTGAGACATGCCACCAGTGTAATCTCTATGCAGTCATGGGTCTTAGAATTACCCTGTGCCTTCTGTTGAACCACACTGCCCTAGCATGGTGCCAAAAGTGTAAGGGAGTCTTCTGTTTGACTTATTTTTCAAGGTTTTTTTCCTTTGTATCCAAATAAAAATGCAAAGAAGACAGACTATTTCATAGCCTGCCATTCTTCTCTAGTGCTTTTCCCCCCTGAAGAAAGTCTAAAGCTAAAATATCTGTATGAATGTTTAGTCTCAGATTGAGTTATAATTGCATATCTTTTTCCAGACAGTTTGAACACTTAGAATTAAATACACCAAATAAATCTGACTGTAAAACTTTATTTGCACTGCATTACTTCCTGCCCTGTTCTATTTAAGAATAGCAGCAACCATAATAATGACACCATTCAAGAAATTTCCTAAGCAACCCCTGTTTACAAATACAGAGGTGGAAATTACTTGTTGCTGATTTAAAACTTACTGTTTGAAAACACCTGCAGACACACCCAAAATGTTTGATTCAGCTCCAGCTCTTAAAATAACAAATCTTTTCTTCCCCAAAGCATTTTTTTTTTTGAGTGCAGAATACCACAGTATCAGGCTCAAATACTCAGAAACATTTCTTTTCCTTTTTCTATCAGTTTAGCTCTGTGTCACATTTCCTTTCCTTGAGGGTTATGCTCTTGAAAGATGTAAGAAACAAATATATCCCAAGGAATATAAAGAGGCCTTCCCACTAGCTTCTGGTGTAACTGGCTGAAATGTGATGATATGTGTACCTGAAATACAAGGAAATTCAGCTCCAAAATTAATAACCATGGAGAATCCACAATTAGGATATTGTGATATATACTGGACATCTGCATCCCTGCAGACACACTGGGAATAAAGTACATTCTATCCTGTCACAGCAGAATCCATGAATCAAAGCTCACGCTAAACCTGTTGCTGGGTTGCAACGACCTCAAACCAAATCCTTCTCAGTACCCCTGCCATCAGTAAAACCATGTGTCCTTTAATTTGTAAAATTCAACAAACTCACTATTTTCCAAACAAAATTTTGTTTTCATTCAGTAAATTAAGGGTTTTTTTGCCTTTTTTCTTTTGAAGGGAGGAAAAGCAAGCTGGTGAGAGAGCAGAAACCTTTCTGATGGGTTGACAGTGCTGCATGTGGCAGTTGGCCCAGGACCTTCTGACGCCAGTCCATTTGGCCCTAGAAAAGGGTCTAATCACTTTGGCAGCTCTTCTGTTTTGAGGCTGCAGGACTGCAAAATGTTTTATCACCTGCCCCTCTCCTGGGAGCTGCAGCATCCACCTCCAGCACTGTGTGTGCTCTCTTGTGGAGAAAGCGGAGGTGCTTAGTGATCAGTTTAGTGTTACTGCTTTTTTTATTTATTGGTATTAAATGAATTCCATGTAGGTCTCTGTAACTGTAGAGCTTTGGATGGAAAAATAGGAGATAGCTGGAGTTCCTGGCCATACACCACAGAGGATGCAAAGCTGGTATTTGTGAGATCCCTCTTCCCTTGCAACCCTTAGGCAGAAATCCCATCTACCCTTTGACAAGCTGTTTTGGTGTAGAAAGGGTGGAGCAACACTGGGAAAGAAAGTGACCTTTCCCTTGTCTTGTGAAATCACTTTGTTCCTATGACACTTTTTTTTTTTTTCCTTACTCATTTCTACCATGGTTTATATGAGTGCCTCTTCTAAATGCCAGAGCAGCAATAGCCATTTTAAATATGGTTGCAATTTCATGCCCCCAAATCTCCTCAGTTATCTTTAATCTTTGATCATTACAGTCCCTCAATATAGCTTTTTGGTAAGCTGCAGTTTTTTATGTTACTGCTGTTTAGAATTAACTGGTCTGCTTCCTAAAATGCCAAATGTTTAATCAATACATATCCTACTGTGTATAATAAATACATTTCTGCCATCATTTTTGAAGAGAGAATGCTTTTGCTTTGAGCCAAATAGTTTACAAAATGGCAAGGAAGGTATTTTGTTTTTTGGGCTGGTTGTTTTTTTTTTTTTAATAGATGCTTAATGAGATAGGGCCAACCGGTTGATCAGAGCAGAGAAGTGGTATTGAAATGGAGGGGTGGGGTGGGGGGAGAAGTCTTTTACATGAATTAGTTAATTTTGAACATTTGTTGCATTAGCATTCGCTCCACTTCAGCCTATTCATTTCTTTGGATTGCATTTGTTTTCTGGGTAATAATTTGATAGCGTTGCAATAAACTAAGCATTAAGAAGTGGTTTCGTGTGCTGGAGTGTGCAATAGGCAGGTAAAGTTGTTGTTTGTGGCTCTTTTCCTAAACTTTGGAAGAAAAATCTCATTTTAAACTTGTAATAACAGAGGCTGATTACTTCCCATCAGCTCACTGGCTTCCAGGGCAGAATTTTCAGACTGATTATTGCGTGCACTGCTCTACTATAAAGTACAAGGTCTGAAAATTAAAGTTGGACCATAAGAGATTTAATCTGAAATTTTATAGGTCTCTAATCCAACAGTTGTTTTGTATTTCAGGCTCCAAGTATATTATCAGGGTTTGGGGGAAGTTTTTATTTTTTATTCTTTTGTGTTTGAGTTATTTATTTATTTGTTTGCAATGTCTTTAAATTATATTTAGGATTACAGCCAGGAAAATATTGATGCTTTTTCTCCCCATCCCAAACTATAGATTAGAAACGGTAAACAAAGTTGTTACACACTGAAGAATAAAGACTTGGAACGTGCTTCAAAAGGAGTCATTTACTTGGAGCTGGATGTCCTATTTAATCCTGTAAGTTGAAGTATTTTCTTTTTGCTTATCACTGTGTAAGAAAAGAGCAAATCTACAAGGACGAGGCGGGGGTGACGCTTTTAAAACCAGGAGCCAAGCCAGAAAAGTCCTGTCCCCATTGCATCTGGTGCTGGAGGGATGTTTGATGTTGGGAGTGAAGAAGATTTGGGCTATCAGAGCTGTGGCCCCTCCAGGTGGATGGGACAGAGAAGGGGCATTTCTGGAGGGACAAATAATCCACAAGCACTTTAGGAAGGAGGTGCTGATTGCTGCAGCCAGGCTTCAATTGCAACAGCCAAAAAAGGGCTTCAGGTTCATTTTATTATACATTACTTTTAACACTTACTTCTCCCCCAAAAAGCTGACCCAGGATGTTCTCTTCCCAGGGTGTTGACAGCAAAATTAATGAGGCATGGACACAGTGCTTAGTTTTTAGGTGGCTGAGTCAGTCTCAATCGTTTATGCCCTCCAGCCTTTTACTGAGTTTAACTCCTATTTATTAAGGCCATCGTGGGCTGTGCCACAGCTCTGCTCCTGCTGAAGTGAGTCCAGCCTCACCCAATTTAACTTGTCTGCATTTTCCTTAGAATGGAATCATAGAATGGTTTGGTTTCCAAGGGACCTTAAAACTCAAATCATGGGCAGGGGCACTTTCCCCTACACCAGGCTGGTCTGAGTCCTGCCCTGAATGTTTCCAGGGATGGCCAACCTGTGCCAGTGCCTCACCCTCCCCATTGGAGAAAATATGTGTTAAAAGCAACTGCTATGTCACACAGTCTGGACAGACCGAGAGATGCTGAAATTCCTAATCTTCCTGAGCAGTGCTGGTGCTGCTGAAATATGAAACTGAAATAACTGCTTTAAAACGACATGTTGTTACTTTTATTGTTTTTTTTTTTCTTTCTAGATAAAAGCAAGTATTAGAACATTCAAGCCTCGAGAAAAGCGCTTTACTGAGGAGAACCGCAAATTTTCTAAAAAGGTGAAAATTGTGTCTGGGCTAGGCTTCTGAATTGCTGTAGCATGGTTGCAAGAACAAAACCTATTTATGCATAAAATGCTGAACACATGTAAATCCAGTGTATTTCTGTATATATTAAAAGGTTTGTTTGTGTTAACACAAAATTGCTTTCTGATCTGGCTTGCATCAGTAGTTCTGCTTTGTGCTTCAGAGTGGGGAAAATGATAGCTGTGGATTTTGCACAGTTTAAAGCTCAATGAGAGCCTTATTCCCTTCTTCATGAAGAAAAGCTAAATTCCTTATGTAAAAAGTCCATAGGATTTTCCACAGGAACAATGGCCATTATTCTTATTAAAATCAATAGGCCTTATAATAAGTCTAAAAATCCCTGTTTATTTTTATGAACTAGTGGAAAACATGTAGAAAAGAGGATCAGACTACATTCTCTCTGTCCCTTTTCCTGTGACATTGATGTATTTTAAGAATTGAATGAGGATAGAGGTAGATTTGTATAACTGTTTTATTTAATTTTGGCATCAGTTTGTGCCTTTTTTCTTGGTTTTTTTTTTTGGTAAGAGATGAGGAAAATCTGGAAGGTTTGGGTGTAATCAAAAAGCAGACAGGAGCTGCTGAATGTGTCTGAAATAGAGGCTTTATTTGTAATATGTGTCCTGGCGTGCATTTGTAGCTTAAATTGTCCCTGTTTCTGAAGCAATAGTAGGATATTAGTGTGTTTGATTAAACTCCTCTTCTCCTCCCCTCCTCCCACTCAATATTTATCAGATCTTATCAAGAAATGTTGATCGCGTGAAAAAAATCACCATGGCAATATGGAATACAATACAATTCCTTTGGAGCTGCTTTCTCTGGGAGTCCACAGTAAAGAGCCTGATAGCATTTGTGGTAAGTGGATTTCTTCTTTTACTGCATGGGGCTGAGTGATCCAAGATCTGGAGTGTTCCTGTGCCTTCCTCCCCACCAGCACCGAGCCTCTTCTCCTTTGTTGTTGCTGTTTGGTGGCTGCAGGGCAGCCTGGGCCACACTGGGCCTGATGGGGATGGAAGTCAGACCTTCTGGAAAGCCTTTCCTGGCTTGGAGCAGAGGTATTCACCCTCTGCACCGAGCACTGGGGATGCCCATGTCCCCTGGTGGGTGACATGTGTGTGGCGACTTTGGAATTTTTAATTATTTTTAATTTGAACATGGCAGCTGGGGTGTAGGAAAGGCTGGAGGTGGTGGCCAAGAGGGTGATGTAAGGAGATGCTTTTGGTCTCAGTGATGCAGTGAGCTGATGGGTTTTGTCCCTTCCATCTTCCATTGCAATGAGGCATCACTTCACTGCAGGTTATCAATTCCTGCTCTGCCTGTGTTGGCATTGCCTGTTGCAAATTTATTGTCTGACTGTAATAATACATTGTTTAAAGGAAAAAAAAAAAAAAACAGGAGAAGGCTGGTCAGTGAGTTCTGCTGCACTCTGCAAACAAAAAGCCAAGTTCTCCACCTGCCTATCCTGCTTTTCATCTCTCGTTTTTCCTCTTGGTAGTAAACACCCCATTTGCAGTTTTCTCATAATCCACTCAAGCACAAAAAGATTTTGCCTGCTCTTTACTCTGCGGTGTGACATTTTCTTCATGCTTGAAATGTTTGGCATGCCATTAAAGGTTGAAAAAATCGTTTTGTGGTGGTCCAGCATGCAGAAAGAAAGTTTTTGAGTTGAGTGTTTATTAAGCAATACAACATCCACATCTCCAAGATTTTCTCTTGTGTTTACTGTCTGTGAATTGTAAGATGCTTAAAGGCTTTTTTAAGGAAAACACTTCAGTGTATTTGCCACAGATGGGTAAAATAGACCAATCTTGATTGAAAGCAGCTTCAGAACAAGGACAGAGGAGCTGTCTTCACCCTGTAGGTCAGAGGGATGGCTCACACAGATGAGTGGGTAGGATGAAGAGGGTCTTTTCTTTCTAATTTTATGTCTTCATGTTTCTTGAAGTTCATTCAGAAGATATTGTATTGTATATCTTATATATAGTTGATGGCTGGAGTAGTTGGCACCTTACTGAAGTAAGAGTGGCTGTGCAAAAGAGTACTTTGATTGTGTCCAAGGAAATCAGATGGCTGTTCATGCTGGGGCTGGAAGGAGAGGGTAAAATTCCAGTGTCCATGTCCTGCCATCACTGTACAGCAGGGATCTAAGCACATATTTGAAAGGGTTGCTCTTTTTTCACCAAAGTGCTTGTGAAGTTGCAGCTGTCAAGTTCAGTTTTCCAAACCTAAGAATAAGTTTGGAAGGGGTGGAGAGGCAGAAAAATAAGAAGGTGGGAAAATGGGTCTACAGGAAAAAGAATTTTTTCCCAGTGAAAAGGAGTTTAAGCAGGTTACAAGTTACAGGTTGATAACATCTTTACTGGATACCATAATACTCCTGGTTTCCTGAAAGGAAGTGGGTAATGGGAAAGGAATAAAAATACTCAACTCTAAGAATAATTACCACAGGCTTCTTCTACAACCCAAAATTTAAGTCTATCTGATTTTTCTCACATGGAGATAATTCAGCTCTGGCACTGAAAATGAAATGCTAATTATATATCTCTCTCTCACTATTTCCAGCATGGGTGTTCATAGTATTGAAAATACACACACAGCACAGTAGGTGCAGCATCCCTCCCTGCCCAGTCTGTGTGGAAAAGCCACTCCCATGTGCTGGTTAAAAGATGAGGTGAGGAGATTGCACAAAGCTTCTCTGCCCATGTTTCAGCTGGGTTCATGAAACCCTCATTGGTAGCTTTGATGCCAGTTAAGCCCTTAAACTAGAAAATGTGTTTTTTAAGAACTATTTTTCCTTACAGATGATGTCCCTTGGGCCCCTGGCAATTGCCATTTTGATCTGGTATTTCCCTTGTTTCCCTCTACAGGTAACCCATGCTCCTTCTTCCAAGGGGGAATGAAGTGAGGGAGGAGGAGGGAGACAAGCAGACAGTGTAATCATGAGAGCCTTGTTTTCCTCAGCAATCAGACAAAACCCACTGGCAGACAGATAAAATATTTGTGAGGTGGTCAGAGGACAGCAATAGCCAAGGACAGGGAATATTTCACCTCCCTCTTTTAGTCTTCCCTCCCCATTAGTGCAACAGCTCCTGAGTGTGACAAGGACATCAGCTGCTTTTGGGGGTGTAAGAGAAAATGGGGGAGGTGAAGAGGGAGGAAACAGAGGACAGCACAGGCAGGACATGAGTGAATGAGAAAAATGCACTCACTCTGTTTCCTCATTTATAAGATTCATCATCCCAGGGTAAATTTCTTTATTAGGGTGTAATGGTGAGAGGAGACAGTCCAAGAACATGTGAGTAGATGAATTTTTTTGTGCTATAAAAATGTAATCACATTTTTCATCAGCGTTCTGTGCTTTTAATCTGAAGATTTTTCATCTGAGTTAATTGTACAGACACAAAGGACACTGGGCTCTGCTGAAGCACATGTAAAATCAAGATTTTTTCAAGCTTAGAGGTGATGTTTGCCCTGTACATAAAGGGTTTGGTGGAAATGGTGTTACACCATCAGAGAAAACATCCAGGGACAGAGGAAAGGATCACACACAGGATTTCTGGGTACTTCATATTCACCTCTCTTCACTGGTCTGGTGTGAGAAATGGTCACACATGGTTGTGTGTGCCTGGGAATATCAGGAATATTCCCCCCACATGAAGAATGTTGCCTGTAGAGTTGACAGTGTTCATATACCAAGAGATATCTTTAAGCACTTTGTGTATTCTTCTCCACCAGTTCAGTGTCTGGGAGGTTTTGTAGATTTTTAAGACCCAAAAGGCCTTCAAACATTCCTTTCTGTTTAATCTTGGTATAGTTATCTCTGTATTCAATCCAATCTGTTGTGTTTTGATTGGAACATGTGTCACAAAAAGATCTTTATGTTGAAGATCCCTGGTCACATAGTGCAGTACATCCCTGTCTGGTCTTTCTTGTGTGCCTGACACACTTCACATCCTACCCTGGACAATTTTTTACCAGTTTGCAGTCTCATTGTTGTAGCCTGTAGTTGTTGTAGTTGTAGCCTGGTCCTCTTCACTCCTTCCTCATCACACTTTTCTCCATTGAGGCATCACTTCCACACAACATTACTGGTGTCCAAAAAGCCAGAGCTGTGTCGTGCAAAGTGCCTGGGGAATATCTGCTCACAACTCAGCATATAAGTCTGATTATAACCTGTTTGCTTTTCCCACTCATGCATACAAAAACTTGGTTTTTTACCTTCCTATTGCACACTTAAACCAGATTTTTCAACCTTCATTCTGTATGCAAACACTCTCTGCCTGCTCTGCTTCCCCTTTGCTGGTTGTGGAAGTGAAGTCTGTAAAAACCAAATCATTCTTACTGTACTGTATGTATTTTTAAAACATTTAAAAGTTAATTTTAGTCACAATGATTTTCATAAGGAATTATGCATCATTGCACATTGTGCTTGTGATTTTATACAGCATAATTACACCTTCTATTGACAGTTTTCTCTGCATTAATGGTAATTATGCCATTTAATGAAATTACAGTAATTGCATTAAAAAATATAATCTGGTGCGAATTAAAAGGATATATTGACTGGAATTTTTACTATCATACATATATTTTTTGAAAGTTTGTATGATAGTTGCAAGAGATGTTGACAGGATCAGGCAAATGATGGGAAACCAGCCACCAGAGCACCTCTGGTGTGACTGGCAGTGCTGCTGCTGGATTCCTTCGGGGTCCCTGCACACTCACCCATGCCAGAATACTTCATTTTCACTGGCAGCATTTCCCTTTCTATCAGGTTTAGGCTTCTTGCTGATCCAGGCTGCTGCCAGGGTGGGGACAGGTGGGAGTGATTTTGCTGGCAGCAGGGCCAGCCAGACAAGGAATGCACAGGCAGTATTTATTTATTTTGCAGTGACATTGCACTGTGTCTACTAATTATTTTATGATGGCTTAGTCCTGGGAGGAAGGGGAGGAATGTGTGGTGAGAGTAAGGAAGCTCTTGGGGCTATGGATGCAGCAGCACAACCCAAATGTTTTGTGCTCCTTGCAGCAGAGGTGGGATTTTGTCTCTCTTCTGCATTGGGAGCTCCAAAGCTCTTTAAACCCAGAGGGAGCTCCAGGGTGCCTGGTTCTTGGCACTGGCCCCTTGGGCTGTGGGAGCATGAATGATGGGGAGCCCCAGGGCTGGCTGGGTGAGGCTGCAGGGATGTGCATGGCTCTGCCAGTTTGCTGCAGGTCTGACCTGGGGCAGTAGCAGAGAGAGGACAGGAACTCCTGGGCATCTCTGCTGTGTGTGATTGAGCACTGCCACTTCATCCTGCCTGCCACAGGAGCTGGATCTGAGCCCAGCTAAACTCATCTCAGAGAGAAGATACCAATCATCTTATTAGACATGAACAGTTTTTGATCCCCGTTGAGCTGGGCTATATTTATAGTGATGAACTATGGGCAAAAGGCCATTTGCCTATTGACAGTGTCCTCTAAAATTGCTAATTGCCTAGCAGTGAGAGGGAAACAAAGATATTTGTTAACTCAAAATCTGAGCCTTCTGGAGTTTACTTGGGGTAAATCTCTCATTCTGTATGTGGACAAGTGTCTCCTGCAAGTTATAGTTTGGCTTTCCCAAGCAAAGCACAAAATGTTCCAGCCCTGGTTGTACTGAGCATAATTCAACCCTGGACATGGCAACAATATATGGGTAAAACATCCAATTTAACTCCTGCATTGTTTTGCAGCACAGCGATTTATTTTATTTTATTTTCCCCTTGATGGGAGGGGAGTTATAGATCAATAAGAGGAAATTCTTGGGATGAAAGTTTCACAGGGAACATTAGAAATCTATGGAGAAGGGAGACCAGTAGCAGCTTTGGAATAAGATAGAGACTGAGTCACCAAACCTCTCTTGCACCTCTGGCCAAACAAACAGAGAAGAGAGGTTTAATTTAAGTGAGTATTTACCAGTAGGTGGTAATAACTCTTCTGTAGGGTGGGGAAACAAGATGTACTCTCACATGAGCTCCCCTAAAATATTTCTTATTTTCACTGTGGAAAGCACAAACCCTGATACAAAGCACAAACCACCCTGCCATGGCTACATGTGTAACTGATGAGAAGGATATAGTCTTTTTTCTCCCCTTTTTTTTTTTTTTTTTTTTTATCCTCACAGCTGAAGACGAAATATAAATCATTGTTCCCAAACTATTCGGGAACAGCATTAAAGTAATGGTAGATTAAAATGTCTCCACATTAAAAGCTAAATAAAATGAATAGATGTAATCCTAAAGAGAGAAGAATGAGTATTCTTCAAACACTGAATAGGGAACTTGGAAGAAGAAAAAAACTTGAAAAAAAAAAAGAAGGAAAAAAGTATTAATGCAAAAGAGATGGTCTTTACATCCGCATTACTGTAGAGCTTTTGCTAAGGGCTGTTCTCAGCCCATTTGCAGCTTGTGTTTTGCTACAGTTTTAAAGAAGCAGTCGGCAGAGGAAGGCAGGCAGTTTCTATTTAAGTAGGGGAGCTGTAAAATAACACTGCTACAGAAATTCGTTCATGTTAAGGCTAGAGCTGGCGCTGGAGGAGCAGCAAGAGGCAGGTTTCAGGAATTTGACCTAGTAAGTAATTCTTCAGAAACCCCAACATTTCTTCCCCTCTTTCCCTCTGCAAACCCCTGGCAAAGGCACACCTTTGAAATCTGGGACTCTGGAGAAAAGGCTGGAGTGGTGTGTTTTTATTTCGGGCTGTTACATCCCAGTAAAAGCCTTTTCCTGATGATGGAGGAAGCGTTTCCATCCTGTTTCCCCTGGCTGCTGGTGGCAGTGCCTGTGCAGAGCTGTCAGGAGCACGGTACCTGACACAAGTGGCTGCTCAGATGAGAAACAGGCTTCTCCAGGCAATTAAAGGAGATGGTTTCACCCTTTCCCCAGCAATTTTTACATTTCCACTATTATTCTTCCGTGGTCGAGGGGGGAATACAATTTAAGCTTGAGATCCTTTGCTGCAGCAGTTAAAATTCCTGGAATAGCAACAGTGATATTGACGATGCTGAGAGACACACAGCAAAGTAAACACATGTTATTTCCAGCTCTTTCAAAAATGCAAGAACAAACAAGGACAAAGTTAATAGGGAAATAACCACTTTGAGCCTTGACAACACAATAAACAAGATTTAAAAAGAAAAGTTTGAAGCTTTGGAGTCAGGGTGAGATGGAGCTGAGCAGAGACCAGTACAAATATCCCTTTTAACTTGGAAAAAGATGGATGGCCTTATGTTTCCAGCTCAGGAGTTTTGGGGATTTGCTTCTTAGCAGTGAAATGTTCCAAATAAAAATAAAAAGCAAAGCTATGTTTTGCATCTGAGGAGGCATTTCCTCTGTGTGTGCTTAACAAGGCATTTACCCTGTATAGCAATTCCCTTGATTTTGGGGTTGGGGATCTTCCTTTTAAATTAATGCTGTGCTGATATTTTTGAGGCTTTCTGTGTCATGTACTCAAAACTTGAATGCATCACATCGAAATGATTCCCTCAGCCCTGGTAATGAGAGAGACCTAAATCACTGCCTCTCACTCTTTAATTGCATTTTGTTGGGTTTAATTGATGATAAAGCCTTTTAATACCTTGGCTGTGTGTGTTAAATTCTGTGGTCCAAGTATTTGGGTAAAAGAACAGTCCTGATGTAGGATAAGCCTCTGTGCAGCTGGTCAGCAGGAATGTGTGTGCAGACATCTAGTTGAGAATTAAGGGGAGGAGAAAGAAATTCAGCTTTGTTATAGTATGTGGATTTATCCCTGGAAGGTGTTAGTGCTAAGATAGCTAACTAGATACGTGGATCTGTCAGTCTCCTGAACCAGATTGGAAATGTAGTTTTCATCTCTTTGGCTATTTAATCACAGCCCACAAAGCCAAGATCAAATGTGGATTCATTTTATCTAATAATAATAAAAAAAGGGAAATGGAAAAAAAAAAAAAAAGGGCTTTTCTAACTAAAACCTGAGCTAACTGCATCCACAAATCCTCCTGCCTGCCTTTGTGCTCAAGTTGCAACCTGTTGGAGAACTCTGCTCAGTGCTTGCATTTCCTGCTAATTCGATATCGCCTCATTTTATTTTTTTTTATTTTATTTTTTTTTTTTCTGTTGGTTGAAGCTTTGTCATTTGTTTCGAAGCTGTCATTTTTATTAGTCTCCCTGGCTGATCTTTTTGGGCTCTCGTCAGGTGGTGTGTGTTCTCCATTGTCTGCCTGCTCTTGGCAAGCTGCAGGTCCTTTTATTGCCATATGACGTGGGCGTGCTTGCAGCAGTAGCCTGTAATTATACCCACCACAGGTGACAGCTACAAGAGAGCTTTGGTAATAATTTTAGCTGCCTGATCTGATGTTTATGAAGAGCAAACCCTCTTTGTGGTCTGGTTGGAGTTTGCTGTGTTGTGTTGTACTTTCACCGTGTGATTTATGAAGCCTTTTTTCCTAATTTTTTAAAATTTATTTTATTTTTCATTTTTCCCTAATATATAACGTCTTGTGCCTTTATAAGCCCTGAAGTTTTGCAAAAGGTTGTTGTTGATCTTGTGCTATTTTGTACTTTTCCTATTTATTTTTGCACGCCTTGTATTTATTTTGCTTTGTTCAGCACAGTAAAATAGTTCTCTTGCCTGTTGCTGGGTTTATTTGTATATTTAACACTGCTGAACTCCTGTATCTAACACCTTGCTAGCAGATATTCTGTGCTTTCCCAACTAGAGAGTAATAACATATTAGCATCAAATTATTTATTTTTTTTTTTTCCTTTGGCTATTATTTAACTGTATTAGAAAAGGTGAAATTTTCTCTCCAGGAAGGCAGCACTGGTTCCTTTACTCCCAACAAAATTGCAAAACTTGGATTATGTCAAAGGTGAATTTAGCTCATGATATTTATGGTTAGCTTACAAACCTCCATTCTCACTTTAGGAATCTGCAACAAAAATTTTGGACAAGGCTGAGTGCCCACTACCTGAAAGCTGTCTTATATTTCTTTTTGCAGTCTTAAATTCTTTAGAGGAAGTTCAGATTAAAACTCATGGGCATTTTCTGAATGTTTGATTCTTATCACAAAATTCTGACTTGTAATTCTTCTGAACTGAATAGCAGGTTAAAAACCAAGACAAATTTATCTGCAATAATTTGCTATCTTATCTGATCCTAAAGAGATGATTTTCCACGTCAAGATCCAGTCATTTTCATTTTCCCAATTTGCCTGGTGCTTTTTCTGAAAGTTCACTTTATTCATAGACTAGAAATCACATAAACAAGGATGAAATTAGTATTCTGAGTTGAATGAATGTTGCATCTGCGTGAGACTCATTAAACAGGAGTGTGAGACAGAAGCTACTTACCCACCACTATTGGAAATACCAGAATTTGAGAAGCTTATTTGTAAAATTCCCAAAGTTGGCATGGATTTAAACTCTGCAAGCTGTATGGGAAAAACATACGGCTCAGCCCAAACAAACAAACAAAAAAAGGCAGGAAACCCATGGCATGTAGGATGAAAAAAGTATATATAAGGAAGCAAAAATTCCATTAAAATTAAAAATCCTTATACTTTGTGTGCTCTTTTTCCCCTCCAAAGCCACAGGTGTATTGATTTTCTTTCCATCAGCATCTGCTTGGGTTTGTCTCATTATTCACATTACTTTGACCTGACACCTCTTAGAAAGTATTTTAAAGCACTCAGTTTTACAGGAAAATTGTAGCCATTTACTATTAATGCCCATGTTATTGGTGGAACATCCCTATCAGTATTTTTCTTTTTTTAATTATAAAAAGGTCGATTTTTTTTTTATAAACACAAATGTAAGCTTAGAGCAACACTGCATTCCCCTGAAGCCGTAGAGGAATTTTTTATTCTTCCAAAACAAGGGAATAAGTAGAGACATGTCTGTAGATGGTTTAAATCACTGTAACTCCATTAGCTTCAGCAAACTCTTGTTACTTAACATCAGTTAAAAAATCTACATCCTCCTTTTGGGCAAAAAATCCTGTGTGAACAGAATGATGAGGTTTTCTGAGAGGAGGAAAAGCCTGTAGATGGCGATGGACCCTCAGGAATGAGCCTGCTCTGGCATTCAGCCTTTTGTCAGATTTTTCTGGCAGGTTTTCTTTCTCTTGCTTGAACTATTTTATTTTTAATTTAATTCACCCTTTCCCTCAGTGCTAATGTAACAGTAGTTGCAGAAATCGTGACAACTGGAAGAAATTTCCTATTTGAAGGTAATGCAACATTTTGGTTTTATGATGGAGACAGATACACCTTGAGGGATTTCTCTTAAGGCGTTCTGCTTGTCGGGCTTTTTTTTTTATTTTTTTTTTTTTATTTTATTTAAAATAAGAAAGAGTTGGATCCTTTACAAGTTCTGAAATAAAAAGAGATTAGCTGCAGAGCAAATACACTTTTTAAAAAGCCTGTTCTCATTTAGCTTTACTTTTCTTTATTAGCAACTGAGATGTGCTTTAACTTAGAGGTAATTCTTAAGTAACCAGAAAGTTTTTGGGTTGTTTGAGGATAGCAGCAATAGTAAAAATACCTTAAATCAGGGTATGCCTCTTCCTTATTTTTTTTTTGTTAATGTTCAGTTGGAAATAAACCTGGAGCAGTGAGACGACTGCAAAACCCCAGAAATCTGATTTAAAAAAAAAAAACAAAAATCTTTACTATTAATTATGTATGAATTTGACTGCTTCCACAGTAAAGGTTTGCACTGCTACCAATAACATCAATAGAGTTTTGATCTCTTCCCCCACAACTTCATGAAAATTAAATCTGTTGTTCTTAATTGTGGCATCCACGCTGTAGTCAAGCTTGGCTGATTTCTTTTGGTGTTTTTCTGTGGTTTTTTTTCACTTTTTTATTTTTTAAAGGTAGTGCTGTGATTTTGAGAAGTGTTAATAAATATGTAAAACATGTAGTGCTTTGTACCAGTCTAATATGCTGATTTATTTTACCTTTAGCATTACCCATGTAAAGTCAGCATGTTTACTGAGAGATGAGTGCCAAAGGTGAGCAAAAGTCTTCACTAAAACAGCCTTTAACTACTTTGCTAGCTCAGGTTCAGAACTTTCTACTTTTGTTTTGGGAGAAGTCACTGTCTTCTGTACTTTCCTTCAGCTTTCATCTTTTAATGGAAGAGAAGAGCAGCACATCTCTGTATCAAAGCCAATTGTCAGCTTTCATTAGATGCATTCTATTGTTTGTTCAGATTAGAAATAACTGCATTACACTTTGACTTTGAAGGCTTGCTTGTTTTTAAATATACTGGGTATATGTGACCTTTTTGTCATTTGTGATGCACTTGGCTTGGCAAATTTGAGATACCCATTTCAACAGCAGCCAAACCTTTTTGTAGTGCAGGTACTCCACAAAAAGGCACTTTTTGTAGGTCTACAAAAGTAAAACAAAATCCTGCTGCTAGTGAAAAGCATTATTAGCCTCATCTAAATATTTTTAGCCATAAGGGTGCCTCAAATGCATGGCATGGGAGGGAGAGCCCCCAGTGCTTGGGGAGACTGCAGCACCCATTTTTTGGCAGGGGGTGGGAATCCAGTGAGCTGCTTTTATCCCCCCATTATGTATGGGCCATAGGAGATGTGGCTGCTGTCAGAACATGATGGCAAGAAAGTCTAATTCCATTAAAAATTTGCACTAAGCAAATTTTCTTAAAATGTTTAGAATATTAAATGGGAAATGCATAATTGATACAGTGATATTAGCTTCTTTTTTTTTTTTTTTTTTAACTGAACATGCCCATCAGGAATGAGATGATGACTTGTTCTAGCAGTTAAGAAAACTTCCCCAGATACTTCCATGTACACATTTGGGAAAATTATTTGCAATGATATATTTCAATTTCCTTAATAAACTAGACCTGTCTTCCTAATTCCCTTTCCCTTAAGTCCCTCTGCAGGGGTTAAGAAATGAAGTATTTTGAAATTATTATCAGATAACTGTTTCTATGAATAAAAAACTAATCTAAGCTTTTTTTCTAAAAAAAATAGATTTATATTCCAAAGCTGGGAAATAAACAGTGGCAGTAGAAAGGAAATATGAGATTAATAAAAATGAAGACATTTTGCAGAGCTACTCTGGATGGTTTTAATCTTGTTTTGTTTCTTTTTCTTTTTTTTTTTTTTTCCCTTCTTCTGGGAAGTAGTACTTCTGCAGCAGCATGCATTGCAATGAAAGCAATTCCTGCTTTCTTTTTTGAAAGTTGGATGAATACTGGCAGAGCCAGTGGTCCTTTAGTGCCCAATGAATCCTGTCTCCCACACTGATACCTATAGTCAGGCACACAGAGTGGGGATGAGATCAAATGCTCTGGTTAAAAAGCCTTGGGGAAGCATTATGTGTCTGAGGTCTGATCTATTGTCTGCGAGGTCGGAGAGTGTTAATGCACTCTGCAAAGATTAAACTCCCTCTCTAATTGCTCCAACACTTCCTTAAAGGATTTAAACAGTCAGGAAAGGTGATGCTCCTTGTCAATTTTTGTCTTCTGACAGCTGTTGAAGTTTATCTGTCTTCCCATGGAGACCACTAGATCATGCAAACCAAGCAGTGGCAAAAGCACAGCCTGAATTAGGACTGAGAGCAATGAATGCCACTATTTACAACTATTTCAGCTTTTAATACTGCAAGTCCTCAGACCAGGGTTGCTCCTACATTGCCATGGCACTTACTTTTGGTTATAGGAGATCCTGAAGTCCCATGGAAAGTTTAACTGCTGAATTTGATGGAAGTCACCCTTTTAATTCAGCAGTGGTCTCCATCCCTTATTGCTGGGCTGGTGCTTCCCCAGCACACCTCTGTGGGGCTCAGACCACAGCTTGCTCATCCCAGGGCAGTGCCACACCTCAGCTACTGGGAGGCGCCCTGCTATTTGCTCCAGGCATTTTCCTCTCCCCCACTAAGTCTGATCAGCATTTGAGTTCTCTTGGTCCATAAAGCCTGAAACAAAAATTTACTCAGAAAGCTGGTGAAGCCCAAGGCAGGAAAGTTTTTCTGCTTCTGAACCAGAATGTCCACACTGACAAGTACCTGACCCCTGACACTGGTTTTTTTTGAAGCAAAATAGAAATTTGCCCAGTGGATCACAACCACTTAAAAGAACCAATTTATTATTTGGCAGCCTAGATATTTGAAATAGCTTATTGTTTGCAAAGGATGCTGATTTACTTGTAAAGTACTTTAAGGGGAAGAGATGGAAAAAAAGGTAAATGTTACTGAGAAGGGAGAAGCACAGCTCCACCCCAGGAGGACTTGGGAGATTTGATATTTCTGCAACAAGGCTGTGGTATCCTCACGTTCACAGTAGGGTAACATTACTGTAACAAGAGTGGAATTTGACCCATCTTTTTCAAAATGCCCGTTCCTGTTTCACAGACAGATGTGAGTGTGTCCTGTTTCACTGCATCTCACACAATGTGACAGCTCTGCCGACCAGAGAGCCATCCTGTAGTTATTTTTTCTGGTGGATCAGAAGCTTTTCAAGTTGATAGTGTCTGTGTTTTTGCTAGTCTTGTAGCATCTAAATGTGTTGGTGTATCAAATCCATTTCACACATAAATGTATAAATATGACCTATATAAATATACATATATTCAATGCCTCTTTTCTAGACTCTGAGCAGATGAGTAATACAGCTGTTCAAAGGAGAAAAGGATTTTTTTCTTTCTTTCTCTCTTTTTTTTTTTTTTTTAAAGCCCTCTTGGCTCTGAATCGGAAATTGAGGAGCAGAATTCATCAAGTGTATTCTGATCGTTCTCAGATGGGTAGTTCCTCCTTCCCTTCCTGCATAGCATGTTCCTTTGCACTGTTGCTATATTACATGAAATGTTTCATCTGTATATAAAAATTAAAAATTCAAACAAAAATCTGGCCCACATGAAGAACAGGCCCTTTGGGCATATGGTTCATTATGCATATTCGTTTAATTACTAAAACACTTGGGATGTCTCTACTGCCCTTGCTTTCAACTTGCAAAGTTGGATCTGTTCTGCAGCACAGAATATGTTGAACAGGCATGTGTCATAAAGGACTTCAGTTTTCTCCTACTTCAAACTCTATATAATGTTCTTGGCTGAATCGTTAGAATTTACTGATTATTAGTTAAATCTATTGCATCAAAACAGCATTTCGGGATCTCTTTTTTCTTAACACCTTCTCTAACCCCAAAAAAGCAAGTTTTACAGTGGTTCAGAATTGTGTTTAGTGTTGAAGTAATGTGAGACTCAGGATTTAGATTTCAGGCACATTCCCACAAAGCACCTAAAGCTGCATGTTGAAGCTGTATAACTTTTATTAGCTAGGAAGGGATTGCTGTGATAGTGTGACTTTAATTGATTTTCAGGGCAAACAGGTGGTGATGGTTTAGGCATCCCCCAGTCTCCTGCCATTCCTAATTTGGAGTAGCACATATAATAGCTTTATTAAAATAAACAATCTTCTGGCTTTAGTTTTACCTGAACAGCTGCCTGGAATTGCAGGAGTCTTGCGATTTTTAATTTTTTTTTTTTTTTTAAGATTATTCTGTGTTTTGGAAAGCAAGATGCTACAGGTCTGAAAATCTCTAGTGGAAAATCTCTATTACATAGTCATGCTGTCAATATACAGGGGGTGGTTTTGTGTGTCACTGCTGTTAGCTTACAATGGTAACACATCCAGGGTGTAATTACAGTGAGCCTCAGTCAGCTTCATGCATTTATTCTGTAATGCAGCAATTTTGTCACACTGCAGATGATGAACCTGCTGGAATTGTTTAAGTGTTGTGTAATCACACTGTTCCTGGTGTCCTGGGTGTGTGTCAGGTGTGGGGAGGGCTGGGGTTCAGTATTGAACTACATTTCTCCTCTTCACTGTGGGAAATGAAGATGAAGAGACCTTCTGGGCTCCGGCATGGGGCTGTGCTGGGGAATCCCAGGTACATCTTAAGGACAGAGAATAAATAATCTGGAATTCTTTTTCTGAAAGGATATCATCTCACTGCTTTATATGTGCTTTAGAGGTGTTTTTAGATTTCTGGGTTTGTGGTCTTGGTTTACTAGTTAGTTTTAAATTTTTTTTTTTTTGTTGTTGTTCCTTTGCTCTGTTTCAGTTTGGAAATGTTTTCTTAGGACTGGAGGTTTTGGAAAAGAGGGTACCAGGCAATTTTGCACCAATGGTGTTGCAATGATCTGTTCCTTGTTTGACTGGGTTTATTGCCAGGTTCTACAAGCCTGGTTTTTGATTTTTTTCTTTTTCCCCCTGTGCCAGAGCTGGAGATGCCAGGGAAGTAACCTTATGTGTGCTTCTCCCTGCACACAGTTTAATTTACATGTTTGCTTTATTTGAGAGCCCTTTTTCCTTTACTCATTCAGCTCTAATTTGCATTATGAACACGGAGGAGGAGTCATTAAAGTAGTTTAAACATATCATTTAAGATTCTCATTCTTTACCAATTGGAACCCAGTTGAGAGCCCAAATTTAAGAGCATTTCCACCACCCCTCCTTCTGCTGCTGAACAATTACGTCACCATCTGTCCCTTGCTGCTAATGTTTCTCAAAATGTTCACAAATATATCTCCAAATAAGTGGACATTTATCAGCTCAGCTAATGATAATTTTTTTCATGACCCTTTTAAGGTGTTCACTTTATCCAGAGTAAATGAAATTTGCCTACATTTTTGCCTTCTTTTAAATAGCACAAATATTTTTTTCTGATGCTTTTTGGAAGAATTATTTACTATAAGATCAGGCTTTTAACTTGCATAATGTCTGTCTTCCCTGCAAATAGATTATAACTTTGTGTATGAGAATAATTCCTCAGCTATGACCCTGATGATAAACAAACCAAAACATTAGAATTAAAAATGACCATTTAATTTATCCACGATATAAAATAACAGATTTTTTTTTTTTCTTGCATGTCACTCCCTCTTTGTTTTGGGATCTTCTCCAGTCACCTTGGTCTGTGATAGTAACCCCTCTAGAAATAGCATGCAGATTTATTCCCCAGAGGATTACCCCCAAACATAGAAAACTGTTGTAATTTTTTTTTTTTTTTTGGATTTTAAGCTTTATTGCTTGAGGGTCTTAACTGTATTTTACTTGGCACAGGAAATGTAAAATACGTTAGATAAAAGCATGAGGGAAAAATTAGACCAGTCAGCATGTTGGCAAACAGCTATTCCTTCTGTGTCTGCCACCTAAAAGGATTTGAAATCTTTTACTCTAAAACTCTTGTATGTACATAAATACAGATCCCAAAACTCGTGTTGGAGCTGATTTTGTTTTAACCTCTCTTAGGGATTAGGGATAAAGAAAATTGGACAGGGGCACCCACTAGACTTGTGGGCATTGGGTTTGGGGGTTGGATGTGCATGTTTAGAGGACAAGGTGACACCCCCAGGCATGCACCCCTTTGTGTTGGAAATTATCATCCACACTGACCACTGTGCCAGGTAATTGTCAAATAGCTGGAATGCAATATAGAAATCTTAACTTGCACACAGACTTTGCAAGTGGTGAGTTCAGTGAAATAAATTTAGACTGAGTGCCTCTTCCCGACCTCCTCATTGCAGAAATATATCCATGGATCTTGGTTCCACTTTTGTAGGCTGGATAACCTCATTAATGTAACTAAAATAATCAGAATGAAAGAAAACCGTTGCTTTTTAATTAGCTTAGTTTTTGTTTTGTTGTTTTCTCTTTCTGATTCCAGGCATTGTTATGAGTAGGGGATAAATCCATTGAACGTGTTAATGACAACAGTAATTCAGGCTCAGAGTGGGGACATTTTGTAAGTGTTTGCAGTCTTGAGTGTAGCATCCCAACCTTCCCTGATGGAGTTTCCAACGGCAGTGTCCCAAGAGGATGGTGGAGAACAGATTGCAATATTGTCAGCTCTTCTGATTTCTCTGCGACTTTTGCAGAACATGCTTCTTCTTAAAGCACTATTTCTTAAGAGTCCTGTGATTGCACATGAATCACAGCTTTCATTTAAAACACAAATGAGTCTCTACTTCCTACCAGCAGCAGAGAAAATGAGATCCCCCTGAAGAGTCTAAATCAGGCAATGACAAAAAAGGCGCTAACACATATTGACTTAAACAGTATGAGTGTTTTTGCGTGTTTTTGGGACTATTTTTGTTGATTTTGCATCTCTTTTTTTTTTTTTTTTGTTGGGAGTGGGGAGCATTGACTTTTTTCTTTTGCTTTTGAATATTTGGTAAAATTGTGACCATGCTGAGCAGAGTTCCCATCCTCCCCAGGCTTTATTCTTTTGCTTGTTTTCCTTGTTGAATCCTCACACAAATTGTCAAGCACGAGTTGGGTACCTCCCAACAAGGTGGGGCCCCCTTTTCCCCCTTGAGCTCATCCTGGGCCATTCACTCAGCAAGATGCAGTTGGGAAAATAAGAGTTGGGATGTGGATATGGCAGCAGGACATGGCTTTGTGTCATTTAGCCTATGCAGACAACTGGGCTGGGCAAACATGACTTCTTGTTTGTTATCCAAAGCATTACCTGAGGAAAAAAACCATTGGTTTGATGCACATGGTAACAAATTGTGCAAACATATCCTTTATTTCTGCTTCTCAGTTCTATGCAGTCACACGTTAGGCAGACTGAGGTTTTTTGGGGCACAGCTTGATTCTTTGGTTTGGCTTTTTGGATATTGAAGTGGATTTTTTCTGTCTTTGCATTTGGATTCTGGTTGTGCTTCCACTTGCTTCAAAGAGCTTTTTGCCTCGTGGTACACTCTTAAAAAAATTAGTAAGTTGTACGCTGGTGTGTGGAGCAATGCAGAGATAATTTGTAATGAGGCATAAATATTTAAAGCCCTGTATTCCTTCAGGTCATTTTTGATTTTGGTGGTTGCCGTTCAATACAGCGCACGTTCCGCGCCGCCGTTGAGATGCTCCCCGTTCTTCTGCCAGGGACACAAAAAACAAATTGAATCTAAAGTAAATAGGTTTCTTCTGCCAGTGCTGGTTTATTTAAGTATAATTTCTCTTCCTGCCACGTTCTCCATTACTGCATTGCAATGAGGGAGTGACTCTGCTCAGAACTGACCCTCCTTGAGCTCCAGTTTGGCGGCTGTGAAGTGCAGGAAGAGCACGCAGGGAGGGAGCATCAGGTGGATGTGGGAAGGAGAGTACCAGTCACAACAATTCTGGAATGCATCTTTGGAAGAGGATCTTTAGTGGGAAATACATGCTGCATGGTTTCCTCAGCCTTTTTTTGCCGTGCTGTGAGATGGGGGCTGTATTAAGATAACTGCTATTCTTTTTAATGGCTTCTTTTTTTTAATACTCTCACTATTCCATGCAAAGCCAGCCCAAGAGCACAAGCCTCATTGCTGCACTCCCATCAGGCTGGGCCCTCACCAGGCACCCTGATTTTTGTCAGTGGAGGCTCAGCACTGCTGTGTTCCAATCCATATTGCCCATATCTGGAAGAGATGGCTCCATATGCACAGCTATATATGCACATATGCACAAATGTACTGCTCTCTGTGAGTGTGTTCATTCTCTCCTCTACTCTTGTACTCTCCCTGTCTAAGGGCAGGAATAAGTGTCTGTCAGAAATAATTTGTTGTCGACAGGCTTATTGCCTCCAAGGGATTCGAGTGCCCTTTTGGGGAGCCAGTATCTTATGTTATTGGCTAATATCCTGTATTTTGTCTGGAACAGAGGGACTGAAAGCTTAGAAACCCCCCAAAAATAGAGAATTTGTCCCTGAATATTTATTCTCAAAAATTTCACTATTTTTATAGGGTTCATTTGTGCTTACATGGCAACTTGAAACTGTGAATCCCAGAAATAAGTTAAAAATACTTAATTCCTCTACCCTGTAAATAAGGAGAAGCACATCTGTCTGTCTTAAATCAAATTTGCTGATTTGGTTTGGTTTAGTTTAGTTCAAAACCCAAACTTGGACGTTCACAGCATTATCAGCCCAAGTGTTTCTCCTGCCTTCACAAGTTCCACAGAATGTGTTTATAAATCACAAGGAAACTTTTGATGAAGCTGTTGGAAGTTTAGAGTTCAGTTAAATTGTGGCTTTTGAATCTTGGAGTTTCAAACAATATTTTTCACAGCTCTGCTGATGAGGCATTTCATTAGCCTTGGAGCCTACACTGACTGAAAAAATAACTTTTACTACAGGTTCCTCGCATGCGTTTAATCTCTTTTCACTTTTATTTCTTCCATCTGATAGAATGAATCCCTCTCCTCCCATCACTGGTGTTGTCCAAGAGTTATTCTGTCACACAACACAGCAACCCTCACTGCACCATAAAGGCTTGCAGGTCAAAAAAGTCCTGTTAATTTTACCCTTAGAAAAACTGTAATTACTGTGTAGAAAAATCACGCAGAAAATCCTATCTTACACTAGGTTTCTAAGCCTCTTAAAACTGTTCTATCCCATGGCTGTGGGTTTGCTGGTGACAAATGTTTTATGGGCATATTTTAGTAGACACCCGTCCAAAATCTGGTCTTAATAGTCAGATGCTAAATTGGAACCAGAGCGGCAGAAAAACCAGATTTGAAACGTGTTTCTAAGGGTTTGTTTTTACTTTCAGTTGAGACTGCCTTCTCTCATCTTTTGTACTGCTGTCAAAAGGGCCACTCTCATGGTTGTTCAAACTCCATGCTTCTTGACAGGAACAGTTGGACCCCTCTTCAATGATTTTCAGATGAAACGGCTCCCAAACCTCCAGAGCTTTAACTTGTAGTTATTAGGCCCTTTGAAATAGCAACACATTAATCAGCTGAAATCAAGTGGTCCTTTCTCCAAGGCTGTGATATTGCTGTTGTCTTTTAGGTAGAGCTCTAGTCTAAATATTAGTTTCAAGAGCTCTTTTTTTTTTTTTTTTCCCTCTAGCTAGGTCTATCACATTCCTGTTTCTATTTTGATCATTGTTTTAGAATGCTGTGAATTAAAGTGCTCACTTCTATAATAGGCTTTTATACTCCCAAATTGCACTAAAAGGAGTACTGAAGAAAACTTGTTTCTGCTACTTTAACTCTTACTTTAGAAATTGGCTGCTGTGCTTTTAACTTCTCCCATGCACAGTGTGAAGCCCAGCAGAAAAAGTATCAATTATGTAATGGATTCTGTCTGACAGAACTTGGTTTAACAACGAGAAACATTGAAGAATTAATTGGTTTGTTGAAACTGGATCATTTGAAGCAGGGCCATGGTTTGTGTCCCTGACTTCTGTGGTACTGGGAAAGTGATCTGAACCTGTTAATGGATTCCCTTGCTGGTTTATGTAACAGGCAAAAGGCAGACTGAGGATGACAAGAAATCAAGAAGATACTCTTCCTTGCATTAGCCATTATTTACATCAGCAACTGAAGCATTCTTGAGTTTTGGCAAAAAAAAATATTGATAAGAAAATAATTTAGGGAGCATAATTCAAGACCTTCTCCCAGGGATAAAGTATCACTGAGGAGAGAGTAAAAACACCCATGATTGAAGACCTTGTCATTTGGGGAGTGGGTATCTGTGTCACAGGGCTGCTGGTGCTGTGGTCAGTGTCAGGGAACTGCCTGAAAGTTGATAAAATAGGACATGGGCCTGCTTGGGATCTGCTTTGAAAACTGATGCTGCAGAACTACTCAAAAGGCTGTTGGAACAACAGAAATATTTCTATTCGCTCTATAAACACGCTCTGAACTTTTATTATGTACTGTATGTTCACAGCAATCATTTCCCATACCTCCGAGGCTAAATAATTTCTGAATAGCTAAATCAATTTGTCTTGTGTCTGTGTCGTGTCACAGTAATGAAAGTTCCCTGTACTGTGGCAATAGCAGAAAGCAGCTCTTGTTAAGGAGATGTGGGAGCTCCATCAAAGCTTCACTGTCTGAGTTATAACTCAGCAGCTGATTAACCAGTCAGCACTAGAAAGGAAGAAACAGCATGCCTCAGCTACCCATTGAGCCTACAGTGAGATTGTGTAATTAAGTTTGAAGCTTTATTTGAGGTCTGAAACTTAATAATACACAAAATGTACTGTAAGATCTAAAATCACCAGGGTCTTGATTCCGTAGCTTGCCTGAGTGACCTGTGATTGCAAGGTTGTGTTGCACTTGCAGCTGAGCAGGGTGATGTTCACATGGGATGGTGACAGATGCACTAAAACTGGGTCAAGTCCTGCAATTGAGTGAATGAAGAGAGGTTCTTCAAGAGCTTCATTGACTCCTTGTAGGACTTTGCCTGGCTGGCTGCTGGTGGGGTCTTTTTGCTGCATCAAGAGAAGGCTGAGTTTGCTTGTGCAAATGCAACTCCCTCCCATGGGCTGAGGCAAATGTTTTAAATTAATACCTGGAAATATTAATTTCTATGAAAGGAATTTAGGTAAGGATTGGATATATGCTTATATGTATGCCCTTTTTTTTAATCTGTGTGTACATGAGAAAGATACCTGTGGAGATATGTACAATGACAGGTCCTCGTTCTTGGAAGTAACATTTAGGGTAGGACAGAAGCTGTTAGCACCTTCACTTTGTCTTAAAAGACAAGCATATATTCATCCAAGGGAGTTGGAATAGCTTCAGAGGAACTTGTTCAGGTTAGAACTTTTCATTTATGGGAGATGTTTTTATCTGGGAATATCAAAATTTTTGAAGGTTTTATTAGCTAAAGTTATGCAAGACTCCTATAAGACAAATCAAGTACCAATTCTTGGCCTGGATTCATGTGTTTCTGTTGCCTTGCTTACATACTAAATGTGGCTGTGTGAATCATTATCACTTCTAATTTTTTACTATGTTGAAAAACAGGATCAAAAAGGGAAAAAAAACCAAAAAAAACCAACCAAATCGTCTTCCACATTCCTGTGCTGCAAATCAATAGCATGGGGATATATTTCCTGGATGTCAGCCCATTTTGTAAATGAATATATCTCAAAGATTGCTTTACTGGCCAACAAATGCCAGGAACAGGATGACAGTGTAATTCCTTGCATAGCAACAGCTAACATGAAATCAGGTGCACTCCAGAAAATGCAAGTGCTGTTTGGGCAAGGTTATGGATACAGGCATTGTTTCTTGGTTTATGTTTGGCCCATGGTAGGTATTAACTGGCCATTTGGCTGATGTCAGACAAGTATTTTTGTTTAAAAAGCTAAAACAGCTGCTGTTTTTTGGGGGTGTAAATTCTCACACTGTTGAATGCAATTGAGAGTGTTTCTTTGGTACAGTGTGGCTACACTTTCAGGTCCTTAACACAAAATACATTGCCATAAATATCCCATTCTGCAACTGCCAGCATTGTCTTTATTTGTAGTATTTGGCAGGCCAAGGATGAGGGGAGGTAGAGATTTAGCTTCCTCATCACCCATGGAGTTTTCCCTTTGTTGTTGTTTGAAATACTTTTACTGGATTTGGCTCATTTCCATTTACCTGTATTATTCTAAAAACGTGATTGTAGTTTCTGATCAAACCAGCTTCTTTAGGGGAAAGAAAAAATCAGAAAAATGTGTTTGTGCCTTGTCTTTGAAGGAGATTGCTTAAAATAGCTTCAAGTTGCTACCAGCATTAGACAGCTCTGGAAACACTATGTATGAGTAGAAAAGGAAATGGGATCACAACATACATTTTATGGCAGTTCTGGATTTAGTTTATTAACTTTCCATTGCCAACCCCTCAAGTTTGCAGTCTGTTCAGGTGTTGCTGGTACTTGTAAGATAGGATTGCAGTTTTGCTTGATACAGTTCTTTGGAAAAATCCTGTGTGCTTTTTAGATCCCCATCATGTTCTTTGTGTATAGTTTGGCTTCTGGTTTTGCTTTTAGTGGGTTTTGTCAGATACCAGTCCAAACACACACTTACACTGGTTTTTAGGAGAAGAGGCTCCAAAGAACCAGTGACATCAGAATATACTGTGCATGAGAATGGAGTCTAACTAGGCTGACTGGAACCCTGTCCAAAATAATGCATGATGTGCAACCCAAGGCCTTGCTCCTGCAAGGTGACAGTCCTTGCTCTGTGCTGCTGTGCCAAGAGCACAGGTGGATTAATGTGAAGATGCATTTGCTGATCATCCCTGTGGAGTGACAAGGGAGCTCTGTGGCTCCTCCAGCACGAGAGGAAAATGCTCTTCCCCAGCCTGGGAAAGACCCCCTAGCAGTCAGGGTTTGATGAAGTGGAGCAGGTTTGCCTCTCTAAGTGCACCTGTTGTACAGCAGCAGCAAGGACAAAAGGCTTTCAGGCTAGAGGGGTCCCAGGAAGGAGTGGAGAAAGCCCTGGACTGACCTCATGTTCATCACCTTCTCCTTCCCCAGGTACAGGAGAGGAGAAGCAGCCTAATGAACTCACACAGAATAGAGGGAGCAGATTCCTTTGCCAAAATAATAATAATAACCTGAAGGAGGTCAGCAGAGATTGAAGGATGAATGTGCAGTGATAATTAATGTCTGACAGCCTTTCTTACATGTCCTTCTCTTTCCACACTTGTTTCTCCCAGGTGTTTGTGGTCACTGTCTGGACCGTGGAGCTGTACATGGTGCCCCTGGCTTTGCTGGTGCTCTTTGCATACAACTTCTCCCTTGTCACCACAGGGAAGGTCAATAATGCCCAGGATGCCCAGGCAAGTAGAGTGGCAGTGACAATTCTGGCAGCCCTGATTCACCCCTGAGTTTTAATGGCATTAAGCTGGTTGCGTAGCTAAGCAGCACTTCTGTTTCAAAGTTACTGAAAAGAAACCTCAATTCTCTCCGTTTTCATTATTCAATTAAAGCAATAAACCATTCAGAGTAGTAGGAGAAGATGAGAGTGTGTAGGAGGAGGATTTCACTTATTAAATAACTACAAACGTTTTCAAGTTGAATTAAGAAAGATTTGCAAAGCAGAAAGTTCCTAAAAGCCATTCCCCTCCTGCCATTGCACTTTACAACACACTAATGATTCATGTTTCACAGAAAAGTCAATAGCATCCAAAAGAGAATGTAGTTCTTTTAAACCTTGTCCTGTGATCTGAGGTCTTAAGAAGCTTTTATTCTTCCTTCCCACCCCCAGCTCTTAAAATACAATTTTTTTCCCCCAGAAGTTTAGCCTTTGGGTTTTAACTTGGGAGAAGGAAAGGTTTAAATACAGAAATAGTCACCAAATGTGACAAAGTGCTACTGTTGGGTATGAAATGATTGTTTGATGTTGACCACTGCCTTTAACAATGGTAATTAGAGCTAGAAAGGAGAGTAAATTCATGAATGTCCATAATACTCTGTTTTTAAAAGTGAAATATAGACAGTAATGAAATGGAAGTCAAAGGAGCACTTCCTTCTAACTTTTGATTAAAAGATGATTGACATTGGTAATCATGAATAATACTTACACCCGTACAAAGGCATAATATCCTAGAATTTAAAAAGTCAATAGCTGGTTTATTACTTTTAGTGTGAAAATTTGCTCCTGGTTTAGTTTTCATCCACTCCCAAGTGGAAAGATTCTTAGAAAACAGGAGAAATTGCATTATCCAGGCTAGGGGATGCTTAATTTGAAAACATGGTAAAAGAAATGCCTTTCTCCAGTTTCAGCCAAGTCCAGAATAATGCAGAAAGATACTGTGTGTCTTCAATGACTACTTGATTTCATCAAGAAAAGCAGAACTTCCCATGTGGGAGAATCCCAGGCAAACAGATGTTTTTGTTTTTAATACAAAAGGCAGTAAAAAATAGCAATAATAACTTACCCAGAAAAAAAAAATACACAGAGAGTGCCTTTCAGCCCCTTCCTTCATCCTGTGGTGAGTTTGTTGCATGTTCAGGTGAAGAGAGTCTCACATAAGACAGAAAAATTAAGCAGAGCATCATTTAGGTGGACACTGCAGAAAGGCTGTTTCTAAAAATTGTGGCAATACTAGAGAAAGGTCCATCAGGAATTTGGCTCTCTTCCTGTCACACATTCTGTAAGCAATGCCATGCCATGAAATTCAGGGGTGCATTTTGCATAAGCAACATCACACGTCTGCCAAAGTGCTTTGCAGGATTGGGATCATATGGAACAAGTAGTCAAAGTGCCTTTAATATTACCTGATTCCTTTTTTATGTGTGTCTATGATTCTAACCATCTGTAGGTCAAAAATAGACAATCAGGTGCTAGCCTGAGTCACATCTGTCCTGCAGATGAGAAAAGGGTTTCTTCAAAATACCAATGCTTTTTACACAGTCATTTATTTATTTTCTGCTTCTTCAGGCCTTGGCTGGATATTCACTGCCTTTGGTTTTTGTGTGCCAGCACTCACATTTTGTGTATACAGAGGAATGCAAGCAAGAGTCTTTTGCAAAAAAGTGAACCTCAAATTCTCTCTGATTTCTGTGCTATAAAATGTGAATAACAGTATTAACCTTGTACTCCTGATCCACTTGCCAGGAGGCTAAATTTGGGAATATTGGTAAAATGTTTTATGATTTACAGATGGGGAGCTTCTATAGAAATTTAAACCATGATCAGTGTTAATTCAGCTGCTCAGGGTATTCCAGAGAGCCAAAGAATAAATCTGGGTATCTGAACTCCCAGTACCTTTTACATCCTAGATGCAACTGCTTTTCAGAGGGAAAAAAAAGAAATTAAAAAAACCCAAAAGAGAAACACCCAACCCCCTAAGAAACCCTAAATCCAAAACATCTTTTTATTGTGATTCTTCACATTCTTTGCATGTTTGCTGTATTTAAACTTGTAGTACACAGATTCAAATGTAGCTATTAAATAACCAAGAAAAAAACAGGAGGACCCTGTTAAAGGCTGAGTTTATTAAATACCTGAATTGAAAGCCAAGTGCTCCTAATTCCAAGCCTTTGCCAGGTCTTTTGTTTTCTGTCCTACCTGTCAGCACAGAAGTTAAAAGGAGGAAATAATGCTGCATAGAAATCTGCCTGTGATTCTATGTGAGATTGATTATGTTCATACTAATGTGTTTTCTGAAGTCTAATGTTTCAGTAATGGCCCTAAAGGGAGGGAGCAGTCATTGTGGCAGTGGGGATGGAGCAAGTTGAGTATAGAGTCCTCAGCCTTGACATACCAGTTGGTTCATTTGCAAGACTGAGAACAAAGCTGTTTACAGATAGTAAAAGTTGGCAATGTGTTTGAAAGCCTGTTGCCTTCAGATTAGTGGACACAGCCACTAATGCTTTATTTAGACTTAAAATTTGTATAGGGTATTGCATTCTCTGTTCAGAATACCATAAAAAAGAAAGGTCCTTGAATATAAAACACTGTTTTGGAAAGGAGAAAATGGTGGGATTTTTTAATGACTTTCAATAGAAGTGGGAGAAAATTGTGTAGTGAAACATTGTGGGAGTATCATAAGCTTTTTGAACATTGCCTGTCACTGAAAAATAAGAGTTATATTTTGTAATATGGACATCTGTTTCTGCAGGAGCTTATGGGCTTGGATGAAGATGAGGATGAAGATGATAAGGTAAGCATATCATGAATGTGCACCTGCAGGGCTGTGAGTGGGTGCAGGGGTGCACAGATGGGCACAGGGATGTACAATCCCCCCTTGCTGCTGTTCACAGTGCTGGATGACATTCCCTACTAATGGCCTTCCCCAAACAATTTGGCATTTCCACTTCAGTAGGCCAGAATTGGTGTGATTTGTGGAGGGCTGGTTAGAATTTTCTCAACATTTCTTTCAGAGCCTGGGAAAAAAAAAAAAAAAAGTTTTAGTTCAGCGGCTGAAATGTGGAAAGAATTGGAATTGGCAAGGCCTGTTTTTTATTTTATTGGAACATACTTACTCATTCTTCTCACTGTGAAAAATTCATTGGATTTTTTTCCAAGTTTATCAAACCACAGTGACAAATGATAAAAGGATTAGAGGGCATGACATATGAAGAAAGATTAAGAGAACTTAATGTATACAGCTTGAAAAAACATAAGTAAGTGAAGGAGGATCTGATAATCTATAAATACTTTAAAGCTAAAAGGTGAGGAATTATTTAACGAGCAACAGCATGCAAAGGAACATTAGCTGTTAGGAAGAAAATGTTCATGAGGGGATGTGAAGCTTTCAAATTGCATACTAAGTTAATAAGACTCTTCCTGAATATTCTGTGTTTTAAAAATGCTACAGTGAAATTGTTGATCATTAAGAGGTAAATCAATAACTCAGCTAGCAAGTGCACCTTAACTCTGCTCAGTCACAGACCCTGGGATTGAAGCTCAGCAGACTAATTGATGGGAACAGTTATTTAAATTTAACTTGCTCTTCTGCTGTGGTTATATTTTAATGAGCAACTAGAAATCCATCAAAGTTATAAAGTGAAGTTTAGGCAATCCAGCTGAATTACAGGTTTCTTGCAATACACAATAGTTGTTTAAATGTTCTCATTTATAATTTACTCTTTGCATTGTAAAATTCAGCAACTGAATGGGCCAATATCTGAAAATCACCAGAAGTTGCTAAATGAAAGTTGCATCTTTTTCAAAAGCATCTGTGTACCTGTAAAAGTCAGTAATTTTTATTCTTGTTCTAGACACCTGTAAATATTATTTGTGTGATGCCTAAAGGTGTAACTTATTCACTGGAACAATCCCATTTACTTCTTTCTATTTTAATATTCCTGGTTTTCCCTTGCAAGTGCTGAGGTGGGAAAAGAGAAGTAAGAATGTATTAAATAGGTATCAAATCCTCTGTTTCCTGTGGTGTGCAATAGATCCATTGCTGCAATGCTAAAATATTCTAGGTTACATTTACCCTACATTTAACTCCAGTGACTTTGGTTCTCTCTACAAATACAACTGGGTCACTTCAATATGGATTTAGTGATTTTTGCCTCCCCCCAAACAGCTTCACTGTCATTCCCCTTCTTGGTTTATTTTAAGTAAGCGTGCAGGTTTGGTAACACTCCTGAGAGTCAGTGCTGAGCTGTTGATGGTTTGGCCCTACCATTTTGTAATGGGGGCTGCCTCTCTCTCCATTTCACACACTCTCTGGCACAGAGAGCTGGTAGCACTGGCTAAAGCCTCTCCCAGTAGACACCCCCAGAAGGCTTTCTCATGATAACACTTCACATCCCAACATTACAGTCATAACTCATAATTCATTCTAATTGTTATGGCTCTGTGGAATTATGACAGAGTTGCCAGGAGAGACAATTGCCAGCCCCTGCATTTGTCCCATGTCCAGTGCTGTGCAGAATTGCTTTAATGTCTTTACTGTGCCTTGTGTGTACCCCTGTACAGCAGTGATGGGCCACGCTTGCACTCCTATGACTTCCATCTTTAAGTACATTAGGTTATTCTAAGTCACTTTTCCAAGTCTGAGGGTGGCCAGTGCTCTCTGGGGAGTGTAAGAAAAATGTAATTTTATGACACTATCTCATGGCAATGTCAACATTTAAACAGACAACTCTACTTTAAAAAGAAGTCTGTGTATTTTTTTTTCCCTCCCTAATACAAGAGCTCCCAAAGTTGAAATCTGCTAGTTGGGTTGTGGAGTACGAGGTCACTGTTTCTGTTTCCTGTCATCCTGCTGTATCAAAATAGTCACACACAGAGCCCTTCTGGGTTCTGCTGCCTGTTAGACATAACAGACCGTGCTTCTGGGAATTGTAACACACCCTTGAAGAGATGAACTGTTTACAAATTATAAATACACAGACACTTAGTTCAAAAACCCAAGAGCAGATTAACTCCCTCCACCTAGACTATCTGTCTTAAATGACAGGACTTAATTGCTGACTCCCCCATCCTTTCCCCCTCTGCCCTCCCCACATACCAGCGTGGAGGGCTGTAAAGGATAGCAGTGCTCTGTCCCTTTGGCACGAGCTCTTCCATGAATAAATGCCTTCTCGGATTTGTGCCATCCTGGACACAGGGTTCAGGCTCTGTCCTGTCAGCTCTGGGCTCTGTCAGGCTCAGTAAGGATTGTTTCAAAATTACATCACTGGAGCATCTTTGGTCTGCCAGTAAGAAGGTATAGACAAGCTGCATGCAACTCAGTTTAACTTGTCTGATTGTTTACCAGTTCTATTCATTTTATTTTGTTGGTTTTTAAATTTTTTTTTATTTTCTGTTTCTGATAATGACTGTAGAGTTTCAAGAGCAGACAGTCACCCTGTGAATGATTGTGTCATAGCACCTGACTGGAAGGAGCCTTGGAATCTTCTCCATTGTCTGAATAAAAATTTACATCTCCACAACAGACAAAACTTAATTTACTACTCTTTTCAGGTCTGGTAACTGATTCAGAAGAATATTAGAGACAAAATTAAATCAACAATAATTCCTGTGTGGGGTTTTTGTTGATTTTTCAGGGATTTCTTTGGAGAGTTTCTGTCCTGTGGTGAGCCAGTGTAGTCCTGTTTGACTATGCAGTGTAACAGGGAAGAATCAAATGTTAATGTGGCTTTAAGCCAAGTTATTTGGCAACTTCCAAGAAATGTTTAGTATCTCATGTATTGGGAAAAAAAACAAAAAACAACCAGAAGTGGAAAAAAATCACCAAAGAATAAAAATTCAATGCCTTTAATGCAGGAGATTCTCTTTCAAAAATAGGTACCAGAAATATACAAAGTTTTATGAACACAATTCAAAGAGACTCCAGCCGAACAAATTAAAGTCAAATTCATCCAGTAGCAAACAGCTGACATTTTCCATTTGAGTTAGATTCAGCATGTGGAAACCTTCCGTATGGATCTTATTTGTACGGGTGGATTACGATGAAAATTGCATTAATTTTCTCCGCAGTAAAGGTCAGTAATTGAAACATGAACCAAGAGTCTATTGTGTAAGATGCTATATCCCCATACTTAGGAAAGGTCATTCAAGACAATATCATCTCATTGTTTTCTTCCCTGGAAGTATAAATAATTTCATTAGTTTTTCTCTTTTTCTCTTCAATACAACAATTGCAATATAATATTTCAACATCCCCCATTAAGACTGCTGAAGAGAAATGATGGTAAGGACTTGAAAATGCCCTGTGATACACAGGGTATGTTCAGATTGGCAAGGAGCATCCATGTCCTCCACAAAATTATGGGCAAAAAGACCCAGTTCAGGGCTTGCTGTGGATTTACTTTTCTCTTTTCCTGAGAGCCTTCTTTGTACAAGAAACTGGAAGTTAAATGGTCTCTTGTTAAAATCTTACTTGCACAGGCTGATCTTATCCATGGGCATCCCATAATTTGGCACAGTTCTTACATCAGTGCCATGAGCCACCCATTCATAGGTTTAGAGGTGATAGGGGAGAGGAGTTGAAAAGGAGTTCTTGCAGAGAAGTTTTAGATATCCTCACAAAGAAATTTTAGCAGCCCTATGGCACTCCAGAATTCTCTGTCTTAGAGAGAATTACTTACCTAGGTGTAGGTAAAAGCCAACACTGCAACTTTTCTAAATCTCTGGAGAAATATTAAGTGACACTAGGCAGGTCACAGGGCTGAGCACATGAGCCTCAGGGAGTTCTCCTCCCTTAAAAATTCCAACTATTTAAAATGTTGTTAAATTCTATTTTGAATTGGTTAGATATATGAATAGATGTCTCTTTCTTCCATGCCCCAAATTGCTAAAGATCATTACTTAGATTATAGATGATGGTCCAGTAGTTTTTAGTCTAATAACCATGTGACTGTTCTTAAGTCTCATGTGTTTCCAGAAGAAAGCACTTATTTTGACAAAATTATTTTCTTTTCCTTTCCATTTTTTAAATCAAAGATGACTGATGACTTTTTATCTCCATTCAGGATTGATTCTTGCTGCTTTTTAAGCCTGTGTTCCTCACCTGAATTGTATTTTATTGTACTGTGACTGCTGATATTGCTTGAAAACTTGTGGCAATGCCAGTGAACTTTGGGTTACTTTATAAGTCTATGAAAACGTGAGCAAGTACAGAAAATGCTTCTTAAGCCCCCTGCATTTCATGCCTGTGCATAGAAAAATAAACTGAATTACGACCTAGGGTTTTTCACATAGGATTTTTCTTGGGCTTGGCTTAGGAGACTTTTGCTGGATTCCTGTGCATGGATGAAATACATCTAATGTCAGCAGAGAAAGTGCAGGCATGGCTGAACCAGGCATGGAGTGGTCATCCTCTTCCCTTCAGGGAGTGTTCCCAGCCTGAGCTGTAGGATGATGTGCTATTGCTTTCCAAATGTGTCCTTTTAAGACCAACGCTGCTCTCCTTCATACCAGTCTGAAGTGATTCTATTGGCTCTGGTGGAATTATTCCAGATTTCACACCTTTTTAACTGAGAGCATAAATTGACCTGTATGTGTTGCATTTCCTCTATTTGGTAATTATTTCAAGTGCGCTCAGATTCGCTGAATTTCCACAGGCAGGCACATTTGCAGCATGGTGTTAATAAACAAAAAGATCCTGTGATGCACAGTTTCAGGACTGCACGAGGCAGTTGCTCAGAGTTTGGCAGCCGTCCCCTCGGCGTGCCCATCCTCCTGGAAGTGCAGAGGAGCTCTCCTAGCAGACTCTGCAGCACAGGGCAGGGCAGTGACTCAGCAAGGCAGATTGCTGGGCTCCTCTCAGCAATCCACCCAAGGCAGGAGCAAGTTCAAGGTTGCTGTGGTGACTGTTTGCAGAGCTCAGCCTGGAATTCATTTTAGCTACCAGGAGAGTGTCTGTCACTCCATGGCTGCCACCTCCCACAAGAGCTTCATTCTGCTGCTAGACTGTGAGCAACGTGTTCTCTGCAGACCATGGAGGCCAGTGGACTGCTGTTGATACCCCATAAAATCCTTTTGGTTTCAGAAGTTCTTCATGGACGAGTATTTTGGCCCTAAGATGATGTTTGGCACAGGTTTTGTAAGATCGGAGTTTTGTAGTCCAGCAGAGAGCAAGTTGCAAATTAAATCCAACTTTGGCTAGCTCTGCTTTTCTCTAAATAACTACAGCATGTTTTGTTGGATTTTTTTTAAAGCAGAATAATAGTGGAGGGAAAAAGAATGCATGCCTGAGCTATTTTCCTTTCTTTTCCCTTTCCATCAATCTTGTTTGTTGCTAATACACTGAAGAATTAATAACTGGTACATTAGATAAATGCTGGTAAAACACTGCCCTAATGTGCTTGTAGCAGCAGTAGCATAATGAGACAGCTACTGTAAGAAAGCTAATCCTGGAAGTTAGGCCAGCCCAGGGCTAGGCAGACTAATTCTTCCAATCCCTGAAGATATTCAGGATTTTCATTCCTGACTGAGCTGCCTGTACCCTGTTTTCTTCCTCCTTTTGCATTAATCCATATTTATGTTTTCTCCTCCCCTTTTCCACATCTTTGCCCCCAAGTGTTCCTCAGCTTTATATATTGAGTTTCCCTTGGCACGCCAGAAATCTGCTGATGAATACCACTTGTTTGAAAGTTGCATGCAAGATTTTTCTCTGCAAGTGTTTTCTATGAAATCCAAGTGAGCAAGTATTATGTCGAACTTACCCATGGCTTCAAGCCTAACTTTTCGTTGTGTGCATATGATATTTGCAGTATACATCAGAAATACACTTAGAGAACAACAGCAAAAATTGTCTGTGCGTTTGGAGCGTCGCTTGCTGGCTTGGATGTATCCAGAGGAAAAATATCTGAAGGATAGATTTAAAAAATAGGAAACAGCTTTCTGTAAAGATGAAAGCTATTAATCATTGAAACAAATGATCAAAAGAAGTTAGGGGATCTCCACCATCCAAGCTTTGAATTCAGTAATGGATGCTTGGCTGGAGAAGAAGCACTAACGGGTGGCATTGGCCTTTGTTCCAGAGCAGACCATTGAAGAATTTTGCCTTCAGTGTCTTCCCCCATAACTCAGGATTTTCCCTTGCAAGACCAGCTCTGACTGTTGCAGCTCACCCGTTGTGAATTGCTGTGTGAGTGCTGAGGACATCCTGTCCTGGCCTGCCCCATATTCCCACCCTTCTAAAGTCTTCAGCACTGGGAGCCCCTCCATGCTGTGGTTGTGTGAGGGTTTCTTTTGTAACTGACCCTGAATGTCTCAAAGCAGCGTAAATTCCTTCCAGGGAAGGGAGATGCCAGAGCTGTGGTAACTCTTTAAGTGTGTTTATATGTCCTGTTTAACTGTTACATATTTCAGAAACAGAAAAATCTAGGAGCATCTTCCAGTACAGCAGAGATTTGATGTCTTCATTTCTGAGTTCAAGTTGATGTGTGTTAGCTGGAGACAAAAGACTTAATTTCTGAAATTGCTGGATCTTGGTTAGTGTTGGGCTTTTTTTCCCTCTCCCCTGACATGTTTAATCATTTGTAAACCCCCTTTTGTTATTTTGTTCAGGCAATTAATGTAGAAATGAAGAGTTCTTAAATCAGGATATGCAAGGCAGAGTTGAAGTAACACACTGATTATATAATTAATTCTCAGTTGTAAATTCATTTTGATGGAGTTAATTCTTTACCAGAGGCTGAGGACTAGTTTTGGTCCACCCACAGTGCTGTAATCGTCTAAGAAATAAAGGAGAAATAGGCCTTGAATTAATGGAAGTTATCACGACTGGTTTTAGGGAAATAATGCCAGAAACAGGCAGGATATTTCATTTTCAATTCATGCAAAAGCGTCTGAGCTGTGATCTTAAACTATTGGTATCCAAATCCAGTTTTGAAGCAGTATAATACATTGAGTCCAAAAGAAATCAGAAAGGAATGACACCTGAAGAGGATGGAGAAGAATTGTCTGGGTGGTGGCACCATGCACAGATGAGGAAGTGTGTTTAGTGGAAGATGTACTTGGATTCTTTTTTACATTTTCCACGAACATGGTAGTGCTCAAATATAGATTTCTCTATGACAGTTACCCATTTACTAATAAATAGGCTCCAGTGAATGTCATCCTGATGGACTCCTACTGCTTCTGGCAGTGCTTTGTGAGGTGCTGCTTCACAAAGCATAAACAACACTCCAAAACCTAAATAATTTGGAAAATCCCATTTCTTTTACTTCTTTTGTCTACTTCTCTGTTGCTTAACCAGTGACCTAATAATCCTGTCCCTGTGTTTAGACTGCAGGTTTCCAGAACAAAAACAACAATAGCAAAGAAACAACATTGACAAATTCCCAGGATTTTCTCACAATTTTGCACGCTGTGCATACACACAGTTGCAGCCTATATTTCTCTCCAATAACTGATTTTATTTACAAGGTTTTCTAATCCCAGTGTGTCTCTGCCCTTACATTGCTTGGCCATATTTTGCATCAGAAATTGAAAGCACTGTTGCCCAGGGGTGATTTTAGCATGCAGCCAGGTGAGCATGAGCAGTTGTCATAATTTAGGGACTGGCAGTTTCTGGTTTATTGTCTGGCTCTGCTTCGTGGCTGCAGCAGGAGTTGTGTTGTGTTGGTTAAACTGCATTATCACCACATCTCTGAGCTCCATGAGGACGTGTAAATGAAGTCAGCATGATGCAGACAGAGCTGGCAGATGATCTGCCTTGCAGCTCTGGGCAGCAAGAGTAGGCTTGCCTTGCAATATCACTTAATTTAAGTGGTTTCTGTACCCCTCTGCCTGAATTTGGACAGAATGAAATTCCCACTGTCTGGTTTTCCATGAGCTGCTCCCCAAGCTGCTTCCAAGTTTGGTGGAAAAAAAGCCAGCTATGGCTAAAGGACTGTTGTACCATCCCAGTGAGGAAATAGTTAAATATAATTTCAGTGTGTCATTTACATTTGAGCCTAACGAGATTATAACTGGAGCTGTGTGAAAATGACTTTTTGGTGCTATTTTCACATAAACTGACTATTTATTTATTTATTTTGTTCTGGGGTTATTTCACACCCCAAGGGTTTCATTTTTGTTGGTTGTTTTATTAATGTAAAAATACTCATTTTCACACCCAAATGTGTGATTATTTAAAATGCTGCTTCTATTCATTGTGCACTGACTTGCAACCTAAAGGCAAATATTCAAATGTCTGGAGCTTGATAACTCCATGGTGGTTTTGGCTGGCTTTTTAAACTCAAAAATTGCTGGGGAGAGAAATGGGCAGTAAGTAATTCAAAGTGGTGTAAGGGCTGCATTCCCATGCCTGCCTCTCAGCATCCAAGGATGGGTCACAGGTTATTCCAGCTCCCTCTGCAGAGTGATGCCCTGTCTCAGCCCCACACAGACCCTCTCCCATGGTGGTGCCAAAATCTGGAACAGGAGCCCTCACCTCTGTGGCCCAGTGTGATTTTAAATAGCCTCTGACCCTGTCCTGCATGGAGGAATAATGTGGATGACAACACAGAGGCAGAATTGCAGCAGTGTTGTTGCAAAAGTCTCTGGCCCTGGCTCATTCCCACCCACCCTTTTCTCTGCCTTGGCTGGTGTGGGCCATGGAGAGCAGGGATACAAAATGCTCCTTACCATCATCTCCCCTCTTTGGGAACAGATTGGTTAAAACACAGCTCAAAATGTTTTATTGGTTTGTTTTTTGTTGGGTGTTTTTTTTTTTTTCCCTAAATTGGACTGATTTTTTAAGTGTCTAAATGTGATGTAAAATCAGTGTCCAGGGCTCTGCATTTTGTAATAAGTGAATGTTTTGCTGATTTCTTGCTAGAATATCTGCAACCACGCCAATTTGCATGCCTGTATGTGTGTTAGATTGCTGGCAAAGAAATGCTGAATGCTGATAATTGTACACTGGTTTTCAAGCCTGATTTAAGTAATTTTGATTTTTAATTCATTCTGTGCTTCCTTTTTATTTCTGCACATGTGTAGTAAAGTCCTGTAGTGTTGTTGCCTAAAATAAGCTGTAAGAAATGAAGTTGAGATGGCCGCTGTAAAGGGAAAATGACATTTTTTTCTTTTGATCCTTTTCTTTCCCCCCCAGTAAAAGAATAAATCTCTGTATATAGAATGCTCAAAAAATATTGCATTCACTATCTTGCTGCTGATTTATATACACAAATCAGCATGGCTGTGGGAAGCCTACAAAGCTCAGAAAAGTGATATTTAGAAGTTCTGCACAAGAATATTTTTGTTCTCTGAGCAGCCAGCACTCCACACCAGGGGTGCTCAGCACCTCTTGTGCTTTGGCATCCAATTGTGTGAAATCCTGGTTGAGATCCTGCAGTCAAATTGTGTTAGAAGATGAAGAAACCTCTGCCCATGTGTTCAGCAAAAGGAAGAAAAAAGGGATCTATACAAATAACGTTAGTTCTTTGTGATGAACCCAGAGTGTTTGTTCTGTCCTTCCCTCAGTGAAATACTTGAGGTCATGGGTGGATCAGCAGTGCTGGAAATCTTAGTTTCATCATATGTCTGTGAACATCCCAGCAAATTATTAAAATGTGTGGTTTTCTGGTTTCTTTTGATTAGGAATCTGAAAAAAAGGGGCTAATTGAGAGAATCCACATGGTCCAAGAGATCATCATAGCTGTTCAAAGCATCCTGGAAGAAATAGCATCGTTTGGAGAGAGGATTAAAAAGTAAGTAATAATTTTATTCTTGCTTGACCATGATTTGAACAGAAGAACCAAGGGGATCAAGGTGGAGTAATTGTCTTGCTCCAAAAGTGCAGCAGGACAAGCTGGCCAGTCCCACCACTGCTTTTCCTCCTACAGTCTTTTATTAAAAAAAGAAACAACCTTTGCAGAGCACAGAGAAGAGGAGAAGCAGTGTTCTTTACTGATGTAGCTTCCATGTTTGCCTGAATTTCTGGTCTTGCTTGTTTGTGATGGGGTGGGGATTCATGGATGCCACAGATGCTGCCTGAAGACGTGGGCACAGATAAATGAGGCATTTTTTCCAGTCCCATCACAGAAAGTGGGTACTGATGGTCAGTGCTGCCTTTCCCACGCCCTCCCCATCCTGACCTGGCCGTGGGGGTTGCAGTCACTGTGTCCCTGGCCAACACATTGATCTTCTTCTGTCTTTACCATTTTGAGCTGTCTGCTTCCTGCTGGTGCCACAAGGAAGCCCAAAGGGGTTTTTCAGGGTCTCATGGCAAGGGGGGGAGGCACAGAGGGTATTCCTGACCTTACAAAGGAGGGAGGTGAAGAGCCTAAAAAAAAAAAAAAATAAAAAAAATCCCACACACAAACACACACAAACCTTTTTTACAACTCAGTCTTTATTGGAGCTTAATTGATCCATATTGTTGTCTGTTTTGAGCACAAAGTGATGGTTTGTGACCGAGCCTCACTTTAATGAGGAGCTGGGTTCAAGCTAAAAATACAGCGACCACATGTGCTGTGGTGCCCCTTTGGCCACCCCAGCTGGGGTGGAAGTGGCCCAGAGATGTCTTCCAGTCTATGAACAGGGCACTGTTCTGCCCAGCTGCGTGGCAGGAAGACTCAAAGCACTCAAACACTATTAATTCTTGCATTCATTTTGGTAACAATGGCCTTAAAGAACACGTTGGGTATGAATGTGGACGCCCGATGTAATTTCAGAAGAATTCTGTTGTAGCTCAGCAGTGATGTGCCATTAAAAATTGCTATCAAAGTTTTTTTTGTAAGTGACAGACTGAATTGTGCTACAGTTTCCGTCTGTCACTCCAGTTACACAATCATAGGGAGTTTTCATAGTTTAACTCAATTGAGCTGTTTTGCTATTTTTTATTTTTTTTTTTGCTTTAACTTAAGCTACATTGATTGATAATGATGGATCCTCTCCCACCTATTTTTACTTAATATTTAATATGTCTATTGAAGCTTAAATGCAATTCTTGAAGCGTCCTATTAATTTTATCTGTCAAGGGAAGTTTGTCTTATTTTATAGTCCAGATTCATTCTCTCTTCTTCCTACTCCCCATCATTGTGATATGATGAAGTTAGCAGGCAGATTGTGTGAAGCAGAGATGCCCAGATCCATAAATCCACCTGTGGACTAATGGGCATCCTTGTAGCCCAGGACTCTCAACATTTGGTGCAGGGCATAGGGTTATGTCTTACAAGGGCACAGGGGGACAAAGTGATCTCCAAGATGTGTTAGCAGTGGCTTCTCACCTTCAGTCCATCATTGACTTGCAGATGAGAGGTCTGAGTGAAATAAAATCCTATTTTTCACTACAATGTGGCCAAAGTCTGAAATGCTGTAGTAGCTGAGCCTTTCCAGAGTGCTCCTCTTGGGAAAAATCTGATGTGGATTGTTGGAATGCAGAAACTTGGGCTGCTGCTGGCTTATTACAGGTTATCCCAGCCAGCCTCCTATATTCAGTGTAGTAAAGAATTGCTGAAAATGTAAAGATATAGGAGAACATTTGTATATATGTAGACAGATTCATATAGAATATTATGGTCCAATGTTATACAGAGAGATTATTACTTGAGCTGCCCTTGTTTGGCATCATAATTAATCCAGTGCAAGTTATTTGTTGGGGCTGACTGGCTACCTGCCACCCTGGGTTGTGCACTGGACACACATCTCATGTCATCTCCAGTGTGGCCCAGTGGAGCTGGCTCAGCCCAGTCTCCAGATCAGATAATCTGCTCATGAATAATGGAGAGATGACTGGCGAGCAGAGATGTGTAACAAGTGTGACACACAGAAGAAGAAACAAAAACAACTCACTTACATGCCTAACAACTTCAGTGAGCTCCCCAGGGCTCCTCTTCTCTTTCCTTATCACGATATCTGTCTCTCAGATATCTCCCTTAATCCATTATAACATCCAGATGTAGGAATCTGCTTATCCACCTTCCAAAGGGTCTGCAATTTACAGCATATCTGAGCACTGCAAAGAGGTCATTAAATTATTATTGGGCAGCAGAGCACAAAGAGTGTCCAACAGAAATGTTGAGAGGGATTGTGTTTTTTCCTTACAGCACATTCAACTGGACGGTGCCTTTCCTCTCTGTCCTGGCCTGCTTGGTCCTGGCAGCAGCAACAGTTATTTTGTATTTTATACCACTGAGGTACATTGTTTTAATCTGGGGTAAGTACTCCACCGTGTCTCATTTGTATGAGATAAATACAATATATGTCTACAGAGTGAAATCAAACCAGCTTTAAACGACCTGTTACACAGACAAATAAGTGCTGTTGCTTAGAGGTGAATAAAGATGCTATGAACTTCTTAAAATTACCATTTCTTCCCCCTGGGTTATCCGATAATTTGCTTTTCTTAGGGTTCTTTATAAGTTTCCAACAGCACCACAAGAAGAGCATTAGCCTAGATAAGCTACTTTCAGTGTTATTATTCTTCTGCAGGAAAGTAATTAGTTTCCTGGTGCTGGAGCCCTCCAGCTGGGAAATGGTAGGAAGTGGACAAGATGTGTTTGCAGAGCTGGACTATGTAGATTTGGGGCCCTGGGAGCATTTTGGGTCTGAGTATCCTGGCAGTCAGGACAGGCTGTCCCCAGTGGGACATGCTGAGCATCTCCTTTGGTCATGGCTCAGAAAGTATTTGTGTGAAGATACATAATGAACTAAAAGAGAAGCTTTTAAAAAGTAAAACTTTCCTGATGAATTTATGAAGAAATGTGAGATCATCTTTCATAGGAAATGGCATTCAAGGGCATAGAACTAAGGCTTTAAACAGAAAGAGGACAGGTTTAGATTAGATATGAGGAAGAAATTCTTCATGTGAGGGTGATGAGGCTCTGGCACAGGTGCCCAGAGGAGCTGTGGATGCTCCATCCCTGGAATGTCCAAAGCCAGGTTGGACAGGGCTTGGAACAACCTGGGATAGTGGAAGGTGTCCTGCCTGTGGCAGGGGGTTGGATTGGTCACTGGGAGATGGTCATTGGGACACCTTCCAACCCCAACCATTCTATGATTCCAGCTGCTGAAGACTTCCTACATCTCCAGATGACCTCCTGTCTCGTTTAGGGTGCTAACTTTTATCTCAGCCTTAGGGTATAAGGATGTGCAGGTAAATCCTCAGTGACCTGCAGAAGCTCAGCCCTGATGTGGCTCTGAGTTGTAGGGACCCCCTGTCACCCCTGGGGCTCAGCCATCAGCTGCTGTCTTGGATGTAGGAAAGGGAGGGAATGAGAAGGTGGCATTAAAAAAAAAGCCATTCTTGGGCAACAGCAACAAAGAAATAAAGAATTAAATCAAACAAAAGAAAGGGCAAAAGGAAAGGGGAGAAATTGCTGGGAGTAAAAAGTTCAGTAACAAAATATTGTTGTTCTTGTATGGAAGACATGGTGAGTACATGAAAACTATACATCCATTCAACATCATCTAGAGTGACAGGGCCTTCAAATATGATACATGTTAAACAACTACCCTGTGGCAAGGCCTCAAAAGACCTTATGGTATTTTCTGTTTTTTAAAAATCAGGTACACAGAAAATTGTGTTGTCATTTTGCTACAAGTATATGGCTGAAAAGCTGAATCTCAGATGTGAAGCAGGTACATTTCAGGCAGAGGAGAAGGCTGGAGCAGCCATCACATTTGAAATCACTTTCAGGGAAAGCACTATGAGATTTTGGACAGGGGCATGATGGAATTGAATGCTGTATTATGATCCTCAGAGGCAACCACATTTGAATTTTTTGCTATTCTTGAAAATGGGTTAGCTGATTTCCTTCACCTATAAGACCTTAAGAGAGGCAAGAGAAGACCTTATGAACTTCACAGTAATATGAACATAAAACTCTCATGGATCTTCTGTCCAGACCAGAGACCACCTCTGCCAACTGAAGCCTGACTAAGTCCATGGAGATGGACTGCTATTGCTGCAGTTAATAAGTCTAATTATTCACACAAAGATCAAAGTAAAGTAAACCTTGTGATAAGGTTTTACAGTGTCCCACAGCATCATAATATGGGCAGTTGGGCAAATGTGGCTCTGCAAAAAGGGGATAGGCCATGAGGGATGGGAAGGGAAGCTTTCATTTTCTGAAGAGATGGAAGGAAAAAAAGCCTTTTTCTCAATTATTTTCAGTTTGTAAGGTAGCAGATTTAGCAGCATACTTGGTTTTCTATGTGTGTGTTGTCCCTATAGTATCCCCCAGGATGAATTCATGCTTCAATTGATTTTCACCACGTTGTTGGCAACACATGATCCCAAAAGTAGAGAAACACCTCTATCAATAATGTCCCCTACTTCCTCCAGGAAGCACTTGTGAGTGATTCCACATGACAGGGAACATGTGTGTGGCTTTAAGTCTGAGGCAATGTTTTCACACTAATTTTTACTTGTGAATTCCCTTTCCCTTTTTCACCTTGCCTGAACAAATTTAGAGGGAGGGAGTAGAAAAGGGTCGTATTATTTTGTTTGCCTTTATTTTTATTTTTTTTTGTTTTGTTCTAGGCATAAATAAATTTACTAAGAAGCTTAGAAATCCCTATGCCATCGACAATAATGAGCTACTAGATTTCCTCTCCAGGGTACCATCTGATGTTCAAAAGGTAAGTAATGAATGGCCAGAGCCAACAGAGGCAAGGAGTGACACTGAGAGCGGCTGGGCGCTCCGATGGGGAACACAATGCCAAAGACTTTTGAATAACAGCGATAAGGAATCTGGGGAAAATCCACAGAGGGAGGGGGAGAGAGTGTTAGAAGAGAGGGGAGACAAAATCCTTTGTCAGAAGGATAAAATGATTGCAGAAAAATTATCCTGAAAAGACCTACTTAAAAATGATCTGGAAAATCACTCAGCGTGGTTACTGAGCTATGGTTTTTGTCACCTTTCTGCTCAGGTATTTGTACAGAGGGAGGAGAAAAATAGTCTCTTTGATAGAGATAACCATCCAAAAGGATTTGCTGAATTCTCCTTTTTCTCAAGATAGGGGGAGGAATGGGAGGGGGGGAATTATTTCTGTGACATTGTGCTTGAGCTCCAGGCCTCCTTTGGACAATGCCCTGCTCATCTTTTTCTTTAAAGAAAACCCTGAAATGTGTTTAAAATACTCTACAGTAGATCAGATCAATCTTCTACCATTATGGAATTATAACTTTTAATCTAACCAGAATCTATCCTCCCTCAGTTTCAGTCTTGTGTCTTCTCCCATTTCTTTGAAACAGCAACATTGTCTTCAGCAATCTCTCCTATCTTCCTGGAAATTATTTGAACTAAAAATCCTTTTGAACGTCAAGATCTGTTTATTTCTCTTGGAGGAGGGAAAATAGTCTTGCTGGGTAATGAAGCCACACAATATAAAGGGTTCTTTCTTTTGTTTTAACTAACTGGAATCTGTGTCCCCAGGCCCTGATCCTGATGCCCAGGATTCCTCTGACATTGTGCCTTTCTCTGTGAATTGTGACACTTTCCCTGTGAGGTGCTGCTCACTGGGAATGAGAGAATTACAATCTCAACTGTAGTGACTTTATACTGTTAGAGACAGAAACTGAATTGCTCACATGCAGTGTTGAAGCAGGGTTGGAAAAAGCTTCTGGTGACATTTATCTCAAGAGGCCACCAGACTGGTTGGTGGCAGCACTAATAACTGGGAAGATCTCACCATGGACTGGTGGGAGGAAAAAGGATAAGCAGGAGCATTCATAGAGCCATTAAGTTTCAGTGTATTTTTATTTGTTGTCATTGCTCTTGTAGAGGCCACTGGATTTGCAGTGATGGTTTGCATATGCCCTTTAAGTGTTTATGTTTAAAGATAAGCTGCATTTCTATTTATGCTTTATTTAACATTTACACTTACAACATTTCCTTGAGTGGTTTCTATCATACTGGGATCATTTGAGCTCTCCAAGGAAAATGATCACCATTTTCTATGGGAGGAATGATAAAAGTTCCTTGGATGGGACAAACCTTGGGAGTTTTCCACTAGTGCTGAAAATAGTGACAGCCACACACTTAAGGGACAAGTCATCCATGGAAGCTCCAAAGCCCCTCTGTCTGCTTTGTTTTATGGGCTATCAATGCATCAGCATTTCACTGGAGTGCTGCAGTGAATTAGAAATTATTCCTGCCTGTACAGTACCCATTTACAACCACATGTTGGACAGAAGACAGAGGAGGAGTGAAAAAGGTGGCGTGTTCAGCCAGATTTTCCCCATGATTTCAGTGGGAATACTTTTGTCTCGCACAACAGACAATTTAGAGGTTACACCATCCTTCACAGTTTGCCACATATGTTTTAATCATTACATTGTGCATGAATTTGGTTTGAAAGGTGGAGGTAGCTTTGTCCAAGTTCTGTTTGGGAGAATACTTTCCTTTTCTGAAATTATTAAGTATTTCAGGATCTCAGGGTCTGTATATGGTTTTGACAACTGTGATCTTACTGTCTATTGGGATCCACTTGAATTGAGACTCCTGAGAGAAGTTTATTAAACTAATAGGTTAATGCCACAAAGATAAGAAAAACAACTCCCAAACCAAAACAAACCCAAAAGATTGCTGAAATCAGGTAGAACCCCATGTATCTCATTAGAAAAATCTGCTTTTAATATTTTTGTTTCAAGAAATGATGCATGACTTCTCAAATCCTTCCTGCAATTAATCCCCCATGTTCCTGTGTTTAGAAAATGATTCATTACTTTTGAACCTTCCTTGGTTTCCCTGGGCTTGTCCTGGGGGAGCCATTAGCACACGCTGCAGCGAGCTAGAGTTACCTAAGTGCAGACGTCATGCCTGTTTGTTTTTCCAGGTGCAGCACGCCGAATTGAAGCCATCCAGCAGCTCCAGCCCCATCAGGAAGAAGAGGAGCACGCTGTAGGATGCAGCAGGGCTGGGAATGCAGCGCCTCCCTCCCTGCACAGGCGTGCACACACAGCTCCCCTCCCCTCCTCCTCGCTTCAGAACAACGCCAGAGCCACTGCCACCGACTTTCTCCTGCTTGGAAGATGTGGTTTTTGATAAACGCCTGCCTTGGCTTTCTTTTCTGGGTTGTCTTTTTGGCGTGGAATCCCAAAAAAAGAGCAAGGTGAAGCGTGAATTAGTTTGTGGGATAGGGAGGAGAATGGGAGAGGATGGTGCAACTGCACCTTTTATTTTTCTCTTTTTTTTTCCTCCCCTTTGATTGCAGAGACAAGGCTGGATGTGGCAGCACTCCCTGTGTTATGTAGGAAGAGATAATTCTGCTTAGTGTAGCAGATCAGCTGAGCTGATGTGAGGAGATGCTCTGAACCAGTTTTTAACATATCCAACAGATTTACATTAAGATATGAAAGCTATTCTTTTCTGAGTTAAATCACTGTGCCTAGAAAGGTTTAAGCTCTGAATTAACGAGTCTTTGATACCCATCTTCTGTTCAAGCAGTGTACATTTTAAAAAGTTTTTTATCATAATTAGCAGAAAGAGCTAGGAGCTCCAACAGTATCTCAATATTTCATCCAGCACTTGTGGGTTTTTCTTTTTCTTTTTCTTTTTTTCCTCCTTTTTTTTTAAAAGCCCAGCCTGTGGTTAACTCTTTGTATACTGGAATCATTGGAGATCCATTGCTGGCAATGGATGCATGAAAACCTTATGCCATGAAAGGATTAAGAGAAAAGGCTAACTCAGTGACCTGAAAAGACTCTGTTGGCTTGCCTTTTATAATTCCATCTCATCAGATATTTTCAGCATAGCTGTTGTTTTCCTGTCTAAATCCAGAGGGGTCAACACTACAGATCCAAGAGGAAAAAAAAGCAAAAACACTTTATAGCCTTAAAGAAACAAGTGCTTGTGCAGAAGGAGAGCACGTGCCCAAAGAAGTGGTTGTGCAATAGTGTGCAGGCTTTGGTCCACCACTGATGTCTTCTTGCACTCTTTCCTGGTGGTTCACAAGGAGAGGACCCAAAAGTGAAGTCAAGTGGAAACAGCAATGGAAGGACAGAAGAAAGGACCCCATTTTGTGTTCTGTGAAGAATGTGATTTCTTGCTTACTTACCAATCTTTTAGCAATTGTGCATTTGCTTTATGTGTTTCAGAAAACCAGCATTAGTCAGGCTGTTTGACTGGGGAAGCTAAAACACAGAATCACATGTAAAACCTGCTTAATATTGGTGATACTGCAGCTCTTGGTCCTTTAGATGCTGTGGGACATTTTGGGAGTGATTTGTCACCACAAGTCATTGGTAGCATGAGAGCTGGAGTTGTTGCTTATGATTCCCAGGCAGGGATTACCACCAGCATTCCCTGGGGCAGTTGACAGTACACAAAGAAATACAGAAACCTGAGAGACAGGATTCTTTTTGGAAAAAAAAACAAACCCAAACCAAAAAGAAATCAACCAAAAAAAAAAAAAAAAAAAAAAAAAAAAAAAAAAACCAACAAAAAAAGAAAAAATGGCTTTGAAAGTCATCTAATAAAAGGTAAAATGGTTAAAACCTTGCTTATGGATTGGTGATCCAGATGGAGTTGTTTGTGGTTCCATAGCACAAGCTTGTGGGCCTGTTCCAGGAATTTGAAGAAGGAAAACTAACAGCAGACTATCTTCCACTGGGTTATTAGCTCGATTCAGTAGTTTTTCATAAGTTTATTTTTCGAAGTCCCACTGTGCCTTTGAATAAGGACAGGCACATTTTCATATACTTGATTGGCTAAAGAATGTATTTTGCTCATGCAAAGCTGTGTGTAGCTGCAAATGGAAGGATTGAGGAAAGATTATCCTGGTTTAAAAAGCCACAAAAATGCCTCTTTGTTTGCACGTGTGCTTGTGTACCCATGCATATACAGAGTTGTGTATAAAGAGTACATGTATAATGTATTTATAGGCGAATGTGTGGGGGAAAATGGGTGAATATACAGATTTAAAAAACCTTGAAAATGTTTATGAAAAATGCCAAAGATTCTAAAGCTTATCATCTCGCGTCTGTTCTTCTTCATTTTGTATCTTTCCCGGCATGTCTCTCTGGCTGAGCCAGATCTCTGCATGATTTGATTTACTTCAACTTAATGAAGCTGGTTGGAAAGAGCCTTGTAGAAATTACAAAATCTCCAGTAAATCTCCTTCTTGTACATACAATAGACGTCCACGGAACCCTTTTGTTAAACCAGTTTCTCAATCTTCTCTGTAAACAATGCCTCATTGTCTCGCTTAAAACTATCATCTGGTTTATCATACTGTAATCTTGTCATTTTGTAAGGACCAAAGTCAGGCATGTTTAAGCAGGCGTGTGGGATCTGATTGTTGATTTGAGTGAAAACATTCAACTGCGGGAAAAACTGTTTATTTATTCAGAAACTCAGATTGATACTTTTGTAGTTTGAGGGGTTTTTCTTTAGGTTTTTCCACGTGGAACTGATTTCTGTTCAGGAGACAGGGTGATATCTTTTTCTTCTTATTCTTCTTTTATTTTATTTTTTATTTTGTGTAGATATGTTGGGTTTTAGAATAATTTGTGTTAATTGTTATGCTGGAGATATACCAAATGAAGGGGTTTGGATGGTCCAGTACCTATATAAGTTGTGATGAGCTCTTTGTTTTGATAAATGCTGTTTGAAATACAATAAATATTTGAGGTTAAGATGATGCTTTTAATTTGTCTGGATTAGGAGATATGTTTCACATTTTTGCAAAATGCTGTGCTATATTATTTAGTATCTGACTAGGTAAGCAAGGACATCTCTTGGCAGTGCAGTGTAACAAGTCACACTGGAGTTTGCTTGGAGTAAGGAGTGTAAGTGCATCTCCTGCTGCAGCAGGAAATGAGGTAAAGTCTCATCTCACCTGCCTACAACTCTAGTTTCCTAGTTTCTACTTAAAGGAAAGAAGGGTTATGTTTCTTCACACTCCACTTATCAAACACTATATTCAGATTTGTTGTGCGATTCGTAAAGCAAGGCTACCTCTCTGTGTCCATTTCCCTGTGCAAATTATCAGTTTTTACATTTTTAATCTATTCTGTATATAGCATAGAAATTAAAAGCTTACATTTTTACTTCAAGGTACTTGTTTCAGGGCACTTGTAGTTTAAGGTCTCTAAGACCAGAACCATTTCAGAAGTTCCAGTCTAATGTTGGGTCTTTGGGATTGTAGAACCATGGGGATATGGGAATGTGGAGCATGTCCACTAACTCAACAGCATGCAGATAACTGGGTTTGACATGTATGTGCAAATGCAATATTTGCTCACATTTGTCCAAACATAAGGTGCTGCTGAAGGTTTAGGTTTTTGGAATATTCACAAATAAGACTGAGGACTTGGCTTCTCTGTGGATCATTGTTAGTAAAAGTCAATCACTGGAACACACCTTGTGGGAAGCGAGCAAATAACTGAGTAAAGCACAGCTGGAAGTGCCACACACCTTTCCTTTTTCTCTGCTTTAAAAGCTCCAGATTTTAACCTTCAGCCACAGCTCTGCTTCCCCTCAGTCTCCTCCTGAGCCCCCCAGACAGAAGGAGAGCCCAGGCTTTGTCCTGCCCAGGGATCCCCCTGGAGAGCCCTGCCCAGCAGACCAGCACCATGGGAAAGGGAAACTGCTTGTCCCTGAGAAATTAAACTGGCTGCTGCTAATTCCCTGCCTGGGGAAAGGGTACAACAACTCCCTGAGCAGGGCTGTCCCACTAGAAAACAGAGCCTTGCCATTTAATTTCCTGTGCTCTCTATGGGGCTACATTTTATTTTATATTTTTAATTTGGAGGGCCTGATTCTGCAGGCACTACCACAAGTGGAACTGGAGTTATTTTTCTATCAGACCAGTAGGTTCACACCAGGAAGGAATTTGGCTTCTCTGATACCATAATTAAAAAACTGACAAAATACCTTCAAACCTTAACCTTTAGATTTTCCATCCTTTAACTGAGCTGATAGACTGTTTTGGAAATGTTAGCTATGGCATGTGTTAGCAGTGAATCCTGTTCTGATTTTAATATTGTCTGTTGTTTTATCTTTAAAGCTGCATGTGTCAGGGCCCTGGTGCATCTATCCCTGTAAATCTCACAGAGGCTTGATAAGAATACCTGCTCCTCTGCATCCCAACAGTTACCAACTCAGAAGGAAGCTGAGATACTCCAAATTATTGTTGGGTTGTTGCAGATAGACAATCATTCTTGAATTTGGGTAAATTAAGCCAGGTGAAATATGATTTTGGGACAAATATCTGCCTGAGAGTTTATCAGAGGGAAAGACCCTCAGCAGTAATTGAGTAATTCAAGGAATATATGAGCGAAGGGTATATTTATGATTAATGTAAATATTCACCAGCATTTAGAAATAGTGTTGGAGGGAAAAAAAAAGTGTCTTGACATCATAGCATTTTTAATTTACTTTTCTCTGTGATGCTTTGACTGAAAGCATCACAGCATTTTAAGGGAATTTAGAGGGTCACTTTGTTTTGCATGGAAGACGTGCTCATCTGACATAAACCATGAAACTGAGCATGGGGAAGCAGGAGATGGCTCCAGGTCTCAGTATTTGCACCAGCACCTGGGCAGGCACGAGTTCAAATCCTCAGTGTGGCTTTAACCTGAGGGCTGGTGGTTCTTGTTAAGTTTTATGTGAATGAACGTTGCCAGTCGGTTCCTGCGTGTTGGATTGAACACCTGCAAACTCCCCCCTGGCTGAACAGGATGCTGTGCCTCTTGCAGGGCAAGAAAGTGAGAGCTGGAAGACATTTGTGCTGATGTCCTAGTGCAGCCAGCCTTCTAAAGTCTTGCAGAAGGAAGGTAGGACAGTCTCATGGGCTGGGCAGATACATCTGGTTCTGGGTCTTACAGAGCCAACCAGGTTTAGATGGTCGACAGATTTTGCCTCCCACTCTTAAACATTGTCTGCTAGGATGGCTCAGCCAGCACATTTAAAGAGTGGCTTTCAGTCCAAGAAGGAAGAATAAGGCCTGGCCCTCAGTGGTTTGGGGCATAGATGGATGGGTATGGTAGAGAATGGTTCCCCAGGGAACCTAGGGGCTGCTTAGCTGGGGATCTCTCCTCTGTGCTGGATTTGTTGTGATCACACTTTCAGCAGACAAAAAAAAATGAATTTTTTGCTCTTGATCTCTGTATTTTGATAAGTTGCTCTCACGGTGGGATAAAACATTAAATGTTGAACTGTCATCTACAAACTGAAGGTGATAAAACCTAAGGGCTTGGGCCTGCCACTTCCAAATGCACAATCAGCCTCCAATCCTCAGTTCCAGAGGATCCAAATGCCTTCAGGACAGTGCAAAGCTGCTCACCAGCAATGTTACAGTGCCTTCAAAGATGCTGGTGAATACTTTATTTTCACCCTCAGTACTGGTAAGTGAATATAAGGGGGAGTGTCTTAGTGACACTACTCTTTGTTTATACTCTGGTATTTTTTTTTCAATGAGATCACATGAAGATAAACCAAATTATTTCTGTTTCTTGAGCAAATGCTGCTAGTTCTATCCTAGCTACTGTATGTGGCACATGGTATTTGGCTGGTTTTTGGTCTCTCACTGTCACATAGGGCCACTGATTTTATGGGCCTGAATCTGCACAACAAAACCATGTATTTTTCACTTGCTCAGTACTGCCACCTCCCAAAGTAAATATCTCTCATCCTCATTTTCAAGAGGAGATGCACAGTGGAAAGAGCATATGTTCCTACAGACAAAAAAAGCCTGTTAGATTCAGTGATTTGTGTGCTAAATTTTGCTTTGATCATGGCTGTCTGCTTTCTCCCTCCATCTTCTGTCTGCCCGTGGTCGGCTCATCCCAGAGTATCTGAAACCACACAGCAGCTACAGCCTCAGAAGAAGGGCTGGGAGGGGGGTGAAGTCTCCCTCCAGCTCTGGCAATAGACGACTTTACTGAAAGTCAATGCCATTCCCTTGCATTTATCACTGCCACTCTTGCTCTGCATATTTTTGGTATTCGCCATGCATTGTTAGCAGTGATTGTCATGTAATTAAATCACTGCTCATCACAAGAGCCTATTTTTATGCTGAGATAAGCATCAGAAGTCTGCTGCAGCGTCCCCCAGATCAATAAAGATGTTCCCTGTAGGATTACAAATAGTCTGGGGTTGTACAGGGCACTAGAATTAATTAGGAATGATTTCTCTTTTTCTTTTTTCTTTCAATACATTTTTAATTGTTTATCCATTTTCGATGGGCTTGTTTTTAACTCTGCTGTGATGGCCCAGATGCTTCTGTGCAGACCTTTGGAGTAGGATATGATACCAATTTGGGCAATACCATTTGATGTAAGCAGTCACAATTATCATCATCTTTCCATAGCCATGTGTGACTGTTACTTCAAAATATGTTTTTGAAAAAGGTATTTGCATTTCAGGCTTTGCACTTGAGATTACAGTTAAATGGGTTTATTAAACAATTGAGCGTTGAGATCCAAACACAATGAGTGACTTTCAGGTGCTACCCTGAAGATTTTGGTATTCTGATCAGAAGGACAGAGGGCAAGTGGAGAAATTCGAGCCATTTCCTGGAGGAGCATTTGCCCATGGTCACAGGGCAAGTATATGGCTAAAAAGCATCCTGGATTATTTGATTTAGGCTTTCCTAGTCTCAGCTGTCCACTTTCCTTTGCATTGTTTTTACATTTTGTTCTGCTTGTGTGGCAAACTGGTTGTACCACCCTCCCATGATCCATAGGAGCTGTGGGCTGTGTGAGAACACTGTGTGCTGAGACAGAAGCTTCTGGAGAGTTTCTGTAAACAGAGTGGGAATGTCCAAGAGTGGATGAGGCATAGGGAAAGTGAAGGTCTTCTTTCCCCCTTCCTCTTAAACAGCTGAGTGGCTTGTCCTTCTGATCCAGCATCATCAAAAATGGAAACAACTTCCTCAGCTGTGCTGGTGAGAGTGTGTTTGCCCTCTCTAAAGCACAGGGAAAAAGTAGATTCCTTTCAGGGAGTAGAAGCAGTGTCAGGATTCCTGTAGGCAAACATCACCCCTTCTCTACATGAAAAAGCAATGAACACTTGATGTTTTGCACTTGCACTGCTTATTGGTGCTCATGAGCTGCACCTGAAGTGCACTGAAATCAAATGCCTGTGGAGCTCAAAGGCTTTGGATCAGTCTTCAAAACTCTATGATAAAGGGATAAAGAGTGGCCAGATTTGCTGCTGATAAACTAGGTGTCCCTAATGGTGAGAGGATGGTGATGCCCTGAAAGAGGATTCCTCACAGTAACACAGTGTTCATGGAAATGATTCTGCTAGTGTTAGGATTAGGAGACCCCATGCCCAGATGCACGACAGGAGAGAGGAAGTACTTTAATTTAGGCCCATCAAGACCCAAACTATGTGAGTTTTACTGCATCACAAACCAGCAGAAGGTGCCTGTGCCCAGAGCATGATGTGATGCAGCTCCTGTCAGGCAGCCAAAACCCATCTGCCCAGGGCTGGCATGGGGCAGCACAGAAGATCTGGCAGCTTCTGAACATCTCTAGGTTAAAAGCTTGCTGAGAACAGTCTGAATGAACCTCTTTTCATATAATCAGTCAGGAGAGAGCTCCTGCACAGTCACATTCTGCAGTAGTGCCTTGTTCTGTCCTCCACTGCAGCACTGAGCACTAACAGTAGAAAGGGCACTATTGTTCTGCTTGTGCCAGCAGAGCCTGGATGATTTCTGCACTTTCCTGGCTTACCCCAGAAACAGAAAATTGAGTCTTACCCCTTTTCCACTTGCCAGCTCCCTCCTTCCTCAGAGGGAAGGGGTTCTGGGGGATTTTGTTTGTCCTCTGAAGCTCTGCTCACCAGAGGCAGTGCCCAGGGGTGCAAGGTATGAACGTGCTAAGAAAGTGAGGGGTCTGTGGAGTGGGATTTTGGCAACCTTTCTATTGCACATGCAGATTGTTAGGCTTCTTCACAGGGAATCTCTTTCCAAAATTATTTTCTGTTTTCTCACATGTTCAGTCATTTCCATCATCACAGTGTGACTTGGATTAAGGTAATTCAAAACAGGACACTCCTGTAAAAGCCTCAGAAATTGTTATGGGAAATAATACTTCCTATTGCCAGACTGTAAGGTGAGTTTGTCCATTTTTTAACTCTAATAATAAGAGTTCAGGTTTGTGAGATAAATTTGACACTGTCATGCATTGTGGTTGACTGCAGATTTTTGGGGAGTGGTTGGCGTGTATGCTACTGAAATGCTCCATGTCATGGAAAACTGGATGTCTTAACCAGAGGGGGAAGTATACTGAGATTTTCGGTGGGCAGGTGCCTTAAATTCAGTGAGCACCATCCCAGTCCTGCTGAAGTCAATGCCATTTTTCTGAAATTAGCCCTGGACACCCTTGCTGAGTGTGACCTCTGTGACAGTTGCACGGTTGCCTCACAGATAATTTGCAAATTGCCCATGAACCAGGCGTGCAGACGTGTCTGGTATGGTGCTAATTTACTGGCAGGGTCTGGGTACACGGATCCAGCTCTCTGCTCCAGGGCTGCTTCAGCCATGCCCAGCAGCCACTGTACAGGTCTGATTTCTGTGCAGCATGTCAGGGATGTCTGATGGATGGGCTCAGCCTCCCTTTCACATGTTTAGAGATCTCCAGCCAGGCCAGTATTTGCCAGATGACCACAATGGGGAAGGCATCAGAAATATTTCCGTAAATATGACCCCTCCACACCCCAAAAATTTATCTAGTTTGTACATGGATGTTACAAACCCCTTGTTCAGGGCTAGGGGAAGTGGCTGGACATTATCTGTCCTGTGTTCCGGCTGGGTTTATTTTGGGGTGGTCAGAAAGGAAATCCTAGTGGAGAGAAGGGTGGAACATTTTTGTTGAACTGATGTGAAAAAGAAAAATACCTGGCCATTTGAAAGGGTTTGAACTCTTAGCATAAGGCTCTGGGAGATGGATGAATGGTCAGAGGGAGGTGACGGGCGGGTCAGAGGTCCTGTGGCATAACTCATCTCTGTGAGAAATCCCATCTCCCAGTGAAAGTCTGAGGACTGGCTGGCAGCAGCCTGATCTGTGGCAGCCAATTCATCAGAAGGATTTCCCGTCTGAATATGCAGATGTGTGCACAATTATTTTACCTATCTTCACAAACAGAGTCCGTGTCCCTGCACTCTGAAATAAATCTTGGCACTGTCCTTTCCAGGAGGCATTTTGGGTTCAGCCTGGTTGCCTGCATCCTGCAGAGTTTTGTTCAGCAGAGTCCTTGCAAACAGCCCGTCTCCTCTTCCCTTTCCGCTTCCCCTTCCTCCTCCTCCCATCCCACTGCAATCACTGCTGCCCAGACCCATCCTTCACTTGCACAAAACTGATTTCTGTTTATGGAGCAGCTGGCAGCAGCAAGGCTTGAGCACTGAGCGATGACTAAGAAACAAGCCCACTTTTCCCTTAGCTGTCAGGAGCTTTTAGAAATAACACCCTCCTCTGAGGAAGTCAGAATAGCAACAGGAAAATAAGTAAAACCTATTATAAAACAGTTGTCCAAGAACTTAGGCACGGCGCGGGGTAGAGATCAATATGCTGTGAAGGTTAAATCTATTTTCACACTGTGTTCTATTTCACAGTTTAATGGTGTTTTAATGTGTCTGTCACTGAGCCCCCTTCATGTTATGCAGGTAGAGCCTTTACAAAGGAGAAATAGCGTTGGCTTTACAAGCTTCACAGTAACATCTTATTTACCAGCTGAGATCTGACGCTTTCCTCTCTGGAGGTACGCCAGGGCCTTACTATTTTATTTTATTTTATTTTATTTTATTTTATTTTATTTTATTTTATTTTATTTTATTTTATTTTATTTTATTTTATTTTATTTTATTTTATTTTATTTTATTTATTTTTAAATTTAATTTAATTTAAAATTATTTTTTATTTGTGTTTTATTTTATTTACTCTTTTTTTTTTTTTTCTTTTTGTAACTTTTTCAGAAGCCATAATGTGGTGTTGCATTTGCAGTAATTTTAGATGGCTTTTGGGGAATGCCTGTAGGGCTGGGAGCAGCAGGAGCATGTGCGTGCTGTGTAGAAGGGACAGAAATATCTACTGCTGTTTATACAAGCTAAATACATGGAGGATATGCAGAATTCCCAGGCTTGAGTTTGCATCCAATTCACAGTAACATATTTGAGCGCTTTAGCTTGAACTCAGCTGATGCTGGGATGTTGGATCAGGTTTGGGAAGAGGAGGACAAAGTAAAGATTCTGAGGAGGATGGGGGAGAAAGAGGGCTGACCTCAGCCTGTGCCAGTGGGAAGGATGGAAGGAGAGAGAGAGGGAGCAAAGAAGGAAGTAAGGTGTAAAATCCAGAGAATGTGCAGTGCTAAAGCACACAGTCCCATCCCCTGTGTTTGGGGTGAGGAAATTGATATTTCTAAGGCTCAGCTCACACCCTTTGTTTAGAAGAGGAAGAAGGAAAATCCCACTGTTCTGCTTTAATTGTCTCGAGTTTCATCTGGGAGAGGTTGGGATACCGAGTCCAGGCTCTGCTGGCTGTGCTGCCGCTGGGGCGAGGGGCAGGCAGGTGCTCTGATGTGCTGACCTGGGGCTGAGCCAGCAGCTGGACACAGCCCTGGCCATTCACAGCCCCTGCAGCCCACCAGGGCTGCACACAGCTGGATTTGCTGCCACTGACAGAGCCACAGCCCAGCAGCTCCTGTGGCTCTGCCACGAGTGGGTCTGAGTGCCTGTGTTTTCCATAGGGACTTGCTCCTCATACTGTGACTGGGGGAGGACAACCTGCTTGTGCCAGTGGCTTCTCCTGTGTGATCTCTGTGCCATCTTTGCCCTCAGCAGCTCCCTGGGAGAGCTCTCTCCTTCTCCTCTCCGTTGCCTTCTCACATCTCTCATCTTCTGCTCCCTCCTCTTCCTTTGTCTCACAGCCAAATGTCTTAACTCTGCTCAGGCTCCTGGGAGGGGTGGCTGTGAGAGGGGAATGCAGCAGAGGAGGAGATATGATATTGAATCTTTTTAGGAGCAACTTGTTAAAAACCTCACACTTTCCCTCAAATGGTCGCTTTGCTGGAGTAAAAACCTTTGCTCTGCCCAGGTCTACCGAGGGCTGGTGCTTGTTGGAGCATGAGTTTTTAGACTTGCAGAGCATTGACTTGGCTTAACCTGTGTCCCACCGCAGCAGAAATGTCTGCAATGTGTGTTTTGGCTTTGCTGTGCTGTCTGCTCTGAGTTCATCTCTTCCCCCCTTCCGTTTTGCATTGTTGGAACAACAATCTTCTGCTGGATGCAGAGCTCAGCCATCCCTGTATTGTGGGGCCAAAACAAACTCTCTGCTAGAGTGTTTTCCATCCTCCACCAGTTAAAATACCAGTGCTGAGAGCAGCTGCCCTCCCAGGTGGGGATCCTGTTGTCTGAAAATCCAACAACTGACTTCACAGGGCAAAACTTTCTCTCCAGCAACGCTGCTGAGAAATTAATTCATATCTTTTGGAGCTGAGGAAGAATCACCTTTGGAGGGCTCCAGAGGTTCCCTCCCCGACCACCACAGCCACCAAAGTGCAGCCTGGTGAGCTGAGACATCACCCAGTTCTGTGCTGCAAACCACAGCACTGAGCACTTGCTTTATCTGTGCTTTCCAAATGGATGGAAACCTCTGAGAAGGTCAGGGCTGGGGACAGAAAACTGCAGGGAGATACAGTCCCATAGGGCTGCCAAAAATAGATTCAGTCCCTTTTTCTGCTCCAGTTTTTCATGTCCAGCATAGTTAGGGATGGTTGCCACCCAATACCCTTTGCTCAACATCCCTAACAGGTTCACATCTGTCCTTGTGTGAAATGGTGAGAAAAAATATCTGCTTTGTAACACAGCCTGTTGTTTGAATCTTGTGTCTTTGGGTTTTGGTTTGTTTTGCTGTTTTGCACTGTCCTTTAAGGGTTATTTCACCTACTGCAAACACTAAATGAAGTCCATGAATATCTGAATTACAAGCTTGAGTGTACACTTTGAAAATTTGTCCAAGTGAGGTCACCTTTCTGAAAAAAGAACTGGATACCTGTTATGGTTCTAATATTTAGGGACCAAATTTATGCAAGTGTGCCACCTTAATCACAGAGTTTTAGACTAAACTGGAAATTTGAGAAAGCTGCCTGATCAAGTGGCTTTGAAGTTTAATGTTCATTTTTAGAAGTAAAACTTTGATGCCTTGGGCAATCCATGGCCAGGTGCCTTATATCAGGTTAGGGTTTTGGAAAAGTGACAAAAGCCATGCTGAAGGAGAAATGCTTCATTATTGTAAACTAAGTTTGTTTCCTGCTTCATAGAGGAGACCTAAGGAAAAGCATGTTTGGTTTTTTGTCTTGCTGAAAATAAACTTTTACTGAAGTCATTAATGCAACAATATAGTTTATTTGAAACCTCAGATTTACTGCAGGTTTCCTCGTGAAATAGTAAAACACTGAAATCACAGATTAGAAGAAAATATAAGGTTAGAGACAGGAAGATATCCAAAAGCATGTGAATTTTAAAGAAATTATTAACACACAGACATATGATAGTTTATTGTTGGCTAATTCTTATTTACAGAAGCTAATGGAGGATTTTCTAGCATGAGAAGATTAATGCTTCTGGTAGCTGAGAGAAAAGTTTTGCATCTCTTGGTGGGAGAAATTCAACATTCCCTTGAAATTAGAGTTTCTCCATAGGTGGTGTTGTCTGCCTGCCTGAGTTGTGTTCTTGGTGCTTGCTGGGGCTCATTTGCAGGGATGTGTTGGGAGCAAGGGATGGTGGCAAAGGGAGACTTCAGAGATCTGAGCTCCTGGAAAAGAAATGGGTCTGGATGCCCAGATAGGGGGAAAAGAGAATTACTGGGTACCAGCCAGGGCAGAGCTTGTGGTCCTGTCCAAAGAGATAACTGTGAAGGTTTGCTGGTACAGTCCAGAGAAAATAATAGTTTTTAGAGTCTAATTTCAATTTTTCCTTTATATATTCTGTTGATCAAGTATTTTTCAGAACTTTGTCAAATGAACATTTGAAATGCTAAATGATGTCACATGGAGACCTTGTCCTGTTGGATTTTCATGAGCAGCCTGCAATGTCATGGTCCTGGAGGTAAAGAAGTTCTCCAGCTGTTCATAGCCAGTTCCACTTGTATTTCATGTAATTTCCAATGGACTCTGACTTGTGGAGATTTTTTGGTTTCTTGAGTACATTTTTGAAGTCATGTTTCTGACAATGATGTTAACTTGTGGCTGCTCATATTTTCCAAGTGTCTAAAATTTCTCACTTCACATGAAATTCTCTCCCTGTAAAATTGACCCTATAAAACACCCAAGACACATCAGCACTGCTGAACCAATTTAAGTGAATCCAAATATCTGAAAAACATTGTTTAAAACCCCCACCTAGACCTGATACTTGGTGAAATTTAGTGGAGTATATACATTTGAGATACTTCTAGGGATAAAATCAGTTCATAACCTGATAATAAGTACTGTGATACAAATTTATACATTTCCCTGAAATGCTGAGACCTTCTTGCCATTTTTAAATTGAAAAGTCACAAACTTAGTTATATGTTTTATTTACATCTCCAGCTACGTTTTATTGCAAGACTTTGGAAAAATATTTTGTAACACTGCAATAGTTCTGACAGTAAGTCAATATAAGATACCATAGAAAAAAAATTCTCAACAATTATCCTTCCCACCCAAACCTTTTCTTAGAAGCAGTATTAGAAAACTTTAATAGCATTTTACTCCCACCATAGGCAAAAAGATTTTTTTCATTGACTTGAAGGGAAGAAATGTTTAACCCCTTCATTTTTGCATTAGCAGAGAGGAGTAGTTGAGTCATTGGTGGATTTTGGATTGAAATGGAGTTATAATAAATAAGACCAGTCCCATTTAACCTGAATTGAGCAGCTCCACAGCTGAGATTCTCTTTCTGTGCTTGCATCCCCTCTAAAAATATCTGCCCAGGTGCCATCGTGATGCAGGTGAGTGTCCTGTATAATGAAGTGTGTGTGATGACATGAAACATCTTATTTTCATCCCTAATTTAGTCCATTTTTGCTTGCTTCTGAACTTGGTAGTGATGGCAAAGCAGCAGCTGGGAAAACAGTCATGTCTCTTGATGAATACATGGAGGATTTTAGGCGTTGCTAAAATCAAAGGGAGCAATGGGCCAATCTCAAAGAAACCACCTGCAAAACATCAAATGGCCAGTAGGATTTTAAATGGCCATTTATTTCAGGAAGTGCTAGCCCTGCTTTTGTGCAATTGTACTCAGTGGGAGAAGTCCCACTCTTAGGAGGAGTGTCAGTAAGCAAGTAAGCCAAGGCATGTGAGGAAAGGGAACACTTTTTGTTTGACACACTAATCTCAATTGTGGGTAGGGAGACAAGCTTTCAAGTATTGAAGCCTGTTTTCAGGTCAAGCCACTGGTTTTCTGATTTCAGCTCTCAAGTTCAGGACTGATCACATCTGATTCTACCTCAACACACAAAACTGCTACAAGGAGCTGCAGATCTCTATTAGTGGGAGTTTCTACTGAAAACACAGTTCTTCCATTAAATTCTTTAAGAATGAAGAATTATTCCCAGCTGCTGGATTATGAACAGGACACAGCCTAAAAATGAAGCTAACTTTGACTTTCAGTCTGTTTCTTAGCAAACTGGTCATGTGTTTTCCCAGCAGGATTGCTGGTGTCAAAGTGTCCACTGTGTTCTGGCCCAGTGTAATCTGCATTTCTAATTAAGGCTATTTGCAAGTCCAGTTATCTGACATGTGCAAAGAACAAATAATAAAGCAATGAGAAAGCAGCAATCTGCAATGAAACCTTTGTTTTAAATTTCCTTCTTTTATCTGTATCTCATATAAATGTCGAGTGCACAAAGGATGCCTTGGCAATGGCACTGGCTGCTGCAGAGGGTTGGGGCACTTTTGGTTGTTCTGTCTGCTTTCCATCTCCAGGGATTTCCCCATTTGGGCACGGGGTGTTCAGTAGAAATGCTCTGTGTGCTTTAGATTCTGCTGGTTTGGGGCAGTTCAGCACCTTGCAGGGCTGAGTCTGCAGCTGCAGCTTGGCATTCATTCCCCTCAATGATCCTTCTCTCTTGGAGCTCTCCAAGGTTGGTTCAGGGGCTGGGCAGAAGCATCACCATGTTCAAAACCAGAGCTTCCTAAATTACTCACTTTTCATGTTTCTAGGCTTTGGTCGTTTACCTCTCTTGGAAGGAGAAGTGGATTTTGAAACTCCTAAAACAGTTTATATTTCCAGCCTTTTTTTTATTTTTTTCTCATCATTTGACACATTTTTACAAACAGTCCCTGTATTCTCCTGAAGTGTCATGTAGAAACTGATCTTGTTTCACCTGCCTTGCCACCCTTCCAGCTTGGTACCTCATCACTGGCTTTGGCTCTGAAATCCCAGCCTGCCCCACTGCCTAGGCTGGTGAGCTCTGATTTGGAACTGCTCTGAGATAGGAGAAAATGAGCTGGAACCCAAATCTCCAAAGGTGTGAATTGTCAAGGGAAAGTTAATCCCACCTTCCTGGAGTATGGGTGGCTGATAATTCCTCTGAGAATTTAACAATAGAAGTGATGCTTGACCAAAATTGAATTTAATTGGAAAAGAGTTTCCAATGGCTTTTTGTTTTTCTTTTCAATTTTATGTGTAGGGAAATGCTTTAATGGGTTTAAGCACCACATTTTTTTGAGTTGCCTAAGGAAACAGAAGCTGGTTGTTAATTTTATTTTTTTTCAATACAAAATTAAACTGCAGATAAATTTTACTGTTTGTTTTCAGACTTACATTTCCAATGCTGAGAGAACAAAAGACTTGAGGAATCATTAGCAATGAAATTCTCTGAGACACCTCAGTTCCTTGTGCATCCAAATGTTGGATTTAGAGGAATGTTCATATTGGGGTTTGGTTTAGCCCTTGAGACTTCTGCTATTGCAGAAGTCAGTAAAGGTATGACCTGCAATATTAGATCTTGGATTCACTCCACAGAGCTTTTCTCCTATGACAAATTTCTTGTGAAACCCCAGTGCTCAGTCCTTCCTAAGTACATTACCTGACATGATGTATCCCAGTTTTGAGAAGTTGCAACAGGTTTGTCTAGATCATGAATTGCTTTTAAAAAAGCAAGAAAAGTTCAAGTTCTGGGTTTTTTTAGGCTCCTTCTCACTGCTAAACCTTTAGCAGTCACTTCTTTCTATTATTCATGATTTCTCTGCTGTTCTCATAAGAGGTTCATGATGATTTTTGATTTTAGAAGACAGCGCTATAAAAAGCAATTAAAAAAAGTCAAAATATCAATAGACTTGTGATATACAACCACAAGACTTGGCAATACTTCATTTTCCTTCAAATTTAGTGTCGTCTTCTCATGCACAGGTTTTCTCAGATTTCTTTTGTGAGGAAGCAAGTCTGGAGCTTCAGTTTTGCTGGGCATAAAGAAGAGAGGAATAGTGAACCTCTGCTGTGATGGGGAAACCTAATTTTTGTCTCTGTCCTTTGCCTGAGTCAGTGTTGGCTGGATGGAGGAGCTTGCTCTTGTGGTCAGATGGAGGAAAGCTGGAATTGGGATGTTTAACCTGAGAGCTTCTTCTGTGAAGAGACAGGAAACAAAACTGGAGAGAAACATTCAGGAAAGAGGTAAATAACTGTGAAATATTTAGTCTTTGTCCTATTTGGGCTGTTTTGTCTATTCATCCTTGTATTACTCTGTCCACCCTTTGTTTTTCTTACTCTCACAGTGTACCAAGCACAGCACCATTTGTCCCTTTCATGATTCCCTCTACCCTTGGCACTACAATTTGCAGAACATCTTGGTGAACAGGATGAGAGACAGATCCATTTTAGTCATTTCTCACCTTATGCCTCTTTCCATGGTCTAAAATCCAGCAGAATCTTATCTCTGGTGTGATTCATAGCTAGGAAGACAAGAACACAGCTGGAGGCTGCAGTATGCAACAGGTATGAAAAGGAAGGGAAATATTTTATGCAGCTATTATCACCAAAAATAGACCTGTAAGAACAATCATGGAAACCATCAAGATTAAATACAAGTGAGAGAGAGCAGAGGTGAATCTTACTCTTTTAATAGCTGCAGAAAAATAAATGTTAGGGACAGATAATCCCAACTTGTGACATGCAGCTTTTATTTTCAATATAATATTAAAACAATAGCGTGTAAAAGGAGAATTTTCTTCTTCTTCCAGTCATTTCCAAACCAGGACAAACCACCTGTGACCCTTGGTAGGTCAGACCAAGCAAGTCTCAGTCACTCTGTGAGGACAGAGAGAGCTCACATCCCCTGCCCATCACAGGCATGGGGGTGAAGAGTTCTGAGATCCCCTGGCTGGGAAAGGGCAGGAGAGCATCCCTGTCTCTTCCAGGAGCTCCAACACCAAGGGGGAAAAATAAATCACACAAAGCTTAAATAGGAAACCGCAGCTGCTGTCAGATTAAATCTGTTACAAGTGCATTCCACTGCCTTGCTGAACAGTGTTTTATTTCACACCTCAAAATGTGAGGCCCTGTGCCATGGACTTGCTCCTTTTTCCCTGTTCCCCCTAGATGATTTAACAAGCTGAAAGTGCAGCTGGAAATTAATGCTTCCTGTCTTTTTAAATAATGTGACATTGAAATCCTGGTATTTAATGCGTTGGCATTTAGTATGCCACAATATTTCAGTTACTTTGCAGTGGTTGGGGTGCAGAAGTGTTATTACAGCTGTTCTGAAATTCTGACAAAGAGGTGCATTTCTCTCTTCTTTTTTTTTGTTTCTTTTTTTCTCTACTCTGTCCCACCATAATTGCTTTTTGCTGCATCTCTGAACCGTAACCATGGCGATCTGCCACATTCATCAGAGGACCCTCTTGTTGTTTTGCTTGTGTGAATGTAAGAAGGGGGAAAAAATATAAAAAATAGAAAGAAAAAAGAAAGAGGAGGCATACAATATTTGCAGAACTTCCCCCCAAAAAGCGCCGATTTTTCTTTTTTTAATCTTTTTTTTTTTTTCCTTTTATTTTTCTAAAGACAGAAGCTGCATTGGAGAAGTGGCCTGGCCCAAACACCAAGGACTTGTTCATAGCCTAAAAAAGGGAGATGAGGAGTCTGAGTCTGGAGGTGTCACTCTGTGGAAAACAGGCTTCCATAACTGGAGCTTTCAAGCCATTCTCCCCTGAAAGGAGGAATTGTTATGTGCAGAAAGGGCAGGAAAGGTTGACCCTTTTCCATTTCTGTCTGATGACAAGCTGGTCCTTGTTTGGAGAAGAAGTTCATGCAGAACATCATTACCATAAACTCATGGCACTTCTGACTTCTGGGGAAGGAGAAACTGCTTGGCTTGGGACAGGAGCTGCCCTTTCTAAGGGTTTGCTGGGCACATGGTCTGCTCCTCATGACATGGGTGGTGAGGAAGAGAGAAGCTGAAACCACTGGCTGTGATAAGGCAGGCAAGAGGTGAAGGGGAATGTTCTTGCTCTGACACGTTTTTCTACATCTGACACTCAGTATACTTCTTTTGACTGCTTCAAGGATCTTTGGAAATCAGCCTGGAGGCTTTCATGTGGAGGGACTTGGGCAGTTCATCTTTGCTCATGTTCTGGAGCTACTTACAAGGGATAGGAAAGCTGTCTGACATCCAAAGTGTCCTTTGACAAGCTTTGCCCACCCAATCCATCACTGTTGGTGGACTCAAGACACAAGGAAAGAAAACCTAGCAGTGGTTGTCAGAGGGTCTTCATGGGATCCTGTAGTGTGGAGGATGGGACATGGCATAATTTCTGTGCCCAGTCTGTCACATGAGATGGCTGGGGATGAGAGTTTGGTGTCCTGGCTATAGAAGAGATTTGTCCCCTGTAGAGGTAACACAGCTCATTTCCATGGAGTAGCAGCAACTACCTGACATTATTTTGCTATCCTTCGACATGACAGCCTGGAACAGAGTGATGAAGCAGCTGTGCTCTGGATCCTATGGCAGCACTCACAGGGTGATTTTGAGAGATTTCCTAAACGTCCTTGCTGTGGCAGTCATCTGCAGCAATACCCAATTGTCTTGTAAAGCAGTAGCTCTTGACATAAAGCTTCATCTGAATGAATAATTGCATGTCCCAAGGCTGTAAGTTGTTGTAATCAGGGACTGGGCTTTGTTTTTGCTTTACAATATTTGGTGTCTGGGACTTCAGAGCAGCAACAGGCTGGTGCAATTCACCCCAAGCCCAGTCTAAACTCCTTCAGCCTTGTGTTCATGCCCTGCCATGGCTGGTAGGGCTCATCAGCAGTGACTGTGGAGTGTGGCAATTTGGGAGCTTTTCTGCTCCTGCTTTGCTCTCCCTCAGCCAGCTGCACCTTCTCTAACTCCCCCAGCAGAAGTTCTGGTGGGTCCAAACCTCAGTGTGTGCTGGCAGTGCCCCAGTTCCCAGCCTGGGATCTCTGTCAGGGTTCCTGCCAGCTGGCTGGCCCTGGCCAAAGCAGGGCACACGTCCCTGCTGCCACCAGCTCAGAAAGCCTGGAGGAGGCAGCAAGGCTCCCCAGGCAAAGCTACTCACTGTCGTGCCTCAGCGTGGGCATTTGTGGCGAGGCAGAGCCACCAGAGCATTGCTCAGTGACCTGAGAGGTATTTGGTGGGGAAATGTCTGCTTCTGTTCTCGTCTGGGAGCCGTCTGATCCGTCCCCAAAGATGCAGCACAGAAAGGACCCTGGGGCCCTCCCATGGGTGACAATGGATACGTTGGGGTCTGCAGAGCAAACAGGGCTGTCCACAAGTCAAAAAGTCTCAGAGCCCCGTTTGTAGGTGGGATTGTCAATACAGAATAACAAAGCGAAAAGCACTCCGGGCTAAATGTTATCAGTGATTATTTTTAACTTTATTTTTACTGTTTCTGATGTGCTCTTCAATCTGTCTTGTTGATGTTTATTTTTCCCTTTGCAGTAAGGGTCAGATGTCATGCCTCCCTTGCATCAGGTGCCATACAACCATGTACTGTCCTTCCCACAAAGAGTTCACAAAAAATCTTCTCTGGGGATGAGCTCTCACTGGCACTGCAGTCACTGACTTGTGCATGCCCTGTAACAGGAGTTTCTTTGGAGAGTGTAGGACTCCTTATTTCTCTTATAAGGTAAAATGGGACATAAAATGTGCAATAATATTTTCCATAATCAAAATTCACAATCAAATTAATAATAATTAGAAATACCTCTAAATCTACTCTATTCATATTTGGGTATTTAACACAGGGTGTTAATTTTTTATTTGCCCTTGAGTTGTTTTCTTTCTTTCTGCCTGATTTTTGCACATACTTACTTCCTCCACATTCCCCAAAAACCTGAGACCTAAACAGTAAACTCAAAATAAGTTTCCAGTTATTTATCAACCATAATGTAGAGCTTTAAAAATGCTGAATTCTGGAGAAGTGTTTATCTGTGGCAGGATGCTCTGCATGTTTGCAGTGGGCAATCAGAGGACAAAGGACCTTTTTTATGAGTATGACCTGCACAAAATTCTGTTCCACAGTGTTCAGTTGAGGATTCATTGAGCACATGTCTGTAGATGTAGAAAACTGCTAACAAAACATATATATATAAAGTTAAAGCTACTCACTAAATAACTTGAAAAGAGGTAAATTGGGTGATGAGTAATAAAAAGCGAAACAGCAAATTTTCACTGAACAACTGTTTTAATTTTTTTTTACAAGGAAAATAGGACAATGAAGGAGCTATGTGAGGTCCCACTGGACCATGTAAGGTCCATCCTGGGAAGCTGCAGGAGCTCTGGGGATGCAGCATCTCATCTCATCTCAAGGAAGAATGGCCACAGGATGAGGTGGGCTTTGGAGATAGTTGTGGATGTGATACAAGCCTGAGGTGCCAATTTAAATTTAACTTTTTTCCCCTAGAAGTGAGAAATGCCTAGAGTTTTCAGCCTCCTGCAGATGAAAAACAATAAAGAGGTTCCACAGGGATGTGTCTTGGTGGGACTAGAAAGGTGCTCTTTCCATATTGCTGATCTCTGAGGGAATTGTTCCAGTATAAGGCAGCTTCTGAGCCACAAATGATTTTCATTTTTTTCAGCTCTATTTTGGTTGTTATGGCTGAACACAAAATAGGGCTCAGCAGGGCCATTTGGTGGAGCTGCCATAGGCTTGAGCTTTCCACATAGCAACACTGCAGCAGTCTGTGTGATGAGCACCACAAACTGTAATGCCAGGTAGAGAAAATGGAACTCAGAGCTGGAAATTAAATATTTTTAATTAAAATCCACATCTGCAAGCTGCTTGCTGAGAGGCAGGGTTTGGCTGCTGAGTTCTGCTGCCATGCTGGGATCACCAGTGTCAGAGATGGTAATTCCAGAGAGGCAGCCAGCAGATCTTGCTGGTTAATATTTAATAAGGTGCTGGTGCCCAAAAGATAATGTTTTGTGAAGTGCCCTACCAGGAGTGATTGTATCTGCTTGTGAGTAGTGTCACAGGTGGGGAGCACAGCTCTCACTTCTGTCAGGGGCAAGCCTGGCCTTGATGAAGGTTCCAAGATGTCTTGGAGCTGTTCTGATGCAATGGCCACTGAATTTGTTGTTATGCCAGCAGCGTGCCATGAACTCAAATTAAGCCATCCTCAGGGTTCCTCTAAATTCCTCTGACTGCTCTTTCCATGGCTTGGATAACATCTCTTGACCTCTCTCTCTCTCTCATTATGCAGGAGGAGGCTGAGGAGAGATGGATAATGTGCTGCTAGGGTCACCAAGCCAGGGGTTTGTCCTGCTCATGCCCCACTGCTGCTGGCTCATGCCTCTCCAGTTCCCCCAGTGCTGCCTTGGCCACCTCACAGCACCCCCTGAGCAGGGCTTGTGTCACTGGGTGGTCTGAAGGGACACTCTGGGGCTGGAAACACTGCCAGGAAAGGTTTCCTTACACCATCTCTTTTTGTTTTTAATGGAATAGCTGAATCAGTCTCACTCCATCCTTCTATACACACTATGGAGGCAAGGAAGAGCCAATGAGGAGTTAATTCCATTCCTCTGCACCTCTCTGTCTATGTTATGGGCCATGAGAGAACAGGTTTGAAGCCTGTTAGCAATGATTTCAAAGACAGAGAATAGAGCAGCACATTCATACCTGGTTAATATGCCTCAGCTCTCATCAGGATTTAGCAACCCCCTACTCTGCCTTTACTGCTGTGTTGGTTTTCTGTGCAAATTGAACTAATAGTATGTTTTTCATGAAAAACAAACAACAACAAAACCTGTATCCTAATATCTTTTAGCAGGAGTGGAATAACGTCAAGTGGCAGATTAAGGAAAACATGCCAGAAATATTTAGAAAGGCTTTGGGGAAGAGAAAAGCTAGAGCTTTCTGTTCAGTTCCTACATTTCAGGTTTGTTGTTTAGGTTTGTGTCTGCTTCAATGGAGAAACAGGAGTGGTAAGAGAGAGATGAGAATTTACAGACTTCAAACGTGAAGATCTCTGCCAGACAAAAGCTTGTCACCCTCCTATGTCTTCCCAATTAGTTTGGAAACAAGACTTAATCAGCAGGGACAGTCTGAGCAAACAGGGTTATCGTTCAGCTTTCTCTAAAAGTGGCCAGATTAATACTTAATTCTGTCAAACAAGAAGTGAAGTTTGGAGAAGCCAGCCCGCCTGGAGAAGGGCGGCTGTCGGTGCTACAGAGCAGGTGAATGGTCAGGTTCAGATTTGTTTAAAATCAATTTCATTTGCTCTAATGCAACCAGGTTGTGTTTGTATTTTCAGTAATGGCTGGGAATAATTAATTATCTTTTAACTTAACAGATCTCCCACTCTCTCGTCACTCTAACGAGACCCACAGATTTTATTAAAAAAAAAATTACTTTGACACCAAATTAACTCAAGATTTTAAACCAGTTGTCAGTGTGCCTTTAAGTCAAATCCTCTTTCCACTTTTAGCACAGACGCACGAAAGAGGAGGCTGCTGTTCCTCCACCAGCACAGGGGAAGATTGAGTTGTGTGTGGGAGGACAGAACAGGAGAATACTCCACTTACTGGGGCCACTCCTCCAGCAAAATTAATAAGTATTGTTAGAAGGTACTTTGCAGGGTAAAAAAGAAAAAAAAAATTAATCTCCTAAGTGTAGTCGAATCAGGGGGCTGAGTTGGCAATAATAATAATTAAGGGGGAAAAAAGAATTGAAAAAAGTTGGCTAATTTTCTCCATCATCCAGACTTATTCTGGGGAAACAGGAGATAGCGCTTTTGTCGCTGTTTCCAAACTGGATAAATCACCCAATCTACAAGCCATAACAAATCTTTCTTCTGTTCTAGCTCTTTCTGAAATTATTTTTCCTCCAGAGAGGGACGATTGCAGCCCCAAACTTGATTCTGCAGGGTCCAGGATATTCAAGCCTTCGAAGGTCATTCAGACACAAACTAAGACAGACCATCTAGCAAGCACGCGGGGATTGAGTTCAAAATCAAATCTAGGTACTACAAATACCCAGAAGAATTTTCTTTCCATTTTCTATTTTGCCCCATCACTCATATATTGTGCTATTGAGTTATCTAAAGAAATAAAGCATGTTTATGTCATCTAGGTATATTCAGCAAACTTTATTCCTCTCTCAAGAGTTCATCCATCAGTTCCAGCCTCCATCTAAGCTGGGGACATGTGGATCTGTAAGTATATCACTGCATCTTTCTACATCCTGTTCATTATGATGGCTGATCAGCAATTTGTGCTCAAAGAAAGGCACAAACTGGACCCAGACAAACCCCATAGGCCTGTCAGAAGACAAAAAGAGTGAGGAGGGGATAAATCCTTTTTGCTCTCCAGAAGTAACCACAGAAACCTGATGCATAAGATAAATACAATACCAATAAAGAGGAATCTAGTCTCCTTTCAGCCCTTTGGGGTTATACTGACATGCAGGATTCATGTCTCCTTGGCAATACAGCCCCTTTCAAAGGCTTATCAAATTACAGCTCAGACTCCCTTCTGTTTAATTTTAGAAAATGATAACAGAGTTTTAATACTCAAATAATAAATACTTGTATTGTTTTATTTTCATGGTGAGGTTATTCTTGGTTGATCTACAATTAATTGATCAAATGGTGTCCTTCAAATTACATAATCTTTCTTTACTGTTCCCCTTGTCTCACCATCCTGAATCCTGAATGCATTTAAGAAGTGTCATTATAACTTCTTTTCAATTTTTAGGTGTTTAAATAAGACAAAGTTCCTTAACCTCTTCATGAGGGACCCAGCACATTCCTGTCACATATTTATACCCTACTCTGCATTGTCCAAGTAAGGTGTCTGTTCTTAACTATCAGAACTAGATTAAATATTTCCCCAAGTTTTTATCAAAGCTTTGAGCAGTGATAGCTTTGTATCAAAACCACCTCTCCTAACACAGCCTAGCCATTCCCTGAATGACCAATAAGACAGATTCTTTCCTTCCTCTGTGGCACCTATTGGATTACTTTTTTTCCAAGGTTTTGGCATCTCTCTTTCCAGGTGAATCTTTGGAAGAGTACAGATATGAAAATTCCAGTTTGAGGAAGCCAGAGCTTTGGTCGTTGGCCTTGGTTTGCTGCTTGTTGGTGAAATCTTAAAACTCCATTTCTTCTTGGCATCTCTTCAGCCATTTTCTGTACAACTTGTGCTCCAAGCAGAGCAGAGCTTGTTTCTGGATCTTGACAGAACTGGTAAGATGAATACAAGTCCTATGACCATGATGATGATGATGATGATGATGATGATGATGATGATGATGATGATAATAATAATAATAATAATAATAACAGCAATAATTCCTGCATGGTAGTCTAGGTGTCCCCTCTTAGCCTTTCCTCCTCATGTGTTTCCAAATCAGCAGATGAAAAGGGATTTGTAAATCCAATGAGAGTGATAATCATTGCTACTGAGTTTTGAAAAATTACAAATCAAATTTGTGTTGTCATAGGTTTCCTGAGAGCAACAACAGGAGTTGGAGCAAGTTGTGGGGACTGTGGGAATTGCTCAGGTGGTGCTTCAGCATCTCCAGGGTGGTTCCCCTGGGTGTGATCAGGTCAGACCAGTGGAGACTGTCCTAAGTTATAATTCACTTTTAGATCAAAGATCATATTTTGAGATGAAGAATGCAATTATGAATAGTTTATAAACCGTTAGTAAATTATTAATAGAGAAGAATACCCAAGTCATGAATAAGATGTTATAGATTATTTAAAGCTCATCAGTTCTAGTAGTGTAGATGAATATAATCCTAGCTAATAAGCAAAGTATTGAACAGCCCATAACAATTGATTTACTCATTATTAATATATTTATTACTACCTTATTAATGTGTTGTTCACTATTTATGTGATTGCTCTGGCAGTAAATTAATCTAAACTGATTTCTTTTTAAACAATCATTTGGAAAAGTCATTCTTCTGCATTCTGAATTTGGAATTTGTTGAGGAATATACATAAGCACTTTTTTGTCCCTGTAGTAAATTAAAAACATTTGACTCTTTATAATGGCTATCTGAAAGGAGGTATTTCCTCTGCCACTGCTTTTAACACCCCATTCCATAAACTAATCAAATTAATGTGCAGCCAAGGGAGAAAATTAAAATAATTATGTTGATCTAAGGCTTTGATAGGAAAAAAAGTAGACAAGCGGGAAGTTATCAGGCCTGTTGGAAGTGTGGTCCATGTGAGAATATCCTGGTGAGATGGGTGGGATCTTTGGTTGTAGGTCACATTATCTGAGCACAGCTCCAGGGATGACACTGAGGAAGGAGTTGGTAGGGTGGGTATCAGGAAGCATTTCCTGGCAGTGAGGTCTGTCAGGTGGTGGAATGATCTCCCTGGAGAAATGGAGGAAGTCCTGTTGCTGGAGTCAATTAGAGGCTAGTCTAGACAAACCCTCCATTAGGATATTCTCCTAAGGTGCACCCTTGTATACAGGGAGGGAAATGACATGAGGGATGGGAAAATGACCTCATCCATCTCTGTCACCTTTAAAATGCAGAGGCTGTGTTGGTGTTGGCTACCACTCCACAGAGGATGCCAGTAGAGATATTAATTGTAGAGATGGTTTTGTGATACAGCTGGGAAGGAGACAGTAAATATCAGTGACTCATAAGAATTGGCAAAAAGCTCCTTCTGACTTGTCTCCTGGTCACTATTTTTGTGGTGAGGTCTGTATAATAATGAATTGAGCACATGGGAAGAGCTATTTGGCCCATTAATAGTTCTCCATCAGGTAGTGTTTGGATTTCATCATCATAAAAGACAACAAAAGAAAAAATACTAAATTGCAGTCCACCTAAAATGATTGGAGCATAGTCCACTGGAGACAGTCATCTTGGCTCCATCCACTGCTTCATTCCTTAGAACTAATGCTGTAGCACAATCAATAAAAGGAGCTCAGCTCCACCTGGGTAATGGCAAAGGGCTTTATTTTACCTCTCTTGACCCACCTTGGCCCTGTGGTCTGTGGCAGCATCAGCAGTTGCCTGGTGGCCCTTGCTGCCACCCTGGTGTGAGGGTGTCAGAGCAGAATGTCACTGGCAGAGCAGGAGGGCTCTGAGGACATCTCTGCCTCTCCATCCTGGTGTCTGGCAGATGGGACACAATCAGGGACCCCTTCTGCCTGCCTGGCAGTGAGGTGTTGGAGCAGCTCCCTGTTGCTTTTGTGGGCACCATAAATGTGATCAGGTTTAGAGGCTGCTCCAATTTATACAGCACTGACACCTCCAAGACAGCTGGAAAGCAAGAGTGGCTTTAAAACATCATAGAAATGCACCAAATAAGTGCTTAGCTCAAAAACTAGCCCTATGCCTCATGCAAACTGACAAGGGCCTGTCAAAATCTACCTGTGCAGGAGAACAGGGGGAGATAATGATGGTTTTTACCTTGCTAAGGTAGGAATTATTTTCATCCTGTGCAATAAAAGCCTAACAGTGTACTTGCAAGGCACAACTGTACAATTCATCTCATAGCCAGAATGTTATCCTGAAAATTACATTTTAGTTAACAAAGCACACAGCAGTTCTCCTCTTGTCCAACAGATAGAAGTCCTGAAAAACCAGGTAGGGAAGGCAGGCTGGGGGTAATTTTCTTCCTCTCACAAAACATAAATTGCTTTTGACTATTTGTTTGTTTGTTTTTAGGTATTTATTTATTTATTTATTTTAGAGCGCGTTTCCAAGGTCATTAAAAATGAATGCAGGCCTTTAAATTTCTGAATACCAGAGGAGCTCCCATTAGCTTTCATCCTCCTGTCAGTGTCTTTTTCGGGAATACTGGAGCCGCAGATGCGGAGGAAATGCGCCCGGTCGGTAGATAACGCCTGACTGGCCTCTGACCCTGGGGTTAAACTGCTGTCTGGGCTGTGTGCACCAGCATCCCCCTTCCCAGGGATGGAAAGCTGCCAGCCAGCTGTCAGCGTGCCAGGGCATTGCATACAGCACGGGGATGTGACTGAACAATATCTTTTTAATGCCCACTCCTTTCCTGCCCCTCTGCGCTCGCAGGGACGGAGGGGATTGTGCTGAGCCTCCCATCAGTTGTGTTTTCAGAGCTGCCAACTAAATCTGATTAGTTTGTCTGCATTCCCAGGAAAGTAAATCTGATGTTTATCGCCGGGTCCATCAAATCCTGGTTATTTCGACTGATGCTTGTTAAGGCATATTATTATTTATTTTCCTTATTGTGCAATAGCCACAAGGATTTTTACAGTCTGTTGAATTATAGGTAAATGGATGGTTTATCAAGCTAATACAATGAGACTGGTAAGGCAGAACCAGGCTCTCTGAGCCTCTGGTGCAATAAGGGAAAGGACAGATAGACAGAGATGCATGTAGCTTTGATTTGGTCCTGATGGCACTAAGGAGGGAAGAGTGATTGTTGTTGTTGGAGCTGGGCAAGCCACAAAAGTGGTTTTTGAAGGGGTCTCTGACTGCCCTGCTTGCTGCAGGACAGCTTCTGCCTGAATTCTATAACCAGAACAGTCCCTCCCAAAGCCTGAGTATGCTACAGCTTCATTAACACCAGCTCAAGCTGGCTTGGGTTGGGTATCAGGGAATGAGGGACACTCCTTACAGCCCATTATCACAACTGTGCTTGCTGCTGCTCTGGTGGCTTGGCTCCTTTCTGTTCCTCCCTGGCCCAGCAGAGTTTGCACTTGCAGTAATATTGTGAGTTTAGAGATGGGAAATCAAGTTTAACTGACTTGGCCCAAGACATACACAAAGACTGTAGAGAGCAAAGGACTGAACTGTGGAAACAGACCCTGAGCTGAGCCCTGCCCATCCCCACACCATTCTCCCTCCTCCAACCCGAGATGGAAAAGAGAGGTCACAACCAGGCATGCTTTAAAGCATGGCAAATAAGCATGGGACTGAACAGCTTCCAAACAGGATCTTCCTAAAATACAATCAGCAGCTCAGGTGCAGAAAAGACTCACCACTTCCCTCTATATTATATTTATACTCAGCTGCTCCCTACACCAGACGTGCTTGCATCTTTGGTGGGTGAAATAACTCCTGGTAGGACACAATCTGGACAGTTTTATTAGAACCATTTTCCTGCACTTGGAGCTTCCCAAGTTTTGGCTCAGAACTGGTTCTCAGTGGGATGCAACAGGATCTTTCAGGAACACACATGAACAGAAAGTTACTGGTGCTCATCAGTCACTTGGGCAGGATATTTTTCTCTTGGTGTAGAAGCTCCTAATGCTGGTTTTTATCTTTCTAAAAATTATTTAGAAAGTGGGTTTAAATATACATATGTATATGTACACATGGGTGTATTCCCATTGTTACCATGAATTAATTTTTATGAAGAAAACCTCAGAAGTAATTTTTAATTTTGGAGTAAAGAAGTGAATACCACAGCAAAGCTTAGCAGGTTCATAACAGATCTTTTCCTCAGGTGGTAAAGGCCTGTGGTTAGTCTCAGTTTGATTCTTGACTTTATACATTTAGAAATTGGAAAACTGAACTCAAAGTACAGCAAGTGCAGCAGTTCTGGTTAGCAGTCTCTGGTAAGAAGGTGGAGGACAGCATGAATACAAATTACTCTGATTTGGGTGCAAATCATTGCATTTGGCTTAAACTTAAAGCATTGTTGAAGCTTCCTCCAAACATCCCTTCCACACCAAAACCCCTCACACCCCAAAGTGTTCAAGCCTATGCTTAAAACACACACAGGCTTGGGAGAGCACATCTGCTGGCAGCAGCAGCAGCTGTACAAAAGCACCCTCTGCTTGCTTTCATCTCCTTCCTAATGGAAAGGAAAATGGAGCATAAAGATATTCTGCAGAAGGTTAAGTGCTCCTGTCGAAATGCGGTGGGTTTGGAGGAGTCAATGGAGCAGAGCAGGACTGGGGGGTGGAGAGGGCAGGGGGGGCCTGGAGGGGATGCACTGGGCTCTGCTGTTTGCTGCAGATGTGTTATTCCAATTAACTTGAAAGCGGGAATGCGAGGGGCGAGCAGGAGGGAAGGTGAGGAGGGTTTTTATGGCAGGAGGTGAAGTCTGCCCCACAGACAGTGATGGAGATGGCCCTTCTGGTCTCTCTCAGGTCATCTGGTTTTATGTGAGGTGCAGAACCAGGACACGAAACCCAAACAGGAAGGGTCTGAATGGCACATGTGGAAGAGCTTAACAGGCACATGCTTGACCCAGGGCTTGGATTGCTCATCACTGAGCAGCCCTGTAATTACAGGCTTTGCTGGACAGTCACTACAGCGAGTTACAGGATAAGCCACTTGCCTTAATTTGATGATAAGCACTGCACTTTGACTATGTGTGGTTGTCAAGGTCTTTGGGCTTGTTGAGTAGATGGATGGCATCAGGATGTAGATGAAAAGATATTTAAAACATTCCTGCTGGATTTCAACACTGAAGGTACCCATAATTGCACTGTGGTGAGAGTCTGGCGAGTTAATCAGCATTTCAGGCTGAAAAAGAGGAGGGAAGGAAGTGTGTGTGTGTGTGTGTGTGGGGAGGACATGATAATACTGAGAATAAAAGTTAATTAAAAAATAAAATCAAGAGAAATGTGTCTCTAAGGCCACTTCTTTTGCAGAGACCACCTGTCAAACGCCTCCCTGTCTATAAAACCCAAGATTGGCTTCCAATCTACTCTGCAGTTCTTTAATTTTTAATGCCCCTCCCTGGTCTCACAGGTGGCTATTATAGACAGAAGCTGTCACCTGTATGGATACAGATGTGTGTAATGCATGCACTGAACATGAGTGCTCAGGATTTGGGAACTGACACCAGCCGGGAGCGGGAGCTGCCAGAGGAGGTTGTTAAAGCTGCAGAGAGCAAAGTGTCTCAGTGTTGTTAGGGATTGCCACGTCTCTTCTTCCTCCTTCTTCTTTTTTTCTTGCCTCTCCAAAATGTCATCGTGGAGAATTTGAATTGACAGCATCACTAGATGGTGAACTGCAGGCAGGGAATTCAGGGTGTGGGTTGTGTATGGGATTTTGAGGTAAGAACTTCTGGTTTTAATCCAAGCCTCCTCTGTGTTCCAATCCTCAGCTTTCCCGTTGCAGCAATTCCAGGTAAAAAAAGCAAGGAGTCATAATTCTTTACCTGGCTCACAGGGGTGTTGTGAGGCTCAGTTAGTTAATTATAGTAAAGCTTCTGAATAAGAATCATAATAACACTTAGCAAATGAAAAGCGAGTATTATTATCGTTAAAGTAATGACAAGGCGCCCTGCTGAAGGAAGCAAATATAATGCTGATTATTAAAATCATTTGTATTTAGTGGCAAATGTAGCAGTGGCTTTATAAACTTAGAGATGTAATCTTGTCCCCAAGCCATAACAATAAGTAATTCCAAGTGCTTTGTTGTTAGGCTTCTCAGGAGCAAACAGGTACCTTCAGTCAGAAGGGATTTTATTTTGAGAATTAAGAGAATAATGAAAGAAAAGAGGGGGGAACCAACATCTTGCTGAGATGAGGCCAAAGGTGGGTGTCTTATCTGAGCATTCTCTGGCTGCTGTGCCCCCTCCCAGTGGTGCCAGTGAGCCCCAGGGACAAGGGGTGAATCTGGGAGAAATTGCAATGGGAGTGGAAGGTGAAGGGGAAGTCTGACTTTGGAGATCTATAGCCCAGATTTTGGTACAAATAACACATGCAAATTGTTGTCACCACACCCAATGGTCAACTCTCAGATTTGCTGCTGTGCATGCAACTTATTTATCTTAGCTTTTATATCTGTCACCACCCTTGACATCACAGTGCCACAGCCTGTCTTCTCTGGCTTCTCTCTTCTTCCTCATGTTCATGTTTCTTTCTCCCAGAAAACTTCCCTGCCTTGCCCAGGATATAGCAGGAATATCAGGAATACCAGGGCCTGGGACGAGTGCTGGGACGAGGCAAAAAGGAAAGTTTGAGTTCTAGTGAAGGGAGAACACAACTTGTGATTTTGCAGTAAACACCCATCTTTTGGGTAACACTAAGTTTTTTTCTTCCCTTTTTAAACTTTTTGTCATTTAACCGCAGTTTAAGATTTGAGCAACTGGAAAGAGCCAGTCAAAAAGTCATTGCTGTCAGCTGCCTTCTGGACAAAATGCCTGTTCCCATCAGAAATAACACCACTGCAGCGGGTCACAGCTGGCTGACACCATAGATGTCATCTCAGAAAATGGTAAAAACATTGAAAGGGTCTCTGGGTGTTCTTCTCACTCTTCAAACATGCTCTGGCTAAAACAAACTTTACTTTAAAACAAACAGTGGGATATGCAGAGTCACTGTTTGCCTTGTTTATTTTGTGCTGATGGATGGCCTCCGTTACTAGGGCTATTAATCCAGCAATTTTTTGGAACATAAAATTAATTTTTTGGAGGAAATAAACTACATAAATAAAATGAGTATAATTGGCTATCGCCCTGGTACCATTGATTCTAGGGCTGTAAATTGCACTTGATGTTCATGGTGTCAGGCTCAGAGGCCCTTAATTCTGTTCCTTAAGGATGACTTATGCAGTCAGGGGTGAGTGTTTGCTTCAGCAAGTTTGACTATCTCAAGGGGATCCCAAATTTGCTATAAAGGAAAAGGACTTGCTTGTTAATGCAACCTATTTGCTTTTGGGTTGTAATATTTCACCTCAAAGCTGGCTTTTGATCCCAGGAATGGTTGTTATTCATACAAATCTAATGCATGTGGATGTGGCATAAATATTCAGGGTGACATTCAGGTATTTGTATTTTACTCTAGGTTGTGCTGCAGTTGAGGTTGCATTGTGCTCTTGGTCCCATGACTGCACATCTCTGCTGCCAAGGTACTTTGTGGCCAGTTTTGGAGAGCTGAATTATTACCATTTTTTTTATTGTGGGGGATGAATACATTCATATCAACTGGTGAGCCTTCAAAATAATGGCAAGTGTGAGGATGGAATAAGCTTTGCAATAGATTGGGAAACTTCTCTCATCCCAGGAATCTGCCAGTAATTGTTGATTTGCCTGGAAGTGCAAGTTTTGGGGCATGGAAATTCTTTGCCATAACTGCAACATACTTAGCCCTGAGGGTTTCCAAGAATAGAAGACATATTATATATAAAAATTCCCTTTACTTCTTATAAGGTCTTATCTTGTGTGGAAGAAAAACAGAATCCATAGAGGTCTCCCTTCTGGTCCAGTCTGAAGAAGGCACTTAGGACCTCTTCAACCCTTCACTTTCTTTGTTTAATTTATTTTACTGTCGTGTATGAACATCTTCAGGAAAATATTAATTAGAGAGTGTGTTCCTTGACAACTAACTCTAAATGGATTAAACATGCTTTACTCGATGAAGCAAAGAGCTGCTGATTAAGAGAAATTGAATTGTATCCCTGAGATAATTTTCTGTCTCTGTGTCTAGAGAATATAGGCAGCACCAATGCTTGTAGAAGAAATAGAGACACCACACTACAAGTATCTCAAAAATAATAGTCAGGACATACATATTAATTGATTTAATATAAAAAAGCTTGATGCAAACTTGTGAGACTTTAAATTGAGGTCCTGACCATTCTCTGTGGTCACTAGAGGATCCTTCAAGAACGGGAACGACCTGGCAATTTCCAGTTTGGATAATTATGTTCTGCTTCCTTAATGTTTCCCATGCCCTTTCAATTAGTATGGTAATCATCTCCACTTTGTGACCTACACTGAAGTGTAAGTGATGGTACATGCTGTTAAATAGCTGCTGTGCTCCACCCCAGGAGCCACTGTTTGCCAGGAGTGATGCCAGAGTGGGAGAGCTTGGTCTGGTGGAGCCAGGAAAGTGAGGGACTCCAGTGGTGGAGTCAGAGCTGCCCCTTTTCTGCAAGCTATTTCAGAAATTCTCCTGGATGAAAAATCTGAAATGTACAGGAGATCTCACTTTAAGGATAAAAGGGACAAATACACAAGTGTGGAAGGAGGAGAGAGTCATTAAGTGCAGTGAAATAACAGCAGGTGAGGAAACCTCAGCTGCAGCTTAGGGGTGAATTTTTAGTGCATCTGGTGCAGTCCATCAAGCAGCTGTGGAGGAAGGAAGAGGTGCTGCAGCTCCTCTCTCCCTGACAGTGTGATTTAAAGAACTGCTCTTTGCTAGCCTGGCCTTGTGCCTTTCAGTTGCCTTGAAAGAGAGAGAACAGTGTCTATGCTCCCTCATTGGCATTTGTCTTAAAAATAATAAAGAAAAAGAAAAACAAGGGAGCGTGTTGCTGTGTGTGAGTGTTTTCCACACTGAGCCCCCTGGTCAGCCACTGAGTAACAAGACAAAAGGAATATCTCACTGGGCTTCACATGATTTGTTTACATTCCCCTTAATGATAAAGAATTTTTTAGAGCAGTGCTACACCTTGTAGCTGATGTGGTTTGCAGCATGACAGCAGTCCCAGCTGCCTTTTGGATAGCAGAGTTTCCTTGCAAGAGATGTGTTGCTGTTTTCCATGTTTTTTGATATGCAGCCCAAATGAAGTCTCTGAAGGAGTATCTGTCTTTTGCTAACAGCCATCATTTTTATATAAATTCGGAGGTATTCATATTATGTCTTCATCTTCTATATCTCAACTAGTAACAATATCACAACTACTCCCTCCTGACAACTATATTCATTACTCATTAAAGATATTTCATGTTTTATTCAGGAATTTAAATGAAGCTATCAGAGCCTGTAATAGCAACAGTTTGGGATAATTGTATCTCATTGATGGCAGCCTCAAGAGTTCTAATTAATATATATTTAGCTCCCTGGTTGTCTTTAGACCAAACGCCTCAATATGAAAGACTGGGTGAGGCGATAAGGAGGGGGGAAGGGAACAGACTCCAAAATAACAGCCCCTTTTGAAATTCGGAGAGGAAAATCTGTGTTGTGAGAAGGAACTGCTCGCTCTGGGATTCTTTCTGCTTCTCCCCCCCTGGTTCAATCCAAAATAAGTTTTGAGATATAGAGTCCTTTCTGAGAAATAAAATACAAGAACCTAGGTTTGCTGCCCATTTGTTTGGAGGGAAGGAAGGATGACAGATATGTATTTTTCTGCTCCAGTGATACACCTGATATCCGAATTCAGCTTATCAGGGGTCTCTGCTTTTATTAGCTCTTTCCCTGCCTCCTCTGGCCAGAGTGCTCCATTCAAAATTGCTTGGTTTCAGAGATATGATCTGCAATGCAAACAGGCTCTCATTACACTTTTTTATACTTCAAAAAAAATCTTACTTTCGTGTGTGCCTGATTAGCCCTCACCATACAGCTCTCAATTTTCTTATCCCTTTTGGGCTTTTTATTCCTTTCCTCTCTTTCCTTCGACACTACCTTTCCCTCTGTTGTATGAAATGAGCTAAAAAAAGATTTGGGGAGGGGGTATTATTCTGTCATTGGAATTCATAGCACTTGTATTCACTTACAAGCCTGAACTATTTTCTCAAATCACTTCAGTCTCTGTGACTTTCTCAGACTGTAGTTTATAAATCACTTTTGTGGTACACTATCTAGAGGGGATCAAGACCCCTGGAAGCTTGAGTCATATTGAATTGCATTGTGTAACGGAGAGTCATTAGGAGTTTACAGTCAGGGAGAAAAAAGAAGTCTTATAAATAGGCTAATTCAACTGGCACTTATATGTTTTAAAGACATTATTGAGGAAGCAGGATGGTAGTATTATTTGCTCCCAATTTTGCTCTCATCAGCAGCAGCTAAGGGTGGCTCTTGAATAGGACAGGAATAGAGATTTTATAGACCTCCAGCTTTAAAACCTCTATTTTTCCCCCTTTATTATTTAAGCAAGTACTAAGGACTGTTTAGAGGTTTATTTAAATGGCTTCCATGCTGGAAGCTAATCCAGCCTATACTGGCTCAAATTGCCTCAGTTTCTCCTGAGTAAGACCTGCTTTTCTTTTACTTCTACTGATTTTTTTTTTTTAAGGTATTAATTTAAGAGAAATATATTGTGCAGAACAGAGGCTTTCTGACAGTGAAAGGATTTTCAGCAAGAGGTTTATGCAGCAGCCGCATTTTTCCAGTCTGATTCTGACAGTAAGGTTATTCCAGTAAAGCATCTCCTTTTTTCCCTTTCTTTGGAAGTTAAAAAAAGCCTGATGATGTAATGTGAAGGTATTTATTTCATTTGGGTGTGTTTCACTTGCAGATTTGTGACAGAAAAGTGTCAGCCCCTGGGTGTTGCCTCTCTGCAGGCTGGATCTTCTTGGCTGAGGTTGGGGCTGATCGAATACCTGGATATCCTCAGGCTTACAGGTGTGGTAGATGGAGAACAATGACCAGAAGCAGGTGCCTTGGCTCTCAGGAACTCCAGCTCACTGCCAAAAAGCTCACTCCTAGCTGAAATTGCTGCTTTTTTGAAAAAAAAAAAAAAAAAAAAAAAAAAAAAAAGATGACAATTCTCAGTATTGTCTGCAGTTCTCAGCCCCATGTCCTCCACTTCCATGCCATCTGTGGGATTGCTGTGCTCAGCTTGGTCAGGATTTTCTCAGAAAAAACAAAGTGAACCCAGGACGAACCCCTGGTTAAAAACAAGGCTGGAGTCAGAAGTTCAAAGGGTGGAGAGTTGAGTGGGCTCACATGGCTGGCTCTGGGTGAAGTGTCTCCCTGGGATTGTTTGATGGGTTGCTTGGCAGCTCTGCCCCAGTGCTTCCATAACCTGGGCTGGAATCCAGCCCAGTCCTGAGAGATGGAGGGTCAGTCCAGTTTGATAGTGTGAGGTCAGCAATGGAATAAGGCTGGGATTTCTCGATTGAGATTTGAGTGTATAAAAGTATAAATCAAAAAAAAACAAAATCCTTGAAGGGACGCCTTGCAGCTGTCTTGGGAAATGAAAGGCTTTAAAAGAAGAAGGCTCAAGAGCACGAGAATCCAGCAGTTAGTGCAACTAATAAAGCTCTTTGGTCTCAACTCAGAGAACAGCAAAGTCCTCTCTGTTGTCTGGAAAAGTGGAGGGTGTGTGGCAAACCTGAGGGAGACGCTGCTCCTCAACACAGCGAGCTGCCAGCATACTGAGGATTATCTGTGCAAATAAATACAGATCACAGCTTTTACACTGCTGCTTCCCAACCAAATACATTGAAAAGCTTATTCTACAAAGGGTTTTTCAGCTGTAGGGACCCTTTTTCTGTGTCCTTGAAAATTCTCCGTAGGCTCAAAGTTCACCACCAAAGTCATGGAAGGGGAAAAGAATGAGCTTTTTTATCCACATTACTCCTGAATGCTGCTGTCTCATTTTTGCTGCAGGATACTCATAATTTTATGCTTATTTAAACAGACACATATCTAGTTTATGGGCATATTCCAGGAAAAAAAAAAAAAAAGAAAGAATCCTGTCGCTTAGAGTGCAGTTCTCATGGGCAAACACCTGATCCCCTTTAATAAGAGATAAAAGGGAAACTTCCCTTGCCAAGCTGCTACATTACAGGGTTTTGCTTGCAGTGACATGCTGGTAAGCTGCACATCTGCCTGGTGCATGGCACAGCACAGGCTCAGCTTGCAGGTACAGGGATTGCCAGCAGCTTGTGCCACTGAAACCCAGGGCAGCAGAACGGGGGTGGAACGCGGAGTGGACACAGTGAGGGTGCAGGAGAGGTTTCAGAGCTCGGGATGTGCACATCTGATAATCAAACACAGGTCAAGGGGGGCCTAATTAATATTTCAATCTGCATCAGCCAGGATCCTTACTGTTTTAAGGATTTTTTGTTGGTGGTGGTTTTGGTTTGTTTTTTTTTTTTTTTTTTTAATTCCCCTGGACCTCTCAATGGTTTGAGTTTTTTATTGCTATTAGTATTTCCTTAAGGAAAGTCAGTACAGTGCTGAGTTCTCACATGCTACCTTATTTCCCCCTTTCCTATGATATTTTAAGTTTGCATTGATTTTCTTTGAAATGGTCCATGCTGGCGCTTTTTTTATTTTTTGTAATGTCTGTTATTAGTTGAAAGCTTTGGATTCCCTGCTCTTGCCCAAAAAGATGGTCAGAGCAGTTAAAGAAAACAAATGGCTCAGCTATGTGAAGTGATAAAAGCTACAGGTTAAAATTCTGGATCTGTTTTGATAGGGATAACCATAAGATGTCTCTTCACAAAATTTTAAAGCTGCTGCTGCTGAACTTTTGTTTTTTACAGGTAACACAATCAGAGATGTTTAGGTACCCGCCACCTAGCTGGTGATCTGGGATAGCTGAGGATCCAAAACAGGAAAGGCAGGCTGATCTCTGTGTTACCCCACTGCACACCATCACCTGTGTGACAAAGAATAGTTCCATAAAGCCTTTTTTAAAGAGATGGAATATACAGAGTTTGGTATTTGTTATGACTTGAATAAGAAAAGCACTATACTCACTTTTCTAGTTTGAATTTGAGTCTGATTTCTCTTTTGGTCCCCACTGGATGAAATTTTGCTTTCATTAACTGTTTTTCAGTATATTCAAGGGGTAATCTCTAGGCAAAGCATCACTCAGGATCTCAGATTTCAGGAAAAGCCACTGTTGGCGAGTTCAGTTCTGACATAATGAAGTCCAAAAAGTCCTCTGGTTCACTTTGAAGCAGGAAGTAAACATTGGAGATGTTGACTGAGTAACTTTGCAGGCAAACTTGTATCTTCACTGAACCAGAAGGTATCTCTTATTCACACCAGTATGGACACATCAGGAACCCGGTGAGAAGCTACATTTAGGAGAAGGTTCCATTGAGCAAACCCAATGTGCACTTAGTTCAGATAAACCCTGGAGAGTCAGCCAGTGAGACCTCAAAGTCCGGAGTAATTTGCAGTCTGATGTATCCCAGTCCAACTTCACTGCTCTCTTTCTATAAATCAAATGGAAAAAATCAGGCAAAATGATCAGGCACTCAGATGTGGTCCCAGAATAAGTGCAAAGTCTGTTTTGCGATGTCTGGGTCTTGTCTGATTTCTGCTCACATGCCACTCAAAAAGTCCATGTAGGTTTTAATCTGACATTCAACCTGTGCAGAGGCATCTGCACACTTGAAAAGAAGGTCAGTGTTATTCAAGTGTATTTCACTTTGGTGGAAGAGAATTATTTACAAAATCCTTTAGTTTGAATGTCCTTTCTGGGCAATCTCACTAAAAGAGCAGTAGAGTTAAATGTCTAACCTGTTCCTTTCCTCAAGGAACTGGCAAAATACTTGCATCTAATGTTTTCTATAATGCCTTTTACAGAGTCAGTGAGTGAAAAGAAAGGAAAATATTATGGCAATCCAGCTCATAAATTTCTTCTGATTTTTCTGGCAGCCATGTAACACAGAGGGCTCCTCTATGGAGAATGTGTTGTCCCACCAGGTAGGCAAAGGGGAACTTTGCAAATCATTTCTGCAAATTGCTTAAAATAAAGAGATAAAGTATTGAGTCTAAAGGTGTAGTAGCAAGAGGGAACTTGGTCTGAGAGAGGACGGAGCAAGTATCCTCTCCTTGCCCATGGTGCTCTTCCCTAGTTTCACTGTCTTTTAGGATTTCAGCTATTGCAGCGTTTCAAACTTCTGTGGTTTGAAACCAACACGGTTTTTGTGGTCTCTGGCAGCTCCTCCCTTTCTAAACAAGAACAGCAAAATGCAAACACTCAGAGAAACTAATGATATTGAAAATCTGCTGAAAGCAGGGTGAGGGAGAAAGGAGAAGAGCAGATTAAGGGAAAGCCCTGCTCGAACCCATCCCTTTGTTTTATGGTCGATGGAGCCTTTCCTCGACAGATCACCAAGAAACAAAGAGCTGAAATGAAACGAAAGGGGCAGAGAAGTGTCTGTAGCATTCCAGCAAGGCCACCAGGGCTGGTGCTGGTTTGGCTGCTCTCCCCCAGCTCTGCCTCCCCCTCGTTACACGATCCTACTCGGGAACATGTTCTCAAGGACTGAGAATCAGGCCAGTGGCTGCTGATGTTAAAAGGACATGACATGTGCACAAGGCAGGGCATAGGGGCTGGCTGCACATATTAAAGGCAAACACATCACAATCCAATTAGTAGAAATGGAGTGTGTGTGCTAGCTCTGGGAATTTTTTTTTTTTTTTTAAGTAATACTTCTGTGCTTTTTCTATTGATTGATTTATTTTTGAAAGGAGTAATTCCCTTCTAGCTTTTCTTCCTCATCTCCTCCCTCCTTCTCCCCACCTTCAATTCCTTCACTCCTGAGTTTTCACCTCACCAGAGGAACACGGGTTCAAAGGCAACTGGAGTAGAAATAAAAATAAAAACAAAATATTGTGAATGTGAAGAGTCCTCTAATCTCTTTGTGACCTTCCTGTACAAAGGACAATTTCTGCAAATCTACTGCAAACTTGTAAATCTTCAGTACTGGAAGGGATAAAAGCAGCATAAAATATTTCATTAGAATTTAAACTGACTAGCTAAATGTGTGTCTGTGCATGTACAGAAATTTCTCCTTGATGTGTTTTAAAAATTGTTTTAAGTATGTTTCATCTTCCTTAACATATTACCTAGCCACCAGAGTTTTTTATTCCTTTATTGGAATGCATCTCCTGTAGCTTTCATTCACTATTTAAGTAAGAATGAAGGGAAAAAAATTCCTAAAGGAAGGACAGCTTTTAAAATTCTGATACCTGAAAAGAACACATTTATCATTACATTCAGCATGTTTTACTGAATGCAGTATTCAATATCTACAGTGATGCATTCCAGTTCTGATATAATGGGCAATATTTTGCTATTGGGCTATAGTCTTCCTGCTTGTTTAGCTCCTAGTCTAGCTGAATAATTAAACTCATGTAAATTTAAGTTTGTGTATAGTCCCACTGAGACTAAGGGAATTTATTGTCTGTCTAAAGTTAGCTTCTTTGTAAGTAGTTTGTTGGTTGAGGCCCAAAGTTCTATCTTAAGTCATTATATTCAAAAGTGTCCTTGCTCAGTAAATCACTTTTAAAAATACTGTTTTAAGGATATGTCCAACTCCTGCTCTTAAGACTCATTCTGATAAGATGTGTAGCCATGAGGATGGTCTAAAGGAAAGGTCAAACAGCAGAGAAATCTTCTTTGTACTCATGGTGGTAAATACACAGAATTTAGTGAGAAGAAAACAAAACCATGGGGGAAAGGAGAAGTTCAAATGAGGTAGGTGGACCTACATGGGCATTCTTGCTTCCTTCCTTCCCACAGCTTCCTCTGTTCCTATAATCTCAGCACAGATGTTTCCTTTTTAATCCCTGGCTCCAGCTGGCAGAGCATCTCTGCTCTACCGTACTTAGTCGCAATTACTGCAGACATTAACTCTGCACATGCTTCGGAAATTGACTGCTTTTTCTTCCTTGGAAATGTTGCTCATCATCAGGTTTTTAACAGCCAGAAATAAAGGCCATTTGTGTAATGATGAATCTGATTCCCTTCAAGATTTGTAAGAGAGATAAAAGGCACAAGAAGCAGGATTAAAACAATTGCTGGCATGGTGGAAAATTTGGATATTGAATTTATAATACCTTGCTTTACTAGTACAGAGAGTCTTCATCATGTGATAGAAAAAGGAATGGGAAATATGTCAAGCAGATGCCATAGTCACCTGCATAATGCTACTTTTCCAAATTAATCACAAGTACTTTTTAATTTTGATTAGCAAAACAGAGACTTGGTATTCTGAGTGTGGGGTGTGTCTTCTTGTAGGTGAACTTTCATTTATTAATAGAACAGGGGTTGATCTAACTGCCAAAGCTGCAAAACCCTGAAGTCAGATCCAGTCTTTTCCTTGCACCCAGGCATGAGACTGTGTCACCTCAGGGTCACCCATTTGTGGTGTGATGCTGCTGAAGTGCCACCAGAACCTGATGTGACCCTGGCCAGATTATAGCAGGAAAAAAATCCCAAACTGTCCTGGGCTTGAAAGCAACACAAAATCCTCCAGCTACTGAATTCAGGCGTCCCAGTTTACTCTGATTGTCCTGATTTTGTATTTTTTTCTGTATTCAACAACTTTCCATTGGATGTAGAAGTGATCTGAGATGGATAGGGGAATACTGAAGAATCTGGAAACACCACACATCAGGTAAGGCAATTCATTTGCTTTGATGAAAACGCTTAAATAATCTAAGTAGACTATAAAAAAATACCTTTAAAATTATCAGGAATCCCTTCAGCTGATCTGCACTCCATCTTTTTCTGCATGATGCTCATGGACTCAGATTTTCTGTTCTTGATTCTTGAGGGCAAACTGATTTAGTGCATGAAAATCTATTAATGAAGTCACTGTGTTGCTCACTTTGTTCTCCCCTTTCCCCTTTAGCACTTGCTGGAAGCACTGGATGTATCCCCACTGCTTTCTCCCCCATTCCTGTGGAGGAGGAGGAGGATGGATAGCACATCCAGCCTTCAGGTGGCTGCTGATATGACATGTACAACTTCAGACATTTATGTGAGCACCCAGAATAACAGGATAAAGTTGGCAACAACCTGAGGTGATCTTGCCCATAAACCACCTAACCACTGCCCTGCAGGTAAGAAACTGGAAACCTGTGCCTATCTCTACCAGTTAGTGTTCTTAAGTGAGCATTGCAGATTAGATAGATGTGCTGTTACAAACACACAAACCTTTTAAAGGCCCTGGAGAGCTTTCAGCATGGATTCTTGCTACCTCTCAGTCATTAAGAAACACGGAATTGGTTTGACAATGACAGTTCTAGGGCTAAAATGAGAAAGTTCTGCCAAATTATTACAGCTCTGTATGCTCCTGTGGAAAACTTGCACAGATGAGTGTACAGTTTTCCCAGGAATGACCTGTAAAATCCAGATTATTATATAAAAAGAGAGGTTTGTTCACATTGCATTGCCTAATACTCTATGCTGCCTTAGTATCATTATGGCCCATTGAAAGGGCTCAATGAGTATTTTGGCTTTCTACTGCTGTTGAGTCCATTCACTGGTGGAGAACAAGAAAGGAGAATAAGAAGAAGAAAACAAAACTGAAAGTGCTTGAGGACAATTCAACTTTGAAATTGTTTTCATTAAATACAGGGAAAGTGCAAAATGAGCCCTCTTTGCAACTTGCTGGATAAAGGCTGTTATGAAAGCTTTCAGTATTTTTTTTTTGGCTTTGGCTCTTCTTGCACTCTTCTAGGCTAGATGAAGTGTGTATGAAGGCATCACTGACATCAGCAATTGGAAAGTAAAGAAAACAGTAAGTGCAGCTTGGCTATTGCAGAGAAACTGAAAAATCTACATAAGTAAAGCAGGAAGAAAAGAGAAAGTTAATTGTTTCTTTAGTTCTGTGACTTATCTTTCATCATATTTCATGTAGTATGCACAAGAATGACACAAATAGTTTGATATCCAAGAGAAAAAAATTAGAAAGGGTCGGGGCTTTTGCTTCGAGGGGGTGCTTTGTGGGAAGAACTTGTTTGAAAAATAACACACACATAACAAAACTGAAGAAAAAAACCCAAGCCAACAAAAAGCCCTGAAGAGTTGTAGAAGTCATTTAGAAGAAGAAAGCTGCAGTGAGGTTAGATGCAATAAGACTTCTAGACTGTAATATTTAAAATTTGAAACCAGTTCCAGGTGACTCACAAAATAGTTGTGAGAATGAACATCAGCAAAAAACTGCAGCAATAGTCATATTCCTTGGAGGATGAAGGCACTTCAAAGCAATCTCTCCTCACCCTCCCAGTTCTTCTGATTTAAGCCATAGCAATGACCACTAAAGTTATTTTTTCTCTGTTAATGAAGTTTTTCAAGGTTTTTTGCTTTAACTTTTATTACCAGACCTAGCTTAGTAGGTAGCTTAAAATGTTTAAAAGGAACCAATCTGCACTTACTTATTTCTTTATAAATACATTGTCCTTTATGCAGCGGTTTTGTTGAAGATAAAGTCAGCAAGGAAAAGGGACTCAGCTCCTGTGTGCAGGCAGCTAGATTCACAAAAGTGTTCTCCAGCCTCTTTGAACCAATTTCCAGGATCTCACAAGCCTGTTGAGTCTCTCACTGCCAGAGGATGTCAGCCAGTGCCATGCAGAGTTGGGAGCAGGAATTAAGCAAAGGCTCTTGACGTGCCCTCTCTCTAATAAGAGCTGGCTACTGTGGCAGAGTTGAACAAGAATTCAGTTGTGATGGAAGTGAATAGGATTTATTTTATTGCTGAGGTGCTGGGAAGTGGATGAACCTTGGAGTTCACTTTGGCTCCCAAGCTATGTCAACTAGCCCTCGATGGTCTCGCTGCCTTTCCCAATTTTTCCCAAGATGGGTTTGCCTCCCATGTGATGGCATTGATATCAATAAGTCATCCATCACCTTCTGAGCTACTCCAAGGAGGGCCATAGCTGCTGCTGTGGGCCTGATTTCTATGCTGTACATATTTGGGGGATGATTTGTTTTTTGTGTCCTCCACTATGGTCCCATAAAATGAATTTCCTTCAACAGTTTGGGCTCAAGTTTTGTTATTTTTATCTGACCTTGTGTAACACGCACCACAGTGCAGACTGTGGGGGTGACAGGGAGATAAAAGCACATTTCTAATCCAAACAGATACACAAATATAGACTCAGCCTACGTTTCTCTCTTCCCAGCTGCCTTATGAGGAAGAGGAGCTGGCTCAGAGAAGTGATCCTCCCTAAATCAGAAAGACTGCTGTAAGCAAGAGGGGAAATGGAGAATACAGGCTTTGTCTCCCCCCCTCTTTTGTTTTTGAGATATTTATGAGAAGGCAAGAAAGCTCTCTGTATCAACTCATAATTTCAAATGGTTCTCACATAATTGCAGTGGTGGTTCTAGGTGTTGGTTCAGTTTGGATCGAGAGATTGGTTTGGTTTTGTTGCCTGACTCAGTGAACTTGATGTTTAGATTCATATTTCTTGAACTGATAGTCTTGTTATGAATTTAAGCTGGCTTCTCACAAACACTCCTAAATAATTGATACGTTTTCCTAGGGAAACAGCCAACTTGTATGTCTCAAAGTATTTGCAAACCCCAAATTTATATTAAGATTTGAATTTGAATTGACATTTCCCCACACAATGTTTGTCCGTCTCCATTGTATTTATGGGCAGAGGTTATGTTTTTGGCAAGTTGACATTTAATATTTTTTCTGTAGTACACTCCAAAAGGAATGAAAATTGGCTCAGATTATGAATTCAAATGGAGTTTTTCCAAGTGCCTGTATTACAAGTTCCCCTTCACCATCTGAAAACTGAGCTATGCTCCTTTTAGTATCACTAAGCACTCATGATAACAAAGCTAGTAAACATTTTTCATGAAGTTAGACTCATCAATCCCATGTTATCACTAAGTGGAGTTTAGAAGCAAAGAAGAGGAGAGCCAAGAGACACTCTGCAATGTATTTGTCCCAAAGGAGTGTGAAAAAAAAAGTACCAATGTCTCTTCTCACCTTCTAAGAGAATGTTAAATTTTAGCACAAACCAAATGGGACAAAACTGGTGGCTCTATGCTAGCCAGCAAACTATTTCCAGAACCACTTAAAATCAGACTTCCCCCTGGGACAAGGGAATTCTGCTGCCCCACAGCACCTTAGTTAAAACAGTAGGGAGGAAAATAAAAAAAATAAAAAAAAAGAAAAGAAAAAGGGGGAAAATTAAAAGAAAAGGAAAAGCTTCAAGGTCAGCTAGTCCATCCCTTGCTGATCCAGGCATGCTACTGACAGTATTTTCACATCCATGAGTGCTTTGTCCAGGCTACTTTACCTCCATCACTGGGGCTTCCATCCACTCTCAGGAGAAATCATTCCATTTATTTGTTAGCAGTTGGCTGTATGGATTTTTTTTTTTTAAGTTTTATTTTTATTTCCATTGACAAACCAAGCAGTAAAGATTGGGTTGCCAGGTCCAAACTTCTCCACAGTACAGGTTGGATTTTTTTTTTCTTTTCAGAGAATGGGAAAAAGCTTTCAAAGTATAATTCCCCCACCCCCCCCTTGCTACTCATCATCACGAAACCCTGACTACAGAAGCATCTCATTCATCCCCTGAAGTGTAATCTCTTGAGAACTCAGAAATACTCCATAACCTGAAAACACTCTTTGTTTTGAAGGATAAGAAATAATGGACTGCTTCCACAGTAGGTAAAAGGCAGGGTTTTGTGTTGAATTAGTGTCAGCTTTTACTAGGACATGGGGTTTTATGTGTATTTCTGAGCTAGACATGTGTTATGATCCTGTGTGTGTTCCCTGCTGCTTCAGCTCTGTTACTAAGCAGAGTCTGTCTGTCTTGGGGTCCACTTGCCAGCATCAGAGAATTCTGAGCCTGATTCTGATTTTTTTTACTCCACTGTTCTAAATAAGATAGGATACTCTCAGCAGGATGATTGGCATGAGTGAAGCAGAGATGGGTTAGATAGACCTCATGCACTTTGCATTTCAGGAAGGAATCAAATTTTGCTTCCCAACTTTCACCTTTGGCCGTAGACAAGCAGTATTTTGCTTTTCAAAGGAAAACCATTGGAGGAAGGCTATATGGGGGACAAAATGCAGCTGGGCTGTGTTCTGCCTGTGAATTTGCAGGCTGCTGTGCTAGGCATCCAGCTCTTTGTACTAACAGGAGTGCTAATATGATGTATTAAATGTCACACCAGCATCGCTGGGTATGCATATCTCTCCTGTTGTACTGCCTGTTTATGCTTATTCAGCTCTTTGAATAATTTAACACATTTCATACTCCAAATTACCCACAACAGTTTGACGGGGCTGCTGGCAGTTTACTTGAAACACTCAGTGTTAGGTCAAAGTAGGGCCCAAGCATCTGCTAAATAGAAGGACATTTCATACTTAGCAAAGCATAATTAGACGTATTCCTGCACACTTTTCTTTAAAAAAACAGGTAAATCCACACTAATCCCAGTGACACCATAGGAATAAGGGGCTGTACTGAGCTCTGCTATGTACAGCCCAACCCCAGGAATGATTGAGATTGAAGGAAAATAATTTTGGAGACCAGTAGTTGTTGGGGACAGATGAAACTAAGCCAGATAGCACAGCTATGTCAGCATGTCACTCATGCAGCTTCAGAGCAGAGGCACTGATTTCTTTGATGCAGTTAGGCTGGAATTAGAGATTTGGGAAGCTCCATCCCCAGCAGTGCAATATTCTTCATGCATTTATGGGAAACTTGACTGAGAACAGCAATCCACTGGCTGGATAATGAACCTGGAGCACACGGAGCAAGAACACAGTGCCCTGCACTCCTCCTGGAACCAGAGGCACAAGATGTGCCCACTTTGGGTGTACACTGTGAATTCTCTCCCAGGCTTCACCTTTTTCTATCCTTAATCAGCCTACGGCTCTTGCACTGAGAACATTTTACCTGGATGGGTATAGAAGAGAGAAAGGACAAAAGAAAATGGGGCTGTGAATCCTGCTCAGGATTAAAGCAAGTGGTGACTCAGAAAGGGCTGTTGTGTGAATTAATTTAGGAAAGAGACAGAGCTGAGAGAGACAAAATACCTGGTGCTTTGTAGATGTTCCTTTCTGGGATTGGGGTGTGCTTGTACACTAGGGCTGTCATATCTTTTATTTTGAGGAAGATGCAGAATAAACATCACTTTCTGAGCAGTGCTCATTTGCCTTTTGGTGGGGTGAGGCTGTGTGATGCCCACACTGGAACATTTTCACTTGACACAGGTAGCCCATCAATAGTGCTGCTCAAAATAGTTTTGGCAGGAGGTTTGCAGTGCTGGATGCATGCAGCTCTGAGACATGAGGCAGCAGGCAGGGGCTGGGGGGAGGACTGATCTCCCCCAGGGCCACCCAGCTCTCCATCAGCACCTCTCCACACTCCTCTGCTCAGACAGAAACCAGAGAAGGGACAGGATAGCGAAAAAAGAGTGTTTTCAATTAAGACTTAAAAAATCTCATCCCTGAGAGTGCATCAGGTGGGAGGAATCTCTCCCCAGCCCCAAGGCTCACCCAGGGCCTCACAAAGTGATGATGCAGGGCACAGTCAGCGGAGATATTTGCCAAGTGACAGCAGGGCTCTGATTGAGTGAACCTCCCAGGTCCAAAGCCCCACACTGCTCGGGAGGATATGCTGAAAATCTTTCTCAGGGATTTGCACATCCTTACAACAACTAAGGGTCTGTAATGAAATGTTTGCTTATCATCCATTTAACCTGCTTCGAAGCAGGCTGAGCCTGCATGGTAACCTCAGGTCAAAACTATTTTGGATAGCTGAAACTCATGATAAACACATGCTTTTGAAGGTTAGAAAGCCATCAGTGGGAGACATCAGATTCGCTTCTTTATTATTAGAAGGGGAGAAAATCCAGGAGTGTTCAGAGCAGCAAGTTTTGTATAAAACATGAAAAGCAGATGGGGGGAGGTGGCAGAAGGAAGGAGGAATCTTTTTTGATACCAAACAACATTGCTTCTGCAGCAAATCCTTTTTCCTTGTAATTTAAGATTGTGCTTGAAATAAGGAGCCAGCTGCACCCGGGGGGAGCAGAGGGCAGCCTGTCCTTTTGGGTGCTTGATTGGCTCTTTCGTGTGTACCTGATAATTACTGGAGCTGGGAGGAATCCAGTTGTGCTGCTTGAACATGCACTGAGCAGCATCGTACCCACAGCAGCCCTGGTTGGTCTGAGATCTCCAAAAGTGGGAGAGGAGATTGTCACAGAGCAAAAATCTTTATAGATAAGCAAGTTATGGCCTTGCCTAAATTCCACTCCAGCTGGATCTGCTAATGGTCTGTGCCCACTGAGGTGCTCTCAGCTGTATTAAGCAAGCTAGATTAAGGTATTTCACTTAGAAAATACATCTTGCTTTGTCAGGCCCAGATAGAAATCCTGCTGCTCCCTCGGTGTCATGGGAGGAGTCCCAAAGCATTATCTTGAGTGCAGCCTCACAGACATTGCTTTGGACATCATCATCATCAAAATCCTGGACTGATGAGTGGGATGAGGGGAGATGGGGGACTCTCTTCACACATGCCTGCTCTGAGCCACAGCTGGCTGCCTGAGCACTGCCCAGGGAAACCAGAAACACTTCCTTTGCTTTTTGAGACAAATCTTCATCAATGTGTGCACACACACACACACAAGGCAAAGTTTCATCCCTTAGAATCACAATCCTTCGAAGCCACCTGTCTCTGAACAGTTTTCTGTATAATGAGCAGAGCTCTGTGCTGTAACTTTTCCTTTTGTCCCCAGTGCCAGCTGTATAATTCCCAACCCAACAAACATTGCACCCTTGCAGAACTTCTGCCTCAGTCCAACAGTGCTGTTGTACCAGGTTTTCTGCCATAGCAGCCGCCTACAGGAGTGATCAGCAAAGTGACAGCACAGGAGGATTCTTCCACTGGGAGGACTCTGTGTTTCCTCTCTTCCCAGGACCTCCACACGAAGTGGGCTCAGTTTCCAAGTGAAAAGATCCTGTTTTTTCTCTTTTCCCCTAATGGTCAGAGATGGCAAACTCCCTCTGGGGTCTGTGCATTCAGCTTTGTTCTTTCTCCCTCCCCTGCTGTCGCCAGTAATTAAAACTGAGCGAAAAAACTGAACATGCTATTTTTTGAATAGATATTTGAAATTTAAAGTGGAAAAAAAAAAGTTGTGAAACTTGTCAGATCAATGATTTGACACATATTATTTAGCTGGCTCTAAATATTCTGGAGTGAGAACTTAGTTAACAACTTGTTAACAAAGCATAATTCGGAATAAAACCCAGCTCTCTCTTTGCTAGCTGCATTTGCAATATGGAGCTGGTTCTAATAACTCTTTCTCTTAAATACCAATGTATTTCTCTTGCAGTTTCTAAGAGTTTTTGCCACTGTGGTGCACAGAAGTGGAATGGAAACAAAATACAGAGGCAATGTCCACCAAATCTTGGTGGTTGAGGAACTGCTGAACACCTTCATGTGAGTAACTTGTGTGAGTCACATGCAGGACATTGGTGCTGGGGAACTCAAGCCTGCCAGCACTTAAAAATTGGTTAATCATTTTAATTAAGCACTTGAGAATGAATGACATATGAAGAGCAATTTCTTTGAAGAGAAAGAAAAGTAGAGGTAATTTTTCTAGTGTCTGTGTTGTAGTTTTCTCTCTCTGGACACATTAATGTGTCTCTTTGGGCTTCTTTTAAAGCCTACTTTTTAATGATGGATAAACAGGCCTGTTTTCCCCCTGAAGTGCATCCCTTACACCCTCACACCTGTAAACAATGGATTTTTCCACATCAAATGAAAGGGCAAGCACATCCTGCTAACAATTTTGACTCTATATAGTGGTGTAGCATATAATCTCCATTACTTTTTCTGTGATTTGTAAGTGACTGTTGCTAGGTAATGCCTTTTCCACTAAGCATCAGTGAGCTAATGTGAGGGCTTTGAGAATGTTACATTATATAATTAAGCCTTTGGTGGTGCTGATTTCTACTTTACAAAAGTCTCAAAAATCTTTTCCATGTGAGCAAAAAAAGTTTTTACAGCATTACATATAGGGACACAAAAAGCACCCTTGAAGCCAGACTCATTTTTTGGTAATGTGACTGATTTCTGCTTTTTAAAAATTATTTATTACACACAGCTATCAGCCACCCATCACAATGGCATCTAGCTAGACTTTATGTTGTTCAGATGGAAAACATGATAAATACACAGAACACATGACCCACTGGAAATATCACTAGGTCCCAAATATCTCTCTGGACTCCATAATCCATTAAACAAATGTGGTCCCTTTGTTCTGACATCTGGACACTTAGTCTAACCGTGACCTTTGCTTCCCAGGGACAGGACTGGGATACAGAAGAGCTTCTTCAACAGGATGTGACTGGTTAGACTGAACATGAGAGCAGAGGTTTCCCCAGGATCTTCAGATGTGAGCCTCAAGGTACTGTGAATTTTATTTAAAGGATGAGATGAAGAAGGGGGTGGAAGACATGTAAGTGAGAAGATACAAAATACAAACAAACCACAGAATATAATGTTAAGAGTTTGTATTTTTTCAAGCTTTGTGCAAAACATCAAGATCAGCAACTTCCATTGGAGGGGGAACACTTGGCCATCACAATACACAGGACTGTGATGTACAAAGCAACCCTGATGCAAATTTACTTAGCATCAAGGATCCCTAGGAAAAAAAAAAAAAAATAGCAGCAAGAAAAAGACTTTTCAAAGCAGCTTTGATGGGCCCTGGCACCGCGTGTGAAAGTCTAGCTCAGTTCTAAGACTGCCAGGGTAAGTGAAAGAAGAGCCTTTGTAATTTTTGTCTTACAATTATGTCACTCAGTCCTGCAGCCTTCATTCTGCCCGTGCAATTTGTAAGAGACGAGGAGTCATTCAAAGCACCTCTGTTTACAGAGAGTCCCAGTAACAGAACACCAGGGCCGGGCAGGTCCATGAACAGATCCAGACGGGGCTGTGGCTGGCTGTGTGATGGGCGCCCTGGGTGAGGCTGTGGGGAACAGCAGCACGAGAAGAGGGCACTGGGCTTTTTGAGCTGGGAGGTCATGTCGGTTACCAGCCAGAACAGCATCCAGGGTTTTCCTGTTGCATTGTTATCCTGGTGCTGGTGATGAAGTTTTAATTGGGAAGGGTGAGGATGATTCTGCTCTCCTCCCACACGGCTCTGCAGATGCTGCTGCTACAGGCAGCTTGGGGCAGGGTTTCAGGAGCTGCTCGCTTCCCACCAGGCACGAGCCAGCAGAAGGGAGAGATGAATGGGGTGAGGATTGCTGCATTTCTGGGGAGTGTCTCCTGCAGATAATGCTGATCTGATGAGCAAAGCCAAAATGATATGTCTGAAGATACAAATGCCTTGTGCAGAATGGGTGAAGCATAGACAGCAGGACACGTCCCCCTCCACACTGATAATGCAGCTTAACCCAATTCAATCTATTCCTGTGGCTTGGAAAGTTTTAGAATTCTCTGCTGGAGCCATCTACTATCAAGTTAGTGATAAAATGCATTGCATTTTCATACTGTAATTAAAAAAAAAAAAAAAAAAAGACACAAAAGCAGCCTATTTGAAAACAAAGAAAAACCTCCGTGATCTATTGCCTGAAAGCCACTCAATAACAATTAGCTAATATCAGTTATCTCCTTGCTGTACAGGCTTCCTGATACTGCAAAGCATAGTTCGGGTACTGGAATGCTAACAATTATTTATTAGGTGCCTCAAACCATCCAGGATCCTGGTCATAGGATTCCTTGTGTTTGAGGGCTGCAAAAACAAAGGAGAGAAGAGTCCCCGACTAACACGCTCACAAAGTAACTACAAGGCAATTGGCAACAGATGAATTCGCACAGAAGCAGAGCAGTATGCTGGGAATGATTATAGCAGAACTGTCAGCATGAAAGGCAGGGCTCATGAAATACCTTTAATCACTGGTGATTATTCTTTTTCTGGGCAGTCAGCTCTTCTCCCCTCCCCTGCAATATCTTGCAGCGTGTAGCAGGATGCATCCCAAGGTGCTGTGCTCCTGCAGGACACCACCCTCCGTTCTTGTCTCCACCAGGTGAGAGGCAGAGATTTTCAAACGTGTTAAGAGTCAGATGGAAGCAAGGGATAGATCCCCAGGCTCCTGGCCCTGGGTTTCTCACCCCGAAGCAGAAGACAACGCTGTCATTCAGAACAGCAAGTTCCCATTCACAGTTATTTGTCATGTTAATTACTACAGACAAATTTCTCCTTCATCTCAATCGTGCAGGTCAAAGCGGGAAAGTTTAGCACTTCAGAACATCAAACTTTGCTTTCATCTGAGTGTGGGACATCGTTCTGAAATTCCTTTTGATCACGTAGGGAAAAAAGGAAAGGAAGACAATTTGAAAGTTTGCTCTTGATGGGAGTTGTAATTTCTTTGTTAAAATGAAGGGAAAAGGAGTCTCTAGCCATTAGCCATTGGCTGGGTGTGTTCATAAACTCTCATCCTCACCAGAGCAGGTAACTATGAGTAAGAGCCATGAACAAATATTGACAAATATTGTCTCTTCCTTCCACATCCATGCAGGATCCTCATCACATCATTCCCACTTCATTAATTTCACTCCAAGCTGTTAGCTCTATTAGATCCCTGCGTGCTGCGCTGTAGGAAATACCCCTGGCTCAAACCCCACCACTTTTCCCAGAGAGTGGCTGCACACCATGCCTGTAATTTGCAGCACAGTGTACCTACGCGCTCCCACATTAGCTGTAATCTCTGTCGTGCTCACGCCAACATTCCAGCAGTATTTGGCATTTCACGAACGCAGTATTTATCACTGAAGTTCATACAAAGTTGCAAACCCTAACGAGGCTTATCAGCTTTTACAAACCATCTCTGTCCACTGACATGCTGGGTATAATTCCACTCACTGTGCAGTCACTGGATGTGGAGAGGGAACGGGGAGGGGGGGGAGCTTCAAAGCAGCGTTTCGCATCGCTTTAAATGAATCATGAAATCGAGTGTCTGAGCAGCCCCTAAGTTCCTGCAGGTGAGATGTAGCCTGCGAGCTGGGCACTTAGAGCAGCCTTTCAGTCAAATAAAATCTTCTCATCGTTACTGATGTGGCAATTATGCCCTGGAAAGGAGCGGCTGCAGGAGGGGAGGGGACCCAGAGCTCGGTCCCAGCAGTCACAGAAGGGTGGCTGGGGGCAGATCAGGTCAGCCAGCCTCAGTTTGCCATTTGTCAAGACAGAAATCATCACAGCCACTGGATTTATTTCAGAGACATATCAGAAAGCATAATTAAATATGCGAGTTATGAACATTTCCCCTCTGAAATTTCAAAAGATTCTGGTATTTTTATGAACAATATTAGTAACCTGCTTTGCTGCCAGCTCAGCCCTGTATCTAGGACTAGAGCAGGCACTAAAAGCTTGACAAGAGACTGGCAGTATCTGTATTTCTGTGTATCTACATGCCCCTGGGTATGTAGCACCCCACCACTACCCCTTTCCTGCTCATCAGGCACAAGTGTGACACACTGATGTGGGTGGAATTTGATTGAGAAATGAGCTACTGTTTGTATTGTCATCACAGAGCTCTCTAAAAGCATGAAGAGGGGCTGAAAGAATCAGAATGTTTGAAATGAATTTCATGAATTTTCCTTTTCTGCTGTGTTTTTTGGTTCTTTGGTCTGCATTCACATCACTTGTGTAAGGTGGTGGTGGGATATTCCTTTATAACAAGACATCACAAATACTTATTCTCTCTTCCATTTAATTCCATGATGTCAAGAGTCAGGCTGATTATTTTAATGTCTTCAGGTAATTCCTTGAGTATTTGTCGTTTTGTAGTTCCATTGACTTCAATTGAGATGTTACAATACTTGCATGACTGTATGTCCCCTAATACTTTGAATTTATAAGAATAAGACCAGCTGAAGTTTGTTTGTAGAGCACAGCAATGTATCCCCTGCCAGGGAAACATTTGCAATGGCTGGAGAGCAGGGTGAGAGATCTTAGAGAGGTATAGAAGGAAAAATGATCCACTAATTGCATTTTAGAAGTCCAGTGCTTCTGTAGTTCTGTTTGCTGTAAATGATTCCCTTGCTAACAAGTGCTCCAGAGACATCAGGGTGTCCATTTAAGCCAATGTTTGCACCCATAGACCATGGTAAATATTTCCATTCTGGTTTTTTTTAACCCTCAGGGCCCTTCTTGCTGAGTCTTTTTACAGTGAGTGAATTCCAAGTGCTTCTGACTTGGATCACAGAAGCAAGTTCCCCGCCTGCCTCCGTGAGTGACTCATGCTCTAACCTCGGTCAGGTCACTGAGATGGTGGTGTTGTTCTCTATTTCTTAGTCTTTGAAATGCATATTTTGTTCTCCTCACAATTCTGACATTGTAACATCTTTCTGGCTCTAGCAACAGTCTGTATCATTTGGATATACATTATCTTGCACAAAAATACCCACCCACATCTCATACCCTGAAAAATCACAGTAGCCAAAACTCCAAATTTAGATTGAAAAATGTAAAGTGCAGACAAGAGGACATTTTTCCAAATGTGAGTTGATAGCCTTTTTCTCTCTAAATAGTTCAGGCTATCATAAATTTTTTGTATTTAAATTTGCAACTCAGGCTCCTCCTGGGAGCTCCTGGACATGCTGGACCACCCAGGCAGAGTTGTATTCCAGTGGTGTTTTTGCTTTGCCAGGGGTGAGGATGGTTTCACTGCAGATATCCAATAGCTGGATACTGATGCCCATCCCCTACATCCTCCCTGCCTCTCCCCACAGCTGGTTTTCACATGGTGCTGTCTCCTTGCTGCCTCACCTCCAGTAACTGAGGAATAAGTGGAAGCAAAACCAGACAAAACAATTTTCCTACTGTATTTTAACCTGGCTGTGCAAACATTTGTAGCAGCTAAAAGCAGCAGTCACAAGAAGATTCCTTCTCTGAACCTGTAATCCTGGGCTGGAAAATGCCCTATTCAGATGCAGTCATCAGTGGATCTTTCTGCCATCCTGTTAATCCCCTCTCCCCACCTCACACCTGCCAAAGCAGGTTTACATAGAAAGTATTGAATCCCATCTTCTTTTTTTCTTTTTTTTTTTTTTTTTCCTCTTAAACGTTTCTGAGAGACCTGTGAGGACAGGAGCAGTTAAGGAAAAATCCAAATCCAGTTTTGCTGCATTTTGGGAGGAAATGAACTTGTGTGTTTTGAAGCATTCCCACAAGGCTCGGATTTTAGAGCATGATGAATCACTTGCTGAAGATTCCTGTTTCTTCTCCTCTGCCTGCACAGGGTGCCCAGGCAGGGGCTGTGGGCTCTGGGAGGATCCAGCCGTGCTCCTGGCAGGCAGGGCTGGTTTGCAGGGGAGTAGGATGGCTGTGCCCTCTGTTCTCACCTGCCTTTGGCAGGTCACTGTGCCAGCAGCTGTGCTTGGGCAGCCCCAGGGCTCTGTGGTGCTGTTCTTGTCCTCCCCAAGCCATCTCTCCCAAGGGCTCTCCTGGTGTGCCCAGGAGCAGTTTGCACTGCCAAGGTTGTCCATGTTTGGCCATGACTTCAAACACCCTCAGTCTGCCTGTGGAAGGCCACGTGGACACAAAATGTTATCCCCTTTTATAAAGGTTAAATGTAGCTGATTCATGGCAAATGTCATTGTCATTTACCAAAGCACCTGCATCCTGAGCTACCACCTCCCTGATCCTCACCACATCCTCTGCCACCAGGACAGTGCTGGCATTAAAGGGCACTTGACATTTTCTGGGACTCATGGCTCATTATGAGGAACAGAATATGGAGCTGAAGGTCCTTTGCTGAGGAATCCCTGGCTCTGGGTCCATAAATGAATCACCCTTTACCCAGCTTGCTCACATCTGTGCTGTCTCAAGCAGGGGCAGAGGGAAGCTGGGCACAGACCTTCCCTGGCACAGAGGAATAGTCTGGAAGGCAGAGAATGACACATATCATGCCTTTACTTTGTACAGCAATCTCGCTATTTTGTATGTACTTATTGCTCTGAGTTTGTCTCCCTTTCCCACCTGTACTTACACTGTCTTTTTTCTGAGGCTTGTTATTATTTCTATTGAGCAATCTTCAGCCGAACTGGGAGAGCTCGCAGTGACTCACTTACTTGAACATTATTGCCTAGTTCTTTACACAAGACAGATTGGATATGAATGAGATCTCTTGTCCTCATGAGCATTATATTTATTTCACAAGACATTTTCTTCAGAACTCTCCCTGCAATAAATTATGTGGTATATTTATTTTTTTCTTCTACCGTGCTATAGTTCTGTCCCTTTTTTTGTTGTTTCTCATTTTTCAGGCACTTCTATGATCTGCTGTTGTTGTTTTCTGTTTTTTTTTCTTCTCACAATCTCTTAGCTGTATCCTTGGAATTTTTTCCCTTGTGCATTTTTTAGCACAGTGCATGTATTCAATGTACTCAAAATGAGAGCTTGAGATAAGTATTTAAAGTAAGAAAATGATTTCCCTCTCTTATCTTTCAGATGTTGTGTAATGATTGGGGGAAAAAAAAGAAAGAAAAAAATAAAAGCAGGTGAAATGTTTTAAATTAAGTATATAACTGTAAGGAATGCAATCATACATATAATTTTCTGATTTCATAATGTCAACTAAGTGAAAAATTTTGTGGGTGCTTTACTTCTAAAGAAACACTTAGCTGGATTTTAGCAGCTGCTTTTGGGAAGACCCTAAGAAAGCTGAAAGCCCTGTGTAATCAAAGTAAAAGTGGCTATATTTAGGGTGGATGAAATGGGCCTTAAATGTCCATGGTGTTTACAGAAGTCCCATCTTTGGTCTCTGTGTCATTGTCAATGCACATCACTGTGGTCCCTCACTGCCCAGCTTTCCTGCCTGATCTGTCAACCTCTCTCAACCTTTTTATTCCCCCACTGTTTGGTGGAGGTGTGTTAGAAATCTGGACTTATCCCAGTTGTGGTCTTTCTGAGGGTCTGTGCTGGAGGAAAAGATGGTTTGAACTAAAACTGAGATGCAAATAACCCAATGGGTGGTTTTGAAACCAGGCACAAGCTGGAATTTCAATATTGCTGAACAATGTTCAGCCACTAAGGATGAGTATTTCACTTCAAGACTAATGTCTTATGTCTAAAACTAGAATTAAACTTCTTTACCTGGAGTGCAGTTCCACACTAGGGCATGTCATTCAGGGCAGTGGTGGGATTTCTCTCCTTGGTGACTTTCAGGGATCACCTACACAAAAAGCATCCCCAGTCTGATCTGGTGTTGATGTTAATGAAGCTCCAAGAAGCCGGAGGCTGGCCTAGAAACCTCCAGAGGTCCTTTTCAAATGTTTTTTCTATGATCTTACAGTTCTGATAAGTGTGTTACAGTAAAATAACCAGATGGACTTTTTTTGGAAGTATAGAACAGATACCCTGAGGGCAGAAAACAGTATGTGGAGAAGACGCCATGGGTGGGGGTGGGGAGAAAGACACTTATTTCCATTTATGAGTTATAGAATCAGGACTCCTACAAGGAGTTGAGAAATTTGTCTTGATCTGGAGATGAGAAAAACAAACACTTCTTATCTTTTTGCAGGAAGGCTGCCTGGCTTGTGATCCTCACCCTGTCTCGAGAAGGGTAGGCAGTGTTTCAAATGTTGGGGTCAGGCTGGTTCTGCTCTGTCTCATCAGTCTGGTGTGCATATCTTTCCAGATGGGATTAAATGTCTCTTTTCTCCTGTGGTTATATTAAAGGGCAGGGAGGGGGCAAGGAGCCTTTTACTTCTGGGAATGTTCTGCCTGGGGTATCTGCTGCTGGGGTAGAGGGAGGAAACAGCAAATCTCACTGCTGTCCCCAAGGCTAAGCAGGACAGTTCTGTGCTGAGACCTGAGCCTTGCTTCCCCTGTGCACAGGGCCAAATCTGCAGGAGAGGGGTGCAGGAATAGTGTTGGGAAGGGTGAGACTGACTGTGTGCCCAGCATCCCTGCCAAGGGCATGGTTTTGCACGGCTGCTGAGCTAAGGGCACCCCACCCTGAGATGTGCTGTGCAAAAGCTTAATTTCACCCCTGGGACAAGTCAGTGTCTTTTTCTCCCTTTTCTGTACACATTCCTCTTACTTGATCAGCCAAAACCTTCTGCTGTCACTAAAACTGATGGGGTTTTTTGTGTGAAATGAGGTTTTTGTACTCATCAAGGCCAGGTCTGGCTGCTCTGCCAGTAGATGTCCCTGCACGCCTGGCTGTGGTGGATGTGCTGTGTCTTTCCTGGGAAAACTGACTTCCAACACACTGAACTTCACATCATTCCCGCTGGATATTTTTCATATGGATTAAATTTTCTCTTCCCTCTCATTTGGGCTTCTGGTGTAAAGTTTAATCTCCACAAATATAAAAGCTGAACTTAAAAGGGAAGATCATTATTTTATTGCAAAGCTGCCTTTTCACGATCTTTAAATATGTTTGTGTTTATTTATAAAACAGAGTAGTGACACCAGACAAAGTCCCTGAACCTCTTTACCCTGCTCTGTCCTTCACTCCCGTTCTGCATCATGCATTCAAATAACTTCCACATTTTTTTCCTTTCTTGGACTGCAGTGTTTTCTTCAAGCAGATATTGCTTTGGTGCACTGAATTGAACAAAACAAGACAAAATGAAAGCAAATAGTGCTGAGCACCAGGTACTCAGTGCTTGGTAGGAGTCACTTGGCAATTTTACAGATGCTGAGAGTCTCAACCTTCAGCCTGTAAGGTGTTTCCTGTAATATGAGAATTTATCAGCTGGCTTTCAGAGCCACATGGGTGAGTTCTAACTGTTTTCTGCAGTACTCTGTGCTCTGTATTATAATCCTGCAATTACATATTTGCATGCCTACTAAATTAGCACTAGAAAGTTATCTTCAAAAGTGCAAAGCCTTTCACTGCTACTCTTCCTGGGAATACAGGGATGATAATTGTTACGGAGGAAAATTACCTTTCCACGGTATTGATTTTGTGCCCTGCTGCCTGTCATCGTTCCTGGGGAGGTTTTTCCAGGCTCAGGACAGGGAGCAGCTGTGCTGGGAGCCTGGGGAGGGACAGGGCAGCGCTGGCAGCTGCGGCATCGCCGCCACCCCCGCGACTCGTGGGGGGCACCAGCGACCCACCCCAGCAGCCTTTCATTCCAGCTTTGAAGCAGGGGTAGCAAGAGGCTTCAAAAAGCTGGGAGCCACAGCCTTGGAGTGGGGGAATGGCTCAATAAATTGGTGTAATATAAGTATTTATTGATTTAAGAGCAGCCTTTTCTTTTGCCTTGCTTTTGTCTTCTAAGGGAACTTTCTTTTAAATTTATGTCCCACATTGTCACATCAGGAGCAAAATACATGAGAAATGTTTTGTTATTTCAAATTTATCACGTATTACGTCAGCTGGCATTGTGGACTCACAATATGTAATGCTTCATAAATTATGAAAAATAAATGTTTTATGGGCTTACTACGCACTGTGTTTGAAAACCGTTGAGCTGGGGAGACTCGGTGACCCCTGTACAAATTAATGTGCACATGATTTTCATTATTGCAGCTCAGATAGGAAGTTTGAACATCTTTATATATTTATTTAAAGCAAAATGAGGACAGAAGTTGCTTGAATACAGTTAGACTTTCTGGCAAGAAGCAGGTATCATTTAACCCAGCTCATAACCTATTGCTTCCCTCACAGTCATTGTTATTCCAGGCCAAAGCTTAAACTCAGAATCAGAGCTGTGAGGACTTAGCATGAGCTTCCAGAGGTCAAATCCTGCAGCCTTTAGCCAGGCAAACGAAACCTCCGAGTTGGTAGGATTTTGTCTGCGCGAGGACTGCGGCGTTTGCAGAGCACGAGTCAAGCACAAGTCAGGCTCCTGCAGAAGGGGAGGCAGTGAAGGATATTTCTACCCAGCTTTCCAGCTCTGCTTTCCCTGAGCGTGATGGAGAGTGACAATCAAACAAGAGCCGCCCATCCCAGCTGTCAAGGGCCTTGCCAGGAGGGAAAACCTCGATCGCAGGGTGCCGAGGATCGCAGGGTGCCGAGGATCTCAGCCCTATCAAACGCAGCATCCTTCAGCGTGGAGCTGCAGGAGTCCCGAAATGTCCTTGCCTGCCTGCACGGGGAACTGTGTCGTCCCATTTTCTGAGGAACTCATTTTTCAAGAGTTCACTCCAGCATGTGTTGCATGGGAGGCGCGTCTTTGGGGGGAAAGGGCGCGGTGGTGGGAGCTACAGGGAGTGGTGAAGCACTCACAGCTATTTTTTTTTCCCTCCTTGCACCCAAATATTTCTGTTCCTTGCAAAGGTGGGGGGGGTCAGGTGTTGAAGCTCTCCCCGGATGGTTTTTATATGGCACAGATCCACCACTGTGTTTCTAATAAAGCCATCACGAGCACAACCGGGAGCTCCCTGCATGATCTTCAGCAATATAAGTCACTGCTTCAGAGGACTCTCTTAACTTGGGGCTGGATGCACTCAAAAATCTTCCAAGTTATTCTCTCCTAATTCAAGTCAGCTGAGGCATCAAAATGTCAGGCAGATGGACAAGATCCCTGGCTGCAGCCAGCCTGTTTTCTGCTGTTACTCTTGCTGCAGTCAAAACTTAGAGACTTTTATTGTAGTTTTTTTTATTTAATAAGTGATATTTTGTGAGTTTAACATTTATATAAGCATACTAAAGGAGATTCCTGTGTGCTTTCTAGTGCAAAAGACTGTGCTCTAAGAATCCTAAACTGGCTCAAACAGTGTTCTTATCTTAAAAGTAATTTTCCTTCACTCCTTCCCTTTTCCTTCTCTTCATATGGCTATTGAGAATTATTGGATTTATAGACAGTGCTTAAGAAGAATCACTACCGTGTTTGCTTGGTCAAGAAAATTCAAGGATTTTCTTGTCAATTGTATTTTCTCAGACTTGTTAACTTCAATTGTGCTTCGTGTTATGGAGATACAAGAGAACAGATAAATAAGCAAAGTAAGACCCGAGTTCATACTTTCTTTTTTATTTTTGCTGTGGATTAAATAGTTGGGAAGAGCTCCTGCCTCTGCCTCTCTCCTCCAGTGGATGGCAGTTGAGTACCATGGAAGAGAGCAGAGCTGGCTTGCACCTCGTTGTAACTCTCTCAAGGAGGCAACCGCTGATTGGAATTAGCTGTTCTTTGCCCGTGTGAAATATCACTCAGAAATACCTGAAGAATAAGAGAGGGAAGAAATGGAAAGCGTTTTCAATTTAAACTGCTTTGTTACTAGAGCAGGAGCAGATCTAAAAGTTTCTTCAGCAGCTGAGGGGGAAAAAAAAAGAGTCTTATATCCATATGCACAAGTTTCAAGTGTTTCCTTTTTATATGTTAATCTGAATTTTCAGTATATGGATGCTAATGGAAAAAAGTTCTTGATTTTCATTTTTCTTCCTGACCTCCACAGTCTTTAGGTTTTAATACTATACTCATGATTTCAGCATGAAGAATAATTTTTGATGGCAAATTTTCCTTTATTGAAGTCTCAGCAGCACCAGAAAGAATAGGACAACTCCCAGGGAGTGGGATTGTGATGTGGCTTTAGTCATCATTGAAACTGCAACTAGTTTTGAAATGTTCCCCTAGAAGTTTGTTTTAAACTTTCCAATCAGAAACAGAAACCTAACCACGTTCCTCTTAAAAACAGGTCTCCTCCAACTCCTCCAGTTTATAGCACATACCCTTGGGCTATTACAGTCTAGAAAAATCTGAAATAAAACCACACTGTTTTCTGGGTCTGATCATGCATCACTCGCTCTAAAAGAAGTTTAAGGCCTCCTGAGAAATAGAAGGTTTAGGCCTTCCTGACACATGTTGCTTCTTTTTAAAGAAAACAGTCTAGTGCATCTTTATGGCAAATACATAATTTTAGTTTTTTTCTCTTTATAAGGAATCACAGATGGATTGAAACAGAAAGCTTTAAAAAAATATTTGCTCTTCCAGTTCATATAAATAATATTGTGGTCAGTATCCTAGTTATTTTTGACAGAAGTTATTTACTTTTAAAATTTTATTTGCTTCTACATCTAGTCTCATGCTGTTGTAGTATAAGATCAGACACAAATAACGGTTTACACCAAAAATTAAGTTTCTGTAAGTAACTATTTAAAAATGTTTCCTTTTATGTTTACTGCTGAAGGATCTCAAGCACTCCTGCCAGAAAGGAAAGTATTTATTATCTCTCTTTTACAGATGAGGAAACTGAGACACTGTGAAATTAAAAGCTTTGGGAAATTAGTGCACAGTAAATTACGGTGCGAATTTACTGTGTACCAACCACCCTGCACAAACTCATCATGTGGACTGGCAAAGAAAAAGGATTAAATTCCCTTAAATTATCTCACATTTGCCATGGACAGACAGTTACCATGGATCAGCTGAAATGCAGCAACTTCTCAACCCACAGCAAGTCACTCGTGCAGTGAATCCCCCCATCAGAGAGGAGCTGTTCACAGGGGCTCTGCTACTACTCTGCTCCAACTTTAGGCAAGAGTTTATTTATCACAGATTTCCCCACCTGGTTTACCTAAAAATCACAGAAGGAAATCTGTGGCAGGACTCAAAGTCAGACTTGAGTATCCTTGCAGCCTTGAGTTAAAAACAAAATACTGGGGGGAGATAAACTTTGTCTTTTTGAAAGTCAGAGCATCTGCAGGACATTTTCAGGCAGTGTACGGGTTAAACTGGTAATTTAGAGCTGAAATCAGTAGATGAGTCCTGGAATTTGAGAATCACTCTCATATCTCAGGGATTTGGGGAAATAAAGTTGCTTCCAGCATCGTGGCAGCACCTTATAGCCCAGCCCAGCATGGAATTTGCCTGTCCTGGGGATTCCACCAGACACCTCTTCCCACCCCATGCTTGGGTTGTGGCTGTGGCTGTGTGTTCAGGGCACCCTGTGAGATCCCTTCCACCTCACAGTGCCACTTCTGGGCACCAGAGGCACTGGGCATGGCCACTGCAGCCCTGGTCAGTGCTCACTGGTCCCACAGTGACCCCCGGGAGGATCCAGGGGTGACCTCCTCGTCCTGCAGCAGGCTGAACAGTCCAGGCTGATGTTGAAATGGCTTTGGCAGGAGCTCTCTCCATTGTGTCTGGTCCAAGCTGGAGAGATGAGCACGTAGGGAGCTGGGACAAAGGTTGGCTGGTGGGAAGAGAATTACTGACAAGTTCATTCCACTAATAAACAAAGGCATAAATGATGATGCTATAAAGAAAAAGCAGGATTCTCTGGAGAAAACTGTAGAGAGACCTAGTAAGGGGAGAGATGTTTAGACAACAGTTTTACATTATACTGATGGTAAAAAATGTTCTATTTTAGCTCCAAACTTGAGTCTAGTTAGAGCTGCATCAGTGCTTAGGAAACAGCATGTATTTTAATGCCCTGTGAACAAGAATAACTGATAACTAGTACATTTAAATGTGAAAAGCAGAACTTTTCTCCGAGGGAGGCGTTATTTTTTTTGTTGTTGTTATGGATTTTGTCTTCATAGTTTACATTGCAGCTATAGCATTTCACTAGCAGTCATTTATCTAATGACTTATATCTTATATCTTTCAGGCTGTGGAAAATGCAGGATATCAGAGAGAGAGAAAAAGTGGTGGTAAGTTCTTTTTAATTTGCATTTCAGGGCTGAACTTCTGAACATAAATATACAGAAATTAACACCTTCATAATTTCCCCTCACGTATTTACAGACGGTTACAATACCAAAACAATGGGATCAGAGCACTATTTACTTCAATCCATCCCAAATTCTAAGTAGAGGTGCATTTGCTTTTTGTATAACCGAAATTAAAACAAAGGGGTATGTCTGAGAAAATGTTTCTTCTTCTCCTGTAAAGCCTACTCTTAGAGAATGCCTGTTTGTGCCAGAGAAATGGCTTGCATGGAGTATGACAGCCACCTTTTATAGAGGTCAATCAGACTCACTGGGCTGTACTGTTGTAAAGGAAAAGTTTCACAGATATAATTAACCTGTGGAATGCCTTTCAAGAAACTCTTGAGGTGTTGTCACTTATACTGTCTGTTTTCATAATTCAGGGCATCATGCTCTTCTTGCAGGGAGTAAGAAGCAATCTGCTGTGTCCCTTCATGATGTGCCTCCCCTGAATGAATCAGGAGGTCGTGGTGACTCTTACAGGGATGGTCACTGCTGGAGCTGGAGGGGGTGGTGGATTCAAAGGGAAAGTCTGTGGCTGTTCCCAGAAATGAGCAAGAGGTGCAGCATGAGCCCTGTGACAAGGACAGCCCAGGCTGCTGTGTGTGATGAGGAGAGGGAAGGTGCTGCACACACCAGAGAGGCTGGCAAAGGACAAAGGTGGGTCGTGGCTGCCCGTATTCTTCAGCTCTCAAAACACTTGAAGTTACTGATTGAGATGGTGGGCAAGGAGGAGGCCCTAGTGCCTCAGTGAGTATTGAAGATTTGCAAAGGAGCAAAAGGAAAGGTCTGAGAAGGTCTGGCTGGGTCTGAGTGATGTTCTTGTGCCTGGAGGAGCCTGGTGTTCAGCACAGCTCTGCTTCTGGAGCATGTGGGAGGCAGAAGTGCCTTAATTCTGCTGAAACACCTCAGGGGCTCAGGCACAAAACCTCAAAGGGCGATGGCCCAGGCACTGGAGCCTGTCTGGGGGTTGGTGAGTGCACAGGGGGGAGGAAGGACTGTCAGACCCTGCCTGTTGAACACATTTTACTAAAGATTCACCTGTAAGGAGGGAAAAGTGTAAGCAAGGATGTGTGAGTGAAGGATCTTCAGAGAGATGGTCCCTGCTTTGAGGACAGTGGTGTTTGGAGAGCAGCTGAACTCCTGTTCACTGCTGCTCTGAGGACCTTCTGCATTGGTACACCATACAGAAATACTTGTTCTCAGAAACTTCCATACCAAAATCATGGGAAATATTTGAACTTTAGATGACTCCAGACTTCAGCTGCAGTTTAGTAGGATATTAAGGCTGGTGCTTTATGTATATATGACATATATAAACATACATACACATGCAAAATATATATCTATGTGTGTGTGTGTATTTATATATATATACCTTAGGTTGTTTTGATTCTGTCAAATAAATTCAGTACCTCTTGTTTAAGGTAGAACTGGTAGAAAGAGTCTCGTGCAGGAAGAGATTTGATGGAGCTGTGTTAAGCACCAGGGAATTTGCATCAGAGGTTCTTCAAATGTTTCATTCAAGGCCAGCTTGTCGTTAACCTGAATATTTGATTTGAAGTCATGCTGGTTTCACATGTCAAGCTACCCTGGCACTGTGTGAAAGTGGTGGGAGGAAAGACAGGATGGGGGGAATGAGCAAGTAGGGAAGGATTTGGTTATCAAAGCAGAGGACTTAGATTCAATAGTCATCGACAGAAGGAGATTACTTCTGCTCCTAGTTCAGACAAGGGCTCTATCCCAACATCAGGCCACCCCTCAGACAAACAGAAGGACCTCCACATGCATTGCCAGCTCCATCCAGCAGCAAGGAGATGGTGCAACGACTTTGCTGCCAACCCAGGGAAATGGCAGGTTTGCTAAGGCCCAACTCTCAAGAATATTAATAAAAATAAATGGTTTTACCCTTTCTGGTCCTGCTTATAGCAGGCTGCTAATAGTGCCTTATGAGGCTGCCACGTGGTCCAATCAATAGTTTGATTTTTCTGCCCTAGAGCTGCCACAAGCACGAGCCCCACGCTGAGGTGGCTGAGTAAGGAGCTGGCTGAGGAGACAGGACGAGGTGACAAGGGGGAAATGCAGGATGTGGCACCTTGTGACTGCTAGGAGACTTAGTGTTGGACCATTCCTGCAGAGCCCCATGGCACTGCCACATCCCACTGGTGCTCCCTGGTGCCAGGGCTGGTTATTTACACATTTCTGTGTGAAACATCCGGCTTGGACAAAGGGAAAAAGCAATTCGGCGTCCTTTGACTGGGGAAGGTTGATTTTCATTCGAGACAGAATGGCTCATTTTTACCTTTTTAGCTCCTGGAAGAGTAAAAAGTGAGAGGTCAAACCTGCATCACCATGACAACCCCTGCAGCGAGGGTTTTTGAGCAGATGAAGGGGAGTGATAATGGAGCTGAAGTTTCTGCCCGTTCATAGTCGCTGGGCTTTTTGTTTTGTTTTTCCTTGTTTCTTTCCTTTAGGCCCTGTAAGGTGTGGCCCCATGGATTTTTCAGGGGTTGGAGGATAACACTGGCCAGTTTAAGCACAGCCATGCTCTGTTTGAGATCAGTCCTTGGTGCTGCAGTGCCTGGACACACGTGGAGTGCATATAAACCATATAAAAAAGGGGGTTGTAAGAGATAGTCATGGAAGATCAAACATCCCTTCAGATGCATTCCCTACACTCCTGTAGGTACAGCACACCAGCAAGTGCAGCTGTATTACCTGGTTTGCATCAAAGAGAACTGTCATCTCTGCCTTTCCTGACTTTCCTGCCTTTGGAGTCCAAAAATAAGCTCAGTAAAAGAGCAATTCTCTGAGGAGAGGAGGCATTGTAGGGAAGAAGGAATTCCAAATAGGGTGGGGGTCTAAGGAGATATACTCTGGAGGGGTGCAGGTGGAAGCTTGCACAAGGGGGAACGTGTAGTTGCAGATAGCTGAGGTCACAGCTATGGAGCAAAACCAAGACAAATTGAAGTCCCACAAACAATCCCCCAGATTCCCCTTACCTAAAAACTGAGCCTGCTCCAGGGAAAAACAAGCAAAAGAGCAGATTACTCATTTTTTAACACCTTAGGTTGCTTTAGGTACCTACTAAATCTGGTATTTTCCTAAGATGGGAAGACATCTCAGACTGAAATATGCCTCATATGACATGCAAACACAGCACCTATGAAGGGTCATCCTCAAACCCCATCTAGAGCTTCCAGATATTTGAATATTATGCCTTTTCAGAAGTTATGAATCATCCTTTCTTTACCTTGTCATTGCAATAAGAAATGAAACAGAGTAAGAAATATTAGCTCAGGTATTAGAGTGTCAGAAAAATTAATTTTGTGGGAAGATTTCCTCAGGGTCAGACTTTGGTGGGGTCTATACAGCCATCAGATAGTTACATGGAGAAGAGGAATAGTCAGGGTTAACACTAAAAAAGTTTTGAATGGCTATAAAACCTCAAGTTGAAGCAATTCTCTGTGCCCAAAGGATTAGGTTAAAGCATTTGCAGTGCAGTGGAGATGAATTATTCCATTTTTGCCTAGTGAGTGGTTTCTCATATCTTCTTCCAAAGTGGTGGACATGTCCCTTATGTCAGGATGGAGTTACACAGCCCACCACCCAGAAAGGCAAACTGCAAAGAAAGAGCACAGATATGGTGTCTCTAGCACCAGATTTGAAACAATAGCTGCATCAGCCCAGCAAGAGAGCAGAGCTGGGCTGTTGGGATCAGCCTGCAGATAAATCAAAGTGAATCTGAGTGATAGTGATGTGATGTTGCAATAATAATTCACCCCTCATGCTGATTTAGAAGAGGAAGCCAATTCAGAGCTTCAGAAGCACCAGGGCCAGCACGGAGCCCTGTGGGACAGAATGAAAGAGAATAGTCAGTTCATATGGAAACAAAGTGGAAGTTATCAATTGCATAAAATACATACCTGGCAGAAGACAGACGAGAGAATTTCTGGAAATGCTTTGGATTATAATCTGTCCTTCAGATAACTGATTTATGAGAAGCAGGATTCATGTGTTTTATTCAACCAATATGAAAAATTATGTTAAATAAGGATCCTCTGTATGTGAGAGGATTGCAGTGATAGCAATTTAAACAGGATGTTAGAGTATGACAGAAAATGCAATTTCATCTTTGCAGTGATGAGCCAGAGACCTCAATTTTCCTCTTCCTGTGCTGTGACTCTCTTGAGTCAGACTTGAACTTTAGCTATGGTCTGAGAGGGGGCAGATCGCCTGTCTGCTGGTGCATCTCAGGACAAATGCTTTTTGGGAGCTCAGTCTTTGAGGACAAAATAAAAAATGCCAATCACATTGGCATCAGACCATTTGGAGGCTTTAATTACATTTATTTAATTTTTATTCCTCACTGCAATTCCACTCATCCGTTTCCAGGCACAGTGGACTCCATGAAACCTGGTGTTTTCAATTTACCGACATCTCTTTGGAAAACAGATCCATCTCACTGTAGAAACGTTCTGAAAACAAATTGAAACAATTCCTCCTAGCAATCAAGTGCCAGAGCTTTATGCTTTGCTTGGATAATATTTGGACATAAATGATACCTGGCAATTGTATGTTCATCGACATTGTATCTTTAACATTTCAGGTGATTGAGCTGGACCCATAGACATTTAGCTTTTAATTTTAAGAAAAAGCTTTCCCATGACAATGGAGTGCACAGTTTCAAGATGAAATTTAACCTAGGAAAGACCTATGGACTGGCCCAGGAAGTGAAATACCACATGAGCTCTGCTAATAAGTCAGTACAGTTGTAAGAAGCCAATGCAGTATCAGCTGCTACCTGGGAGAAGGAAACCACGGACACATTTGTCCCTGCAGAGCATTTCCAGCACACCTTCAGCCTGTGAGCAACGCTGGCATGGTGAGCAAATATTGCTGTCTGTGGGTTAAAGTTCAAATGCATCACTTGAGCAGATGAGGAGTTCAACCAGGGCAGAACAACTTGCCATTTCCTTCAGGGAGTGGTGGCCACGGGGTGGGGAGGGACGTGGGTGTGAGAGTAGGATGCAGACAGTCACAGCCCTTCTACAGCAATTACCATAAAGATTAAATAAATACAATAGCCTAATTTCACATGGAAGTACACTTTAATTAAGTCTCTGCAGAACAATGAGCTGCTTCCATGAGAGCTGTGAAAATCATCACTAGGGACTGTCCAGAGGAAGAGAGAAACAAACAAGAGGTCTCTTTGTATAGAAAATATGTACAGGAAGTATTTTGAAAAGCTTGTCCCCAGTTAATTTACCTAGGAAAAATTAATGACAAACTCCAGGGTTTTGCTGTGGTTTTATATAAGTTCCCCAACCCAGAGCCTCATGGTTCTTTCTAGACTAAGGGAGAAAATCCATTTGTAAACCAATGAAATATTTTGCATTTACAGACTATTGCAAGAGCATCACAGATTATTGTGTGTGATGTATGCCAGTGGGTTTAGCTTGGCTGTAATGCTTCTGGGAGGCAAAGTTGTGCAAGATAAGCTCCAGGTGTATACTAAATAAAAATCAGTTCTCCCAACTCAGTTAGTGATGCATTCCCTATGTTAATATGGTCAGGGACAGAGTAAGTAGGAGGTGTTAGGGGAGAACCTCCCTTCACCCTTTCCATCATTTTTTAAATCTTCCTGTATGATCAGGGAACCTAATGCACAAGAACTACATGAAAATGAACCAGTTTGCCATTACCATTTTTGCAAACACCTGGATCCATTGCCTGAGTGCAGGGAAGTTTGGCCAGGGTCATGGTTATTCTCTTCCTGAGATTGGGATGTTCAACAGGGAACAGTACAGCTGCTGGCACCACATCAACCACCCATGATTGTGGTGAGTTCAGCTCATTAACACCTACAGAAGAGGCACCTTCATTGCAAAGGCAGAATTGAGATGTCCCCTAAATCCCAGCCAGATACAATTCTTCACAGAGTGCAAGTATCAGGGCAGCTTGATCGGCAGCTTGAAGGAAGATTTTGCCTTGAAGTCTGGATGGGTAGTGGGCGTAAATTACAAATTACTTTTTTTTTTTTTACTTTAGAATATATTATAGACTACTTCAAAAATTAATATTATTGCTTTAGAGAGTGCCATCTGGTAGCTTTCAGCTATCAGCTCTGCAAGGCTCAGGCAGGTTAGACCTGGGGAAGCACAAAATCACTTTGGTGTTGGATGCTCATCTTACACCAAGGTTGTGAAGGCTTTTGGTCAGGCACAGCCTTTGTTTGTTTTCCTTGTTTTTATGCAGCTAGGTAACATAGCTGGGCCCAGCTCCACAGAGGGTGTCTTGGGCATGACTGCACTGCAACCCAAAAATCATTACAACCAGACAATCAGCTCTCAGAGCATGCCAGGGTCTGCTTTTCCTTTGAAAGGGAGTCGAAGCTCTTGTGGAGGTTTAATCGAAATCTGAATGCATGTGACTGAAATTGGCTCCCTGTGATTATTTATACAAGTAAACCTCTGCTTCTCACAAGTTCCCAGAAATCAAATGCCAGACTTGTATGATCATTATTTTTTTTAAAGAAGTAAATATTTGTTGAAAATTCTTTGCTGTATTAATTTTCCTCTGCCTTCTCTCAGGCAGCCCTGATAGCAATGGAGAGACTCCTGGTGTGCATCAATCAATCTAGAGAAGAGGGACCAAAATAGCTGATTGCTGGGTCTGTAATGTCTTATCCTCAGAACAAAACCAAATTTTCAGGTAGCTTTTAGAATGGCTTGTTTTCCTCATCCATCTGCATGCCCAGCTAAAATCTTCCAGGAAATGATCTTTGTTTCAACAGTAGGTATGTCAGGAACAGGTATTTTAAGGAGGATATAGTTTAAGCCAAGGGCTGCATATTCCATGTTTTCCTAACCCCCAGTCGAAAGCCCATCTGCCACTAAGTGGTTTATAACTTGACAGTCAGCCACCACTATTTTTTAAAATGTTCTGTAATGTTTATAATGTCAGTCCCTGTTGCTAACCTTTTTTTTTCCTTTAACTTTCTTTACTTTTTTTTTTTTTTTTTTTTTTTTTTTGGTAACCCTTTTACCTTCTTTTTCCCTGCTCAGACCCATTAGCAGGATGTTGTGCAATATGGTGCTTGTCATCTGTTTCAAAGACACAGTGATGAGATACAGGTATGCCAGATGGATAAACCTAGTGTGACTAATTATTGTGTATTTGCCTTTAATTATTATCATTTATTACCAGAGAAAAGACAATAGAGGTTCCCAGACTCGGAAGGGAATGTCGGCAGAAGGGGAATTTTTGTCTTTTTGGTTTTTTGTTTTTTGTTTTTTGTTTTTTTTTTTTCAAGAGACTGGCACATCAGCAAGAAAAGTTTTCTTCTTGGAGTGAAATACTGCAAAGCATCCGAGACAAGAGGAGACAACATGACCCAGGGAATACTTTCCTTTCCCTGGCACATACTTGAGGATCAGATCTCTCACAGGTAATAAATAGGTTTTGTGTAACTATAGAACAAGTATTCTCTTGGCTCAATGTCCACTCAGGGCATTTGGGATCTATGGATAACCTTCAGTCATCTCACAGAGAGGGGTCTGAGTTCAAAGCGACCTCCAAAAATCACCCAGCCCAACCCCCCTGGAATTGGCAGGGACACCTTCCACTAGACCAGATTGCTCAGAGCCCTGTCCAGCCTGGCCTTGAACACTCAGGAATGTGGCATCCACAGTTTCTCTGGGCAGCCTGTGCCTACGGGTAGGCTCCAGTCCTCTTAGTCTGATTTTGAAGACATTTATAGCCCTGGCTCTGCCTTCTTGGCACCAGAAAAAAGACTAAACCAGAAGATGTACATTATGTCCTCCATGGAGAGGTGAAACCTGAAGTCCTTAAGCAGCAATTTCTGACAAAATTAAACTCAGAGTAGCAAACACTGACATTGGTCTCTGTGCCATCACACCAAGCCTTCAACCCTTTAAATGGAATTTGACTCCATACCTGACCTTCACACCCAAAATTTCTACATTGTTTGGCAAAAACGCAGGTTTCCTTCTTTCCAGTATTATGACCTTATTTTCAATCAATCCCTTCACAAGAACACACATTTAAAAACACATGTTGTTGTAAAACAAACGTTTTAAGACAAACATTGCTGATGCATTTCAACAGGTGCCTGCTGAGGACAGACACTTATCTCAGAGCCCACAGTCTGGCATGCTGGATGACTCTGAAAGAGTATAGAAGGTTGACAATGGTAAGAAATTTTTGGAAATGTTTAATACTCTGGTCCCAAAAGCTCCTTTCAGGTTACAGCTGAATCAGCTGCCATTTACAAGTGCAAAGTGGGTTTATGATGGCTCATAAGACTGATCTTGCTTATGGGGCACTGCACTTTAATTTGAGAGCAGCCGCACTGATTTGGTAAACAGATTGAGGAAGAGCTTCAGACTCCAGGCTTTAAAATTCATGAGGATCTGATTTAGTACATTTTACACTGGTATTTTAACATATTTGCTCCATGGCTAAATTGCAGACTAACCTAAAGGACCAGTCATATACCACAATCTACCGTAGATAATATAAGATATAATCAATGTCACCAGGCTGCTGAGCTATTTCTATATTTAGTATTTGTCAGACAAATGCATGCAAAGGCATTAAAACAACAAAGTCCGTACATGGATGATTTGTGAACAGGAGAAAAGGCTAAATTTGCTACTGTTTGCTCTGAATAGCTTACCCAGATTACAGGCCAATTCTGTTTTGGACAGAAATATTTTCCATCACAGAGTCTGCTGAAGTCAAGAGAGTACTATTCCTTTGGCCTCAGGATAGGCTGGAGGGCTGGGCTGTATTTTGGGATTGGCAGCTCTGACCGTCTCCCTTTAACCCATTTGAACACAGTTTGATTGGGACTTGACTGAGCACTTAATAGTCTGTGATTGCCTTGATTGTGGACTTCTACTTTTAAACCAAATGCAATGTCATTATTATATATCAAGAAAGAACGGTGCCTGATAACCAAAAAATATTACATTAAATTGGCACACTGAGAATTAAATATGCAGAATCAGCCTAATGAAATAACTTGCCTTTGGTTGCAAGAGCCTTCATCATTCTTAAGAAGATTTAATGCTAATCTGACTTGGAGCTGTTTCAGTCCAATTATTTTTCGGCAAATTTTTGAGCTTTATTTTTTCTTTTCAGCAGCGTTATTCTGTCTTGACAGTTTTTATTTTGTTATTTTTGTGGATATTGAGTAAATGGGAAACCAATTCAGAACCATTCTTAAGTAGAAATGAAATGCCCTGTAATCCAATTTTGATCAAAATTCATCTTCGCTTTTCGGGGACCGAGCTGCCTGTGCAGTTATCTCTGCACTGCACAAGTTGATAATAAAGCAAAGCAAAGCTCACATTCTTTTCCCTTTGCACATGGTGGGAACTGGGCATTGTTCAGCTGGAGAACAATGTGCTGCTCCCACAGCATGTGGCAAAGCAGCAGAATGGCAAGAAGAAGATTTCTCTCTGTGCTTCTACTTCTGTTTCTCTAATGTCTGAAGTAAACCTTTCTTCCCGCCTGTGGGTGGGTGGTTCTCTTCCCTGGAAACCTTCCTGTCTCCCTCTCCTGATGCCCTGTGTTTGCAGAAGACAGCTCAGTGCTGCAGCACCTTTCCCAAAAGCACTCCTAGGGAGCTGAGACACGCTCAGCTCTCATCACAGACCTGGTTTACAGCTCCTCTGCCTTCCACTTCAGTACCCATTGCCCTTTGGTTATGCACAGACACAAAAGCCAAGGTACAGCTCAAAAATACAATCCCTGTCCAAGCAGTGATGGGACAAAGAGGCCTCATGTGTCTTATATGGTGCAGGGGGGGATCCCATATAACCTGGGCTTTGCCTTGTGTTTGCTTCAATGGCTCCAGCTGTGTTCTTAACTGGCTTTTATCCCACTTTGCCTGGCAGAAGCAATACCTCAAGGCAGGCTTTTCTGGTGCAACATCAGCAAAAATTGGTGGCTTAAAAACAGCTGTTAGCAATCAAGCAAAGCTGCTTCATTCCTCCAAAAAATGCCCTTATTCCTTCCAACCACTCATTTCTTCACCACTCCTCCTACCTACAGGCCAAGCTGTTTTTCAATGCTCATTTCATATAACCTTCCGTGTTGTAAAGTAACAGGTGTTCTAGGATGAGACAGAACACTGAATATCAGCAAGTTTTCAGGCATCCATCCACATGGGCCTCTAAGTCCACAGGATCCTATGATAGGTCATCAGAGAGGGATACATCATTAAATAATTGTCTCAACATCATCATCACCTGCCATCTCTTCTCAAAAGGAAAAGTTAGGAGAGGTAACACATTAGTATGAGAGATGATTAACTGTAAGTCTCTGGTACCCTCCCAAGATACATAGCAAATACTTTCTTTTCCTTGGTAGCAGAAAACTCATAACTAAAGGATACAACCTTTTAAAAGAGGCTGAGTTGTCATTCCAAGGTATCTTTATGTTCAGCTAGCCTTTATTAGTTTTCCTCTTGTTTGTGTCTATTCTTCTCATCACATTTTGTAGTTCTTGCTGCTTCATTCTTTCTGTTTTCTCACCATCTAACCTTAGACCACTCCCTTTCTTTCTTTCTCTCTGAAAAACTGCCTTCTGGTATTTTCCATGAATCCATCTGCATTGAATTATTTATAGATACAATAAAGTCTGCTTTTGTCTAATGTTTATTTTCTTTAATAACAAGAAACATGGGGGAAATGTTCCAAAGAACCGAAAAAGGACTTGAGTTTTCCTGGACGCTAGGCAACAGTAGCCAAAAAGTACAAAAGAAGCTGTAGGATGTTCATAGGATGCATCTAAAAAAATAATCTTGGTACTTTGGTATCTAATATGTTCTTTGAATATGTTGTATTTCCCAAATCTGAGCCTTGGTTTGAATGCTGTAATGTCACTCTGAAAGTTTTAATGGACAATGAGTCACTGTGGAGGCAACCAGGAGCAATAAGCAGATGGATTACTGCTGGTGCAGCCAGATCTCTGCTGCCTGTTTTCCTTGTCCTAAGTGTTTCAAATAGGTCATGGAGGTCTCTTATGCTGCTCGTTCCCAACCAGTGGGTTTGTCTTGTACCTGGTAAAAATTAGAACAAACAATATATCTTGCTAAATGAGTCACTGCTAGTCCTTTGTTACCTTTTACTGTTTGCTTGAATTTACTTTCCATCATGATTTAAGGGCTTTTCCCATCTCCTTTTCCAGTGGAGGCTTTAGGGTGCTCATTGCTTCTTTTTTCCCTTCAATTACGCGAGCCATGCAAACATTTCCCCTTGAACACTTTCCAGCTCCCCCACCCCGTACCTCACCCACTCCGTGTCCTCCCCCTCGTTTGCACAGCTCCCTTCTCCACTGTGTTTCCTGCACTGCCTACACTAATTGCACTTAGCATGGATGTGGTGGGGGAGGGAGAAAGTAAAGAGAGGACTTCTGAGGAATCTGTGTGAGTTTCGGACTGGAGGCTCCCCTACGCATGGGAAAGATGGAATATAAAAAAAAGGCAGCAGAAAGAAGAGGAAAGAGAAACAGATTCAAGTCCAGGTCCTTGAGTCCATGCTCAAGGTAGGAGCATGTTGGTTCTCACTTTTTTACAGGGAGAAAGAAAGCACCTGGAAGCTGCAGAGAGGGGAGCTCAGGAGATCCAGTCCCTGCTGTCCCCACCACCTGTGCAATGCAAAATTCAGAGGGTAAGGCTTGTGGAGCTCTCCCTGCCACCTCTCCTGGCAAAAGGTTGTTCTGCATGTGGGAGAGGTTGCTTTGTTCCTTATTCATACCCCTTGACCACTCTAATGCAATTGCTTGTCTAAAACACTGTTCACTGCCTCAGTCCCCACTCCCATTCCAAAACCACAGGAAAAAGGACTCTGACACCACAGAAGCAATGAGCTGCACGTCTGGGCCATTCTTGCAGGCTGGGGATGGAATCTGCCTGAAGGACTTGCAAAATTCAGTCCCTGCTCTCCTTGCAGTGGGATGTGGATGTAAACGTCGCCTCTTTCTCAGAGCAGCTTTTGAGAGTGAGTATTTGTCTCAGAAAGAACAAACACACACCATCAAACAACAACCCAACTAACAAACAAGCCCTCAGAGACCAGCAGCTCCCAAAAATCAGCACTCCGTACTCTCTGAAACTTCACTCATTTGGATTCAAAGGTACCTGGACGCAGAACACTTGAGCTAGAAAAACTGCACATCTGTGGCATGTGTTTATTTATTTATTTACCTGTTTTCCAATCTTGCACCTGCCTACTTTAGCTGATCTCTAGCTATCAAATTGTGATGGAGCAAAAGCAATAAAATGCCTGTAGGATAGAAAAACCCTGCCTGAAGTTCTCCCATAGCTCAACCAGACCTAGAAGATGCACAATTCAATTAAAAGAGATATAAAGTTTTTCTCTCCTCACCTTGCCATTTTCCCCTTTTCTTCTGTGCATTTCATAAATCCAGATATATATATATATAAATAAATAAATGCACATATATAAACACACACACACACACATGCACACACGCACAACCCCACCCCTCCCCTTCCCAATCCTTCCTTTAAGGTTTAATTTAACAATAACATTTGCGATCGGGGTCCTGAGCATCTCAAGGGCATTGCGCTTGAAATTGCACACACTCCGCACCATTTATCATAGCCTGACATGTGTCATGTTCCAAACTGCAGCTCCAAGAGGTTACAGCTCACGACTGCTCCTTTGTTGATCAGCTGCCGAGACAACTGAGGCACCTTTCTTTCTTTTTTTCTTTCTTTCCTTCTTTCTTTTTTTTTTTTTTTTCCCGTTTTTATTATTAAAGCCGCACCGTCCTCTTTTCGTGGGGTTCATTCTGACACAATGGAAAAAGAAAATGAATTCTTCTCTGCTCTATGCAGTTCCCCCACCAGATCTTCATCAACCCATATTCCAATCACATTTTATTTGGGTTCAATAGCAAAGCTTTGGCTGGTTAATATTACTGCTTAATACTGGATGTAAGAGAGATAAACTGTTTTCTGTGCTTGAGGAGAACAGCAGGCTGTATAACTGCTAAGGATATTGGGGACAGTGCTAAGGCTGTCCCAAAGTGCTTTCCTGTGACAGCATCCAGGCTTGCCAGGCCAGTGAATTCCTTCCATTGCTGAACTTCAGTCCTGCAACTTCAGGAAAATGAATTTTTTCATCTCCAGAGCTATTTAATTTACTCCACCTCTCCTCCTTCACTTGCTGTGCAGATTTCTTGCTGTGTGCAGAGCACTGAGACCTGTATCTTTGTAGGAATGATGTGTGCAGCAACTCAGCAAACCAGGCTGTTTATAAACAAGAGCCACTGAATTGCATTCATAAATCACTTGTAGATCCTACTTTTGCCAGTCTTCATCCTGCCAACCAATATTTGTATAGGGTATAGGCATGAGTGTCACTGCAACTTAACATGTAAGGATGCAAGGTATTACTGCTAGCAAGGGATGGGGTCTGAACACTGGTCTGAGATCTGAACAAAAGCAGACTTTGTATTGTTCTGCATTCTCAAGCGTGCTGGCATGTCAGGTGAGCTACTAATTTCTTTTTGAGCTATTTGTAATGAAGAGTTCTTGAAGGCAGGGAATGCTGAACTGGAGCCGATTTCTGCACTTCCTCTCCCTATTTTCATGTTCTGCTCTGTCCTGGAAGACCTCAAGCCTGAGGTTTGGATCCCAAAGTCTGTCAGTGTTTTGGAATGATACTTGATCTTTCAGATTCCTCTTCCCCTCTGAGCTCTAAATCACGTAACGTTCGTCACCACCTGTTAGCATCAAGCACAGCCTCTGCCGACACAGTTGGAGTTGTCTTACTTTCTCTCACACTCTCAGCTCTTGTCGATGGATATTTTAGGAGGTTTCCTCGGTTTAGAGGCACTTGATTAATCAGCAGTGCCAGATGGGAAGGCTCAACCACTACCACCATGTGTGTGTCACATGCCTATTAGATTCACAAACAGAGGATTTTCTTGCCATTGGCCAGCAAGATTTTGCACTTTATCCTTCATGATGTGTTTTTTGCCCATGTCAGACCTCTTTGCCTTCCAGTTTAGCTCCCCTCTGGAAGCCTGATCTGAACAGCACTTTGCTGCCTGAAGGATGCCTTGTTTTCTCCCTGTTTCTCGAGGAGAGAAATCCCAGTTTTGTGTCTGTGGATTGACAGCAATCCTCTCCGAGCTGCTCCCAGGCTCAGCATGGAGCTGGGCTCCCCACTGCCTGTGATGCACTTCCCCCTTGCATGGCTGCTCGTGTTGGTGACCTTGACTCGTGCTTGATCCCTGCCTCCCCCTTTGCCAGCGTCAAGGACCCGCCTGGCCCTGCAGGGATGATGTAGTGCCACCAGCTGGGATGGCGTAAAGCAGCGTGGGGCTGGGCCAGCTTCCAGTCACATCACTCTGCCTGTCCTGGGGAGAGCAGCCACCTGCACAGTGCCACCTTCCCCCGCTCTGGAAGGTGACAGTTTAGCACAGACACCACGAGGCACAGAGCACAGAGAGGTATAAGGGCAGGGACCACATAAATGCTGCTTCTCCATCGCTTTGCCACCCTAAAAAACCACTTCTGTGTGTGCCTAACTCTGCCCCCAAGCAAGGAAGCTGCTTGACTGCTCAGTTTTAAAGGAACATCATGTCTCCCTAAAACTCTTACAGAGACTTACTTATGGAGTTGTGTTATTTATAGAGGGGCTGTGCCCCGGGTGTGCCTGTGCCTGTCTCTCTTTTTAGGACACCTGTTCCCATGAAAGCTGCTCCACACTACACTTTTGCCCCCAACAGTTTTAAATGAAAGATAATTTTAAGGGTATTTTGTGGATTTATAAAGAGGAAGTAAGGAGTCTACACAATGAAAAAAATAGTCTATGGCAAAAATATTAAAATCACTAAAAACCCACTAAAAATAAAAATGCCCCTCAGCTTCCCCTCTCCAACCATGGATATTGTCATTGTAACACTGCTCAGAAATGGGGTCCCTTTGAGCTGGGAGTGAAATGATACACAGATACTCAGAGTGCAATAGAAAACCAATGAGGAAAGCAGCACACACAATAATCAGGTGAGCAGACAGGGTTTCAGCTGAGACCATCATCTCAATATCTCAACCATGGAGAACTAAGACTGGATTCAGAACTGGCTCAACATCCTGATCTCCCTGTGGAAGGAAATATGGCTACAGCAGCCTCTATTTATTGGGATGGCATTGGGGAATGCTGGAAATTAATTGGCTCCTTGGATATGAGGAATAAAAGTAACCTTGGGTCTGTCTGCTAAAAAGAAAAGGAGATAACCACCAAACCAAGCAACATATAAATAATAGAAGAACCAATAATGACTTAAAAAACTATTTAAGTGCAATCAGGCAGAGTGGAAGAAAGAATAATGACATGTGTACAGTAGACACAATGTAGATTACAATTTATAACAGGATACAGGATGGAGCCAGCACTTGATTAGGGGACCATATTACAAATTTTTCAGCATATGTCCTCTGTTTTTCTTTGCTTTGGCATAGAAGGCTGGGCACTGCTGGTAAGTACATCAGATCGTCAGAAAATGCCCATGTTGATGAGAATTGCAGGATCCAAGGAAATTAACTTGACTTGTATTTTAGACAATTTTGCCATATCCATTCCTTGCCCAGAGCTGTCAACTGAGAAAGAGTTGTGCTTGCTTACAGTTTTAATCAGAGATAAAAATTACCCCTAGTTCATGAATATGTTTATCATGGAGATATGTCAATGGCAGAGAATAGATTCTCAGCACACAGTTCTGCATGTCTTGCACTAAAACATGTCATATACTGATGTGTTTTGCTCTACAAATAGCATCCTCACACTCCACTCATTGTCCAGACACAGACAGAGCCTGGGCAGGGAAAAGTCCTCCAGAAGGAAGCACAAGGAGCTTTTGCTGATGAGCTTGGAGGGCCCTGAAGCTCCTTGGGTGTCTGCTTGCCTTGGCTTGGCCACCATCACCATTCACCTGACTGCCAGGGGAGAGATGAAGAGGGCAATTGTCATTTGGCCTGATCACAAAGGCTGCTGGGGCTCCTTTGATCCTCCTCTGTGTCTCTAGGCTCTGTCTCCCTCCTGGATGTGTTCCCAGCTGCTGTTCTCTGGACCCAACCTTTCAGGCATGGCTCTTGACCATTAACACCAGTAAGTCATGCTCTGTGGTGGGGTGGGGGGAGAGCTGTGATGTGCTATTTCTTGTGGATAGTCAGGCTATGATAAAAAGGAAGCTGTATTCATGAATAGAGTAATTTTTTTCCACTTCTACATGTCTTTTTTCTTCCCAGTCTGGTAACATCACATCCCTCAGAGTACCCTAAATTAAAGAAAGCAATACCAGAACAACAACAAAAGCAGGAATGGGAATGGCACAGCAGCAAACCAGAAAGCAAATGGCTGACAAGGGATGTTTATATGTTGCAGGGTGTTATTTTGGCTGCTCTGTTTGCCCAAGAAAACAGAGAGAGCACATGCAGCTAAATGAAGGCTCCTTGAAGTTGGGGTTTTGCTGGATCCTGATGTGTGTGTGGGTATATTTGTGTGTGTAAATTGGGGAAGAAGGAAGATTTTTATTGTGGTCTCTTTCTAGACAGGCATAAACACCCCTGTTTACTTCCAGCATGCCATCTAAATTCAAAATTAGCATAAGCTGATGGTGTTAATTGATTTATATGCATGCAGGCAGTGGTTTATCAGAGGTAGGGGGACATAAGGTCACTCCCCTAAGGGCCTCCTGGGAACAAGTATCCATCTGAGATAATATCGAGATTGGCATAGCTGGGAATATAACTGTGTCCAAGTATGAAGAAACTGAGTTCTTTGTCATTAGCAGCAAAATAATTTTTCTATTAATATTGTAATTCTCCTTTTAATAAAGGCTGCTCTCAGTGAGGTCGAGGAAAGTGCCCTGCAGGTCTGCTGTGAGGTGGCCCAGGCTGCAGCTGGAAGGCTGGCTGCCTTCCCAGAGAAGGGAAAAGTCCTGTCCAATGTGCCATCTGAGCCAGCCTCTTGGAATTTTGCTCCCTTCGGGTCAGTGGACCTCAGCCACTGTGGAAATGCCAGGACACTTCCTCAGAGGAGGTCAGCAATGACACAGAGACAACAGGGACCAACAGGGACTTCTTTACCTTCTGGGAAATTTCATGAAAATATTTCCCCTGAGATGTAGGAAGAGCAAAGCCAGAAAAGGGCCTTGGCTTGCAAGTGTAAAAGGAGGAAAAATGCATCCCTCTTGCACTGCTGGCCCCTGAGAAGGGAGGAAAGGAGAGTAGACAATCTGAAAATGCTATACCCAAATTGTCTCCTATTGGTTTGGACTATCCATTTTAAAAAACCTTGTTTTTTCATGAAAATGGGTTGATCTGAACTGACAGTTGATTCTTCTCTTTTTCCTTTCTCTTTCTCTTTCTCTGTTTGTTTGTTTGTTTGTTTATTTGTTTCTCCTCCACCTTTTCCTAGGTCAGTTGGCAGAATTCAAACTTGAAACCCATCTACAAAAAGCATTTTCCACTTGTAAGCAAGCCTCCCCTGCCTTGCAAATTGGGAAATTTGCCCTCTCTAGTAGGAGCTGTAGTATCTGGTTGCTCTCTGACTAAGCAGGAGCTCAACAAGGCCACTTTGCACTGTGGCCACCCCTTTGAACTCAGTGGCTTTACTGGTGCTAAGAGAGGGTATTGGAAACTTAGCCTGAAATCACTTTCAGGTAAGCAGCAGCAATGAATAGAAAAGAAAAGGAAACAGGAGGCTTATAGGATTTAAGGAGTTTCTTTTGAAGAAGGAATCCACCCTGCTGCTGATGGGCAGATGCTCATGTGGGTGTTGAGATGTGCAAATAAAGCAGGGTATAAAGCTGCTAGCAGTGGTTCACAGCAACACACCAACTCCTGCCAAGGAGAAGCAGGTTAGGTAAACTTTTCAGGTGTTTGGGGGTGAATCTTTTCATTTGTGCACAGCCCTTGTTTGACCCAGCTGTTTCACATCATTACCAATTGCTTTGTCCGTGTATCAGACTTCCTCCTTGTGCTTTATTGGTTTCTGCTCTTGCTAACCTCTTCCAGCAGTTTACTTTCTAACATCCTGAATGCTTCATCATGGCTGTTCAGCACACCTCACTGAGGGCTGAGATTAAAAGTTAAAAAAAGAGCAAGAGTGAACACAACAGGAGAGGAAAGAGCTTTTGGCAGCAGCTTGGTGACACCCTGGGGGGAGTCAAATGGGATGAGTAACCACCCGAAATAATGGCAGAGGGAAAAAAGAGAGAAGGCACTCAAACAGCAGGGCCTGAGTGAGAGAATTAGGAGAAACATGAAGCTGAGAAGTCCAGGGGAGGGGAGGAAGGCAAAGTCTATCTCTCCATCTCAGCTCTCTGTTCCAAAGAGAGACACTGAGCTCTGTTAAAATAGAAAATGGGACCATTTAGTTTACAACACTGGGCACAAATATCTTGTATTCAGTGTCTGCTTCTCTCCTGGACTGAAAGTCTGCTTGGCTCTAAGGTATAAGAGCAGTCCTGGGGAAATCTGAAGTGAGGCCAGACAGGGGAGAAGGTGGGGATTAAAAGGGGGAGCAGATGGTGTCAGAGCCACCTTCAGTGGCTGCAGGGCTCTGGTGTAGCACAGCCAGCACAGCACCAGCAATATCCTCCCTCCTCAGGTGCTGCAGAGCTGCATTTGTGTGCACAAGGCTGCAGGGACACAGGGGAGGTGACAGGACATCACCTGGCCAGGACTCACTCTGCCTGAGCCCAGGACCTTCTGCCTCCTGTATCCTGGCACATCTCAGCAGGGTTATGTTTAGCCTGATCAGTACTTGATGGAGGATAAACATTTCATTTAACACAGGGAGGATGAGATCTGGGAGCCTGGCTCCTTCTGGATGGAGTGACAATGGAAACATTCAGTACTCATGCCAGGAAACATCATAAGATTTATTTGGTGTCAATAAAAGAAAGAAATGTTTTGACAAAACCAGAATATTTTACTTGGGTTAAAATTTTTTTAATAATTCTCAATTATATGATAGCAAATTAAAATGTAAAGTCAAATATTGCTGTGTCCCCCTCAAAAATTTGGCATGGGTTCTTTAACACAGTCAGAATCTTTCTTCTAGTTTTCTTCCAAAAAGAAGCAGTGTCAAAATCAGTTTGATGTTATGAAATGTTTTAGTGTTGATGGAAGCACCTAATAGTCAGGGTATGTATGACTATCTCTGCTTTTAACATTACAAAGAGCCTGACCTCCAGGTGCTCGTCTCTGAGGCTTTCAACTCAATTTGCAAAATTCAGGCTTTGCTTTGGGTTTACAGTACCATGAAGCAACATAAAGTTCAGTGATGATTGGATTAGGTTTTGACAAATATGAGAAAAACATTGAGATGTAATGTTAAAGCAGAAGGAACTCCAGGAAAGAGCAACTGGAGGTCTATTTTGTGAACATACTGAATATGTGGCTACAGCTGCAGCATATTCAGATTATATTAAGTCTCTAACAAAAGACATTATATAAACTTTTTATTTGAATAATAGAGTATTTGACCTGCATTCTTTTCTCATTAAGCATATTTTTCTGTGCACATTCTGCTTTTTTTTTTTTTTTTTTAATGCAAAGGAAGAATTAAATTGTTACATCTTCAGACTAATGACTCTCATCAAGATTATTTTTACAATTCCTTCCCAGCCTTTCCAGGACTGTTTCATGCTTAGGAGACACAGAGAGTTTTAGCTTCCATGTCTGTGTTTCTACCAAGTGTAGATTTGTGACATGTGCTGCCATGTCCCAGGGTACATAAAGCTTCACTTTGGTGTCCTTGACATCTTTGGTCCTTTTTGTGGCTATCTCATAATTCATGCAAGTGATGCCATACAACTGTAAGTTTTTCATGAGGTCATAAAACTGATTTATAGAGGTTTTCCCATAATCTCCAAGCAAATTAAAGAAGGTTGATGGAGCTATGCAACTCACTGTTGCCTCAACAATGGTCTCATTCAGAAATGACACTGAACAAGATTGAGGTATTAAGATATCAAGAATGTCCTTAAGAAGCCTTGTCTGTCTGTAAAAAAAATGTGATGCCTACAAACCAAGAAGGGCTGTTTCTCTCTACACTTAGCTGATTTTACCCATGACATCTACCTTAAGATTAGTCAGATAGTTTCTTCCTTCACTTTCTTCTTCCAAATGGAAAAGTCTGATTAATCCATTGCAGATCAGTACTTACAAAAATAATTTGAGGTTAATCTCCTTTCCCTTCTGAGATGCTTGAAGTTTTAGATTATCCATTTTATAGACAGTGTTTTATTCTGTGTTTCAGCTTTTAAAATAATTTTACAATAAGGGAAATATTCCAATAAGGGAAAATTCTAATTAAAAAAATTCCAATAAAGGAAAAGTTATTTATGTACACCTGTATATATTTGCACATATATTATATATATAAACCAGACATATCAACCTATTTATTTGTATATCTAAAAGTGTGGGGGTATCACATATATAGATATTAAACTATTTAAAATGCACATATATAAAAACTAAACACAAACCTCAAACTCTATTTCCAAACTGTTAAAAGTGGACATTTCAGAATTGTGGGAACTTTATTCTTCCCTCTTTATTTCTGAAGCTGTTTGTGAAGCGCTTGCATTTTGACAGAACTATATAGTCCAAGAAAATGAGCTTTCACTAAACTGCCTCCAACTTCAATATATGCCCTGTGTCAAACTCAGAGAGAGCTTCCAACCTCTGTGGCTGGGGCTGAGTGCCAATTACACTGCACCCAATGGCCTATAACTGTCTTTTTTGCTTCTGTGAATATCACTTTTCTAGTTAAAATCTTCAGGACAGCTTGCAAAGTATTTGCTACTATTGCTCTGGATTTAAAAGTAACCTTGAAAACATTTCTCCATGGTAGTAATTGAGGTGATTCTTCCATCCCTTCTCAAAAATGGCAGTATATCCTTCCTATCTTTCCTTCTCAAACTCTGCCCAGCAGGCTTCTGAAGACCTTTTTAAGGTGGGTGTTATCCACTTTATTTTCTTCTTATTTGAATATTTCATCTCAAACTTCAGAGGGAGATGACTATCTCCCAAGTGCGTGAAACCAGCCAGGAGTGGTTTATGCATTTGATGCAATCTGCACTGTGATTATACATAAATAAGTAAAGAAAATCTTTTTTAAATCACCTTTGTATTGGAACGAGTGGGTCTCTACCAAGGATATCATACAAACTAAGAGAGTTCTAAAGGTGAGAAATTCAGGCCCTTTAAAAAGTATTTGAAATAAAATCCAGGAAGCATGCACATTACAAGTATTAGTTTTATTATTGGAGTGAAGAAAAAATTGTTAGAATGATTTCCTGAGTGATTTAAAAGTGCTAATAGAAGTATTGAGCCATATTCTGATCACACAGTTTTGTAAATTGGAAGTAACTTAACAATATGAGTTCATTAAAAGGGAGATGGCATCAACCTTGCCATATTCAGGCACAATACAAAGGGATGTAAGTATTTAAATAAAAGACAGACACGTTACAGAACTATAGTTCAAGTCAATACTGCCTTATGGCCAGTGCATTGCAACAGGCTGTAAAAGAAAGTAATGAAATCATTAGATACTGTGTCCTTGCATTCTGTTTTCTATTTACATGATAATAAAACATTATTAATATCATCATCCTTGTTATTGTTCTAGTATTTTGAATTCTTGTAGTTTCTCATTATTTTCCTTCATCATGTAAATTTCCAATTTCATTTTTTATTATTTTTTTATTTATGTAATACCCTAGTTTTGTAGTTGTGCAAAGAAGTTCAAAGGCACATTTTGAGTGCAACTCAAATCACCTAATTTTATGTAACTACATCAGATGAGTCAAAGCACAAAATTTATAAAACCCAGGCAGTGTGTGAGGCAGAGAAGCTGCCCTAAAGGTCCCAGCATTTAAATGAAACTAACTCCGTTGTTGCCAGTGCCAGTAATTACAATAAGCCTGGCATTTCTTGTTACCCTGTGAAATTACCTGCAAGGCCTTTTCATATTGTTTCCATGCTGTTGTTTTCATGCTCAGTAGAGCATTAAGAGTCAATGATGGGCAGCTCTTGTGTTTGACTGTGAATCGTGGGGCATTTTGCTTTGGGCTCTATAGAAAATCCTCAAGGTGTTTATTGACAAATGCTTCCTACAGGCTGCTGTAATAGAGAATTCTCCTCTCTGCCCGCTCCCCAGTTCCTACAAGGCCAATCTGCTCCACATCTAGGCTCGCTGTTGCAAAAAAAAATATATTTTTTTCAGTACCCTCCGTAATGTGCCTTCAACAGGAGCTATGGATCAAGCGTGCTCCAGACCAAAGGCACTCAGTCCTCCAGCTCGGAGCTGTGTGCTGCCATTTCCCCTCCATTTGTTTCTATGGAGCTGCCTGTGTGTGCGGTCATCCATAAGGGTGCTGAGATACCCTGGAGAGAGGAGGAATAGCTGCAGCTATTTTTCATTATTATATACTTCACTTCGTAATAAATGAGATCCATAGCGTGTGAACGCCGCTCTTGTAGATCATCATATCAGCAAGCACAAGGAACCTTATGTGCCACAAAGCTAAATAAAATAAAGTAAGTAATCCCGAGAAAAATAGGCTGGGGGGAGAGGGCTGAGTGCTCAGGACTGCACAGTGCATCCTCTCAGCCTGACAATGACCTCAGGACTTGCAGCAGCTGGAGAGTGAGTGGTTTTAAAGCTAAAGCCATGGTCTCATCTCTCTCTCTATCCACATAGAATGCAGAAAACACAGACTTGCACTTCCATTGCCTTGCAGGCGTCTTTGGGATAACAGGGACCAGCACACAACTTGTGACCCAAAAGGGAAATAGCAGCAGTAGCAATAGGACTCTTCTCCAATGATCATGATCATGGTAAGTGTTAAGTGTCTCTATAAAGTAGAGCAGATCAGATGTGGAATTTTAAGACCAAGTTTATGACAAATCTAGTTTTGCAAAACCCCCACGGCCGTGCAGGTAGGGCAGGTATTTGTCTGCAGTGCAATACAGCAGATCTGGGTGGTCCTGCTGAATTTTTCACCTGTTAACATTTTGACCAATAACCCAAAGATGTGAGCTGCTGAATACCTAGTCAGTGCTAAGAAAACAATGGATATCTACTTCCTGAACAGCAGTTATAATTCAGGAAAAGAACTTTGGTGTTATTTCCATAGGCCAGTGATGTTTTGGTACTGTAACTTCTGCCTTTGCAAGGTGATCTATTTATTGGGAGGCATAAGCAACCAGTCCTAAAGCTGGGTTTGGTGTATACAAGTGCTAGCAGGAGGCTCCAAAATACCAAAACTAACTTCTGGAAAATCACATTCAGAATCATAAAAAGAGTGAAAGAATAGAGATAGAATAAAACTAAGCTCTTTTCTGGAGGTGAGGATTCTACCTTACAGTTTATTTGGCATCGTAACACTTGTAAAATCACAAACAAAAATTTACACATACACACACAAAAAGAATTCTTCCACTGTTCCAAAACACAGTGGTTTTCTTCACTGTTTGCCTTGGGTGTGAGTTGAGAGGATTCTGGTTTGGTTAAACTTTCTGCCTCTCAGATAAAAAACAGCAGCAATTTTCTGCTTGAATTTCTCTGTGACTAAATCCATTGATCATCCTTTCTCTCTGTGAGTGAGGAGTGTGTTTTCTCTTTAATAACTACTATCCTTCTCCCTGAATATTTTTTTCTCTCCCCTTCACTTGTTTGTGTTGTGTTGGTCAGTCCACTGCACTATTCCTCCGAGAGACAGAGAGAGTGCAAAATTGAAGTTATTTTATGCTTGGTCTCCCTCGGTCCCAATTTTCAAATCTTCATGTCAATTTTCACACATCAGTGTCATATGGCGAATGCTATGGAAATTTCAGTGGGGTCCTTGGGAGACAATTTATACATGACCCCCTATTCCCTCCCCCAACCAGGCTGCAGACCCTGCCTTTACAAAGAATAAGTGGATTTATAATTAATGTGGATTTTAAAATGCAAGTACATTCAGAAATCTTCCAATTTGTCTGCCTCTGTTGCAATACGAGTTCAAAGGAATACAAGCTCTCTCTTTTTCTCCTTTCCAACCCTAATAAATTGGCCAAGTTAAGTGACTATAAAATTACCTCACGTTGAAGTAAAAGATCAACTCATTATAACTTCACTTTTTTCCCAAAAGTTATGCTGATGAAGGTTTATCAATCAGCTAATTTGGTAATCACCTGTTAGGAAATGCATTCATTGCCACCTACTTAGGTGAGCAAGGTTAGGAGGAAATGTAACATGGTGAGCTTGGGTGGGTAATTATATCTTCTTTTAAACTAATGAATGTGCATGGTCTTAAGAGTCTTGGTGAGTAAAATCCTAGGACGAGATGCAAAGGCTCAGCTGACCCCAGCAGGGCATTTCAATCATTGACCTTAAAATGGGCCCCTGACATCAGAAAGGGGTACATGTCACCTGCTGCATTTTACAGCGTTAATTATCCTCTCTGTGGGTGAGAAAGGGATGGCAAGTTTTCCAGGTTGCATCTCAAAACATCTTAAAACTCAAGCCATTTGTGAGGAGACCTAAACTGCACTCAGTCCCCATTCTTTAGATTTTACTTGAAGATGGTACCAAGGCATCAGTGTGCCTGATTCTCTGCACCAACCACCACCAGCAACCAGAGAAAGATTTTCTAGCATTATCAGTCATGAAGTTTTGGATAGTTTATTTTAGTTTGCTCTTTTTTACTTTGACAAAAGCAGCAAATAGTAACAGGGAAAACCTAATACTTGCAAAGAACTCCATCTTCCCTCCTGTTCTTTGTGGCTACTCAGCACCTCTTGCAGATTCCCTGTTCTACCAAAAAGAATTTTTTTTATCTTTCAATCCCTCATGTATCCTTCATCTCATCTTTGTCTGATTTTTTTCAATTTTGGAAAACCATCTTAGGAATTGCAGTGGTAGTAGAATGGTTGAGGGAGTTTTTCTACTGAAAAACTCTGGGGATCAGGTTTGGGCTTTGCAATGCAACATCTCATCCAGGAGATGTAGCAATCAGAATCACATCATCCTGCAGTTTGTTTAAGTTGCTTCAAAGCCAGCTGCAAGGAGTGCAACAGCACACTGAAACCCTCCACCAAGCTACCTTCCCTGGTGATTTTGTGAACAACCTCTGGATGAGAGAGCTTTATTGGAATTGTCCTCCTCCAATGTGGCCAGAGGGAAATGACCTGGATGAGCATTCTGCCACAAAGGGACCAGCCACATGTGTGCAGGTAAGAACACACTGCAGTTTGAAGTAACATGACCCTTGGAAAGGCTGCAGAAAATATATTTGTTTGGCAGGCTGCCATTTTGCTGCTGTCTGCAATCTTATCACCTCTCCCAGTCTAGGTCAGGGGAACCCCTGCAGAATAATTCAAGAGGGGGAATGGAGCATCTGCAGGTTCTGGGGCTGCCTCATCCCTTAAGGTGCTGATGTCTCTGGAAGCACTACTCAGGCAAAATCAGAGAGTTTCTGTGAGATGCTGAGACCTGCAGGGTTGGTCTTATGTAAAGCTGAAAGCTGTAGGAAATGTTCACTGTAAACCATGTGAAGATCTCAGTTTTTTGCCTTGCTGGAGAAATTAATCTTGGAACAGTGACCAAGATTGCCCCAGTTTATCCAGGACATGCCCATAGCACTGTTCTAACAAGTCTTATGGTGGTGGATGAGGTGCTAACTCTGGGACAACTTTGCACCATGCAGTCACAGGACCATCAGTTGAGAGCTGCGAACCTGCTGTTCTCACCAGCTCCACTGAAAAATCAGAATTGCCTGTATCTAGGGTTAAATGAGGCATTTTCACTGCTGGAACAGCCTGCCTTACGCTGATGCAGCTGGCAGAAGGATAGAGCCCTCAGCTATATTGTATATATTCCTGTACAGACAGGGGTAATCCACCAAACTGAGGCACTATAGCACATAACTCAGAGAGTGGGCACGTGCCTCTGCGTGTGTGTGTGCACCTGGGTGTGTGAGAGACAGAGGGAGAGGTGAGATATATGGGGAAACACATGAGAGATGAGACTGGAGAGATAATTTCCAGAAAATACAGCAACCATCAGAAACTCTGTCTTTCCAGCTGGAGGGTTTTGCAGTGCTGGTGCTTCTCTCTTAACTTGACAGCTCCACTCTTAGCCCAGCTCGTAGTTGCTGCCTATAAATTTAATTAGAATGGGGGTAGGGGAGGAAGAAGCCTGCACGGCACTTGGCACAGGGCTGAAAATAACCAGCTTTAATATGTTTGACATTGAGGCACCTGCTAAGGGCACAGGCTGCTGTACAGCTGACCCACCCTGCTCTGGTGACAGGATGTGTCACTTCTCTTGTCTCCAACACCCAGGGGATGTGTGCATGGCTCTGGGGCTGGGCATCTCCCCCAGCACCACGAGGCAGCTTTGCAGCCTGGAGGCACCAGGGAGGGATCTGAGCACCCCAACCATGTGGAAAGGGAGCTGCTCAGGCACTGCAGTGGCAGCGTGCCTGGTGTATTTCATTTTTCTCTCTCTGATGTCCTGGGCTATTTTCTGTGTTTGCAGCTAAGTGCTGCACTGCAGCCAGCCGTGAACATTTCTGTTGGCCCAGCTGGCCTCTTGTTTTAATGCTGTTCTCAGGGCTCTCCCTGGGTAGAGCGGGGAAGTAAACAGATTGGAACTTTGCCCACACATATATATTTAATTGTGAGCTGATTTTATGCTAGGGAAATGTAATAGACCCATCACTTCAGGCAGACAACTCCCAGCTGAGGCAACAGGTTAGAGATTCCCCCACACTTCTGGAGCTTCCTGAGATGTAGCAGCTCGTATGGATATAGGGACTCCTTGGCAGAGATTGAACCTTTTATACTCTTTCTGATAAGCTCTAGGCAGTGTGGAAGCAATTTAGGGATTTGAGGGATACTTGACCTCTTTCCTATGCATGCTGCAGGGATCTGCTTGTGATTGTGGCTTTGGGTCATGTTTGGAGATGTCCCAGCTGAGAAAAGAAAGTCCCAGAGCTCCTCTCACAGAGTCCAGCAGTGACATAGTGTCAGGATGCAAATGAAACCTGGACCACATCTGACCCTTTTGCCACCATTAAATGGCACAGATGCTGCTGCTAGAAACACTTTCCAAAAGTGTAATTTGATTTTTTTTTTAATTGTGTTTGAATCTAACCCAATTTTAGTTAAATTCAAGTTAGCCAAATTCAAATCAAGATCAGATTGAATTCCCCTTGAAATCCGAGGATGTTTTCACATCCTCCAGGGAAGGGCTCAGTGGACCTGAACTTAATTTCAGGAAAAAAAGATTACAAGTGTCTTGAAATCATCTTTACAGAATCATGGAACAGTTTGGGTTGGAAGGACTCTTAAGGTCATCTAGTCCATGAGCAGACAGACAATGAGCAGAGGGACATTTCACACTAGACCAGGTTGCTCAAAGCCCCTCCAGATCTGACCTTGAATACTCATCACCCTCTTTCTCTTTAGGGTCCCTCTGCCATGCACCAGCCTGCCTGGCTGTATTCTCTGTTCCAAAGCCCTGGGAGCAGCTGCATTTGCTCAGACCTGAGGACGAGCAGCACAGGCAGCTCTGAGCAGGACACCACGCCAGGCAGAGGGTGACACAGCCCCTGCATGCACCACGCAAAACCTGAGAGGGCAACACAAAATCCATTTTAAATATGCAATGGAGTCGTGCAATTTTCAGCCTACTCAGGCTTAGCAAATGCCTTGGAGGGATCAGACTGCCAAGCAGCACAAGTACAGTTGTGACTATGCAGCAGCCTGTAATGCAACAGCTCTGATGTGAAGTTATTACCGCAGGCACAGTGTTGATACCTGTGTTAAGCCTCTGAGCATTGCCCAGTGTGAACTATGTGTTTCCACAAGACTGAGCAGACCCAGACAGAGCTGATTGCTCTTGCAGTTAATAAAAGGCACTGCACTTTCTCTCTTGACAATCCCGACACCTGAGTGCTTCCTACGTATGACAGTTAGCACATTCTGGTTGCTCAGTGGCCTGTGAGAAATGAGCCTCTTCTCAATTTAGTTCCTATCATCAGACAAGCAGTACACACAATAAAAAACACACCTTGACAGTCAGCCCCCAAAGTAGCCCTGGGGACTGCAGGTCCAAACTTCCCTTTCTCTCGTAGGCAAAGCCATAAACCAGACGGAATTTATCGGGCTGGACTCTGCTGTGCCCTTCAGGTAAATCAAGGTAACTCCCCCAAGGTCAAAGGAGTCACTCTGGGCAGTGCAGAACAGGTGGAGCAGGGGAACTTCTGCTGCCCCCAGCACGTTTCTTCTCTAGATGGGGCTTGTCAAGCCCTCCTGGCTTGCACTGGTGGCCACAGGGTCCCCTCAATCAGAGCAGGGTACAAGCCCTGCCTCCACCCAAAAGCTGAGCATTTGGCCCAGGAACTGACTGACCTCCTCACAGCCAAGAGCACCAGCATGGGCATGATGTCCTTTTTTTCCAGGAGGGTGAGGAAGGCACAGGGCAGGGTGCTGGAGGGCTGGGGCAGAAGGGGTGGATGGTGGCTGCTGTGACAGGCTCTGCTCCAGCCAAGCCCAGCTCATCAGGCCATGTCAAAAGGAGCTAATATAAATGTCAGTGTGCTGCTTTCAGTTGTGAAATCTGTGTTTGTTGTACTGCAGTTCATTTTCAGTCTTCTAGCTCTATGGATGCTATCAGCTGACATGTCTGGCTGGTGTCCTCTGCCAAAAATACACACTCTCTCAGCATTTCTCAGGAGTTGGGTTTTTTCCCCCCTCCCTGTGACATGCTGATGTCAAATTTCTTCCTTGCTCTGTGATACACAAGACTGTCCACTCCTACCAGATAATGAATATAACATTTCAAGGACAGAAGCTCTCAGTCTTAGTGAGACATGGGGTGGATGTGCAGTCCTGATTTGGGGTAGGTGCCAAAGGTGGCAGGGCTCTTTTAAGCTTTTTTGGCATGTTCTCTCTTAAGATAATCCAACCCAACAGAAACAGATGTGTATAGCTCAGAATATCATTGGTATTCTTGCTACAGTCAAATATTATATTGTTATTAACAGCAGCTTAAATTCTTCTCCCATTGTTCCTTGCTTTTAGAACAAATTCTGTTCTTCTGAGCACTCAGCCCTCAGTCTTCTATTGATACTGCTCTGGTTGACTCCAGCTTTTCATCATCTCCCCACCCTACAATTTTGTGTTTGCTTCACAAACAAAAATTCCTACTCTCTTCCATTCTGCTCCCCTGCCTTTCTCTTGGCAGCCTTATCTACATATCCAAACTCAAGCATCCATGCTCTGACAATGACTCACAAGTCTACTCTGGACTTGTTCCTTTTTGTCCAAAACTGAAACTTCATGCAGTGCCTTTGACTTTTACTCAGTCATGGTGAGCTGTCATCTTAAGCTGACAGTTGAATTTCCAGTTTCCTCCCCACAAAATCTTGCCTCTTTGCTTCTCTCTTTTTTTTTTCTGTCATGACCTGGAGCTCATATTTGTTACTAAGGCTCCAAATGTAAGGAGTTTTTTCAGCTGGCTCACTTCTCTCTAATTTATTACCTACAGAATGTGTCTATGTCTTTCTGAGTTTTAGTTATAAGAAGCAGGAAAGATGCTGAATTTCCTGGTGCTCCACACAACTGAAACTCTTACAGAGGTTATGAATTACTTGGATTTTATCTGTCCAAACATTCTTTATTTTTCTGGACAAATTAAATCACATGTACGTTTTTCCAAATTACTCTGTACATGTAATTTCTCCATCTTATCAGTATGACCAATGTGTTGCTGTTTTGTTTTCCCTCTTGGAAGGGAGATATTTCTCCATGAGAGTCTGTTCAACAAATGCAAGTTATTCCTTACTTTGAAGACATTCTTCTGCCTCACTCTTTAGCTTGGTCTGATGAAACACTGCTGGTCACAGCCAGAAGGTCAGAGGGGCAGCCAAGGAGCCAGAATCCTGCCCACCCCCCAGGCTGGCTGGCTAGGACAGACACACTGTCTCCTTGTGACAGACAGAAGCAAGTCTGCAAAGCTCTTCTTCCCTGAATGCAGCTGCATTTTATGCTGGTGCATATTCTTCTGCTATTTCTCCTGTTCTTTTGCCAGTTCCTCCTCCCTTGGTTTTGCCTAAGCATTTCCTGGGAAAAGAGAAAGATTTTTTATTTCAACAGCAGCAAGTAGAGCAGCTCCCTAAGCTCAGTGATGAGGACTGTGAGATGTCTCGTCCAATGCAGGTAATCAATAGCATAAATTAGAAAATGGTTATTAAGTGGCAGTAGGGGAGCAGAATGGGGCAGGAACCAGAAAGACAGTTCCAAATTATGTATTTGAGACACCCATGCTTTGACCTTGAAAACTGGTGGATCAAATAGGAGTTGGACTCCCGTGGTCCTTATGGGTCCCTTCCCACTAGGGATATTCTACGATTCTGTGGTTGTTGCACTAATGTTTGCAGAAATGTAAGATGACCAGGACCAGAATCAGTTCCTCTGGCCAGAGAGTGACAGCAGTGCTTTTATTTTGGCAGGCCAGCATCATTCCAGCCAGCAGCACAAGGCACAAGCATGCACACACCAGAGCACCCTTCAGACATCCCACCTCACCTGCTGACACAATCCTTCAGCACCCACCAAAATCAAATGCAGCTAATTGGAAGGTGATGACAGCCAGAGGACTGCTGGATTTGCATGCTATTTCCTCTATTTTAGCATCACACAGCCCAAGTACAGGTAAAATGAGACTCTGCACTTCATTCCAGACTATTTCCTGCCTTCTCCACAGTACACATGAGTACACACACACACACAAATATCAGCTGGAGATTGCATTACATGTGCTTTCCAAAGGGCTGGCCAACAGCATCAAGGGGCAACATGTTTTTTTTCTCTTGTTAGGACAGGGCTGCAAACTGCAGCTGTAGATGGGTCTTTAGAAATCACAGCAGCCCAGCTCACGTGGGGAGAACAGAGCTCTTTCCACAGGCTGGGTTACAGCTCCCTCATACTTTTTATGCCAGGGCTCAGGATGGATTCCTGGCTCCTGTATCACATGATACCGTTGAAGTTTTGTTTCAGTACCCAACCTCCTCCCCTGTTCCACCACTGGCATTTGCCCCTGCTCTAAGTCTACCAATTATTTCCTTTAAGTGTCAGCAGCACACCAGACACACTGAGATATAACCTTTCTTCTAGTAGATGCTGTTAAACTATTACTTGAAACTGAAGTTGCAGTTGACAAGTGCTACTTCAGTCACTAATAACTACTTCAGACGTGCTAGTGGTGTCTTGGCTCTTAATGCTGGGGCTCAGGGCTCAGGGAGTGTCTTTACAGGTCACTGAGAGCCATCCATCTGATCTGAAACAAGATCAGTCACTCTCTCCTCTGGCTCTGTGCCTTGCTTGCCAGGAGGTTCTGTCTCCATCCCCCCAGGGCTGCTGCAGTGGCACATCTGGGTGGCTTTAGGGGCCACCTGGAATCCCACTTTGGGATGCACCTGTGAGCCACAAGCTGAGTTTTTCTATTTGCAGCCAAAAAAAGTGGAGGCTCCAATTCCTTGAGGTTGAATACAGCCCTTTCCAGAGAGAAGGATCTCCTTTACTTGCCTGCATCACAATTTACTTCCTGTTTTAAATTTTGTTTTTTTTTAAAAAAGCAGGTTGAGCACCTTCCTGAGAAAAACAGGATTTCTGCATGGAAGGAGGATGAGGACTCAGGCACACACCTGAACTCTGCAGCATCAGGTAAGGAATAGCTTTCCTTTAATTTCCCACTCCCCTTTCTTCAGGCACAGCTCCTTCAGTCTAATCAAAGCATCTGAGGTATCTCAGACACAGAAGATTCACAGTTTGGCAGAGATCACAAATATTTCCCTTATATTTTGGCAGGGTTTTGGCACAATCTGAGGATAAATTTTGAACAGAGTAATATAAAGCAAGGCCAGATCATTAAGGGCACTGAGCCTTATGCAGAGAATCCTCTAAGAGATGTTGAATCCAGAACAACCTCCACTTTTCCTTTGTCTCCTGCACATAAGAAGCTACAATGTGATATAACAAACTAGGTCTGGCTTTTCAATGGAAAAAAGATATGTCAGGTTTTAAGTCTCCTTGACATGACAACATCTTCATCTAAATCGTGAAGCCATCCTTTGGATAGCCCAGCCTTGGTCTAATGTCTTTTAGAAAATGATGCTCATTTAATTCCTGAAATGTGAAATCTAGGTCTCAGGTCAAGAGCATAGATGTTGTTTAGCTGAAAAATTTAGATCCATCAGACTGTCTGCAAGAGTCTGCAACTTTTCAAACTTTAGATTGCAACTAGACTCTTACTGCTATATATAGTCTTTTGAAGAGTAGCATCTAAATAAAAATACCCTTGAAGTACAGGGCACTTTTTATGCTCCCACTCTCACAATTCTTTAGGAAACAAAAGACTTCTTCAGGGCCACAACTTGTCTGCACAGAACAAATAGCCAGACCTTGGCTAAAACTTTATTCCTTTTTCACTCTATATCCAGCCCTGAATTCTTCCCTCAGGCAGGATTTTGATGGGACTTGATGGGAGAATCCCCTAAGACAGGCAGGGTCAGATCACACAGATGAAGGGACTTGACAATATGGGAGATATGGAAGCACCTCAGCCAGAGTAGGGCAGCTACTTCATGGGAAAATAAACCAAGTTCTTATCTTTGTAATTGTACAGACAAATTAAATCTAGTCCCAAGCAATCAGGACTCACCCCTTCACTGTTACAAGATGACAGACCTCCAGCCAAGCCACATATCCTTTGGTAGTAGAGTGATCAGCTGAATCTCTTGCCAGGCAGATTTTTAATTCTTATGTGTTGGTTATGGGCAGGATATTTCTACAACACAGGAAAATTTTCTTCCTCAATGGGAAACACAGCTGGGCCAAAGGAAAGCTTGTGTGGATCTAGAATGGATCACACACACATATGAGCTTCCAGAAGGCAACAGAAAGTGCATTCACATGGCAATTGTGTCTTTATAACCTCTCCATGTGTATGAATTTATGGTTGTATGCACAGCCATATCCAGTTATTGGAGTATTTGATGATCCAAAGTGCTCAAGGCCTTCTTATTCCATCTCATTCACTGTTAAAGTTCTGGAAAACCTTTTTACTGGCTTTCAGCCTGCCATAAATACAAATGACTTGCCAATAAAAGCTGAAAGCTGGTATCTCCCTCTGTCAGGAGGACTATAGCATTGTTGTTATTTAAGAGGTGGCAGTTTTGACACAATTCTTATTTAAAATTTGTAAAAGGAAAAAAGATGATGTAATAAATCTGCATGTTCTTCCTAAGCAGCCATTGAAAGTGGATGCTCTTCCCCTTTCCAAAAGCATCAGCAGTTTAATGTTTCCTAAGTTGTTTTTGCATGAATTAGGGCGTTGGAGTGAAGCACTGTCAGTTACAAAACTACGCTGTTGTCTCCAGCTAATTTTGCGTTAGTAGCTCTTTTAAACTGCTAAATCTAGTTTTTAGTGTACGATGATTTTGTTTAGTGATGGTGTAAAACAGCTGCTACTTTTCTGATGAATTGCCTGTTTTCCATTTTATGTCTCTGCAAGATGTTGGGTTTCATCATGGCCCCGTCTGACAGGCAGCTGAGAACAACCTGTAAAAAACCTCCAAAACACAACAAAAGGCAAAGAGCCCCAAATCCTGGGGTTCAACAACCCATACAGCCAAATCTCAGAGTGATCAGTCCTTCTCTGTCTTTACTGGTACCCTCAGACCATCTCAATTGCACACTAGAATGGTGCAAATGAGGAGAGCAGGGTGAGCAGGAAAGCAGGAAACTTGCTGCTCAAAAAGGGAAAGTGAGTGGCCACCCAACACCCCCAGGCTGTTTCTGGGGGCTGGTTCAGATTAGGATGGCTGTGCTTTTTGTATCCTTGCTGCTCATGCTGCTGCTCCCAGCTCTCTGCCTGGTTATGGCCAGAAGGATGAAATTATGGCTTGGATGAAATGATGGATTGGGGTGTCTTCCCAAAGTAATTAATCATTCTGTTTTCCTCAGGTTCTGCTTGCAGCCACTGCTCCTTGAGTGTAGTTTTGTCACTGAATTGCTTGGGTGCCAAACTCTTCCCAGGATGTGGCTGCTCATGGCCATCAGGAGAAGGGAGTAAGGGCCAGACTGTTCATGACTTAGTTACTAAACATTTCACTTAAGAAGAATCCCCATCACCTTTGTGAAAGGTGCTTTGCATTTGGTGTTCATCAGAGGTTCTCATGAGGAACCACTTAGTGGTCACCCTGTAGATACTTTGCTACTGACTTTCCCAAACAGGCAAACAGCTCTGCATTATTCAGTGGCAGAAAGCTGAATGGTTGCCTTTGATCTTGCCTTATCCCCTGTATCCTGTGGGCTGGCATTTGTTCCACAAGTTCCAAGCAAGAAAATGACAAAACTCATAAAGGAAGCACTCAGAAAGCTTCTCAAAGAGGTGAAGACTAAGTTCTTTCCAATAATAACCCACACTCCATAAAAACATCTTAGATTCTGGATAGACAAATTGGAAGCAGCTTGCCTCCCTGATTCTTCCTTCCTTTTGCACTTAACTCTCCTCCTCAGCTCAACTCAGGCTTTTCCAAAAGCAGTGCAGCCCATTGAACAGCGGTGGTCTAAACTGTTATGGAGATCTTAAACTGCTGAATTGTTACAAGCTAAAATTGATTGCAACTGAGCCTGTGAACTGAAGTGCTGGAAACAGCACAGAGAGAAGTGGGGAAAGGGTATGAAAGTTCTTGCTTTTATTATTTTGGGGTTTTTTTTCCTCTTTCATAAGATTTCTGAACAATTTGGCCTTGATGAGTTCTGCATCTCTCTCAATAACCATTGAACTGTTTTTCTTGGTATTTTCAACATAAAAGGTATTCTTGGTTTGCCCTCCAATTTGCTGGTTGCAGTGTAATTTCTAAAGAATTCTAAAAGTCTGCTTCGAAATCAGATCCAGAGGGCAAATCTATGATGTCAGATCCAGAAGGAAAAATACTACAAAATTTACTCCTCCTCAAGCTAAAAACCCATCTTTTTAGCTTTCCAAACCTAAAAATCTTCTTAGGCTGTTTCACTCTATTCTGCCCTGATTTTATTTGCACCCCATCACGAGAGCATCTGAACACCTCCAAGTAGTACATTAAGCAGTGTGACTAACATCTGTCACGTATGGTTTACTCACTATCTCCCTTAAAAGTGAATTTAGTGCTTGTGCAGGATCAATAGTGCTGGAGACAGGCAGTCTCTGCTCAGCCTCAGAGCTGGCACAGTTTGGGTGAGACCTTTGTGATGGTTCCCCCAGCCTGTCCCCCAAGTGCAGCCCATGCACTGGGCAGCACCCACGGGGAAGCTGCTCTGCACCAAGGCTGTTTCCAGTGGGACAGAGAAGCCCAGGTAATTTGGGGAAATCAGATGAGGCTGTCAGTGTTTCCCTGCTCTCAGCTGCATGCTGAGGGACACATGTATGGTCTTGGGTGCCTGCAGTGCTCAGGAGCCCATATGGATCCAACATCACTGATTTTCCAAGGTTTCCTGCCTTCCTCAGGTGGCTTTGCTTATTTTTTTAGCATCATTTACAACTTAGGGCTATTGATGGACAAGGATGTTGCTGTTTCTCACCATCAAAAATTTCTCTGCCAGATTTCTTTGACAGAGACTGTTCTTAGCCACTGAAATCAGGTCAGTAAATGTTCCATGCTGAAAAGAGCTGGGAGCCCTCTGCTCTGGAGCCAGCACCACAAGCAAGATCTAGGCATCCTGGGGCACTGTAATTTCAAGCAATATGTTTTCTTAATGGGCCAAATATGCTTTGCCTAATTTTGCTTTCAGTGCATGGGATTGTTATTGCTCAGTGGCCCCACACAGGTGTTTAAGCAGTTTCGTGGCAGGATTTTCCAGTAGCAGCATGAGGTTTTATTGACTCTTACCTCAAGAGTAACTTCAGAGGAAATGACATCCCCAGCTGGTTGTGATGGATGCATGTGGAGCTGTGGCAGAAAACTCAGGAGCCAGTGACCTCTCTGTCATGGTCTATCATATTTTGGGTAAGAATGCAAAGCAACTGTAAAAGGACACTGCTTTTCATGCAGTGAGAAGAATTGGGAGGGATAAAGTTACTGAATTACTTGTCTTCCCTGAAAACTGTTGGCTTGTCAGCTCTGGTGACATGAACATATTGAGGATAGGTCAATAAGTAAAATAAGTTCCATATTTTGTGAGGATTCTAGGTTGTGGGGTTTAATTTGGCCCATGAGTGTGCATTAAATGATAGACTAGGGGGCTCTGGTCTCTGTGTGGTAACCTAAATTATAAATTACACAGCTTTTGACACATAAGAGACATCTGACCCACAACTTGCCCTTGTTCCAGTTCCATAGTAGGTCAAAACTCAGGTGAGCACCACTAATTTCTCCTCAGTGCCAGCAGCCTGTACCTTGCCATCCATAAAAAGCAAACCCAGGTACCTGGCTGTTTGGAAACCCAAAAGGCTCCAGCAGGACCCAGCCAGGGCATGTTCCAGAGCCTGTTCCTCTGGGTAATATCTGGGACTGTGCTCCACTGTTAGCAGCAGTGGAAACAGGAGCTATCTGATCAAGACAGATAAATACATCTATTTCAGAATACATAATCTTACCACATATGTGAAGTAGTTTAATCATTAGCAAGTTGTCAAGCTTTTATTGAATGGAATTAGCCTCTTTATTTCTGGTCAGGATCAATCTTTTTTTCCCCTTCCCAGTACAATGAATGCTTATATGTCACACATTGCAGCGTCTGGGGCAGATGACACTTGCCAAAGGGTTTGATGATCAATTCTGATACAAATCTGACATGAAGAAACAGGAGAGAATCTGCATCAGATGATCAGGGGGAGAGATTAATTCACATTTAATGCTTCTAAATGTCTGTGCATGTTATATCCATCTCAAACACAGTATTCAAAAGCAAGCAGTGCACAAGATGATGCACGGACAGAGCACAGGGGTGAGGATGGCATTTCTCAGTGGAATATTGTAGAACTGTGGGATTGAGAGCTGAGTTAGAATTAAGTGGGATATTAACTATAAAACTATGGGGCAGAGAAATGGCCTCTTGCCCAACAACTCTGGGATACAGAGGCCATGGGCAGGAAAAAAAAAAGGACTTTCAATATTTTTCTATTCACTAAAAATCTCCAATTTGTACCTCCAATTTGGAGATGAAGGAGAGACCTATTACCAGTCCCAGACCTTGGAGCCATGCCTTCATTTACCACCACTCTGCTTTGCTCCTCTCCCTTTCCCTTTCCAAGCAGGGCTGTATATGAGTATTCATGAACACTCCTTATTATTTCTCCCCTCACAGTTGCTTTTTTCTTCCCACACCTGCCAACATTAGCTCCTTTCTTTGACTCATGCTGCTGTACAGCCTATTGCATGTGATCTCCATGCCAAGATGTTATTTAATTTCCCAACAAAGTTCTTTTGGCGTGGAATGAGCTGAGCAGTAAGAGCACAGGAGGGGAGGCTAGGCAGGGGTGGGAAGGGGAACGAGAAGGAGCAGGAGCTCAAATTTATGTTTGCTCTGGCTTCACACACCCAAGCTGTGTTGTGTGTGTCCAGGGAGCAGTGTGGGTGGGTGGAGATGGCAGCAGGGGCTTCATCGATGGCAGGTTGCTGAATCAGGAACCCTGACACTTGTGAAGTACTCTGTCAGGAACATTAAGTATCCAAAAGTGATAAAGCTTCAATTTGCTAGTCCATTAGACTAATTACTGCAATAATTAAGTAACTACTTGATTAGAACTAATGGGTACCTAATTATCCAGGAGAAAAGTATCAGGTGGCAATTATCAGGTGGCAATTAATAGACTGGAGTTAATGTCTTAGCACTGTCTTTGTATGAATTCATAAGCAAGGTAAAGAAAACAAACAATAACTTATTAATATTTATTGGTGCCACAGTGTTTTTCAGCTTGTTTCATTTACACAGAGCCAATTAGTGAAAAGACAGTTAGTGCTGCAAAGATGTAAAGTGACTGAAGCAGGAGCTTGATTTTAAAGGAACAGGATCACATTAGCACTTATAAGCAAAGACAAATGGGTATCAGCCAGGGACTTGATTCTGGTGCTACTAATTCATCAACAGAAGAAATCAGAGTAATTGAACTCAGTATTAATAATGAAACACACAGGAAGGCAGCTCCTGTCTTAATGGGGTTCACTTTAGTTTTGGTCCCTCCCTGGGTCTTCATCAGCTTTTTCTGCACTGCCTGGGAAATGCAGGTGAAGGAATGGGAATTTCCCGCTGGCAGGGGTGGGAGACACAGCAATAAAATCCTCCAGACAGTGCTGTGAACTCTCTAAAGGAGACAGATTTGCTGGACAGCAAAAACCTGGGTGCAGCACAGGTTCCATCACAAAGGTGAGATGGTACAGCTGAATTCCTGCCCTTCACTATGTTAGTGTAAAGAAACCACAACAACAGCTCCATTCCTGGTAATTCCCCCTTAGCTCAGCATCCACTTGAAACATCACTGTGAGCTCCTGTGGATGAAGTCTATGGGTAAATTTAACCTGCTTTAGACCTTAGATTGTAGTTAGTTTTTTGGGGAGGGCTTTTTGTGTTTTTTTTTTTTTTTTTTTTTTTTTTTTCCATTGTTATGTAAAGATCCAGCTTCTCAGATTAGATAATTTGCTATGGTTTCCTTGAGGTCAATCCAACTGTAGTGATTTTTGCAGGATGAATCTATGGCCTAAGATCTGCTCTTCTTGCTCTCTTCTCCAGATTCAAGGAGCTTTAAAAGTCCTAGCAGAAAAATGAAAAATACCAGGGTTTTCTTTCCTACAAATCTTTATGATCCTAATGATCCTCTAAAATGGCTTCAATCCAAAAACTGTGCATTCAAGTTGTCTCCTTGTCTCTCTATGGGAGAGCTCATACTAGCCATAATTACTCTCCTGAGTAATAGTTGTTAAAGTGTGATATACAATGAACTTGTGACTGATTTTAGAGCACAGAATGAAGAGTTCCCTTATAAACCTCAATCCTTTGAAATTCAGCTGTTAGTAACTGAAAGACCAAATTCTAAGATGGTTTTTGCAGTTCTGCACAGTACATGGGTTTATGGAAGTAGAGGATCTTGCCTCTACAAGAGCTATTGCCCCCCCATCCTTTTTTCCATGTTATAAATAAATGAAAGGTATCCTAATCATATTTTAGCCTGTGTGCAGAGTCAGACACTAAACCATAATGTCTGTATATTAGAACATGTGGAATGATAAATGGAGATAAATCTAAAATTTATAGAACATGAACATTTGCATAAACTGCAATATCCAAACACATAGGCTGTTAAGTAACAATTGTCACAAAGGGCATAAAAAATTCAACTTTGTTTCATGGAAAGAACTCAAATTCCTAACATGATTAAGATAATATATCATTTGTTCCTATCTTATTAAAGGCGTAATTGTTGTTAGACACAGAAGTGGCATTAACTCTAATCTGGCTTTATATATGTACAAATAGGAGGGGAGGTGGATCTGAAAATTGATGCTTTTGGTGATCCATAGGCATTTTATTAATGTTTGAATAATAACTGCCTGGAGGGCCTGTTATAAATTAAAGGGACGAATTGAGATATAAATTTTTATGAGGACTAGTTATACATTTCCATTATGTGTTTAAAAATGAAGGAATTACTGTGAACACAGCAGAACTCACATTTATTTGAGGTGATTTGGATGGGAGGGAAGGTGCAGTGAAGGAAGCTGCATGCTGGCTGTAAGAAAGATGTATCTGTCCCTGTGAAAAGATATATCATATGTCATGCATGAACTCTCTTCTACAGCAGACTTTTCTCTGCAGCTGATTTCGCATGATTATTTATTTGACAACAGCAAGTGATGATATAGCAGTGAGTTTTAGGCCACTTAGAGAAGAATTCTTATTCTTAAATCATAGAGGATTTCCCAAACCCAGCCACTGTCAAACTCGAGTTAATCTAACAGAGGAACCCAGTAATCTCTTCGGCATACATTTCTCATTATTCCTCCTGCTTGGGTATACACATCTTCATTTGCAGTGCATCCATGGGACCAGCAGCGTCTCAGAGCTTCCTCCTGCCCTTTGCTGAGGCTGCTTTTGGGAGCTCAGCTCTGATTGCTGTGAAAGCAGCAGCTCCCCTTTGCTATTCCAGCAGCACTGATGCCCTGGGAGATCCTCACACAGCCCATCCAGGTGCTTTGACATCCCAGTACCTCCACTCAGGCAGCCTTGGCCCAAACCCACGTCTGCTCATAAGGGAGAGGAGGCAGGATGCCAAAATTTAGACAGCCACTTAATATGTGGGGATCTGTTTTCCATGCCCTGATTAATTGGAACTGACCACCAAGGGCAGAGCCTCCTAGATTAAATTCTCCAGTGTTTGACCCCCGTTTAGAGGCTTGATTTCTCTAGACTTCAGTAGGTGCCAGCAAGCCTGATGCCTTGGAGGTCTTTGTCTGTCTTCTCTGTGCCTCAGTTCCCTGCCTGTAAAGCAGGGAGGCTCACAGGGGTGGCTGGAGGAGGAATGTGTTGGTTGGGATGATATCCAGAGGGATGGCAATGTTGTATCATCTGCAGACATCCACACCAAGGTAGCAGCTGTGCGAGTGTGTGCCAGGGGAGCTTTATTGTGAGACACACAGCAAAGGGGCCTTCCATTTTACAGCCTTTCATGTGAGTCAATTAATCAATTTAAATTTTGTAGGCTTTTTTTTGTTGTTGTTTTTTTTCTCCCAACCCTCCCTTTAATTAGACTTACAAGGGCTGGGCGAGCATTTTCTTTCTGATTCATTGGGAAATAAGACTTGAGGATGCTCTTGGCTTGCAGAGAGCCTGAAGCATTAATGACATTGATAAAACATTAAGACCTAGCTCAACTTCATTTTCCATCTTTGAAGCATCACCCTTGGCTCTGCCATTCACAGAGATCACTGTGCACACTTGCAGGAGGGTGGCTGGCATTGCCTTTTGACCTACAAAACATGTTATTTTTTTTCTTCCCAGTGTGGAAATGAGGTGGTCTACAAGAAATATGACAAAATGTCCTCGTGGTCCTGATTAAGGTTCCTAGTTTTAGCAGGGTTTTGAATCTGGACTGTATTCCCAGCAGCCAAGCCTGTCTCAGACAGGTTGTGACAGTGAGAGGAAGGGTCAGCTCTGCTTGGCTCCTACACAGTTGGTTCATCTTTCTGCAACCTCAGTGTTTTGTCTCCAGTCTTTCAGCTGAGAAACACGATTTGTGACACTCCCAACCTTACTCAGATCAGCCTCTCACTGTCTGTTACCTTCAAGGATCGTGCCACAGTTGTGTCTCTCTCTTTTCCCCATAAAGTCATACAAACAAAGTGATTGTTGTGAAAATACCATCCAACAAGCATTGAAGCAGCAAAAATTATTCTCCCAGTCAATTGGAGCCTTTTCTAAATGCATTACAGTGCTGGACAAGTGACTAATTAGGCAAGAGTCATACTGTCTGTTTTTCAAAACTATGTTTTTTCTGTATGTGTTATTGAAGGGACAGATTCACAAGAGTTTCTTCAGGGAAGATGCAGGGGAATGTTATAGAGAGTAAGTTCTATGACAGAATTAGCAAATGTATTAAGTACAGTGCCAATCTGGTATAGCAGAAATGACTAAATACCCATCAGGGCCTGTCACTCGTCAAGAAGTGAAATCTTAGACCCATTTAAGTCAATGACAAATGTTCACAGAATCTGGCTGCAAGTTAATAAATGTTTGGAGCCTGTATAACTCAAACTCTGATATTTGTCAGATTAATTATTTGACTGATCTTATTGTGTGTCAAACAATTTCTTTGTGGAGTTAGAATGCTTTGTGTTGCATTATCTGTAATTCTGATTAAGAAAACATCATGCAAGTAGGAAGATATATCATTGCAAGTTTTATATCAGGTCATAGAGAGTTATTATATACAATATTAAATAATATAACTAAATATGGGATTGTAAAATGTTCAATATGGTTGAGGCTGTATTTTCTGCCTTATTTTTTGACATTTCCTGATTTAGGAGTACTTTAATATTCAACATGAACTTTCTTTTATCATATTCTTTTTGCTAAGATACATTTATGTAAAAGGAAAGAAAATAACTCTACATGCACACCAATTCCTTCAGCTTACACTTGCCTTTAATACAAAACAGAGGATTTCAGGACTATATACATCAGGTGTTTTCAGCAGAGTAGCAGCAGCAAATCATAGACATTTGTCATTCCTTGGAGCTGTCTGACAGTTCTGACAATTCATTAGGCTGGGCTGAAAAGAGGTTTAGAAAGCGAAGGAAGGATCACAGGTAGTGGAGTTGCCTTTGCATGATCCAGTAATAGCTGATTTGTATCATTTTTGGTGATGGATACACTCTTCAGATTAAACTCAGCTGAATTTTCCCCATTTATTCTTTTCTTTTTTTCTTTCTCTTTTTCCTCCAACAGGAGCTTCTGGGCACATTAGTCTAGATTTAGACCTAGATTTATCCCAAGGAGTAGATCCCAGGAAATTCTTCCTGGAACCTCCTGATATTTGTGGCTTTTCAGAGCTAAGGAGAAGTGAAGTGAGTTTTGCTATTCAGTTTCTACCTAGTGAGGCTTTTCTTTTCCAGCATGTTTGAGTTGCATTCTTTGCTGTGGCCGTATCATGACATGTGCCATTCTTCAAAGTCAGAGTCATTCTGCCAGGATCTATGCAAATCAAACTTGTGACTTTGTGCAGAGATAAGTGCCTCCATTATCCCACTCCTTCCACTTCCTGATTTGCTTTTGAGACTCGTACACAAGCAATCTTTTTGACTTGAAGGCAAATCCTTTGCAATAATGCTGAATCCTCAGAACAGGCCACCTGGAAAATATGTGATCTTCCATTGGAAAGCATTTTCCCTTTTCCAGGTTGGTGGGCTGTTTCAAATCATGCAGCCATGTAAAATGCCAGGGTCAGAGCCTGAGTGGGCGAGGAGAAGCTGCTCAGCCAGGGAGCATCCCTGGGGTCAGGCAGATGATGCTCCCCAGGATCAGCAATATCAGGGAGCCTGCTTAGCCCTGCAGAGGGTGAATAGCTTTCCATCTTCGTGCTGTCTGTTTTATAGCTGCCACAGAAGAAGCAGTCTGAGATTGAGCCTGACCCAGTAGTATTATATGTGGGTCTTACAAGAGCAATATTTGCTCTTGATGACCATTGGAACATAGTTCTTTAAAGAACCCTAAAATAGCCCTAAAAGAAGGGCTTGTACACTGGCTGTTGTTGGGGGATTATTTTAAACATTTTAAGTTTTTCAAACCCTTAAAACCATCTGTAAACTCTAAGTAATTCCTAATTTTTACAATTTTTTTTTTTCTTTTCTAAGATTCAAAGTGCTGACAGCACTGCCTCACCATCCATCTTGGGCACAAATCCTTCCTCAAATTAAAGTTTCCTACAAGTCTCAGCCAAATAGAGAGATTCAAACCAAGGTTTTAGCTAGACAATCCCAGAAATCCAAATTATTTCAGCCTTCTGCTTCTTCCAGAGTGTCTTTATGGCCCAGAGTCAGTGTCTTTCCTGTAATTCCACATGCAGGACTGGTCAGCATAAAGCAAATAAATGTCACTTGTGGCTGTTGGATCACATGTCACCTTGTCTGATGTGCCTCCAGATTTGTTGGTAGGTTTTTAGGGGGTTTGCAGTGATCTTTTCAGTCAGTTTTGAGTGGCAGGCTGTACGTGTTGGTTTATAATTCTGGAGTTGTGAGTGTGGGTTGAACTGTTGGCATTAATTATTTTCAATAGTGAGTCAGAGGCTGAATTACAGGATCCTACCCATGGATATAAGAGAAAACAAAGAAACAAGCAGCCTTCCTCTCCCTCCCCTGACATAAGTCATATTTTGTCTCCTATGACCTCAACTGGCCCTTTAAATTTCATATCAAACATTAGATAGAAAGAGGTCAAAGTAAGAGCCCCATTGAAAAAAAACCCACAGCCAGCCCAGATATGAACTATGGGAACTTGTCATCTTATCATCCTAATTGAAGTCATTCTGCAATGTATGACAGTCCATCATATATTCTGCCAGTCAGTGTGTCATACATGATGTGTAACAAGAGAGCTCATAAACCCAGAGGGGAAGCCCCTTCTTTTTTATTACTTTATTTGATCATTTTCATAAAAAGTCCCCTTGCTCAATACAGAGGGACATGTTTATTAGCCCCATTAAAGCTTTGTCCATTCATTTGACACTGTGATTTACACAGCTTTGCCACAAAAGAATCCCATTATTTCCAGTCTGGGGAGGTGTCTTTTTTATTGTGTGATGGAAAAATAACTATTTAATTCCACAGGTGAAGGCAAAGGAAGGGGAGATTGTTGACAGAGGCTCAGAAGTAAACAAAAGGATGCTTTAGGTATAATTGACTCACAGAAAGAAAACATTCCCAGTAAATATAGGAAAATAAATAAATAAAGATGCTCTTCCCATGGAGTGGGAATTTAACTGGGCTCAGCTGAACTTTTTTCCCCCCCGCATGCCTTCATTAAAAACAGCAGAATTTGGCAAAATTTCCCTCTGTGTTCTACTCATGAATGTTTCTAGAAAATATCAGCTTTCATACGCAAATATTCTTGAAGTGAAATTGGTGGCTTCCTTTGAACACAGCTAGTGCCTCAAATCCCATCTGCTTTTCCTACAACACGCCCACTCATTATCTAGCTTATTTGGCTTTATTTTATTTTTTTTTAAATGAACACAAATTAAGCTATTTAATCAAATATGTACATGATTACATGGCATTTTTGCATAAGAGTTATACACCCACGGAAATCATTAATCACAGATAACAACACTATGTTAAAATTAGACATTTTGTTTTCTTTTTGTGTGCGTGTGCTTTTTAACATAATATCCTGCGTAGCTCTAATTTCACCTCTACTCTCATTTGAATAAATCAGGATTGTTTTACAACAAATTATTCATTTGTCTGTAGCTCTGATAATTGGTATTTATGTTTAGACTTGATCTCGGAGGAAAAAAAATACAGAACTTGAAAATAAAATTGGTATGGTTCAAATCCCTGTTTTTCTTTTTTTTTATTTTCCTCTTTTTTGCTTGCAGAGAATGTCACCATGAATGTCCATTGGCAAACTGGATAAGAAGGAGTGTCACAGTGCAGGACAACCTAGAAGATGACAGGTATTTCCAGGCATAGCAATGATGAGATCAAATTCCCCTCAACCTGCCTTGTTTGCTGATCTTTTAATCAGATTCAACTTCACTGCAGCTACAGCACAAGGTTCCCTGACAATGTATGACAGCATGTGACAGAAAAATAGTTTGATTTTTTTTTTCTTTTTTGGCCATTTGATGCTATTTGAGATAAATCTGAAGCCCAAGCAGCATCTGATAAATCTACCAAACTGCTTTAGTGGAGGTTTTTAACTATTCATAATTGAACTGGAGGGATTGGGATTTGTGTTCATGTGTTTGTAGGGGAATCCAAACAGGAAAGCTGGGAAATGTTCTAAACCCTTTGAGGTTAACCTGCCATGAAAGAGCATCAGTGACAGAAGAGGACATTATTAAAAAGGAGCTCAAAAAGAGCCACTGTGTGAATCCAGAGCCCAAAGAACAACACCCAGGGCTGTTTGTGGTCCCACAGGGATCTGCATTTCATCCCCCATCTTCATCTCTCCAAATTTCCTCTGAACGGCTTCTGGGCTGAATACTTGAGAAAGAAAAACACCAGCAAATTTTGAATGGGACTTATCAACCTTTTCCCTACAATCTGCTTCATATTCCTCTCACACCCATGTTCTTGCAGTGTCTTGGGGAAATGCTTGGATCAAAGATAAGAGAGAACAAGAAGGAAAGGAATGAAGCAAAAAACAAACAACAAAACAAAACCAGCACCCCCCCAAACTTTTTGATGAAACTCCTCTGTGAATTGTGTGCATGGCTACAGCAAAGTTAAAGCTGCCTTCTTCTTCACCAGTACTTAATTCCTGCTTTTAAAATCAGGCTCCCTTTGATCTTGAGGATTGAAATGATCTGGAAATGAAACAGCCAGTGCTTTGCAGAAAATCTGGAGAGGGTCCCAGACATGGCTTTTACCTGGAAGGCTTCCAAAACAGGATGAAATCTTTCTGGTTTCAGAACAAATTGCAAGATTTTTTCTCTATGTCTAGTCCAACTGTGGAACTCTAGCCCTGATGTCTGCTGCTTCCCAAAGCACAGATGTAATAACCTCTGAGGTGAAATGAGAATGTTATTCCCCCATCTTCTCCCCTCTGCCTCCCCTCTGAGAGTTGAGGGCTGAGAGAATTTTATTAAAGTGAAGGCTTAAAGTTTTGGGCAGACTTAATTTGAGGAGACAGTTGGTTATAACCCAGGCTAGGGCCATCCACGTGAAGGTTGGAGAGGACAGAGCACCAGGAGGATCTGTGACATCTGGATCCTGTTGAAAGCTCAGAAATATCTGCCTGGCTACACGTGACCTGGCCCCAGAGCCAAAAGGGCTGAGAAATGTGGTTAAGAGACTGCAGCAAGCTCTGCCCTACAAATGAGTCCCACTGAGAAAGCAAGCACATCAATATTTCTTTGAGTCTGTTTCTTTTAGTGAATATATTTCCATATGTTGCATTAATATTTCTTTTATTGGGGCTTGTAAGTCCATCTGGTATTTGTATTGGGAGGGTTTGAGCTGGCAGATCCCTGTGCTGCTGTTACACACAGATCTGGACAGCCCTTGCAAGGACGGGAAGGTGGTTGGATAGGGACAACATCTCCTCAGCTGCTTTTTTAATTGGATAAACTTCTCAAATCAATCAAGATAACCAAGTTACTTATTGTCAATGTTACAACATAAGTATGGGCTGAGTATAAGGTACAGCAGTTCACAGTCAAGAAACCTCTCAGGCACTGTACAGTGTAACAACCCTGATCTAGGTGGTGTAAAGGAGGAAACATACCTGGGCATCAATATTAAACAAAAATGTGCTGGAATACCTCAGTTTGCCGAAACAATAAGAATCACTTTCCTTTGCATGTATTACTAAGGAATTGGGGAATAATTATCTGCTTTAATACAAGCTTTTTCCTTCTGCATGATTAACTTCAGAGATATCAACAGAGAGTGTGATGACTCTGAAATGACAGCTCCTGGTAGCACGTTCTGGGATTAGCAGAAACAGGTTGTCACTTCACCCCAGTCAGGAGCAGCCAGTCGCTGTGTGCCGAGAGCAGGACAGCAGAGCTGGGTTCTGCACCAGACATCTGACAGCCCAAGTGGGCAGCAGGGCCAGACTCCTGCCAGGTGGCTCCCAGGTCGGGCGAGCAGGGCTCTGCTCTGGCAGGAGGTTGGATTTCCTGAGGCAGCACCGTGTGGTTTTGGCTGTGCAGCTCCCAGACTGAAAGCACTCCATGCTCCTCCTGCTAAGCCGTGACTTGCTCTGTTCTTTGCACAAGGCACCGAGCTGATTTGAAAATGCTGTGTGCTTTTAAAATGCCTGGCTTTAATGCCAGTCCTGTGTCTGGCTGCTCGACGTGCAAAGTGACAGCGCACGCACCAGCCCCTGGAGGGGATGCAGAGAGGTAGGACAAACACGCCAGAGCTCTGAGCAACGGCATGAGACAACAAAAAACCCCTTTCATTCGTACTAAAGTTGTAAAAAGTCTGTCATGGCTTCTGTAGAAATTAATCAATATATGGAAAACTGCATAACAACTGTGGGGGCAGCAAGAATCTGTCTATAAATTAAAATACTGTGAGTTTCTAGAGCTAACTGGGGAAAGCACTGGGGTTACTAGCAGAGCTCTGGAGCCAAGACAGAGTCCATGGAATTGGATCCTTCACTAGAGTCCATATTTTGTCAATGTCAGGCTACATAAGGACTGCAAAACAAAGCAAATTGTATGTGTGGAAGGAAACTAGAAATTTAGTCCTGCATCACATTCCTTTGAAAATTTCATAGTAATTAAAAAAAAAAAGATGAAATGCCCATATATTTTTTAAGAAAAATAGGAGGTGAAAAGATTAATTCTCAAAATCTGTGAAATATACAGTGATGAGTTACTGAGGGTTGCAGTAAGGGGGGCTGTTTTTGTAATTCTGTAGGCATCTCAGTCCTCTGGTGAAATGATGTATGGGGCAATCGTCTGGTAGGGGCTGATGGGATGTAAATGAAACTAATTAAGGAAATGTCAAACATAATTAATAAAACAGGTTTAAGTTGCAAAAGCACTGTCAGCTGAATGAATGGGGAAGAATACCTCATTCCCATTGTTTTGGGGCTTGCTTGCTTATTTATATATTTATTTATTTATTCCTTGCTCACCCCTTCGCCCTCCCAGCAGCTTTTTCAGTTGCACCATTCAATTAGATCTCAGAAAGCTCTTGGCAGCCTCTTGCATTTTCACCTTGCCCCCCTTGCGAGCTGGGGTCCCACAGAATAGGAGGAATATAAATTTGCCTTGTCGGCTTGCAGCCTGGGAAGAAGGAGGAAAAAAATTAATTGCTAACTCCTCGTCTTCCCCAAGTACTACAGGACATTAACATAACCAATTTGCTTGAACTCCTCACTGGCTGCTTAATAGAGCATCTGACCAGCTGATAAGACCTGGGTGCTGCTGCCTATGATACCTTGTTATTAGCATTTTCATAATATTCAAATTTACAGCCCCATGATTCACTAGCCTCCATTCATTATTGATAAGTACAAAAATAAATAAAAAGGGTTTATAAATAGCAAAGGGGGGTGAGCGACCTATAATTATGGGAAGCAAATTAGGGTGCATGGTAGAGTCAGTTACATTTGCCTAGGAGTAATGATGCTCAAGAACTTTTTCTCCCCAGGGACCAGAAAAATAATGGATTCCCTGGCAGCTGCAGATGGGCCAGGAAAGGCTGTCACCCAGGATGCTGTTTATATAAGTTAGGCAGAGCATATGGCTCTGTGTCCTGCCTGTAGCCACCTCCACATATTGCAGTTTCAATGGAAAGAAATAAATACATAAATAAAAATAGCCCCTTGCTGGAAGGTGGTAGTGCAGGGATACAAGGAGGAGGAGGAGAGTGGAGGGGAGAAAAAAGCAAACAACCAAAGGGAGTCTGCTCAGAAGTTTCTGTTGAGAGCAGCCCCAGCAGCTCAGGGATCAAGTAGGGTGATAGCCTTAAAGCCAGAGGCTGTTTAGCTGCATCTCTGAAGAGAGAAAGATGAAATGTGATTTCTGCTAAAGAAAAACCTTTCCATGTTGCAGTCCAAGACAGTCAAACACAAAAGCTTTGAGCCTGAGATGATAAAAATCATAGTCCTAGTTGAAAGTAGGAGCTACTAGAAATAACCACTGGATACTTTATAATTTAGACCCTGTGGTTCTATTTCCATTAATCCAATCAAAGGCCTTTTTTTCTTTACTAATGAAACTAGAGTGAAACACAAAAGGGAGGCTGACCTGTTAGCAGGTGACTGTTTCTAGTAAGTTATTCATTAAAAACACCCTAATGCTCTGGTGCTGAAGGAGGCTGTACCTACTTCTGCATAAATTAAACATAAGTGAGTTGGTTGAAAGATAAAAAAAAAAAAAAAGGCATTTCTCCTGACTCCCAGTCCTTGTACAGGATGCATGTAGAGGAAACAGCCCTTGCAGACATTTGCAGTGGGTTGGGGACATTTATGTACCAGTTGCCCCCAAATTTTTCAGTTCCAGGTAACTCTAGTTTTACTGTGGCCATGAATATTACCAGTATAGTGCAGTCAACATATTCTAGATAATATAGGAATGAATCTTGGTTTGGGTCTTGATAAAGCCAAAGTAGGCTCAGAAATAAAAGGGAAGAACTTTGGCAGGAAAACTGCAGTTCGGATGTTTTCACACTTGGATTTTTTTTCTTTACTAAATTTAATTTAATTATTAGTGAATCTGTGTTGATTGGTATCATTCCATCTTTCTATTCTGATGTTTGGATAATGTGCCACTGGCATTTCTTGTAAAGATACTGTATCTGAAAACACCAATTGGCCTGCAAATTTCCCAGCTACTTTTTCATTTTTTCCTGGGTTATTTTCAGATTCTCCCAGCACTTCTATTATGCAGCAGTATTAGCAAGTAGCCACTATGGACTGCAGCCATGTCTGAATTTCCAGTTCTTGAGAGCTTTCCTGCATCCTCACAAAAAATGAAGAGAGAATATTCATTAGAGCAATCTTCCAATTAGCCTCCCTCAACAGCCTGTACCTGGAGCCTTGTCCATTTTAATGGACAAGCAGCAAAAAGCCCAAACTGAAACTTATTTATCTTTATTCTCTGAATTGTGGCAAAGTTTACAAAGTGAGCACAAGCTGAGGAAGGAATCGTGCTCCTGCAGCAAACCTTCTCCCCAGAACATCCCCAGTCCTGCAGAAGCTCACACCTGGGCCTGAGCTGTCCATCTTCCACACATGCATCCATCTTCCAGAAACATCCTTAGGCATCCTGTGGGCTCTGCTCTGCCTTAAACCTCACATTAGCATCATTGAGGGAAAATATAAATTTAAACTGACACAGACTTGCTTTTCTCTTCCTTTGTGTTTAAACACAGATGGTTGCTTTTGTTGTGCCGCCACATTTCAGCCAATGCAAGCAGCAAAGTACTTAACTGCAATATATATCTCTTTTCCTTTCCAAACATTCACAGGTTGGTGGGGGCTTTTACAGTGGGTTTTTTTTTTTTTGTTGTTGGATTTTTTTTTTTTTTGTGAAGTATCATTTTTCAGAATATATACAATGTTTTCATGCATCTTAATCTAATCCATTAGTCCTTGTAATTTATTGTTAACTGCTTGGATGTAGGGGCCATGACAACTTTGAGTAAAGCATTTAAGCAGGCATCTGCTTTGTATAAATTATAAGAACCTTGGTCACACAAGGTTTCAGACAGAGACAAAGGTCTCTTACCAGCATCTGTGGCCTTAGGGATAGTGATTTTTTAGTCTTTTTTTTTTTTTTACTGTAAGAAGCTTTGGATCTTGGAAACAGTAAAACTATCTGCACACTTGCATTTACTTTTGTATTTGGTATTGTTAACAGCTCCAAGGCAGGAGTAACATGATTGGCATGGGGTTTGGGAGCTGGAAAAGACTTTGTTAGTCTCAAATCAGCTCCTTGGAGGCTAAAGCCCTGATTAACTATAACTGGAGTGGATTGTTTTAATCTGACTGCTATAGTATTTTGTGTCTGATCATTTAGGCTTATACTTCAATATAATACTTCAATACACTTCAATAAGCCTGAATCAATTCCTCCAATGCCTCCCTTTGTCTCCTGCCATGGACATGGCATGGTGTCATGACATAAGTCAGCAGAACAGCAGGATCAGGGAAAAGATACCTTGTGCCACGGAGCAAGGAACTTATTTGTGAACAGGAGAGCAAAAGCAAATTCTCAGTATTATCTGAATTTACCCCAAAGCCCTTTCTTTCCTCTTTTGATTCTCTCCTCTTTTGTCTGGCCATGAGATGTCTGAAAGGACAGCAAGATTTTGTTGGGGATGCCGAGTTGACCAGAGGTCTGTTGTACAAATACTCTTGTTGCCTTCTCACTTGTGCTGCTTAGATTAATTTGGCTCACTCATGAAGTTTTCTGCATTGCACATTTCCTAACTAAACCAGAAGAAATCTGCTGGAGCAAACTAATTGAAGCCGATTACTCTGCATCTCACTTTGGCACCATCATTCCATGCCGCAGACACACAGCTCAGAGTTAATAAGAATGCCATGTCAGGGATGCCACTCACCAAGGTGAAATGCAAGGCAGTGGTGGACAAGCCTGGTGAGTGGTTTTCCTCTTCAGAAGTAGCTTGGAGACGTGGCTTCACTCTCCTTAGTACCTCTGGCTGCACAAAGGCAGAGCTGTGAAGGTGATGGGATCACAGCAAATCTACCCGAGTGCAGAGCTTTGGTTTAATTTTTTTTTTATATCAATGGCTGGTCTCAGCTCTAATTAACCTACTCCCCTATCAGTCCATTCCCTCCTCACATGCTGTCTTTTCCCCTTCCTCCCTGTGATCTCCATTTCACTGCAGAGATGGCCTGGCAAAGAGACATTATTCTATTTAGGAGCCGAGCACCTCACTAGGGGTGACAGGCCTGTTTTTAGGTCATTTATCTAATTGCTCTTTGCAGATAAGAATTAATTAGCCCGATTATTTTTCTTAGTTTTTGGATGGGTTCCCCACCTGGAGAGAAGAAATTCCTCTATGTCAGTGATTAATTGCTGAGCCAGAAGCTTTCTGCCTTGCATTTGTAATAAATGCCGACTAGTTCTTCAGGTCGCATTAGGAACCAGGCAGAGTGTGGTTAAAATGCACAGGATAATAAAGCATTTCTACAAACAAGATCACTGCCATTAGATTTTGATTAAATATTTTAATTTATCTGGAGGTTGAGGGACTGCAGGAATCAAAAGGTTTAAGGTCTCCTATTCCCAGCTTTGTGATGAGAGTCGCCCTATAGCCTTTGATCTAAACCAGATGAACCTCATGGCAATGCTTCAGCTCAGGATTTGGCACAGCTGGTTTGTCTCATACTGGCCCGAGTGCTCGGAGGGCCATGAGTGTGCAGCCAGCTCAACTCGGCTGTGATAACATTTTGTGAACTACAGGAGTCTGGTCGAGCTGAGGGAGGAAAGGTTAAGATTTGTGTGTGAAATTATGGCAGGCATATATCCAGCTGCGTTTAACACAGTAGAAGTTATTTTCATTTCCCCTTCTCCTTCCCCTTCTCCTTCCCTTTTTCCTTTCCCTTTGCCTTCCTCCTCCATTTCCCTTTTCTTTTTGTTTCCATTCCCTTTTTTCACCTTTTTTATTTCCATAAGAATTCTGAGCATTGAGCCGAAAGAAAAATCTATTTTTTCTTCAGGGCCAACTAAAGAAAAACAGTGTCCTCGATTCACAAGCTGGTCAGCCTAGGACAGGTCTCTTTTCCAGGATTATAGAGCAAGGCAGACAGTATGATCTCCTGTGCCCTTAAAACCTGATTTCTGACCTAGAAAGTTCATGGAAGAAAATTGGAGTCTTGCCATCTATTTTGCTGTGCTTGTGAACTGTTTGAAGCCCATGATGTCCCAATAGGAGAAATTAATTGCGGGTGTTAGAGCAGCTTCTCTGATCACAAAAGATGTGGGGCTGCCTATGCTGAAAGAGAGGAGGGTTGGGAAGGCACAGGGATGAGATCCTGGGTCTGAGTCCCTCTGTCTCACAGCTGGGAGGTGTGAGCAGGGCAGTATCAGGGCATCTAGCACCAAATACCTTCGCTGTGCCTGTTATCCAGAAAAAAAAGTAAATCTTCCTCTTGCTGCAACACTTGCAAAACATTTACATTGGACAGAAGTAAATTAGGGTCCCTGTGTGGATTTTGTTAGTGGGCAGTTATTTTTCTGGGGATCTTGTTCCTTTGCTTTTTAATGGAAAGGAGAAAAAAAAATGAGAAAAACTGAAAACATGACAATTTTTTCTCCTGACAAGTAGGCTGAAGACAGTAGGAGAACTGGTATTTCTCTAATGTATAGGAACAATATTGCATTGTGAAAAGTAACTTTCCATGGAACTTCGTTCGATTCTTACTCAACCACAGTATTTTGAGAATACTGTTCCCAGCTGTGATTTAAAGACAGAAAAATCTAGTGCTACACTGATGGTTAGTCAAAAATCAATGCTTAAAAATTGCTCCTAACTTCAACTTTGAGCTATGGGACTACGAGAGCTATTTTGGCTTTGAGTATTGAGTAAAGCTCGTGTATCAGATATAGTTGATATTTCTCACTACCTACAAAGCCATCAAAATTATTTTATCTTTTCTTTTGGTAAATTGAAGTGTTATTCTGGTCACCATTGCTGCCTGTATTTCATAACTAGACAGAAATACACATGCAAGACAGGGAAGCTATTTTTTTTTTCCTTACCAGATACCCAAGCAGAGCCAGATACTTGAATTCAGTGGGAGTCGAGGTGCTAAATACTATTTTTGATCTTAGCAATTGGACCCTATATTAACTAATATATTACATAATAATTTGGGAACAAAAACAACGTATCCCCATGTCACTGGGAAATTACATTACAACCCAGTTTTCGGATGTAGAAATGGAGTCCCTGTGAGTCTGAGCTTTTTCCTTAATGCCACAAAATGTGTCACTGGAAAAACTTCACACAAAACCTTAGCAATATCTGCTCTTGTTTTAAGCCCACACCAAACCATTTAATTTAAGTAAGATTTACCTCCCCCACCTGCAATGCCATTTCTGGCACTGTACATGAGGAAATTTAACAATATCGAGTGGCCTGAGTTATGATAATGAAAGATGGTTGCTAAGAAAAAGCATGATGATAGCCAAGAAATTAATATTACAGAGATGAAAATCTTCTTATAGACCCAAAATAATAGATGTTCTGTATCAATATATGACTAATCAGCACTCAAGGATTTATCTTTCAAATTACAGAACATGGTGGAGACATTTAATGCAATATGGTCTCCCTTCAGAGAGATACAGTATGTGACTAAATATCTCCAGTGAGTAATATTCACACTTACTCAAGTACTGTAAATATATCCCTGATAAATCTGGAGAGCGAATTCTTGTAAATTCTTGTTTAACACTGCAAGGAAGCTTAATAACTTTCCAATCTATCAACATGTTTTAATTTCCTACTGTGCAGTTTCTAACCGAAACAAGGCATTTAACAGAAGAGATTCAAAACTAATGGATAATGGACTGTCATGTACTAAAAAACCTTGGTACCAAATGTGACACTGAATTGTGTGGGTTTGGGCAGGACATTTCCAAATGGGAATGTTTCATTGCTGCTATGCCTAATTGTGCATGCATTTTAATGGAAAATTAAATGCATTTGCAATGTTCAGGTTAAAATAAGAAAAAATCCTCCCTACTAATAAGTGGGAATAGCTAAAAACCTGATGGAGGGTTGCAGCCAGGTGGCTACATCAGCAAGTGACACATGTACTCACATGTGCTTCTCAAGGTCCAGGATCCAGGAGAGCAGAACACCCAGTAAAAATCATGCCACACTTAACAAAACCAACCTATTTTTAAGTGAGATTTAATAATGTTAACCTACATGTGTTTTACAGGGCTTGGAAGGGTGCAGACTGGCTGATTAGTAAATCAAGTTTATGTGATGTTTCATGCCCTTAGTTTCAGCTTTTTTTGCTCCCCTTATTTTAAACAAGTACCTCAAAAAATTTAATCCAACAAACTCATTGGCATAAGAATCAGTCTAATTTCTGTAGCCTCTTTTCTGAAAAGGCAGACCCTGAACTGGTGCTCAGTGGAGGATGCCTGTAGCAATGGTTTGCCCAAAAAGTTCGTGTTGGTCAGAGACGAGCCAGGGGATTTTTGTTATTTTGGGCTTGAAGGGAAATAATCAGAGCTATGAGAGAGATGCCTGAATCATAACTTCTACTTTTGTGTGTTACATGAACCAATCTTTACCAATAAACTGAAATTGCCTCAAACTTTTTATTTAGAGGTAGTAATTGTCTTTAGCTAACTGCACTTTTTGTTTCCCCTAAACATCAGGACATTTTCTAGGAAGAGATTTGCTGTGGCCCTTTACATGAGCAAATGCAGCAATACCTGGATACTGTTTTATAAAATGTGCAAGGGTGTTTTTTTTAAAATATAAATTATTCAGTTATTATGATGCTGATGCTGCTGGTACTGTGTATATAAACGTTTCCAGTCCCAGAATGGGCATAAAATACTTACTCTGAATTGCAAACATGAAAGAAAACAACTGAGCATGAGAATTAATGATTCACCATTTCCTTTTTTGTGTTTTGGTTTTTCTCTGTTTTGTTTTTTCCCAGCTCTGGGGGTCTCTGCAAAAGAAACAGCTTCCTACAAGTGATAATATGAAATCTTCTTGTTCTTCCTACTTGCCTTTTCCTCCCTTGGGTCTTTAAACTTACTTCAAGCATTTGAAAAACTTCCTTAATTTTTCCTATAGTCTTCCAAACCAAGCTTCTACAGTTAGTGGAAGATGCCTTAATCTCCTGCTACATGACAGAACTATCCAGTATTCCCTGTAAAACTGATAATATGTGATGTTTTTCTTCTCTCTGTTTATAATTTACTGCCAAAAAAATTATATGAGGAAATAAACAGAAAACCAAGTACTCAACACCATACCAGACACCTGCAATAGGCCTAGGAATGAAATAATTATTTCCTGACCTCCTCAAGCCACCTTTTGCTTACCACAGTGCAAATAAATTAGGAGTACAGAAAGGTACCTCTTTTTTTCTTGGTCTGTTATTCATGTGATGAGGAACATCAAAACAATTCACAGTAGTTTTTTTGAATGTGAATATTATCAATATCAGCACTTCCATTTGAATAATACATTCCCAGTCGTCTCTTGTTATGGTTCACAACTGTCTGGTGTGATCGAGCCTCTGGTAACTCTCTCAAAAGTTCTTGAGAGTAATATTTATTTCCATCATTCCAGGACACTCTTTGTAAAGATGAATATCTTTTAATACCTCTTGCCTGGGTGCAAGGGGTGACCCTGATTTTTGCAAAATCTCATTTTGCAAAACACACGCTGAGTATATTAAGGCCCTGATGAGATAGAGCGCTGGCAAGAGAAACCTTCAAACATTACTTTTTTTTCCTCCATAAAGTGGAAAACTCTAAATGATATTGTTGATTAGATACAGCATATTGGTAAAGGTCTTGCTAGCTCTCCTGAGCGTGTCTGCTTGACTTCTAAATTCACAGCACTAAAATGTTTTCATTCCCTTTCCCTTCACTCCCCACTTAATCCTTAAGCATTTTCACCTTAATCCAGAAGTTTTCAAATGCCCTGACAAACCAACTAAATGTAAAGAAATAGCTGCTTCTCTTAGCTTTTTTTCCTGTCAATCATTTAAAACCCAGTGTAATGTGTGATGAGGATGACTCAGTTTGTAGAAAAGCAGCAACTTAGCAGTTGGTTAATGTTTTGTGAGCTGCTCAGCTTAAGCAGATGGAATACTTGTATTTCATATCTCAGCCTTGTCCCTGATTATGGTATTTTAGCAGTCCCAGGTACTAACTACCTCAGCATCAGAAGAGATTGGTGGCAGGCTGGTGTTCACAGCTTACTTGTGATTCTGGAAGGTTTTCTTATTATATGCAATAGTTCTGTCAGACAGGTGTTGGAGGGATGCAGTTGTGCTTTGGGGAATAGCAGGTAAATTTATGCAGCTTTAAAGGACTGGCAGATTTAGCTGCCTACATATGATTTAAGGACCTGATCCCAAACCCATTAAACTTAATGGGAGTTTTTCATTGACTTAGTTGGCTTTGGATTAGCTCCTAAGTGAATTTCCAGTAGAAGGCAAAATCCCAGCCAACAAAGCTGTCGATTTCTTGGCACCCTTGTCTCCTTTCAGTGAGCGATGGCAAAGCTAAACCTTCCAGAGCTGCCCAGTGGAGTTATTCTGACAAACCCAAATTTTACCTGCAGACAGTTTTATCCCTTACCTGGTAGTCGCAGAATATTAGATTTAAAAAAAAGGAAAAAAATAGAAATGTAGATCTTATGTAAATAAATTCACCTCTGTTGCCTTAGAATAGAGGATTGTTGCACCATGTTGGATCTGAGAGCTGTACAACCCTGTGTGCTCTCTGGATTTGGATATAAGCAGATATCCTGGGAACAATGTAAGCATATTATTCTAAACTTCTGTGCTGTTTTTTAGAAAAAAATCCCCATGGCCCAGAAAATCCTCAAATAAAAGGAAAATCCTCTATGCATTGAATAACTCTCAATGTATTTTGATTCCATGAATTTCTCCATAGATTGTTTTTGAAAATATACAACCACCCCTAAATAATTTTGCAAGGAATTTGCAAGTTGCCTTTGTGCTACAAAGACAGAAGTCTTATTCTTTTTTAATATACCCCGTGCTACTTTCCTTTGATGACTTTTATATCTTGCATTACTACAGACAGTGAGCACTCATTATCTATTTGCCATTTCCAGGCCAGTCAGGATGTTAAAGACCTATCTCTGACCTCCTTATCCCTCTTCTAGGTTGTTCTTTTACAAGATAAAAAGTCCTGATCTATTTAGCTTAACTCAGAAACTATAATGTAACTTTTCCTAACCTCAAATAATTCAGGACCTGCAATTAAATTTTGTGGTCAGCTTGGATTCAATCAATACATTCAGCTTACTGGACACAATGATATTTGTTCTGATTTAAAAAAAAAAAATTAGTCTGACTCAAGCTCCTTCATGAGATATTGCAGGGAGAGATAGTGGCAGGGATGGGTGGGGGATCTGTATTTGGAGGATTCCTGACATTGCATTAGTTAATAATGAGGGACATATTAGTATTCTTAAAGTTCCTATAGTCTCTATGCTTCATACAGAGCTGTAAAATAAAACAGCCATAGCCATTAATATGCTAATGTTATATGCTATGACCATGTTGCTCTCTCTCTTGAGTATCTCCCCAGTCTTCCTATCTCTTTCCACATCATATTAACACTCCCTGGGTGAAATCCTGACCCTATTGAAGTCAATGGCAAAACTCCCATTGACTTCACTAGAGGCAGGATTATCTCCTCTGAGGAGCTTTATGGCTTCACTCCTGACTGCTTTGCTGTTTTCACATCCTACTGTATCCCCTGCTTGCTCTCCCTCTTTTCTGATAAATGCTCACCCTCTTGCTATCATTTATTTTGGTCTTACACTCCTGGTTCTGCACCTTTTTGAAATGAGTCTGCCAGCGTGGAAAAGTCTTCCTCTGCTCTGCCTGCCCATTGACTCCCTCCTCCTGCTATCAGATCCTGCTTAAATTTTGTATGCTAATCTTTCCCTGCTAGCCACTGCATTCTCCTCTCCTTTCCCTGCATCCCATCATGATATAGTATATACTAACACTAAGAATAGGTGAAAATTGCCTGTCTGCCTCCTCAGATGACTTCAGACAAGGTTTTCATATGCAAGACATCTATAGCAAGAGAAATGCTTCCCAGGCATTTTCTTCCTCTCATTTTTCCACCTTGTATTCAGTTCTTGCTTTAGATAGACCTGTAATATTAATTCCTTGCTGTCCAGCCTTATATTTTTAATTTAATTTTATTACAGTTATGCACAGTTATAGAAAAAATAAATTACCCTAAAATTAGCATGCTGAATAGGCTAAAGGAGTATTTAGAAATGAGCAGAGAACAATGCTCTCTAGATAATTTATCATGCAGGCAAGAAGAAAGAGTTGCCTAACTAAGGACTTCAGACTCTCCATGAATATATAGTGTAATCAGTAAAGAGTTTGCATGATCAAGTATTAACCAGCAAAAATCTGAAATACAAAGTTCATTTAAATCAATAGAAAGCCCCCTATTGTCTTGGCTAAAGGCCTAAGGAAGGATTTCAGGATTTGACCCATTGCACCAGATTTCAAAGAAACCTTGTAATACATTGTGGGCTTTTTATATTTTATTTTTATTTAATTTAAGTACATAGGCTGAGCAGCTTTATACTGTTGACTTTGTATAGCTATGAGCCTAAGCTGAAAGATCCGAGAAACTATTAATACCCTCCAGAGAAATATCAACTTGCAATAGTGAGTATGGATCCCTCTTGTTGACCTAGTTTATATCTACAGAATCAACCTACACAATTCCTTTCACCAGCTGCTCTGTGGCTTAGGGAGATGGGGTGTTAATTAATGAGACATTTGTTGAAATTTATAAGGGCTTTTCCTATCCAGGTTAGACATAAATTATGAAGGCTCTGGCAAAGTGGGCAGAATATTGTTGACTGTAACTGCTCTGCTTATTTTAGCCAGTACTAGAGAAAATAGGTCTTCAAAGAACAATTTACGTGCAGGAGCAAGCTTGATGAGAAAAAGAGAAGAACATTTTAAAGAAAAAATAAAGTTGCAGTATGAAGTGATTTGTTTTTCTTATTCACTGTACTATTATTTTTGAAATTTCTATTTTCAGTAAGGCCTTTTAGTGCCTGATTTGTTAGGAAAAGATAATCGTATGGTGATGAGACTGTGATATGTTTGAAATGCATATGATGTCACACAAAATTCAGCATTATCTGCTACTTGGATTTTACAGAGATAAATGTATTGGAAATGCACACACAGAGAAAAAATTAGATAGATTTGCTTTGATTATGTGTAGTCTCCATTTTAATGTTAATTTCTAACAAATATTCTAGCATGGGAATTTAACAGCAGACGTGTTGGTAGAAATAGATTCTTTCAAGTGAGTGTTGGAGTACAGTGGTTTTCTTAATAATGAAAAGCAAATTTCCATTTCTGAATCATAAGCATTGTCATCGTCAAGCTAATTCAAAGCCTGACATTTTATCAGTCAGGAAAAGAAACATGTTACATGCATTTAATTAATATCTCCCTCTGAGGGTTCGAACACGCACAGGATTCTATAATAGCTGTTCATTTAGGAGCCTTTCAGTTCAAGCAGTAGATCCAGATCTGGAGGTCCCTGTTCCCATTCACCCTCAACCCTTTTCATTTCTTATGACATGTGCAGGATTATGTGCCAGTGGAGCAGACATTTTGCAATAAAATGTATTTTCATCAGAAAATGCTGATTCACTAAAAGCAAAATGTTACTTGGAAACATATTGCTTTTGATAAGCTTCTGAGAAAATACAAGTGGGGTCTGCTGATTGTTCCTGTTTTTTACATCCAGCTTGCTTGTTTTCCTAATTTTTGAAGAAAATTTTGTTTCATTTTGAGACTAAAAAAAGAATCCATCCCCGTTTACTTTTTTCCTGCTTTTTCTCCAGAATTTCATGCAAAATCACATCTTTTTGTTTCAAAACAGTTGTGTTCATGAGCACCAAGCACAATTACCCCATAAACCCTTCTCAATATGAGAATCCAGATTGAGTCACCAGGTAATTTTAAAAACTAAGAGCTGCTACAAGCTGAAAGAAAAGATTTGAGTCCCTCAAACAAATATCCTTCTGAATTACTACTATGGCAAATTCTGGCAGGAGCAGCTTTCTTTCATGGTTACTTAACCATTAGAAAAAAAACCCCACAGTCTATGTCCTGAAGACAATGGTTCAGCCTTGGAAGACTTTTCATGAGCTACTGCAAATCTTATTTTCCTGAAGGTTATCAGAGACTCACAAATCAAAAAAGACCTGGTGCTCAGATTGTTTAGATCATCCTTTTCTCTTCTCCCTGTGACTGTGCCATGTCCCAGGAGCCATGTGAGCTCCTTGCAGGCTGTGATCTGTGGGACAATCAAAGAAGTCATTTCATGTTCCTCTCAGTCACTGGGCTTCCTGATCTCTTATCAATTACCTGTCAAAAGAGGTGGGTGTTCTTCTTCATTAACACATTGCAGTGTGGTAATTAACAACCGGATAGCACAGGGCTTAGAAAGTGGCCTCTCTTGACCACTTGTTCAATAAATATTGACATAAGCACCAGTAAAAGTATGTCATATGGGTCTTTGCTAAGAACAACAAGCAAGGAAAGAGTAGAAAAGCAAACAAAGTGTATCATGATTTGTTTTTTCGAAGAAACCTATACTGGGTTTTAGCAGCAGACAGGAGCAATTTGGGGTTATTCAGGCCCAAGTTGCCTTGTTTCTTGTTTCCCTCCTGTCTGAAGATGTGTCCCCCTCCCCCTGCTTTTGGGTGGGGGGCAGAAAGGGGAGGTTACCTTCCCGTTGAAATAAGCCAGAAAGAACTTTGTCAAGGAATGAACTCTTACTGTAACCCACACCTCATTTGTCACCCTGATGGGCTGAGGAAAAGTGACATTTACAAACTGAGAATGAAAGTACATCCATTTCACCAGTCTGACACCCTGATATAATAACTATTTACCTTGAGAAAGAGGGACTGAGATTTCCGATTCTTGTGAATCTTCTCACTTTGGCACTTATTTTCTCACTCTGTCAAACAGCCCCAGATTAATGGAACAATTTGTTCAACAAATCATATTAGCAGAAAGCGCACAGGGTAAAGAGAAGGAGGCGGGGGAGCAGGAAATTTTTACTCATTCATAGCAGTGGTATCTCTGCAAATAAAAATGTAGTTATGCCTGACATTTACAGAGGTACAATGTGAAAGGGAAAAAGTGTAATGACTTTGGGCAGTTGAGAGATCACTTTGCAAGAACAGTAGTGCTCAAAAGGGAATAAGATAAAGTTACACATAACATCTAGATTGAGCTTCTTTCTGGAACATATTTGTCAAACACAGCAGGATCCGTCTGTGTTTAAAAAAGAGTTTTCCATTAAAATTAAGCACTGTGTGCTTTCCTAACTATAAAGAAATGCTCCCTTACAGTCTGCTTTTCAGAAATGTTAGGTAAAGAATTAAAGTAAGTTGGAGCCATAGAATGAATGCTATGAATCCTTCTGGCTGGATTGATAATGTCTAAGGGACTGATGTAAACCCCACCTAAGCCAATAGAAGATTTTCCATTGCCTTCACAGGGCAAATTTGGCACACAACAATCAGAAACCCAGCTATTCTGCATTTACTGCTTATTTACACTTTATAATCAGACAAACAAGATTCTTCTATTTCCCTATACACAGATAGTCATACCATGGAGTCAAGAGAATGGAAGAATGCAACAATAGTTTTTCCAGCTTTACAGGGGCCCAGGTATAAGTATAATCAACCCTGGAAAATCGTCTTGGGTATATGTTTTGGTTAGGAATTGCAAATGAGTTAAGACTATATTGATGAGTAATTCACTGGGCAGCAAACCATACTTCTTCCTCTCATCTCTTTAACCCAGAGCTCCTTGCAAAACTCATGTGTCGGTATTTATAGCTTATACAGAGTAGATTATCTTTAAAAAGTGTTTCTTTTTCAGTCTGAGCTGCCTGTTTCTGCTAGCCATGAAAATATAGAGAGCAATGCAGCATCATCCCCCTGCATGCACACACACACTTACAAACACATTTTAAGAGGATACTCTAAGTTTGCCATCACATTAATTTATTTCTGTTAGCTCAGTACAGCAGCACTGTACCCTCTTCTCCAACAAAAATTGACACTCCTTTGTTTCACGTTTCTTTATGCCATGACCTTGGGTGTCAAGAGAAAATATTGCTTTGCATCCTTGTGTTGCTTGAGTCCTGCTTCTCTCTTTATAGCTTATTACTTGGCACACTTCAGAGCCCCATGTACTGCAATGAGATGTGCACTCTACAGCAGGTAACACTTGGAATACTTCAGGCTATGGAGATAAGGAGAGCTGAGTCTGTTGCACACATAATATTTTGCCCTAAATTCAGGAATTTAAATGAATGGTTCAAAGGTTTCTGGTGGCAAATTGTTGCTTTTTTAATAAAAGGAATCAGCCTTCTACACGACTGAAAAAAAAAAAAAAAAAAAAAGCTGAACACCCAAAGTCATTACTTATTAATTCAACTGGGTTTTACCCGTGACAGTGAAGGAGATTCATGCACAATTTGGTAAGGATCTGGGCAGAGGGAATCTGGCATAATTACTGCAGTTGAAATTTCCAGCAGCACCACAGAGAGCAGAATCTGTCCTCTTCAAAATACAGTGAGGGTAAGGGTCACTGGTGACATTTCCTGAGCAAGCACAGCAGAAGAACTAAAACTAACCTGATTTTAAGTGGCTCAACCTCTTCAACCTATTTTCAGTAAATGGAGAAGCAGCTTCTGAGAAAACCTTGCCCTGGTCCACCCACCCCACACTGAACAAACCCCAGACATTAGGTAGGCTGGTCCCTCTGCTGACCTTTCTCCTCCCTTTTCCCACTCACACATGGTTTACTCTTCATTGATTTTGTGAATTCCTGAAGGCTTCTGAATGCTGCTGTCCACTATGGCTGGAGCAGTGACCAAGGGTGAAGGTAGAAGAGACTTGGCTGCTCTTCCATGGATATCTCCTACCTAAAACAGACATGAATAACAACATAATGAGTTCAGAACAAAAGAGACCTTGTGCACTTTAAGGTTTACACCTCACTGATCCTTCTGGATGCTTCCCTGTTCCATGGAAAGTAAATTACAGCACAAGGACTCGGCTGCAAGGAGAACTTGGCACGTGCCATGCTCAGATGGCAGGTTCTCCTGCCAGTCTGCAACCCCCAAGGTAAACAGAGATCAGTCCCAGCCTGGAAGGAGGAGTTTCTGGGCATTTTGTTGGTTTTTGTTTTGTTTTGTTCTGTTTTCTTTTTTAATGACAATCTCTTCTTTCATTGTAGTATGCTACCACAAGGGGAAAAATAAAATCTGGTTTTGCATCTTGAGTGTTCCAAAAAGTATTGGATTTTTGGGTCAAATTTGAAATTTTGTGGGTGGAACCTGTGGACAGTTTTATTATATTGATACTGAATCAATCTTCTGTTACAAGCTAGTCTTCCTTACACAGGCATGAAAAGAAGGAGAAAGGAGGTGCCAAGGTGGCTATATTGGAAATATGCTACAGGGAGGCTAAAACTGAAAATAAAAAACAAAACAGCCCTCCCTCTCTGGAGAATCTGAAAAGAAGGAAACACAAAGCACTGATTGTTGGTCTGTCTGTCCCAAAGCATCTCTGCCAACATATTAGTATTCCAGAAGCAAATGCTCTCATCTTTTCCCAGCTGGGGATTCTCCATCTCTCCAGGCCTGTTCACTCCCACTTAGTCACAGATGTATAGATGGACTAGAGATGTTTGACACATTTTTCTAATTTTCTAGAAATTACTAGTAAGCACAAGGCCCCTATTTCAGAAACGGCCTTCACAGCAGAGGTCAGTTTGAAGGTGTATTAACAGTGAAGGATACTCCAAGAGATGGTCTTCTGAATGTAAAAGAAAAAAAATTAAAAATTTAATCAGAAAAACTAAAATCCACAAGCTATGTGTGTGTGTAGCACTTTCTTTGTGAAGAGTAAATCATGTATTTTAATTTTGACCTCTTTGAATATTTCACATTTTCATTGTCATGGCAACTGCTGTTTTTCGTTTAGAAATATCAGCAATTCAAACCATAATTCCTTTCCTCTTTCCTGGATTATTTACCCCAAAAGAACTCCAGTAAATTGTCTGTGATCCAACTATAGCAATGAGCTGAGGCAGTGGGTACATAGGCACAAATGCCTAACGGGGTGCTAGAGTAACTGTCCAAGTCAGAGATGGATTTTGGCAGGGGCCAGGACTTCTCCAGGTGCAATCACAGCTGTTTGAGTTGGATTTTCTGTGTAAGCAACAGCACAGCCCAGTTCTTTGCTATTTGTGCAAACCTCAGTGCCAAAGTTGTGTATATATACATATATATATATATATATAATACCCAAAACATAAAACACCAGGAAAAAAAAATTAAACTACTGTCCTATATTAAACATCATATTAAATTCTAAGTTCATAATTGGGTCTTATGGGGTTTAATTTTCATGGGCTGTTCCCGAAGGTCCATCAGCAGAAGTTGTGCTAATCAGATCTTACTCTGGAATTCTATTTTACAGAGCATGTGGGCTAAAGGCTCCTCTCACACATCACTCATGAGCATTTGGAGGGCAGCTTTAACTCCCAAACAGAAATAGTGACCCTTGTGTCATGTGAGATGCTTTGGGTCATGTGGGAGTGCAATATCCTGAAAGCTGAACTCTGCCCAGAGCTGCAAACCTGCTTGTGTATAGCCAAGAGGAAAATTTTGTAAACTGAAGAATAGAACCTTTAAAAGTGTACATTTAGCAGTAAAAAATGTAGCAGATTAATAAGAAATATGAGCAGCATTTTGCTTCTTTGGTGACTCCTTATTCATAATAATTCTTTCAATGTGAAGCAAACAGTTCAACGAGTACAGGATTTAATAAAGCCTAATGAAGATTTTTAGTGGAGATGTGTCTCTTAGCTGAGTTCACTCTGTTTCTTTAAGGTGAAAGCACTGTCAGCAGCTATTTCTCCAGGAAGCTTTTCCTGGTCTAGGGACATTCATAATGCCTCTCTCCTGTGTAAATTATCTGATGTCTAATGGTGACAGACGCGTACACACATACACAGACTGTGATTGCATAAGCCTGGTTTCCTGAGTAAACCATGCTGAAAGAACCCATCAAGAATGCTAATAAGAATTTGAGACCTTCAAACACCATGTGAAGTAACACAGCTACTGCTTATCGTGCAAAGTTGCAAAACATCTATACATAGATTTTATATAGGTGTGTATACAGTTTATAGATAGATATGCATATATTTGTGTACATATCTATATCTGCAGAGTTTTCATGTGCTAGAAACTCCCTTCATCAGGCAGCAAATTATTTGTTTTGTTGCCTGTGCAACTGTGAATGAGTATCAATTGGAGATGACTCAGTTTGCTGCATGATTCATCCCAAATGTGAAAGGGGGCACACTGAGTGGAATCTCTTTTCCCCATAAAGCCTGGGATAATGGGCCCTGGACACCCACATATTGAGAAATCTGACATACTTGTGAAACTTTTTTTTTTTTTTTTCACCCATCTGATGAATATGGAGATACCAGTGTGAGTTTTATACACTCTGTTCATCAGGCCAATGTATAGAAACTTGCTGAGCTGAGACATAAATATGGTCTAATCATCAAATGTGGATTCAGGTCTCCCCTGCTGAGCAGGTAACAGTCTAAAGTGTTTAAACTGATACCTGCCCAGCATGTGGTATCTTAATCAGCATCACATTCCTGTACTTCCTCCCTCAATTTGGTCTACAGAGACAATGACCTCAGGAAGACAATTTTATTTTAGTGTTCAAATTTGTCTATATGAATATATTTTTAACTCATGCACTGCCTGGTGGATGAGCTTTGCATCCTCTGTGCAAAAAAAAAAGGTCACTCCTACATAGGGAATTATAAAGAGGTCATCAGATGGAAGGTGGAAAACTGAGAACCTTAATGAGCAGTTTAAGAGAATTTTTTTTTTTTTTTTTTTTTTTTTTACAATTTTAGACCAAAATCAGAAGTTGGGCTGACATGAAACAGGAAGTTTCAGACAGGAGTAGCTCATCCCTGAAGATGCCATCCCCTCATCCCTCACCCAGGCAGAGACACAGTGTCTGTGGTCTGCCAACACCTGCATATACCATCATCCTTCTTTCCTTTTCTTTCTGGGCAGCTCCAGCCAGAAGGGAAAATTTGTTCTTCCCACTTCTGCTTAACTCCTTCTGGACACAGACACGGTGTGTATGAACTTTAAAAGAAGTCAGTGCAGCGGTTGCTTTTTGAATTCCAGCCCTGTTTATTGTCATTTGGGACATATTTCCTTTGAGAAGGCCTGGTATCATATTGCCTAGAAACAGGGACCAAACTCCCTGAAAAGCAGGGAATACATATGTTTGGAACATCCCAGTTTTGGGCAGGCTGGCAGGTTGGGAAGGGCTGTGAAAGCTGCGATACCTGACTCCAGCTCTGAGCATCCTTCACTCACACCTCAGTGGAGGATGGCGGATCTCAGCACATTCCCTTGGTGCTTGACCCCAGCGTCCCCTTCCAGGCAGGACAGGCCCTGGAAGAGCAGCGAGTCTCCCAGGCGCCTTGGCCTTACTCCCCACTTTCACCGCGGCGGTGGCAGCCAGCGCAGCAGCACCGGCAGCGTGAGCAGAGCTTATCTCCAGCTGCCAGCACTTCCCGCGGCGTGCGTGTGGGAGCCGGCGTGCCACGGCCTTGCAGCCCCACGGCAGAGCCGCGGCCGGGCCGGCAGGAAGGCTGCTCGCCGCGGGCCGCATGGCGGGCCTGCAATCGGCCGGCTGCAGGGATTTCCATCCCTTCCGCCCGGCCGGCTGCAGGGCCGCGCCATCTCTTCCTGCGAGGCCGGCCAGGCCTCAGGAAGCCGCCGGCCGTGAGCGAGTGGCGGCGGGCGGGCAGGCGGCGGCCAGGAGGTGACACTGGCCAAAAACTCATTTGTTTGGTGGCCGCCGGGCCGACACGCGCTGGCCGGGCCGGAGGAAAACAAAAGCGGGATGTCTGCTTCAAAAAAGGCAGGAAATGGAGCAGCGCGGGGGACGGGGAGACCTATTGGGACTGGGCTGGGGCTTCTCTCTTAACCTATTGTTTCATTATATATTAAAAAAGAAAAAAAAAAAAAAAAAAAAAAGAAAAAAGGGAGAGAGAGAAAAAAGAGAAAATAAATTGAACACATCCTGTGACCTCTTATCAAGCCATCGGGAAGAAAAACAAACAGCTCATTCATCTAAAGACTCTGGATGTTTTTGATGTGACTGCTGGACTTGTTAAATCTGTCAGGCCAGGCAGGCACAGAGGGGTCGGGACCGGCACCCTCCCCTTGCTTTTTATGACTTTTGGGCCCGGCAGGAGCTGTTTGTTTGCCAGGGTTTCTATAAACAGCATTAGGCATTTCCCAGCTGGCTCTGGCCCCCAGGGCCTCTGCTCCCTGTGTGCAGGAAGTCTTTCATTCCCCTCTTATCAGCAAACCAGAAGATTTTGATGGCTGATGGTTCTGCTTCATGTCCCCTCCCTTTTTCTGGCCATACACCTATAATTTTCCACTTCTCTTCTTCCAAAGAATGTGACATTTGAGGGATTTGCGCCACTGCTTTATTTAGCTCTTACCTATGATATTATTATTCTTTTTAATTATTCTTTTATGACTTCTGTACTCTTGAAGAATTGGCCTTATGCTCTAAAGTGCTTCAAATCTGACCTAGCAAAACCTCAGCGAGTCCTGGTTCACAAAACATCCACATAAACTTGTTTACACCGTGCCTATAAAAAAGCCATATTCACTTCTCAGATCTTTGGCTAAGCTGTTAGATTTTTAAAACCAGGGAGGGTCATCAGGTCACCTATGCTAAATAGCTTTATAATTCCAGTCTTAGTATTTCACTCATTTCCCACTGTAGTGAGGCTAATAAATCATTTTCTGCTAAAGAGTATCTTACAGAAAGGCATCCACTCCTGATTTGAAGGCTTCAAGAAATGGAGATCCCACTACATCCACTAGGAGCCTGGGTCATTCAACTTAAGCAAAACACTTAAAATATCTTTTGAGTAGACACTAGAGTGCTGTTCTGGCCCATGATGCAATGCTTGTGGACAGGGTCTTTTCCAGCCTGAGAAGCAGAGCACAGTTAAGTGAATAATATAAAGGACATAGTAAGGAGTCTTGCCTAAAGGATCTTAAGCCTAAAGAAAACTGAAATGGCCTCACTTGAAGTCTCCCCAGTAATGGCCATACAAGGGGAAAGGCACAAGAATTATTGAAATTTCAGGGAAGCTCCTTTGAGTATAAATGTGAGAGCTGTGGCTCCAGCAGCTTGGAGGGAGACAAATTGTCCATCCCAAAAGTCTTTCATGAGAAAGGACAATGTGTTTTTACTACTATATGTCTGAGAGGAAAGCCAGGAATTCCCAAGTCCTTGGCCTGCTCCAGGTGGGTGGTAGGAATCGGCTGTTCTGACTTGGTCCAGCACCAGAAGATCCTACGACCATAATATCTTCATGACATAGCCAGTTCACTGAATAATTAAAAAAGATCAGCAGGTGCTTGCAAAAAATTGCACAAGTATAGACTCTTCTGGTACTAACACACATTTAAAATTTTCAGCAGAGATAATTATTCCTACAGCAAATTTAAATGAAAGTTACAAATATATAACTGAAAACTGGACCATGACACAGTTCAGATTATTTCTTTAGGTGCATCACTGCTGCTGGTTCATTTTCTAGAAAGCAGGACATGGTAAAGTGCAATGATATATCATTGTGAATCACTGTTTGCAAGCTCACTTGACCTTTCAATCTTGGTACTTTCCATATTAATCCCATGCTGCATAAATTATAAGAGGGAAGATAAATATTTAGTTTGTTACTGTTCTGAACAAAGTCCCACAATGTTTTCCTTGCTGGCTGGAGCAATTCAGAGAAACCAGGAAGGAGGCAGGCAGCCTGGTTGTCTTCCCAGGATACTGGTAACACAGACTGCACATCTAATTGGAAAAACAGAGAGTAAGGAATGGAATTGCAGGCAGTTTTTTTTTTTTTTTTCCAGATTTTCAGGGAGACATAAATACAAGAGAGTGGATGAAGAAAGGGAAGTAGAAGACTAAGGAAAACTACTTTATTCAATTCACTGACACCGTGGTACCTAAATTTGCTGTTGATTTATGGAAAAGCTTTCAAAGCCCTCTCCCTCAAATTAATATTCAGTACAAATTACTCTCAGAGGCTTTGAACATTTCCCCACCAAGTACTTCAGGAATGAGAAACCAAAAGATCCTTCCAAATCAAAACATACAGCTCAGAATCTGATTTTTCTTTTTTCTCTGATTTATCAGCTGAAATTAAGACTGTTTGGTATGAAAATTTTGCCCAGAGGATTTATATATATGTAAGCAATTTTCCTTTTATTCCCACCACAGTGTTGGCATCAAAAGCATTTCAAGAACTTTTTCAAGTTGCCCAGTAGGTCTAATGGTTAACTCAAACCAATTACTCTGAGTAACATCAGTGCTTTGTTTAACTAATTTATCCTTGGCTATCTTCAGTGAGCTAAATCGTTGTACTCAAGTCTCTTGCAAGTTCCCATGAAGTTTAGCTCCAGTTTTTGGCTTCAGCAGAGGCAGAAATTGCACAGTGCAGGGATTGTGAGTTAAATCACTATTGCAGATGATTGTAGATCTACAAGGGAAGAGGTCAAGGGTGGGTCTTTGTATATATAATGATGGTATCACTTGTGAAACTGGAGGGACAAGTTAAAGCACAGAAGTGAGAAAGCTGGGAGACAGCTGATAAAAAACTAATAACTTGTATTTCTAAAAAGTTTGAAACTTTAAATATCTCTGATTATTTTGTTTGTTTGGTTGGTTGGTTTGGTTTTGTTTTTTTATCCTGCTGGCAACTTGAACATCTGATGTCATATGCTTCTTAGTTTCCAGATTCTAAAAGAATTGACACACATCAAGTAAGCAATCAATTTTTGTATGGAGCAGATTTTGGAATTTTAAGGTGTGTTCAGCGTAGTTTTCTGGGCTCTTGCAAACTGTTATTTCACTAAATCCACAATATACTGATGGTCCTGAGGCAAAAAGGACTTCCAGAGCCTTTAGAGGGAGTCCTATACAAAGAGTAAGTGTGAAACTCTTGAAGTCTATCTTATCCCCTCATCGAGTGTTAATGGGATTTGTATTGATTCATTGATGGGAGATTACACTCCTTAGTGTGTTTGTCATTAATACTTATTGGTAAAATGTACAACATGTGGAAGGTCAATATCTCATCCATATCCTTTCTTTTTTTTCTTATTTGGTTTCTAGTAGTTGGAAAAGGGACTCTGAGATAACAGCCAAGTGCAACAGGAGTTATTAAAGAGGCCCCAGCTACCAGCAGCCAAGAGGAAATCTTCAAACATTGATTTTCACAAGCAGATTGACTTCACTTCTTCCTATACATACAGTACCAGAATGATTAAAAAAAAAAAATAAAAAGTTAGACAAATATTTATACATATGGCTAATGAGAACACCTGGCATTGCAGGCAAACAAGCTAATGGGGAAGAGATGGAATGGATGTGGATCTCACGGTGTGTATTGCATCCCAAGCAGCTTGTTTTCTCCACTGATGTCTCCTTCAAAGAGCCTTTTGCTCCAGAGAATGAACATGCTGGAGCTGCTGCCCTTGAAAGCAGCTGGGTTCCCACTCTACCTCAGGGCAAAAGCAAAAGCTACCCCTCGTTGGAGGAAGGCTTGTTAAAACCTTCATGTTCCAGTGCCTTTGCTGGGATTTTGAGTAGGCTGGTGATGGCATTTGGACAGAGACATTTGTCTCCCAGGACCTGGGCTGGCACCACCAATTTATCTCATGCTGACCACAAAACAACCATCACCTGATAAAGACTTTCATTTATTGCCAGTGACTGGTGAACCTCTGGAGGTTTGCTTGGGACAAATACCAATTCAGCTGCCAAACCTTATCTGAACTATCTGAACCTCTCTTGTCTAAAAGAATTGGGCTGGAAATCTCATCAGATAAGGATTTACTCTGTGATTCACTCAAGTTATTGCTTCCAGATGAGTTAGAATTACTGACACAACTGCCCCTTTTGCTTGGTATTTGGTGTATCCAGTTCTGGCTCAGAACATGGGAAAAAAGTATAATTCACCAAAAAGTGTATGCATATTTAATATTGTGTAAATTTTGATTGTTCTTAATTTTTTTTAGTTTTTATCTTCCAGTCTCCATTTCCTACCATTCCTGAACTGTAGAGAAATCTAATTTTTCAGCAGAGAGCCCTCTGATTTCAAGGAAATATTTAAATATTGGCCTGCCTTGTTTTGGTAAGTCATAATAAAAGCAGATAATCAGGAAGGATGGGAGGTGGTCATATCACCTCTTTTAGGAGAGATGCTGAATGAAAAGCCAGTATACATACAGATAACTGAACTGCCTCCCTGTACTTTTATTCTTTTTTTTTTTCTCCGTATATAAAGAAGTCAGATAAATAAAGTATTCTGTCAAGAGATGCTCAAAATTCCATTTCTAAATATTTTCTCTGCTTATTTACATTTTTACAGTGTACTCACATTTTTAAGTGCAATGTTTCATTCAATCAACAAGTCTTTTTTTTCCCCAATTTCTTAAGTTTTCTGACATTCTGAGAAATTGTTTACTGGTGTTGATTGACGACAGTTCCCACCTCCTTGGCCAGACTTTTTCTGAACAAGATGAAAACTGAAAATTCCTTTGTCTTACTCTTATGGAATAAACCAAAGGCTACTGTAGCAGTAAAGGAGCAACCAGAAAGGCAATATCATTGATATGAGGAGGGGAAAGTCCTGCACTGACAACTGGACAGGAATCTGTGAGAATGAAAATCTTGAACTTTACATTAGAAGTTCAGGGATCCAGACAGAAACTGAGGTTCTTCAGATCGATTTTTAGTATCAAGCCATTGCTTGTTAGGGGCTGGCAAATGCACCAGAGGGATTGGAATAAAAAGGGAACAGAAGTTGGTAGGTTTGAAAAAGCAAAGTTCATCTTGCAAATGAGAAGACAAAATGTCCATTACTGTAAATCTGTGACATGCCCATGAGCACCATGAGATTTTGACAGTGCAGCATCTTCATGCAGGGTCATCTAGTGATTAGAAAGGGAGGAATTCCTACTGACTACAGGTCAATGGTCCCTCTAGTTCTCTAGCCTGTCTCTGACAATGCCAATTTTGAAAGATGAACTGTGGAGTAGCTTCCCAAGGGAAGCAGTGGAAGTCCCATGTCAGGGGACTTTTACAACTAGACCAGACAAAACACTAGAAAATGTACTGTAGCTGTAGCGAGCAATTCTGCATCAGCAGGGAGATGGGTTGAATGATCTAATATGGCTCTTCCATCTGCAATTCCTGTGAGTCTATGAATCACATTTCTGTGTGGCAATGCAGCCGAGTAAATACAGTGCAGAGCAGTAGCAGCAGCTATCTTGGTATCTCTGTAACAGTAACATGAGTAAATTAGGCAGACAAATTCCAAAAAGGGATATATTTGAGTCTCCAGTTCTAAATCCATCTGTTCAAACTGGCTATAGCACAGTATGCAACTGCTAATTCCTAAGTGCTTCAGGCTGGATAACAAGATATTTTGTGTCAGGTATGCTATTAGCAAAGAACTAACCCATTATTCGTTCCTGTTTTGTTGTACAGAGGTATTGTTCCCTAACCGGACATATTTTGGATAAATACAAAGACTGGCCCAGCTATCTATAGCCTCTGTGAATTTTAGCTGTAACCATATGGAAGGATCTTGCAAAAGTAGACTATAAAAATTGAAAATATGTCAGTTTAAGATGCAAAGTGTCTTCTGACTGGGAAAGCAAGGGTGGAAGGATTGAAACATCTTATTACCAGACAAATGTGCTCAAGCTTTATCCTGGTCCTGTGCCTAGATGATCCAGACAGAAATGAATTCATGGACAGTTGGGTGGGTGTCAAAGCTGACCATATGTTAGACTAACCAAACATTTCTTTTGTGCAGCCAGCCTAGTCCAGTGGATCAACTAGACTTTGAAAAACCTCTAACTTTGTTGATTGATTTGGAAAAGGGAAGTATCAAACATATCAAAGTTCACTGTCAACAGTAATCACCACTGAACAGGATTACGTGGAATAAATTTTTAAGATACTTCTGTGGAAATAAGGGCTGCACACAGAGATGTTACACAGATGTTATACAGTTGACAAAAAGTCCAGTGTTTCATTGATTACTTCACAGGAGAAATTTCTCTAGCAGCCAGGAAGATAGTTTTTCATAAATCAACACAAAAGGAAGAGTGTATGACTTTTCTTGTTATTTTTATTCTGGTTGCAAAATCCTGCAATCCCAACCACCAAAGGCTTATGTTTCTTATCACTGCTCAACCCACCCCCTCACAGCCATGATCTTTCCACAGCCTTTCTTAAATACCTTCATTAAGTGTTACTCATTTTTCTGAAATTGTAGCGTGATGTTTCTGCCACACCTGTGGGATCATATTTGGTGACTGGTGATCCCAAAAAGTTTTTCCCTTAACTGGCTTCTGAGAGTGCAAGAAGGTCACCACCTCCTGAGCACCACTTCTAATGGGGAATGCCACAACAACTACATCACACCCAAACTCAGAGGCTGGACATTTATATGGGACATCATTTGAGACCAAATACATACATTTATTTGTGTGTGAGTAGCTCAACTACCTCATGGAATATCCAGGTTTTTAGTTGTCAACAGGCTTCCATGAGTACCTTGACTATTCATAAAGATACTGAAGAATTCAATTTCATGACATCTAGACCTGGTGATTTATTTATTCTGAACTGCAGCATCATTTCTTCACTATTCTTCATTCATTTTTCCCTCGTTTAAAAAGTTTCATTCACCCAGTCATAAATAAGTGAGTAAATAAATAAATAACCAATTCCACACCTTTGTGGAGAATGAAATTGAACTGTTTATAAATAAACCATAAGCTGAAACGTGTTTGCATAAACTGTTTGATAAACACTTAGGAAAAGAGAAATTGGGAAAAGGAGAAATCCATCTTTGTATTTTTCATTGGAAAAATGAAAACTGTTTTAGGTAGGAGAGCTATTTGCACTTTTTCCTCTATTTTTGAACTGACTTAGTATAAAATCCATTGCCAGAAAATGCTGAAATTGGTAACACATTACTGCTTGAATGTAATAGTTAAAAAGTTTTTCCTCTAATACTTAAAAAAAGCCTTGGACTTGTTTACCTCCTTGTTAAAGGAGAATGTCTTGTCTGTAGCTGTCTTAAGGTTTGGCACCTAATCTGGACAAATCAGCCAAATCCCCTTGACAGTCGAAGGAAAGGAACAGGCTCCTTTCCAGCCCAGCCCAAGAAAGACATCTGCAGTAGGTGCTACAAAGAGCTATGAAGAGACAACCTGGACAAGTAGCTTTGACATCTAAATTTTGGCTGGTTTAAGCTGGTTTAGATGAATTCCCCCTTAAGGTCCTCTCAAACTGAGACAATATTTGTTTCCCATGCTATTTACAGTTGTTACCCAATGGCCAAAGGACCTATAGGCATCAGATGAACTATGTCAGTATAAATCCAGTAATTACAAAATGCAGAAACTTTGACATAACTGTACAATGAATGCCAGAATTTAATAATTAGATGTGTACATTTGCATTACATCTGTTTTGTACCTGGATTTACAGGAAAGGAACCTACAAGTACCAGAAGCAAACTGCTTATACGACTTCAGTGCAAAATAGACTGCAACTAAAATCAGGAAGGATTATTATTACCTGTAAATTTCTGGATTAAGCAAGGCATTCACTGAGAGGTTTGTACTACAATATAGCCCCCAAACTTAAATGTTGTGACATTAGCAAGTAGCTTATAATTAAAGTATGTTGCCATTTCACCAGGCTTTCATTTATAGGATAAAGTGCAAATTCTATTCTCTGTGAACTTCAGATACATCCAACTTTTTTCTTTGTTCTTTTCTTTAAAGCTTTGCAACAAATGCATCTCCATATGCTTATATTAGTTAATTTAGTATTAAACATATTGGCTGTGCAAAATGTTGGCATGCATTAATAAATGTTTTCATTTTTTTTATTCTTTTTTTTTTCCCCCTTACTTTAAATTCTTCCTTTGACTACACAAGCAACAGCTGTCTAGCTTCCTGTTCAGTACTGGATCTAATGCCTCTACAGAAATCTAGGTCAAAACACTTGGAATGCATGAATATCAAACAGAGTTTTCAAAACAGCAAATGAATACATCTTTAACTGGTGACATTTTCCTGTAGCATATGGCTGCAAGCTCAGGGGACTGCATGCTTTTTTGATGAATATGTTCCGTCAAAAACTAAGGAATGGCAGTGGGCTTATATCACCTTCTGTTTTGCCTTATGAAATGATAATACAAACTCATAAATGGATACTACTATCACAAGACTCCTGCCTTTTGTCCAATCCCAAAGTAGTACAAGGCCTACTGGTTAAGAGCCTCACTCTTTGGTCATGTTAAAGTATGAAAGATAACTGTCAAAGATGCATTTTTGTAAAGCACTTGCCCATGTCACAGAGGGCATAGGATTACCTGCATTTCCATACGAGTGGAAAACAGCAACATACGGCACCAGGAAAGAGGCACACATTAATTCTACAATTCCACTAAGACATTAAACCCTGCATATAATTTTCTGCAAAAGAATGGCACACTGTAACCAAGGTATTTTTAATATAGTTTAGCTTGACAACACAAATATGCAGGGAAAGTTGTACATTTTTAATGATAGAAATAAGAGAATAAGAGAATAAAGAAATAAACTAAACTTAAAGTGCTGGCATCTCAATAAAACCCATATCAACATAAAAGTGCCAGTCCAAAGAAAGCTGCTCTAACAAGCTTGTCTGCTCCTCTCTGAGAAGAAAGCATTGGCTTGGCAGCAACACCAGAGACTGTTGAATAATTAACCAACTACCAATTCTGACCAGTAGGAAACGATGGAGTAATTATTTCTGGTCATATATTCATCTTCTCAAAAAAAAAAAAAAAACAAAAAAAAAAAACCTGTCTAATACCTCCTTAGGTTGACTGAACACATAGAAAATCACCTAAATACTCTCAAACATTCCATAAGACCTAGGGCTGGAAATGCATGCCAGCTGGAAGAACACTGGCTCACCTGTGGGATCTACAGGGGTTTGTGCAGGGTTGAACAAGAGTGTGGCCAAGGTTCCTGCAGGTTCTGACCTCCAGTACCCTGTGAGATGTAGTGGGGCAAACAAATACTGAATTCAGGTTCTGTTCAAGCAGCCAACAGGTTTTTTCTGGGTTGACACTGACAGAGCAAATGTGAGAACTGAATGCATCCAAATGAGCTCTGATCATAGAAAACTTTTCATATGGAAGATTTTAAACAACTGTGATATAAAGGCTGTGTGCTGCTGAGTATGTATCAGGGCTTCTCCTGCATTTTGAAGTTTCTTTTCAGTTATGTAGATCCCCCCCACTTTTTGCCCTTCCTCATCTCCCAAGTGCCATATTAAAACAATCCAGGATGTAAATGTCACTGTTCCTCTCTGATACTTCACTAGTTTCACACTACCTTGCTGGCTCAGCTTGTAGCTCCAGGCAGAGACTGAGGAAATAGAGTCTGAGAGGCAAAAAAAAAAAAAAAAAAAAGAGAATTCAGTCGATTTTGAGTTGTTTTTTAAAACATTTTGTAAACAAAGCCAGTTCACTAAATGATGGATGGATGAACAAAAGAAGTGATCAAATAAAGAATGATTATAATTTGCCTCCTATGCACTCCTCACAGTTTATAGGAAATATATATGTTTTCAAAGGTATTTAAGATAGGTGCTTTATATATATTTTTTAAAAAAGTAATTGGTTAAATAAAAATGAAAAGTATAAATCCTTTTGAAACAGATAGTTTTATTTCCCTGCATTTTTCTACTATTTCTAAGGGCAGCTTTGGAAACATACAGTTTTTTTCCTTCCCTTTGTCTCCCTTGCTGTCTTTTATATATCTTATTGTCACTTAGGTGAAACTTCACTACATTTAACCCTGCAAAGGGAACAGCATGTGTTTAACCTTCACACTTTGAGCAAGTGTGTTTCTTATAAACATCCTTATCAGCATAATATTTATAGTAGGGGTAAGCTGATTAAACTATGGGTGTAGTCACTGGCGACCCCTTCTTTATATCACCCAGTGGTCCACTTAATATCTTCTCCCTGGTTGAGAAATATTAAAAATTCATCCCATGTTATCCATTTGAATGACTCTTTTTATTTCAGCAAAATAAAAAATAAGGGCATTTTCACCACTCTTTTCTGAGAAGTTGGATGACGTATTTTTAAAATATTCTTTCCATTTATGACACTTTAAATTTTTATTGTTGTAACAGTTTAACTCAGGTACATTTTTTTCTCTCAGGAAAGTAGTCAAATTTAAATTAACTTGATGTTAGGTAAATGAACCAAAATGCCTGGTTGGTACAGGACATGAAGCAACAAATTAAATTATTTAATTTTGAAGAAGAAGAGATGTTTTCTCTGAAATAAACAGAAAAAAATAGTACCATTTAGTTGTACTTTATTTAGTTCTAAAATTCTTCTATTTACATTAAACAGAAGGACTTGTATTAATCCAGTTATGGGAAAGAGAAAGCCAGCAGAGCTGCACAGCCAGCTGAGAAGGGGCAGTAATGTTTGAGCTGTGAAAGCAAAGCTCATTTATGTTTTAAGCTTATTTTATTTTTCTTAAATCAACATTAAGAAGGAAAAGTTGAGATATTAATTACCCGTTTACTGCCAATGTAGCGGAAAATGTAATTTATAGACCACTTGCAAAAAAAGTGCTTGCTTAATTTAAGAACTCAAATTATTCAAATAACATTTTGAATTTGATTATTCACATAATTGAAATGTTGCTCTCGCAGCCTGAATTGCTTCTCTGAGTTACAACCTGAGCAACAGTTAACTAAGATCACACTCACTGTGGAGATTGTGTGAGCAGGAAAGGGAGGAGACTAAGCCAATGTACAGCACTTACCTGGAGAAATTTATTGGCCAAGCATCAAGGTTTAATTGGAATTTGATGTTTTCATAGGCTCTTTACACACAAAGTTGTTGCCCCACCCTTAATTTTCCCGTATGACTATATCAAATTAATTTGGTCCACAAATCTGCATCCCTGAAATGAGTGATGTGCAGAAGGCAAATTGTCTGTGTCTGAACTGTCTGTGCCTTCGATCAGGCATTGACCACTCTGTTGTGACCAAGGTACAACCAAATTTATATTCTGCTTCACCAAGCCAGAAGTTTTGGTACTGCACCTGTACAGACATTGAGACTGAAGTATGTCCAGCCCTTCTCTAAGAGCCTCCTGAAATCTCTCCAGAATATTGCCACTGAGTACAGTCTATGGAACATTACCACTGAAAGCAGGGATATGCACCTCTGAAATTCTGACATGGATAATATGAAATGTATTTTCCTTTTCTGCAATGCTAACAAAAACAGGGCAGAATCAATGCAACCAGATACAGGCTGTCTATTGACTAAAATCTTCATTTTGCTTAGGAAAGATACCTTTGAACTCAAAGATACCTGCCTGTATCTTTGCAATTTCCTAAATAAGTGTTTCCTGTCCCTAGTAAGAGGGAGAAAGAGATTAAATAGGATGAAAGACAAATGCAATATTTCATACTTGGCACCTAAAACAGTCATGGAAATAAACCTTTGAAGCACAGAGCACATGAGGCTTTAGTGAAACTGGAGAAGACCTACTTTATATTTCAAGAATGGATTAAGATATTTAAACCATCTTGCATCCATACAGAAAGGGTTTCAACTCGCCTAGTGCAAGTTTGATTTCAATGCACCTGGACTTCCTTAGTAAGAGTATCTCAGCTTTTCCAGGATTTAGAAAAAAATTCCAACAGATCTAACACTAATTTTGAAATTCTCTCCAGAAAATGCATGTCAATTGCTTTTTACTTAATATATAAAGGATATTATAGCTATTTATTAGTTATAGATTTGATATTATCATTAACAGTAATTTATTATTCTTGGCACAATTTCTATGATATTATTCTCCTCTTTCTACCTGGTTAGTGAAGCCAAGGGATCCTTAGGAGAATCCAGAGCAGAAGCTCATGTTAGGAACTACAGGAAAAAAACATTAAGATTTTGTTCCCAACAAAGAAATATGCTGAGAACATGACAAAATTTCATAATGAAAGACATATCCACAAATTTTTCTTCAATTCCCATGTGTCCCATGTGAAGATGTCAGTGCACATTCTTTAACTTGGGCAAGCAATATAAACCTTTTCAATCTCCCAAAATGAATGAAAACTTTTTTTGCTGAAAAATATAAACAATAAAAATTAATATTAAGACCTGAAGTTTACTCAAAAAAAAATAGGAAGTGTTAACAAGCAAGCAAAAGTAAAGTACTGTAATAAGAGGGTGTCCCATATCTTTAGGTATAGGTAGTTTTACTTCTGTTATATATGGCTAGAAATTCTCAGGAAAACATTCGTCCATTGTGAAAACTTTTTGGCCCCTTATGTTTTTATTTCTAATCTAATGACATCCTGCTAAATCAAACAAATCAAAACAGACCCCAAACTGTGGGATTTTCAAAGGAAATGTGACGATTCACGTCTCGTTGAGTTTAAATACCTAACTCCATCAGACTCTAAAAATCCTATCCATAGTCAAGGACTTGGTGTATAACAAGTTGGAAGGATTTTAAATGACAGATGAGCTTTGAGAATTATGGATGAAATTAAGTAGAGGCTGTTTTTTTTCCCAAATTCTCAATGTCTCCAACAACTATGTTTCGTACTTTGCTGCCGAGAATATGAAACACTTGTACAGCCAATGGCACGATGTTTTCTGGTTTTTTTTTCACACCCTTCTTTCCCAGCTTGTCTTTTCTTGTCTAGTCTTTTCTTTTCTAAACAAGTCTAATTCACTCTTCACATTTCAGCTTCCCCATCCTCCAATCTTTATTATTCTTTCCTTCTAGTCAGCCTGCCTTTCAGCTACGAAAAAGGGGTTAATAAAGCCATGATTAAGCTGTAAAAGGCTGACATTTAGATATCAACTATGAATCAACCGATGAAGTATTAGTGAAATGATTTTGTAATTTTTTTTTTTTTAACACGAGCACCCTGTGCTGCAGCTCTTCTCTTATGTTCCACTTTTCCAAGGTGCAAAGGGACAAATCACCAGTTGTGTCACTCCATCCATGGCCTTGCCCTGCTGTATGCTTGCCTGCCAAGTCTTGATGATAAAAAACCAGAATCTTTTTGCCCTGAGAAACTATAGGTGGGGTTATGAAACCCATTGGAGCAGCTTATCTTGGGAGCCTTTTACCCTGGCTCATGGGCAGCCAAGTGAGGCGCGAGCCAAACTAGACGGAGAGACGGAGGAGAGGAGAGAGGCAGCACAGAGACCCCATTAGTGATTCCCCCACTGCAGTCTGAGTGGCAGCTGGGAACAAGGCAGTAACTGTTTGCCCGTTGCCCATTCTTGTGTTATTGGGTAAAATAAAAGTTCTTTTCTCTGAGAATCTTTGTACAATAAAACAACTCTCAGTCATTCGCGAGTCAGGGGAGAGGAGAAAAGGGCCTCAGTGTAAAGTGCTGCAAACTGGCACATTGTTTCCAGTCATTTTCTCACTATTCACATATAAGGGGAAAGAAGAGGGGGGAAAAAAAAGGGCAGAGGGATGAGAAAGGAGGGGGAGGGAGGAGGGGCAGCTCAGGGTATCTTTTGACAGAAATGTCAGATGCGTGGGGCTGCCGGGGGAGGAGAGGGTGAAGTGTGTGTCTAAGGAGGGCAAGTTTTGCCTGAAAGTCTCCAGATGAACTCCTGGCCACACACTTCCCCCAGCCCTGACTCTTTGCCCGTCACCTTTTTCTCTCCTTGGCTAAGATGGGATAGAAACCAGCTTCTCTGAGACCCGGGGGTCGGAGTGCTCCAAATGCTGCTCTCAGAGAAAGGACAAGATGGGCACTTCTCTCCCTCCCCTCGCTGCATTTCTCATGGTTTTCCTAATAACAGACACACTTAGCAATTTAATTAGCAGAAACTCTACAGAGCTGAAGGTCTGACTCCTGCACATGACATCTTCTATTTCCAGGGATCAACAGCATAATAAATAGCCACACAAAGGTTTTTAATGAAATCTTTTATTCAAGAGTCTGCATGAACTTGGCTCATATTAGGTGTTTTCACAATAATAATAATTAAAAAACCAAAAAGCCACATGACACTTGTCAAATGCACAAAGTAGGGCACAATAACTCCCTAAACCACAATATCAAAACTCCTCTATCACTTGGATGAACCTGCACTTGGAAGTCCTGACTGCAGGTTCTCTACTCAGAAGTTACATAATGAGGTCTGAAATTTGCAGAAAAGCATTTCCCCCAGCCAAAATTCAAGACCCTTCAAATAATTGTGAAGTAACAACACAAATGAATACAGAATTAGTGACAACTAAAACAAAGTTTCTGCTATTTCCTTCATGATTCCTTTAAAGTAGGAAAAGCAAAAGCATTCTGAAAGGGACAATTTAAGTGAGAATCTAGAAGCAAGGAGAACTTAAAGAACTGATAAGGAAGTGGTAGGTAAGAGTAAGGCATGCCAGCAGGAGACATGGAAAATCATTGTGCAGTATTAGTTTAATGACTAATTTATTCCCATGCTGAGACCTGGATGTAGATCCAGTCTCAACAGAGAGGCTCCTGAATTTTGAACATGCCCACATCAAGCTGCCTCTTGATGTTGTTTGTGCAAGTGGGAGGCTTCATCTCCCACAAACCTTCCACTCAGAAATCCCATATATATTTATACACATCATGGAGTCCCCAGTGAATGTCCCGTGCCAGAGTGTCCCTGTGTAACTAAAGTAACCATGGGATTTTAATTCAGTAGAGGGAGCTGTGGGTGAGACATGCATTTCCAGCCCAGGGAAGATTGATTGTGTTCATTCAGCCCCCACAGCCTGAAAATGCTCCCTATTTATTTTATTCAAGTTCTTGTTACAACACATCCCTGAGTTGCCAAGACTTTTTTTTTCCACTAGCAAAAGTCCTTTCCTTTTCCCTTGTTCACTGCTGTGATACAATCAATCCCAAGAGCACTCTGGTATTCCACTCTGGTTTTGCCCCCTTAGTGCCAAATCTGTTTCATAATGGCTACATGCATTACACCAGAGAAAGCTCAGTATTTTAGGGAACTCATAAAGACTTGGCTGCCACTTGTTTTGTATTTAAACATGATACTGTTCTGGATCAGATATATCCCAACCTCTGGGATAGCCAGGACCTATCATCTGAGCAATTCAATCTAGGTTATCTCCAATACCCTTGGCGAGCTTTTTTTAAAGTGGACTAGAGTTAAAAACAACATTTACAGTTATTTTGCATGATGATACAATGATTTCATAGCTTTGTGGCTGCCAGTGAAGCCCTACATAATGCTAGAGAAATAGTTTTATCACTTTAACTGTGATCCAGTAAAAATAAAAAAATATTGGCCAGAGACTAAAGGATAAAGTAAGTTCAAGTACTGGAGCAGAAGTTTGTGAGCCAGAACTGATCCAGCAGAAGCTAGAAGTACATTTGCACATAAGCTAGTAAATTATGTATTTGTCCCCTTAGTAAGTGTAAAAAATGCCAGTCCATTCAGCAAGCAGAGTGCTTGATGCTGTTTCCTTCAAAGCACCTCAGGATACCCTGTCTTTCCTACCTGTCCATGGAATTGAAAAGGTTTTTTGAATACAAGCTGCTCACTGTATTAGACCAGGGCTTTTATAGTTCACCTCTCAAATCCCTGCTCAGGCAAAAAAAAAAAAAAAAAAAAAAGAAAAAGAAAAAAAAAAAGAGAAAAAATCTATTTCTCTTCATCGGCTTTAATCTTATGAAAAAAGCTATTTTTCTGATTTCAAAATTGGGCTGAATAAATAACATTTGTCATTAATGAGCTTCATAAAGCTATTGTACAAACTGAGCTAAACCAGAAAATAAAAAATGGCATGGGTGCTAGAGTTTATTTGCACTACTTTTCCACTAGTTTTCATTTTTTCTTTCCCCTTACTTCGCATATATCAAGACTGATAGACAACACAAACACACTAGCTTGCTCTGTAGGTTCAAGACAGTGATAACAGTTGTCAACAAAAAATTGCAGAGTAATGGTACATGTAAGGACACCCTGTCAACTGATACTACTTTTTGTCGTGTTCAAATTTGGAAAAAAATGCTTTGACACTGAATTTCCTTGGTAATATTCCCAGGCTGCTCCTAACATCTACATGAGCTAGAAATGAGTTCTGGAGAAGTGGGAGCAGTGGTGGAGAGAGCACCATGTTCCAACTCTGCAGCTGAAGGTGGATCTACTTCTCTCCAGGTAATTAGAACAGATCAAGCACACATTCAGAAAGTTTCATAGAGCTGCCTGTGGAGCAGAAACACTCATTGATAGCTTATCCTTGTTTAGTGTCTGATGAAAAAGATCCTTTTTGTGATAGTTTACAGTGAATTTGAAACAGCTTTGTCCTATCAGCCACAGAACAACCACTTGCTTATGTGAGTTATGAGAAGCCTTTATGTTCATAAGAAGTGGATTTAAATGTCGTGGATGAACATCCACAGGGACGTATTCAGTCTAATTTTGGGCCACTAAAATTATCACCACTGTCATTACTGGTTATTATTATTATTATTATTATTATTATTATTATTATTGCTATTTGCTCTATCTTGTTGTCACAAAGCTTTAAAGCAAGATAAATAGCAAATTTAAAAAGCACTTTGAAATTAGCATGCAGCTATTAGAAAAGCCTGTAAAACCTTATGGTTCTGTTTATGCAGTGATTTGTGTAAAATGTCTTAAAACCGTTTTTCTTGCAAGATATCGTGATGAACACACAGGAAGTTCAAAACTATGAAGGCATGGAGAAGGAAAAAAAAAAAGTGGCCATAAGGCTGAGACACTAAAAGACTTTCCAGTGGTAAATTTGTACCTGGCTCATACATATATTCACCTGTGTATTGGCATGACCTTCAGATATTATCTTATTATAATTACTACTTCAGCATTCACTTTGTTATTTGAATCTATATAAAACTCTTCTTTTCCTGGGAATTTGGAGTGTAGAGAGTGAAACCCACTGAGGTGTGGAGTCTGGGACTAGAAACTCCTGACTGCTGTCCCTGCTGCTGATTTGGAAACCACTGTTTTATCTTGTGTAGTAATAATCACCCTCATCCAGCAAAAGTAGTGGCTGTGCCTATTACTCCCATTATTTTATGCATCAAGTACATTGCATGAAGGTAGAGATGATGTACAATTTGTTGTGATTTTTTCTTTGCTGTCCCATCTTCCAACTAGTTAAAATTCAAAAGCCACAGATGAAATATGATGGAAATACCAAAGTCATCTTTTCGGTGTGAATTGCAGCAGGCAGAGTTTTCCAAAGGCCTTTGGGTTCCAGCACAACTTCCTGATTTCATAGGCTTATAAATGACAGTAGCATTTTAACCTTAAAATGTGTCACGAAAATGAAACTGCAGAGTTTTCTCTGCAATTCTGACTTCAGAACATATGCTATATGGAATAACCTTCCAGCTCTAACTTCCTTGCTTTTAACAGCCACAAACAGAGCCACGACTGAGGGAAGAAAATGTGTCAGTGCACCCTTGAGCAGAAAGTTAAGGAGCTTCATTGGAGTTCCCAATGAAAATATGCGTCTAAGAGCAAAGACAATACTTCATGCTATATGTAAATTAATTTTATTAATGTGATATTAACATAAAAAGAATGTTTATGATTGTGATCATCAAATTGTCAAAGTGGTTCAACCTTGTCTCCTTGTAGGGCTCTAGGAAGGTTTTCAAATTACTTCCATGTCATCTGAGTGATTCCCTAAACTCCAACTTTCAAGACTTTAATGAATATCGTTACAAATGTAAAGATGCTGAAGGTCTTTTGTCTAAACTTGACATCTGGACCCAAAAGGACTTATTTAACTCAATGCAATGAAGAATTACTTTGCTGAAAAGCAGCTTTTGGAAGATCACCCTTTATCACCACTTATCCTTAAAGAAAAATAAGTGTACACAAGTGCACATTGACGCAGCTACCCAAATCTCTGAATAAACTCCTAACTCTCTTTGTACAGTGTTACTTGCCAGAGCTGTAGGGCTGCATAATTACCCCAACTCCTGCATCAGGCAGGGAAAGAAAGTTGGTGACATGTTGAGTGAAATGCTACACTGTGTTAATAACGGTTTTGAAAGAAATCAGAAAAGTTAATCATGTGTGGACACAGGGTTAAGAAGCAATGTAACAGACTATTAAGTTTAATATAGATATGTGATATAAGCATATGCAGACAGCCATTAGCATAAATTCACGTTACAGAAGAGCAGAGCAGCATCGTGCGCGATGGATTTATTGCGCACGCGGTGTGCGGGGCGGGCACCAGAACGAGGGAGAAACGGGTCAACAAATTCATGGGCAGGTCTTGAGTCAGACTGGCAGAACCAGGGCAAATGCAACCAGGCTGCTTTTCAGTGGTGATGTTGTCTCAGAGTGCCTATCTATCACACAACAGTCAAATCGCTCGGCTGCTGTTTTCTGTGGGCTTGAGCATGAAGACGTCAAAGTCTGGAGTGCACATGAGGTCCTCTGCTTTGCATTCTTACTGTGTGATGAGGACAGCTCTCACAGATCAATTTCTGCTCCCTGGTTTGGTAATGGATATACTGACAAATTCTGCAAAAGCAAAACGTCTGACGCTGCTCACAAAGAATAAGAATTTCAGAAGCCTCCTTATATTTGTCCCATTTACCTGATTTCAGGATCCCTCATTCACACTGTATTGATTTTACCCAGTTACCAACACAGATGAGTGAAGAATCTGTAACAAGTTCTGAGAATATGCCTCCTTCTTCTCTTCATAGAATGCCAAAAATTTTCATTACACAAATGCACAGAATTCCCCCAGTTTGCTAACTGCCTGCACTGCTATTTGACATTAACTAAATAGATGTGGTTAAAACCGGCTCCTGCTAACTATTCTTTCTTGAAAAAAATTGATTGCAGGCACATTTCTTGAAGATGACTAAAAAAAAAATTTAAAATAATTTACAGCTAAGTTGGCCAAAATGAATTGTGTCATATCCAAAGAGACTGCAAGATAGAATAGCAGGAGCTCCTAAAGTTTGTTTATAACAATCAGCATTTTCCCTCCTCCTCTCTGGTTAGTGCAATGCAGAGTAATTGGGAAGAGACCACAACTGGACTTTTGACAACATTTATAGCGTGTATAAATTGCACTGAACCACTTGTCCCTCATAATCCCAGAAAGAGCTTTTACACTCCAGATGCTTCCTGCATTCTGTGTTCCTCCTAGCAATAAAAGCCCACTACAAAATAGTGGTAGGGCCTGACTCAATTTAATAGTGGTCTCCTCACAATACCTACAACTGTTTAATGTTATGAATCCTTAGAGTTATGCCACTCTTTTATCAACAAAAGGAAGGGTTACAACCTTCCCCATGTACAATGTTTTTATTGTATTTTGCCTTTGGGAATTGCCAGCCCAGTCTAATCTCTATCTAATGGTGTGTGAGGAGAAAGTCTCCCATCAGCTAAAAGAATCATTGATATTCAGGTGAGATCCAAACTGTTTTCCAAAGTTTGATCATTCCTTCATCTTCAAGGGCTGTTTGGCATCTTATCACTCACATATGAAATCATGTCTAAAGGTGATTGTGCATTGTGAACTTCAGTGTGGGTCCTGAATTTTGCTCAGCATGTTTGCAAAATTCTCCAGATTTCAGATTTTTATTTGTCCTTAACATGGAGGAGTTTGCAGCTTGTTTCAACAGATTACTCAGTTAAGACATTTTTCATGACTCCTGTAACTCCAGTGCCAAAGACTGAACACCTCAAAATTATCAGTAGTGCATCTGATTAGGATTACTCCAAGAGGCAAATCTAAAATGAGTACAGGAGCCACTTAAGGCTGAAATGTGAGCTTCTACTATGGAACACAAGTGTTTGGCTGGAAGAAAGTGCAAAAGATGCAAAAGAAAAAAACTTTTGCAAAGTTGTCTGTAATGATTTTATGATATGTGGCCTTTCCTGCATAAAAGGTTATTCTGGATCCTAATGAGCTTTTGGATTCTGCATCCGTTTTGCTGTCTAAATGCTGGCTTTACCACTGGAATTGAAAGGAAGAAGATGGAGATGATCTATGTGAATGAAAGGACACAAATTACTGGAAAAATGAAGGAAGCTTGTGCTGATTGGACTAAGGTGCCAAAGAGCAGTGTGAAGCCAATCTTCTTTAAGGATGGAAATCCTGAAATGACCTTTGGAGCTACTGCTGAGCTGCTGATTATAGATCACGCACTAAGGATGATAACAGCAAAACACTGGGGTACTGAAATCACAGTTATCTCATAGATGAGGTAAGCATACAGCAGAAAAAGGCTTCCCATTTTTGAGGGGAAGGAGAGGAGAAAGGATGGAAAGATGTACATTCTCATCCATTTGTTCTGGACATCTTAAAAAATAAGGAGAAAAGGGGAACGGTTGACAGAAAATCCAACCTTCACACTGGAACCAAATGCACTCTACCTACAGATGGATTTATGTAGTGCAGATACTTCATGGAAATTTTTAATGCTGAATTATAGCTATAATATTTATAATATAGCATTTTCTTTATACTACTCTACTATATCATGCTGAACATCTCCATTTCCCTCTATCATGCCAATCAATATTTCAGTAAGAAAAGAAGGTAGATTTTAAAACAAGGAAGATTGCCAGTGAAGTTCAAATGTAGATTTCAAAGGAAGAAAGCCCCAGCATTGTACTTGCCTTTGAGTGGCTGAAGAACTGAGCTAACTGCTCTGTATTCCCAGCCTGGCTCCTTCCTCCCCACCTTAAATAAAAAGCCATCCCATCATGCTTATTAACATTCTAGTTCATCAAAGCAATTGTTAAATAAAAAAAAAAAAAAAATAATAAAAAATAAAAAGAGGAAAAGAAAAAAGTTATTTCAGCGCTGACGGAAATTATTCTAACATTACATTTCAATAAAATACCCCCTCCCCTGGTCCCTCTGTGGATAAGCAATCAATGGGTTAAGTTTAGATCACTAACGTATGTTCCATGACCCCAGAATGCTTCATCAAATGTACTCATTACCAACTGAGCAAGTGAATGAGTAGTTGTGAGCCGCAGTTTAAGCGCTGATGGGATTGTGTGTGAGCCCCAACGTGGCCGAGGTATTTAAATTTTGATTTTTGTAATGGGCTTTGACATGTTTCATTTCCTCCGAGGGAGCACTCAAGACCTCTGAAAGTAAATGTTGCTAAAAAGTCATCAAGGCAGAATATTAAAATGCCATCAAATGAAAATTTCACTAATGCAATCCGGCTAGGCCTTCAGGTACCCGAGCGAAAAGGGGAGTGTCAAAGGTCCCGCTTCTTTTAGTGAAACATTATTTGTTCCTCTTCACTGACTGTTTCTCCAAAATAAATTATTTAAAGTCTTATTTCTTTTTTCTCCTGGGCCTTTTAAAGTTCAACTACGCTGAGAGGAAATGTGGGGAGGGCTGCCGGGGGAAGGAGGTGTCATATGTGGAAATTTAACAAATTGCTGTGCATGCATCACGCGCTGGGAAGATTGGTTTACACTCGCTGGGTGTCTGGAGCCTTGATACGGGCAGGGACGGGCACTGACACGCTCTGGTACAGGACTTCAAACAAGCACAAGGGCACAGACCCGCACACAGGATCCCAGCCCAAGGACGGGGCCCAGCCTAGAAGATATTAAGCACATTCCCCAGGAAATAGGAGGGATTGGAGGGCTGGTGAGCTCACCCAGCACCTTCCAGGGTTCCTCTCCTCCCCTGGAGACAAGACAGAGGTTGTAAATTTTTTGGACCCGTTCCCCATTGAAATGGTAAAGCAAGAAGCATTCAGAGGAGAGTAATGAGGTGGTAGGAAAGCAATGTGGTGGTGGGTGTAGGGATCTTTCTTTTCAGTGGAAGACAGAGCAAAGGCAAAAGGGCATTGTGCTCGGGATAAAAGAACTGGAGACTCTGGTCTCACTTCCACTTGTTTTATGCCTGTGTAAATCTGCAACTCTCTGGCCATTCCTCCCGACTTACAACACTGGGCAAGACTTAAGCCCCTTGTTCCCAGGAATCTGGAGGCAAATCAGGAAGAAAAATAACAAGACACTTTATTTAAAGCTTCATTCAGACTTTACGAGAAGGATGAAACAGAGGCACCCTGACCTCGTGCAGAATCCCTTCCCGGCTGACTCCACCAAGGATGTTGGAACAATGAACTCAACCAATGGAGCAGGGAAGAGGAGAGCTGCACCATCAGGCCAAACCCTGATTGACTGAGTATAGGCAGGAGCCTTGCTATGGTCAAACTTCATAAAGCTGATTAACACATCTCTGCCTGATACAGACACCACTGGGAAGAGGGCAGGCAGCAACTGTCAGGGGGACAAGCAACTATTAAAAGATGGTTGAAAAACAAGAGTTTCCAAATGATTCGTAACTACCCTTTGTAACCTTCTCATGGATGTTTGTTTCGAGTGAAGGGATTTGGGTGAGGTTGTTTTTCCCTTCTCTCAGCCATTTGTGTATCAGTCTTGACTTGATGTAAATTCTATACAATGTAGTTCATAAAAGTAAGTGAAAGAATATCTGAAGCAATCTCCCCAGTGGCTCCCCAAGTCCAGGGGAAAAAAAATCCTCTCTGCACACTCACAAAGTAAGCAATCTCATTTCAAAACCCATTCTACCAGTTCCTGACATTGTCTGATTTCACATTAGCACAACGGATGGAAATGGCATTCAAGCTAATTATCTACAGGAGACTGAGCAAGAGGTTGAGGTGAGCTCCAAAAATTAAATAGGAAAAAGACAAGAAACTAGTAAGACACAAAAAGCACTCCCCCAAAGTGCCCTGTAAAATCCTTTCCAAAATATTTCAAGGCAGAAAACAGAGGATAAGTTTTTTGGGAAATTCCCTGAAAACTAAGCCCAGCCTGGATGCCCGAGGAGACAGCCAGGCTCTTTGTCACCAGGGGAGTTTTGGAGTTTACAAAGCATACACAAATACTTCCCACTTTTGGGGAGGGGGAGGATTTTGAAAACACCTGATTTGTGAGCCATCTGCCAAAGTTGTGGCTCAGATGTGTTTCATCTCAATTGGGATTAGGGTGAGTGATCCAAAAATGTGCGTCTCAATCTAAATGTTGCGGGTCATGTCCCACGACATTGGTACCTTGTCTCTGCTGGTATTCAGAATGCAAATGGGATGCAGCATGAAGTGATCCAACAGCAAGATGTGATTGGGAGGCAAAAGATAGGACAGGGGAAAGAGAGAGAAGTAGCAGGATGCAGAAAAATGGAAACGAGAGATTGGGGCAAAGCTGTTACAAGGAATTGGAGGCTGCAGCGCTGTGTGATTGAGAGATGTGAGAGCTGTCGGGAGAGCGTGGCTGGAAAATTATACAGAGTCTGGAGGGGACAATATCACATCCAATGTGGGACCTCAGGGACAGAAACATGAAGTCAATGAGAATATTTTTCTGAGAAAGGACTAGACCTCTGATCGGGAGAAAAAGGGTTATTTCCCAATAATGCTGCTTCTTTTTCTACTTGGTTTTGTTTTTCTTGTTTTCAGAGTTTCAACTAAAATTGAACAATTGGAGTTGCATTAAAACAAGTCTAGCCCCCCCCTTAGGGCACCCAGGGTTGCTCAGAACCCAATATATATTTTCTTTCAGGTCACTCTTAATTTCAATATATTTTGACATTTAAATTGAGAGCTCAAGATCTGATATGCAAAACCAAAGACTTGAAGAATAACAGAAATTACAGAAAAGACAAAACTTAATTTCTTCACACTTGGCAGTCATTTTTCAGCAATAGTTACAGCTAGACAAATATTTTGGTTGTAAAAGCTTCTTTCAAAATGTCTTTTTGGTTTAAGAGCAAAGAAAAGAAAAAGTCAGACTGACCAAATTGTTTCTTTTGAAGAAGTCTAAGAAAAACTGTAACGTTTTGTTAATTTTCTTTTTCAACTTGAATCACTCTGTTCTCAGTACACTTTAAGTTAATTAAAATTAAGACTTCCCAAGAATAAAATATTTCACTGTGGATTGTTTTTTCTTCAACTCACTGAGGCATTCAGGACATTCACAAAGGCTCTTTTTCAGCTCGACTTTAAACAGTCTATTTACAAAAAAAAAAAAATCACAAACAAGCTGAAAAATCAATTATTCACACAAATCTAGTATTGACCTTCTCTATAAATTACTCAGCCATCCAGTTCTGCCCACAAATTCATATGTAAGTCACAGTGAAACCAAACGAAATTGTGAATATGAATCTGGCTGTAACTAGACTGTTTAGCAAATCTTACAAGAAAACTTATACTCAAAAAATAATCTAGCAGAGAAAACATGAGAACTAGCAAAAGAAGTTACATTTTCATTGCTTTAGAAGACAATTTTTGAAACTTCAGAAGAGTTCATTGGCAATGAACAAGAAACCTCAAATTCCCTTCTGCTTTACAGATAACTCTTCTTTATGGTTTGTATTTTAAGATTGGATTGAAGGACTGGGAGCCTCTGCTCTCTGCTGATTTCTAGTGTGATTTTTAATATGCCCAGAAAACAACAGGGAGACATCTGGAAGCACGATAGGATGAAGAAGCCTCGGAACAGGACAGGCAGCCTGCAGGTGAATTTTAACCCAGCTGATCCAAGCAGACATTTGACCTTTGCTAAAGCCTGGTAGTTCCCATCTTCAGAGTTTCAGTGTCACAAAACATTCACGGGGATGATGGCAGAAGAGCAATGAGGGGTGCTCAAACTCCATCCATTTGTATGGCCCAATTCTGTGCTTTAAATTCCACATACACTCGGAATTGCTTTGAATCTGAAACAGTTGGAAACCATTTGGGACTTTAAGGAGAATCTGTTTCAAAACCAATCAAAACTTTTTGTTGTTGTTTTTGTTTTCTCTTTGTGAGGTTCTTGCTTCATGAAAAATGGCACAGAAAAGAAGCAAACCCTTCTAGAGACACCATTTTGGGGGAAAGACTTTCAGCTGTCAAGGGGAGCATTTGACAAACTCCATTTATAGCAGAAAATCCTCTGGCCCTTTTTTATCTAACTTGGCACAATGAAGGTATGATGCTTACAGAATACACTGTGTTTACTTTAGTTTCTCTTCCAAAAACTCAATCAATAGTGCAGCCTCACAGTCTTCTTTTGTAATTGGCAATTACAGCCTGGCTGCCTTGACACCCAAATATCTTTGTTTTACTCCATTTCCTGCACAGGCAGCTCAAAGCAGGGCAGCAACACGTCTGCATCAGGGAACAGGGTCAGCAGTTTGTGTTCAAGCCACTGACTCCACACATGAACTTCCCCCACATTTCTTGCCTTTCTTTGACCTTCATGTATCTAACTGTAAAATGACTTTGTGAAGAAAGAAGTGTTATTCATTGGAGAAGATTCCTGAACAGCAACAACAAAAGAAGAAGGCTCAATAAGGCCTTCCAAATTTTCCATTGGGACTTTTGACCTAAAGCTTGGAATCATGAGAGCTTGATTTTTTTTTTTTTTTCCTCCCCTTCTGGTTGGATCTCTGAATTTCATAGCATAGTCTTACTGCAGTGTTATGTGCATCCTTGCAGTTTGGGAAGCTGCTTCTGACTGACAGCTCCTGAAAGGCCCATAAGAAACACCATGTTGATTGCCTCAAAACAAAAGCTTTAGAGCCTCTTCTGATGAGCCTGCCTCCTCCACTTAATATCTGAGATCTGCTGAGGTGAGTTCTGGAAAGAAAATTATTCAGGAAGCACTAACAATGCACTTTAATTTTCCTCTGGACCTACTTGCTGCTGAAACACTCCCAGTTTGCTTCTGAGAAAATGACTTTCTGATGAACATTATTTTAAAAGCTAGTGCCTTGTCCAGGAAAAAGATGAAGACAATTAGTTCTGTCTAATAATGAGAAAAATACTCAGCATATTATTTGTACTAATGAAATGCTACAGTGAACTCAGGTTTCTCTAGGTAAAGAGCCTTATTACATTATTCTTGCAAAAGCATTCTGCTTTCACAAGCAAAAAAAACCCCACCAAAAAAAAAACCACAAAAAAAACCCAAAAAAAACCCAGAAAAAAACCACAAAAAAAAAAAAAAAAAAAAAAAAAAAAAAAAAAAAAAACAAAGACAAAAAAACAAACAAACAAAAAAAACCCCCAAACCTGCAGCTGTTGTAAACCTTCACGTTTGGTAAAAAAAGGAAATCCCAGATAAGCACACAGCTCTGATTACAGACCTGTAGTTTCCAGAGTTCCCTTGTATTTACAATCTTTCAAGGGAGAAAAAAAAGAGGAAAGCTACAGAAGTTTTGAGTATTAGGGAAAGGTGAATAAAGCCATGGTTAAATGTAGAGCTTCCATGAAAACAGAAAAAAAAAAAAAAAAAGAACATTTGGAATAAACCTGTAAGGTAGTGGTACCAGTATACTGTATGAATAAACAGTTTATAATTGCTTTGTCTGCAAAATTATACAGAACAGAAATTCATAGAAATTCCAGAAAAAAAAAAAAGCATTGAAATTCTTTCTTAAAAGCATAAATGAAAACCAGGAGGACCCTTTAGCACTGGGGAATGGTGAGTCAGAGAGAAGATGAGTGAAAGAGTTTGGCAAAATAATGAACAGCTTAGAGAAGTTAAATCAAGGAATGATTTATCACTCTTCCTATAACCCAAGAACAATGAAATGCATTTAAATTTGAGAAAGTAAACAGTTTCCTTGGTGTTGCTTTTTTACCCAGTGACTTATTAACCTATCAGATTCATTACCACAAAGCCTCTCTGGAGTCCAAAGCAAGATTGAAAAAGCCATTTGACATTTATTTTGATAATGACAAAAACTACTGTTCATTTTGAACATCTTCAGCACACTTTTTCCAAGGGGTTGGGATAAACCCTCGGGCTCCCTGGCAGAAATCTAAACTCTAATTACTGAGGGTCAGGAAGAAACTTCTTCTCCTGGCAGGTCATCCCAGAGTTGCCCACTAGAGGGTCTCCAGGGTGTTCCTTGGAGGCATCTGGTCTTGGTCATCATTAATAGCAAAGAGAGGCCTTATCCAGGATAATCATTCCCATTTTCCCATGTGTTGGTGTATTCCCTTATGCAAACCCTCTGCAAATGTCTGTGTTCAGCCCTTTCACTGGGGAGCTTTCCTGCAGAAAAAGGGAAGCCTACTTGTCCTTCTGCCTGGTTTTACCTCCCCAGTCCTCCAGGCTCAGATCAGAACAAAGAGCTGTGGGGGAGCAAGGGGAAGACGTAAACCAGGAGTAACAATCCTGCATCCCTTCGCAGAGCTTTTAATGGTATATGTGCGGAAAAGTAATAAATGGGACATAGACCATTAGGCAAGAACAAATTTTCTTCCCGTAATTTTATCTTTGTTTAATTGAATATTTAATTAGTATAAATATGAAACTAATTTTTTTTTTTTTAACGTGTTCAGTACATTTAGCAAGAAGTGTTGATCCTGGTCTGCGTCTGGAGAGGCATTTATGCAGACACGGACAGCAGCCATGCCCTTCTTGTCCCCTTCTGTGTGCTAATAGAAGTGAGCGGGTCATTTGGCATTAGCAAAGGAGTAACTTAGCATTTGCACTGAGCTGAATCTTGCCAGACTGTGTGCATATTGGAGCCAGTAGACAGCGGCTCCTTTCACGTTGATGAATGGCTTTTTTCAAGCGTTCTGCTCCCTAGTTATGAGAAGGGTGACCCGGTCAGGAGACGACTTTATGAAGCTATAAAAAATGTATGTCACTTCGGACTCTCTAATGTCACAGGGAAAAAAAAAAAAAAGGAGAGAGAGGGGGAGAGAGAGAGAGAGGAGGGTAAAAAAAAAAAAAAATCCTGTGCACAAAAAAATAGCAGGGTAATAAGCCTGTTTTCAATGCTCTAAATAGCTTTCTGTCTACAGCCCCTGTGTATCCCTGTGAGCTGGGGCTGCTGCTTGCTTCAACAAAGCAGCGAGGGTTTTGTGTGTGTTTAAAAAGGTTGATTCTCTTTGCCTTCCTATCACAGCAAATGCTTATCATGATGACAACAAGGCATTGGGAACGCAGGTCGGGTGGCTGTTACGTCGGCTGCTGTGAAAAAGCTATAATGCACTTTAAAAAAAAATAAAAATGTAATCCACTCAAGGTGCCTCTGACTTTTAAGTATGCAGAACAGCTCAAGAGAAAGGCACCATAAAAGCAAAGTAGCTTCGAAAGGGCCTTTTCATCTAGTATTTCATAAAGTATTTTCTCTGTGTCACAAGGAATAAAAAGTAAAGGGTTGCCAGGTATGTTTGCCCCCGTGCCTTTGGTTAATACTCTGGAGTTTAAAGACATTGCTGTGTAGATTTTAACAGATGACCCTCTGTAGATCCATAATTTAGCATTCATTGAATTTCCCTATTTCTTTTTGGGCTTTGATATGCATATTTTATTGCATTAGATGCTTCCCCCTCCCTCATGTCCCCCTCCACCCACCTCCCAGAGATGTAGCACATTTTATAACTGATGTTAAAATGTTAATTTGCACAAGGTAAGTGGCCCGGAGGATTGAGGGCAGAGGCCTTTCCTTTATTAGGATTTCAATTAGTCACGGGCCAAGTTGGGAACGCCCAAGTTCTGGGTTTGAACACTGCCCTTGCCAAAGCTGAGATGCAAAAGCTCCTGAACTCCTAGACCCAACCACTAGTCTGCTTTCCTGTTTTTCCTGGTGGGATTTCCAGTTCTCACCCCACCCGGCACTGGAACAACTGCATCACGGTAGAAACAGGACTGAGCTGTGAGTCGAGTGCCAGGCTGAGATAAATCATGGACATGTCTTTGTAGAGGCTTGGAAACCTCTGTGGTTTTTTGACAGGCAAAAATTGGCCTGGGAGGAACACAAATCAGCAGGATTCAATAACAGCAACATGCAAGTCAGTGCAAATGGGCGGAGGTGACACAGAAATGGAACTTGCACCTTCCTGGGATTCTGTGGGGGCACAAAATGGATGTGGCTTTAATTCATTTAGAAACCCCTGGAGACTGAACTGAGTCCTAATGAAAGTTCCCACCAAAGTTAATGGACCTGATTCTCTTCTCATTGCAGGGTGTAATTCTAATTAAGTCAATTGAGTTACACTGGCATTAAACTGGTGGATGTGAGGGGAGTAGCAGGTCTTGGGAGAGTTGAGCCTCCTAATGACAGGACTAAAATGGAACCCTGAAAATTCCAAACACTCTTGCACAGAAATAAATTCAGTGTAATTACATCAAAGCACATCCAGCAAGCAGTGGCCTGTTCCATGCTCCTAAGTGTAATCCCACTCTCTTCCTCACAGAAGCAAGACTAGGAGTTTGCTTTCAGTGGTTGGAGAACAGAAGGAAATACAAATCCAGAGAAAGAAAAGAAAGGCTTTTACTTTGATTATATGTTCATTGTTCTTGACTTTAACCAGTATATACTTAAATCAATAGCAGAGCTGTTGCTTCTTCCTCAGTGAAGGAGGCAGACCTTAAATAAAAAAGAAAATGGAAGCAAAATACAGTCTCTGCTTCCAAAAGCTTTTTTATCTGTGGAAATGCCTGACAAAGTATAGAATGGAGGGGGAGCTTACACTGACCTCTGGGAAGGTGTAACAGCTTGTGACAGTGCTGGCTGTCACCACCACAGCATCCTGCCTTAAGCCTGGTGGTGCTTTTCATGCCATGAAAGAAGGAAAACCATCCCCTGGCATTAACTCAGTGGCCCCTTCTGATCCAGCTGGAGAGCAGGTGACCCCAAATCACCAGTGTCTGAGATGGAGATAGTGCAGCAAATCCCAAGTGAGCTATTTAAAGCCACACTCTTTTTTTTTTTTTTTTTTTCTCCCATACTTTCATCTGCTGAAAATATGTAAGCTTGGTAATGCATAAAATATATATTTTTGCAGAAAAAAAAAATTCCCTCCATTTAAGAATTTATTAACAATTTACATAATTGCTTAAGTAATCTGCATAATTGACAGAAAGTTTAATTTGACCCTAGTTCAAATGCAACACTTATGGTTTTAAATTGAAATGGGTATAATTCATTTATGAGAGTAATTAAGCCATAGTGTCTAACAAATACAATGTATGCTGCCTGAGGCCTTCAAGGCCAGAACACACTATTAGGATGTTTTATTTAAATATGTCAAATCTGTTCATCTCCAAAGCTGCCTGTGTTAAAATATATCAAATGTCTTACTTGACCTTTAAGGTGCCCTACTGAAAACAGGTCATTAAAAAAAAATTAAAAATAAAAAAAAAAGTATCACAGGCTTTCCTGTGTGCCTAAGGAAAGGCAGGAGTGGTGGAAGGGAGAGCAGAGGAGGAGTGCTCTGACATTATGCTAAATACCAGAACTGTGCAATTTAAGGAGCTGGTTTTGCCATCATTGAGGCTATGAGCAATGCCAGCACCAGGCTGTTCAAAGCCATCCACATAGAGCTGAGGTGCTGCAGAAATCCTTATGTCTCTGCAGAGTCAACCAGGCAGTCCCTGGGAATCCCTTGACTGTGCTGAGACCATCCAGCTTCAGCTACCATGAGAAAGAGAGAGGAGGCAGCCCCCAGGTGCCAGAGCCAGGCAATAATTTCCTCCCAGATTACCCTCCTTGAGGATGGCTCCAGGTTACAGCTGTCCACCAGTCCTTCCTCAGTCTGACTCTTTCCTTCAGTTTTTTTCCTGTTGAAATTTTGGCTGCCAAGTCCCAGACTGTCCCTATGTTTGGGTATGCAGAGTCTGATCAGCTATAACTATTTTGTCTTTAGGATTAGTAAATAAAAGGCTGCCTAATATGGTTTGTGAAAAGCAGGTTCTAAATCTGTGGATGTGTAGCACGTTTTTTAATCAAAGACACTCTTTTTCTCTAGGGCTGTGGTCAGAGGAGTTGAGATTTGTCTTGAGGAGACCTGTGAGCTGGAAGAATTTTTATTTTTGCTGTGGAATATGTTATTTCTGCCACGTTGCTATGCTGAGATCCCCTTCTGGGCCTGTAATTTCCCAAGGTTTAGGACTCAGCCTGTGAACCCACGCCTGATTTCATCTGATTCTCCATGTTGGACAGCTTGACTGACTCATCCTCCAAATGCAGTTCCAGACTTGCTGGGGTACAGCAAAACCTCAGCTCCTCAGTCTTTTCAACAAGTTGCCACTTAGGTACTAAAATGATGATCATTCTTTCTTGAAAAGGACATCCACTGTCATCAGGTAGAAAAATTCATGGGTATGTGGTACATGCTATAACTTCTGATCCTTCTTCTGTAGTCAAAAGAAATGGCATATGAAACAGGACTTTGCTTTTTTTTCCTCAAGAGGCATGTTCCTAGTGTATTCCAAGGCAGACCTACTCACTTTTCTAATTAAGATATGATGTGATATACATAGGAGGGAGAGATGAGATGCAGGATGAATGTATGCCAAGTAGCAATCTCAATTACCAGCCATGTAGATTAAAACTGTCTGATATCAAGGAATTTATTAAATGCCTTCCATAAGCTACAAGAATATGCAGAAGAGCAGTTTTGCCCACTCTTGTAGTTGTGTCACTAGTTTGATGATGGATGGTTTTTTTATCCTAAGGAACAGCTTCAGAGAATGAGGAGCTTGCAAAAAATTCCTCTTTCATTAAAAAAACAAAACAAAACAAAACAGAAGAGATGATCAAATCACAACAGTTCAACAAGTTAGCATGAGTCAGCTAAGCTGCAGCAACCATTCCTAGGCACGCTTTTATCTGAAAGGAAAAGCCAGTTTACAGGGTAAACTCAGCCTGCCATGATAGAGGGCAAAGTGATGTGCATAATTTTGCATTTGCCCCAGGCTTAGAAATGCACTTGCAGCAAATCACTGCAGCTCAGCTGGCACATAATAACTATTCCCTGGCAGCAGGTAGGAAACGTGCATTTTAACTTGTTCATAGGCATGATGGATAATTGGAAACACCACCCTAATTAATCCTAAATAAATATGGCCCTTTAATGGAAGCACATGCTGATTGATTGATTTTCTTAATTTAGATTAAGAACTAAATAGCTAGTTATCTTTTCCCACCCCAAAAATTGCAACTTATGGTTTCAGAATGATTTTCTAGGAAATCAATATTAGGACAAGAAGGAAGAAATCCCACTTAGTTGGTGAGCCTGAATGATCCTGCATTGTTCCAAATTGTTAGGAGTTTTACAGTCTTGATTGACAGAGCCAGGGAAGTGTTTATGAGGACCTCAGAGAACAGAGGCAAGACCCAGATTTTGAAGAGAAAAAAATTAAAACCTCTTCAAATGTGGTTTGTTACATCATTGGATTGTCTTCAGCTGCACTGGTCCTGTGTAAGTGGGTTAAGAATGTCAGAGCCAGCATCATGTAAGGGAGAGAGTACACTGTGGTTTTAAGGAAAGGTCACATTTAAATGTCAAAAAGTGGATGTGTTTCTGGCATTGTGTTCCTAACAAATGAGTGGGATTATAAACTTTGTAAAAAAAAAAAAAAAATAAAAAAAATTACATTATTTTGCTAGGGTCCAGTCCCACCTGAGAGGAGACTTTCCTCTTGTCTGGGAACTGTCCAGGGGACATTTAGGAGTGTCTTTGGGATGGGAGAGGAGAGCAGCTGGAGAGGAGGGTGATGGTGCTGGGGCTATTCAGAGGTGATCCCCATCACCACCACAGCTCAGCCCAGTGAGGCTGCCTGGAATGTCTGCAAGGCAATCTGACCTCAGCATAAAAACCAGGCCACTGTGCAGATCTCTCCAGACAACTTTGATTCCAGAACATCTGCCCAGAATCAAGCACCACCAGTGAATTAGTGATCATCATTGCTGATCTAATAATATTCTCATAAATAATACATTGCCCTCAGCTCCAGGCAGCCAAGGCAGCAGCATGAAGTACTACAAACCCCAGAGGCACAGATTCTTCTGAAGGGCCTCAGTTGAGCTTGTACCATCAGTTAAAAGTGAATGGGCTTCACAGGGTTTAATTGCCTGATTTGGAGTTTCTAGGGAGGCATCTAGGTAGCAGTTGGACACTAGGTAGCACAGAGTGCTTTTATATCTGTACTAGATAGGCTATTTCTATGATAAAAAATGTGTTAGAACTGATTCATGAAAAATCATATATAATTATTATATGGAAGAGCAAATATTTATTGGCTTAAATAAAAAATCCCCAGAAGTAATTTCCTATAGTGTAAAAGTTTAACAAAGTTTCTATGTGTAAACCTCTAGTTCTGCTTTAGTAAGAAGAGAAGGGCAGTGATTAAATCAGTCAATCGATCATCTTTCAGCCCATTTCTTTCTGAACATCATTGCCTAATTCAGCAACCCAGGTTTACCATTTTAGCCTACTTGGAAGCACTGTGGGAGCAAATCTGCATGTGAAATTATACTCTGTTGCCCTGTGTAATTAACCCTTCACCCTGCTATTCCTCATTACAGAATCATGGAATTGTTAAGATTGGAAAAGACCATGCTAAACATAGCAGGTTATTTGGTTTAGTTTGGAGTTTTTTGGGTTTTTCTGGGGGTTTTGTTTTTAGTTTTTTTTTTGGGGGGGGGGATGGTTTGGTTAGTTTTTTGTTTTTTGTTTTTTTTTTTTTTTTCCTTGAATAGAACCACAATAAACTAAGATAAACTAAGTGCAGGTTCCAATGTGAACATAGGCTGGACCCTCACCAGCAATTCACCAAGAAACATTGCAGTTCTCTTAAGGAGAACCCTGGCAAATTCTGCCTTGTTTTCCAAAGCCTGTCAATTCAAAGAAGGCAGAGTTTAGTTTTGAATACTTATCCAGACCAGTCTGACATAATCCTAAAATATCTTTAATGTGTTAACTCCCACCTCAGTTGAAACTTGAACAAAGGGCTTCACACCAAAGTTTAGAATCATTGTGTAAGAAGTCACCTTTAACTATTTTTCAAAAGCCAACTATACTTCATGACTGAGAGGTAGATTCTCCTACCAGGAAAGACTTGCCAGAATTCTCGGAGAGCTTGGACAATGTTCTCAGGCACATGGTGTGATTCATGGGGCCAGGAGATGGACTTTGATGATCCTTCCAAGTCAGGATATCCTATGATTATACCCCATTTTCCATAGTGAATTACTTCAGAAGTAATGCACTGAAATCCAAGGATCAGATGTCCTGTGGTAGGAAAGGCAATGGACAAACTAACAGGGGAGAGGAGAGGGATGGGTCCTAGGAAAACTGCACTGACTAAAGTAAAACCTCAGGAACAAACCCCACAGCCTGAAGTTTTACCCACCTACATTATTGTTCCTTTTTCATTCCATGTTTTTATGATATTCTTTGCTCAGGCCCTGGTGCACAAATATTCCCACAAATAATTGCAAGGACAGCTGACATAATTTAAACATGAAAAATTCTGATAGGGGATTTAGATGTGCAAGTGACCTTAAACACACCCACTGAGAGTACAGAAGTGGAAGGAGGGATTTAAAGTCTGGCCTCTAGTGTTTAAGTGCAGGTGATTCTGTACAGTTTCATTTGAAGTGGTTCTAGCTGGGCTTGGAATTTTCATCCCTGCACCATCAGAATGGCCTGGAGTTTCTTAATTACCAAACAAATGGAGAGTAGCTGCTTGATTTTGACAGCTCCTTTGTGTATCATTCTTCACAGAACATGAATGATTAATGGAATTTTCCCAACACAGTCAAAGTTGTTTACTGATGGAATTAAAGCTGAAATTGGCAGTGCTCTTTAGGGAGGACTTTTTCTATAATGTCACCAGACCTGCCAAGCTCTCCTAAAAAATAGGAACAATTAGTGATGGGTCAGAAGGATTCTGGGTATTAAAAGGTTTGGTTCTCTCCAGTGAAAGAGAAAAGGGGGGTGAATGGGTGAAAAAGAAAAAAGGATAAATGAAAAAAACTAAAGCCTGTTATTGATTATTTCCTTCAGGGAGTAATATCCTTGGATCTAAGTCCTATTCTTGAATTAAAAGGGGAAAAAAAGTTAAATTTCAGTATCTGAAGATGTGAAATACAGAGAAGAAAATGGATAAGGGAAGCCAATGTTCGAATTTTTATGGTTAAGCACTTCTCATAGGATAAACAAACATGAAAACTACTCGGCCTCAGTGAGTGTAGGCTTCACATTGTCAACACAAGGTGACACTTTGTGTGTCAGTGCCAAATGTGTTGAGGCAGTAGCTGTCAAGGGGTGGAAGAAGAGCACAACTGGAAGAAGAGCACACTGCCCAATTAGAACAGCTGTGTTTGGAACGTGGCATTTGTGGCTTTGTTGCCACTTTGAGCCTCAGAAAAGCTTGGAGGAACAGCTGTCTGGTGCAGAAGGCAACCATTACTGGAGGACATGGAGTATCTTGTGCCTCTTGTCTCATAGGAAAGGTCACAGGGCTCTAGGATGGCCATGGAAATGTGCCAGTACAGCCTCTGGGAATGGGAATATGCAGGTGAAGGAGACAGAAAAGATTCTAGGGTTCTTGATTTGTTTTGAGAGCATGAAAGGAAGCTGAATGCAGTGAATCAGGCAGACCTGCTAACTAAATAATTTGGAATTATTCTGAACTTACCCATAATTACTGTTTTTCCCCACGTGTTTTCAACATTTGCCTTCTTGTCCCCTTGCATTGCCAGATTCTATGGGCAGAAAAATTTGTGGGAGTAATATCCTCCCATCAGCAGTGGTTCATCTGGGACACACTTACAAAGTTCATAATAAAGGCAAGCCCTACAGAGCGTGCTCAATGCTTAAAGTGTTTTATGAACAACTTCACACCAACCCCAGGAGATAGTTAGATAAGCATGTGATTTATTTTTATTCCCATTTTCCAGATGGAGAAAAAATAGCAAAGTGACCTTCTAAAGGCCGCAGAAGGAGTTGAAAGGGAGATGAGATCAAGGAGTTCCTGACTACCCTGTGTGTGGGGAAAACATCAGACTGTTCTGCATCTCTCTTCTGCATCTATTGCACTGACAAAGGCCTTTCACCACACTCACGTGAGCATGTCCACAAGATGGATTTTTATGACTCTAGTGGAATCTGGTAGAGGGCCAGGACGTTTTGGTTTTTAGCTATCCCATATAATAGTTGCCTGATGAGCTTCTCTCTCTCCTGCCCCTAATCATTTTTCAATAAACAGGCAAAGTTGTCCAGGAGCAAGGCTGCAAGGGCCAGCACGGAGCCAGTGAAGTCACATGTCTCCCATACTTGTATAGTTAGCAGCAAGTATATATAACACAGCCCTGCCCTTCCTCTTCTAATGAAAGTGGCTCACCACCAGGTAGGTGACCAGCTGCCAAAGGAGATTAATCTCCCTTTTTAGCATGTGCTTTGGGGTTGGAAGGGATATCAGTTGCTTTAGTATGTTTTTAACATCATCTAAAGCGTAGCCAAGGGTTATAATCAGACCCTTGGGAGAGCAAAGGTACAATAGATAGCTAAGTGGCTCTAATCCACAGCAGCATGATTATCTATTGATAACTGCCTCCTCCCCTTTAGCTGTCCCACCGATCCTGAGTTTGGTTAATAAAAACAAATGGATTCAGCATGCCATGGTCAGTAAAGAGCATGCACTGGGGCTGTGAGGGTGGGGGAAGGTTAACTGTTCCCTTTGTTTGCTTTTCTTTTAATGCAAAACCCAAATGGCTTGGTGATGTCCAGATATGCACAAACACCCATGCCAGATACTCACTTGCAGAGACAGGAGTAATCCAAGCACAAAAGAGAAGGCTGGGGTGGAGGAAGGGGAAGTGGCTGGGGCCAAGAGACCAGAGCCAATTCTTGCTGTGATGTACTCCTGCTGCCTTTGTGATCTTGGGCAAGACTCTTGGATTAAATTTAATAGCTGGGGCTGGATCCAGTGACTGATTTTAATTAGAAAGCAAAAGGCCGTTTCACCTTCCGCTACTAAATTTGACCTGAAGTTAGTTATCTACAGTTAATTCTGTACTGTTGAGCCCTAAAGTCAGACTTCAGGACCAATGGAAATGTAGTTTCTACTGATCTTTGTAGGATATTTAGTTTGATAATACTAGTCATGGTTTCCCCATATATAATTTTCACATATAATTTTCGTTTTCTATGAGAAAGAAATGAAGGAACAGCAGCAGCCCCTTTCTTCTATACCCCCCTGACAAATTTATGAGGAAATATATGATTTTGTAGGTTTTCAAAACATTACTTTTAAGAAAAAAGTATAACACAGTGTTGGGAACACATTCTGAAAAATCTAGAGCTGAGTCTCCTCAAGCATAGATAAAGGATTGTGAGTGATGTGCCTGAGCCTGGTCACAGCCACCACGGGGTTATTCAGAGTTATTTGCATTACACCATAATATTGTGACAAGGAAAGCTCAGCACAGCAAGATGGTACAGATCCAAACCATGTATGTACCACACAGTCCATTGGCTTTTGCCATTCCCTCATTGGGAATTAAACTCTGAGGTTTAAATGCTGAGGAAAATGAATGCTTTTACCATGTTTAAAAAGGATCTGCAGAAGGTAGGAAAGTCTTACAAAACAAAAAAGCCAAAAAAAAAAAAAATCCCCAAATAAAAAATTCTACCCCCAGCTTATTTGTTCATCCATCATATTTTCCAGGCAACTGGTCTCTTGAGAAACCTCAAAACAAAGAGCCAGAAGTGAGTGGTGGGGAGAGGAAAGATATATATATGAATTCTTTCAAGCAAGGCACGTCATGGAGCTACCTAGATTTTCTACTGGAATGTAACTTTCATGTATTTTCCTGGTGCTAGCAAGGGTGGGGTGCTGGTTTGACAGTAAATCACTGTACCTCAAAAGACATGGACACTACTGGAAGAAAGCAAAATTTTTTAAAGAATGGTTTGTCCAGCCATTGCAAGTGTCCTTGAAGTTCAAGCACTTTTATAACATTCATGTGATCATAAGGCTGCCAGGTCTTGTGCTATTTTAAGCAGTTCAGAGACAGATAAACATCTGCTACCATAAAAAAAAAAAAAATTAAAAAATCAATTGATTACATGCCCAGGCAATGCTTACCATGGAGTGTACTTATTTTGGCTAGAGACATACAGGGGAGTTTTCAAAATAATGCCCTGGAGGGAATAAAAAATTAGCAAGGCAGTTGAAGCAGCAACCACAACACTCTACCTTAATGGAGCCGTTTAAAAAAAAAATCCAAATAATTTAATCTCTAACAAAGGAGGGCCTGTCAGGTCAGTAACCCAGATCTGAGGTAGTGGTTTCATGTAACAATGCTGCTTGACTTGGTATTCATTTCCAAAGCAAAGTTCAGCCTAACAGCAGCTGTCAAATACCTGTGGTTAATCCCCCTGTAGCTGCTTCGTACAATTTTGGTGGTGTAATACACAGCATCACCCGACCCCAGCAAGGCCACCACACTGTTAACACTTTGCCCTTGGGAGGAACTTGAGCAGGTTGGAGCAGTTACAGAATTCCCCTCAGGTATTTAGGAGAAGGATCTGCTCAGGCTCCTGTCTGCATCTCCACTGTACTTCATGCCACGGTAGTGCTGAAATGTGTTTCTTTCAAAATCATTAAAGCCTGGCATTTCAGAGCTGGGCTCCAGGGAAAATGTCCCTGGCTCTCTTTGCCTTTCCTCCTCTATTTTGAAACATAGATGCTAAGCTTCAGTGCACCCTCCTGCTGGACTTTCAAACAACTCAGCTTCAGGATATTATAAATATTGGTGCTGTTCAGGCTCTTTTCTTGCTTGCATTGTGCAACATCCTGTGTGTAATAGGATGGAAATTTTTACATTCTGTTGGGCTCCACCTTTTCTTCCTTCATCATCTGTACCTGCACAGGCTTTCTCGTAACTCATATCTGAATAATTCCCCTGGAATTTTTTGATGAGCTCTTCCAGAAATCTTGAATTCAGACTGGGAAATGAATAGAAGGCAGGGATGAGAAATGTCATCTCTCATCATGGCACTGCCCATGTCCTGAGTCTGTGCCACCTTTTGGAGAGAAACTCAGATAAAGCTGAAGGATGTGGCCAGCAGCCTCTGCGTGTCGAGACAATCTGCACAGGTTTCCTTATCCAAACAGGTGAGTCAGAGACATTGGAAGAAAAATCTTGGGGTGAGCTTCTGTTTCCTTTCAGTAGCTCTTCAAGTCTCACCTTACCCTCAGTCTTCATCTCTTTGGATATTTCTTTGGATTCAAACCCTTAATTAATGGAAATTTTCAGGATTGTGCTTGCCACAGGGGACACCCTGTATGAGGTGAAGTGTTTCCTAATTCCATTTCACATCAATTTATCTGGGAATCACTTTTTCAACTATGAGGAGATTTATTTTTCACCCCAGGAAAACGAATATTCTTTCACTTTAGAGATGTGTTTGCTACCTAACTCCATTACTCCAGCTCTTTAATGTTCTCACATCAAACTAATAATAAATAAATAATAATAATTATCATTATTATTATCATCAATAATAATTATAATAGTAATAATAATTAGTAAGCAACAACCATAAAAAAATCAATGTATTTCTTTAAGAGATAACTCTGTTCCACATGACTAGCTGTAACAGACTCAAATTCTTTGAGAGTAATGGAATTATATTGCCAGCACAGTTCACTGGTTTGCCTCATTTTGGAAAATTCTCCTCTTTTAGTGTCTTAGCCATACTGAAGCTCAGCATCTGTTGCTAAGCTGTGGGAACTCAGAATTGCAACCCAGCAGTCCCAAATCTAAGCTATGCCCTGGAAGGACCCAACACTGAAACTGGCATCATAGGGCCAAGGGTGTGGTCTGGACTGCATGATCTGAGCTTTTCCTTGGAAGTGAATTGGGAGGTGACATGACTAAGATCAGAAGGAAATGTTTCCTGCAGTTCTGGTGGACAACATCCACCTGTATCCTCATTTCAGAGCTGCAGTAGCTCAAGAGTTCTCATGATTTATTGATCAATTGAGTGGACAGGGTTGTCTCTGCTTGTATGGATTTTAAGTACTCACAGAAAGCAGAGGACCCTTTTAAGTCAACTACTGCACCTTCCTGGATCAGAGTCCAAGTATTTATATCACAGAGTTCACAACCAGGTACCAGCAGATGTTGATAACACTACAGTATTCACTGGAAACAAAGCATCACCTGTACCTGCTGATAAACATCAATATTTTCACCTCAAAACATCTAAAAATCAACAGCCAGGCTTTACAAGCACAAACTCCAGTGCCTCACACACGCACAGTGAATGATTTCCAAGCATTTGAATTTTTAACAGGGACACAGCTCTAACACCAATTCCCCAGGCACAGAGGAATGAGAAATTCATTAGCCAGGCTGGGGACATTCCCCCATCACAACGTGTGTGCCCTGGGAAAGGAGTCACATTTAGCACACTACAATTTACCTGCATGATTAACCAGCGACGCTGTTTTTGGATGTCTAATCAGATTATATTGGGTTTATGTACAATTTCCTAAGCAGGCCGACTGATAGATTGATCAAGGGTAGATGGGATCTGACAGCAGAATATTATGGCAGAATTCTTCCAGTGATGGATGAGCCCACCTTGACACAAACTCCAAAGCTTTGCCTCTTAGTAATAAATCTCAGCATGAAGTCATCTGTCTCTGACCTGAAGCTTGAAATCAACGACTCAGGATACTGAAGTTTCATCGTCTTTATGAACATTTAAGTTGGCTCAATGGCATAAATACACACCTCCTGCATTCAATCTCTTTAATAGTGGCAGGCCTTATAATGTTGTTTTTATTTTTATTTTTTTTTTCTGTTTTATAAAAGTTAGCGACTCATAACTGATTTTCTCACCAGCCAAGGAGATCGCTGCTAATAGATTACATTCTGCATGATGCTTAATGAGCCATGATTGGGAAAGGAGATGGGAAATGGCACTTTGGATTGATTTAGCAAGGATTCAGAGGAAGCAATGCCATGACTCCACAAATGGCAGTAGGTTTTACATGGTGCCATGGAATTATATAACAGGCACCTCAGCTAAAACCTTCAAAACACCTTCCTGGCTTGAGACCTTCACTTACATTTTCAAATGCTAGTTGAAGTCAGATTCTGAAAAATATTCCTAGTTAACAGAGGGCTTTTTCAAGCAACATTGTCAGTAATTTTCAGTAGGAAATGATTATATAGACCTACCAAAAAAAAAAAAAAAAAATTATTCAAGCCCACCTGAAAAATCCTCTGTGTGATCTGGAACTCTAAAAGTGGAGATAACTTATTCCTTGTTTGTAAACTGCATTATGCTCAGAATATATGATGGTGCAATATGGTGCTCACACTGTCCAGAATAATAATCTCATTTGCCTGGGACTTAGTCCAAGGCCATTCACGAGACTGTGGCCCTATTTCTTCATGGGATTTAAGCACCTGATTTTTATCAATTTCAGCAAGAGGTCAAGGTTTAGTTTCTTTGTGTTTGGGTGCACAAGTTCTCAGATCATGTTTGCATGCACTCATAGTGTGAAATTGTGAGGGTGTGTAATAGAAGTCCCCAAGTTCCCTGTGCATGATCGACATCCCGGGTACCCCAGCAGCTCTCTGAATTAATTCAGTAATGCCTTCAAGTGATCTACTGCAGGCATTCTCATCTGATGGAATCAGGAAATGGGGGAGCTAATAGACCATTTTGGAGTGTTGTAAGATCACAGCAATCCCATATTTTATGAGGCTAATATAATACTAATTGGGGCTTGGGTGAAGAGTTCATAAGACAGATGAACCCACATTAGATTTGAGAATTTGAGCAGCCAGATTCTTAATCCATATTCACTACTGCTTGGGAGTGTTTCTGCCCTGTAACTAAGAAGGAAAAGAAATATCAGGAGATTTCTGTAATTGTCAGCTTTTTCTGACTAACCTCCTTGACTGCATCTCCTGCGTTCATGATGGCTGATAACATACCAAAGTCATCGCCAGTGAGAAAAATCAACTTGTAGGACCAAATTCACCTCCTGACTGACTCTGGCAGACCTAACTGCACCCTGAGATTCTATTTCTGCTAATATCAAAGTCCAGAAACTGACAAAGCTGTATTATTGTCGACCCCTGTAGTGAGGCTGGGAAAGTAGGAATAACAGTTAAGTTAGACCTGCGTGAATAATTCATAGGGAATAATTTATTTGATGAATTGACCTCCTTCTTTTTTTTTTTCTTTTTTTTTCTCTTCATTGCCCTGTCCACAAGCACCCTCTGATTTTCTCTCTTCTGTTGTTACTCAAATTGAAAATATCTGCTGAATAATTTCTGAGGATAATTCTTGTTCTGCAAATTTGTCCCTGAGCAGTTCACTGTGAACATTTGCTATCTGAAATCCCAGTGCTAGCTAGACACACAGATCTCATGGTGTTATTTCTGTTCCTTGCATAAAGGGCACATACATTCAAAACAGTGTGTTTTCCACTCTGGCTATTGGTAGTTCTGAGTCCTTTAATGTAGTGCTAAGCTCTGCAAGGTGTGTATTTGATTGTAAGGTCCCATTTTGGATTCACGTGAGATAAATAATATGTACAATGAAAGGAAACTGCTTTTTCTCAGAGATTTTCCTACAAACCTGCAGGTGCCTCCCAGTCAAATCCTCTAGCTGCTCAATGAGAGGACAAGGAAATCACGAAGGGGAACAAATTCAGGTGTTAAGGACAAATCTTACCCCGCCCTCCATGAGATTCCCATAAGCAGGAACCATCCTGACCCAGGTCCTGCCTCACAAACACAGGGACAACAGGCACAGGGGATGCAGCACAAACCACAGGACATGTAGAGGACAAGGCAGGCAGCCCTGGCTGTCCTCCACAGCTCTGGAGGGACACACAGCCACCTTCACACCTCCCATCCTGCTTTCCACAGGCTTTGGTGCTGAGCAGCTCCTCAATTCCCTTTGCAGCACGGTCCCTTGTTTACTCACTGCACTCATAAGGCTGCACATCGACTTTCAGAATCAGGAGGGGGAGAAAAAAATGGGAGCAAGACAGAGTTAAAAGTTTCAGCCATAAAAGCTTTTGACACATCTTTCTGTCTCTTTCTGTCCAAGTAATCAATCTTCTAAGTTTCCAGGAGGGGCTGAGATTTTTAAAAACAGCTGTAATCTGTGGTCATTGATGGTGGAGTAGATTGTTTGCCAAACTATTACCATAACTGTCAACCGAAATCAGAAAAATAATCTCATTGTGCTGGACAGATGCCTTTCCTGCATTATTGATATAGTCACTCCAGAGTAATAGAGAAATATAAAGCATTGTTCTATTTACAAAAGGAGATTGGCCAAGTCCTTGAGAGTGAGCAGGAGGGACAGGCACTTAAAGGAAGTGAGATATAGTCAACTCAGTAAAAGTTATGTGTCAGGGTCATGTGGCCTCCATAGTCAGCAGTAGAATCTCAGTTTTCAATAGCTTTTCCTCTCCTTTCTCACTTTCAGATTTAGCTCCAGAGCTTAATCTCTGACTAAATGAGCTTTCCAGGGTTTTAGTGCAGCACCATGGAATCTACCCAGCTTTTCCCCCTTTCCACCTCCCCTCTGGCTGCCAGCATGACAACCCCAAATGCATCTCTGGGACTGCTGCATTCCCAAAATTTACTAAAACACCGCCCGTTCCCCACGCTGCTCTTGGGAGCGAGGATAAATCAGGTCAGCTCTGCACATTATAATACAATGCAAGAGAATTTTGTCTGCTTGCCACTGAGATGTCTCTGGAAGCACTTTGCAAGGCAATGCACTAAATATGAGCGTCGCAGCAAATCTTCAGGCAGATGGAGCAGCCAGCCTGCATTTAGCCATAGCGCCCACAGAGTCTTTTGCTGTTACAAATGTTTGTATATAGAGAGGGGCCCAATTTTGCATTGGAATCTGCTACAGTGAACCCATAACCCCAAGTTCCCCATTTATAGCACAAATGAATAAATATCTATACAGTCAGAGGACTGGAGGTGGGACTGGAGCTTCTATTTTCATTTGAGCACCATGCAGGGGTCATGCACAGTGAGAGTCCCGTGATCAGCTGAGGACAGGCTCGGGGAGATATGTGGTCTCCTGTCCTTTTTTTCTTTTTTTTTTTTTTTTTTTTTAATTTAAAATTGCTTCACATTTTAAGTTTATTTTCTCATCAGCGTTTTGAAAACATAAAATTTGATTTTTTTTTTTTTTTGAGGGGGGGAGCAGGAATTATCTATAGACATAGTCTCCATTTAACTTGAAAAGAGAAATTAGCTTTTACAAAATGAGAGCAGTTTTTAGCTTATTCTTGTTCAAAAGCAGATATATGAGCTGCTAGCCTCATTTTGGTAGCAACAAAAGAACTTTTCGGCAGCTTAATGCTTTGAGGCAACACATGGCTTTTTTCTTTCTTTCTTGCAACAAAAACATACAGATGCAATCTTTGTCTCAGTAGAAAAAAGATGGAAATAAAAATCATTTCATCAAATTTGGTGTAATGAGAATTATTGTCATACTATAAAAATAATTTAAATAACAACAACAACAAAATTGCTTTTACTCCAGTTTTACTGAAACGCCTACAAAAGAGCCATTCTAGGGAAGCAAATGGATGCTCTGGTCTGAAGTGTGAAAATCAACAACACACAGAAAAAAGCAGGGCTAATTGAAGGACTAATTCATGCTGGGTGACCACCAGCCAAACAATAGCATGGACCCATCACGCTGATTGAAACTTTTGTAGCTTTCAAATAAGAAAAAAAAATTGTGAGGAAAATGCCTGTCTGTCTTCATGCAGAAGGATGAAGGCAGTCTGAAAACAGATGAAGAACAGTCTGTGGTCAGGAATCGAATGTATGGAGTGTCCTTGACACCACGTTGGTCGTGACTCTCCTGCTCTGGAGTTGTTGTACTCTGGTTAGTGAGAGGTTCTGAATCCATTAACCTGTCTTGTGGACAAGAGGTTTGACCCAGCCCCTCACACATCACACCCCTAACTCCTCCAACTCTCACCCATCTCCAGCACACACAAGCACACACCAAGCCCTGCAGTGGTTTTAATTGAAGAGCATAAATTTGGCCTGCTAAATCTATTAACAATTTGTTTTAATTAGGAACCCAGCTGCTTCCTGAGATTCTGCAGTCTGGGTTTCAGAACTTTAACCACACTGAAAATGAGTCTCAAGTGAGCTGCTTCAAGTCTTTCAGCTCAGTGTTTTTACAGACTTGTTGGAAGGGAGATGTTTTGAAAAGTTTCCACAGTGTGCCCATCACTCCTTCTCTCAGTCCTCGGATGATACTGACTGGCAGGGTAAAACCAGACCTCCTTCTATTCAAGTGCTTCTTAAATCCAGGTGAAATTTGCCTCTCCTTGCAGAGACCAGTTAACATCCACTGCTTATCATAAATATAATTTCCAGACAGACAAATATGAGGCCAAATTAAAATATATTTAAGATCTAAGGACTCTCTATATAGAGATTTGGTGAAGCCAGGCAAGAAATGTTGTCTTTTCTTGGAACATTTAACAGGTCATACTAGAGAACTTCTGGGCACTGGGGCACTCCTGCTAGGTTTACATTGCCACTACTGCCCAGAGGAAAAGGACTAGCTTTTGGCTGATCCTTTTGTAGACCTGTGACAATTTGCAAAGCATTTTCAAGTCAGTGCTAAAGATGCTTTTCCAGCTTCCCCTTTCCTTCCTGGGGGTGTGAGTCTGTGCCAAGAGGGAGTAATTTGTGTGCTTGTAGGCAAAGCTCAGTGGGAAAATGGAAAGGAATTGTTGCTTGTACATTTACAGCTCCAGAAGGCATCAGCCTTTCCCTGAAATTACCTGACAGAAACACAAATGTCTGCCAGTGCATGGTCACTGAGCTCCAGGTGTCCTCCTGGGGACCCAGGCAGAACACACACAGCTAAAAAGTCAGCAAATACCATTTCATTTTTTATTAATGATTCACTGTTCATATTTCTACCCTTGCTCCATGATCCAGCCACTGTCCAGGTGTAAATGACAGTCATGAGGTTCAATGAGATATGTACATAACCTCTTCCACCTTCACTGTTTTCTCTTGCCTTGTCTGCCTTGCTTTCCTTCGGTTTTTTCCTTCATGTGAAATTATCTTTTATACTGGTTTTGGCATTTTTTTCTGCCTAGCTAATGCCAGTTTCAGAGGTGGGTATCCATATAACTATCCAAGACTCCAGTTCATGAAAATGCTCTAAGAGAAGAAAGGAAAACACAGTAAAGAGAGGTAAAAATCCATGTCATGAGGATACCAGAGCCCTGATTTCAACAGTGGTCACCATCCCTCATAGACTAATGTTGGCTTTGCTCCTTTTGGATGCCCAGGATGATTTTCTCAATATCTATCAGTGGAGAGGAATTAGATTCCTAATTGCCTTTTTCCATCCAGCCAGGAGGTGAAAGCTGGCATAGGTTATCTTCAGCTTTGATTCAGCTACTCAGAAAAACTTTTCAAATAGCTCAACTCTTGACCACATTAGTTTATTTTATCAATCAAGCTTTGATTCACTGATAATAAACACATCAGTAGAAGTCTGGGATGTGTTCACTAATAATAAACAGAAAACTAAGCTCACACTGAAGCTGCTCAGAGAATGGGATTTTTTTCTACAAAAAAAAACCCCTTATTGTTGATAAAGTATAAAAACCAGATGAACTATTTTCACATGTTCCACTTAATATTTCTTCAAACTAATGAGAATTCCATCTTTTTCCAACAGGAGGGGACCTCTCAAAAGCTGAAGTTCCTCCATGTAACAAGTCCATGCAGACCTAAAGCAGACAATCAATTCTTGGACTTTTCAGAGTTCCCTTAACCAAACCTACAGACACAAATTTAAAGTTTTCTCTGTCCTATTTTTTCATGATTCTTTGGTGTCTTGTGTTTTCCTCTGCTTCTGATATTCTATGAAATTCAGACTGCATTAAAGGTGCCTTGTCTGTACACAAGAAAATGGAAGCTTGAAATCTAATTATTGAATGAGGAACCCACCAGTAATCTTCCTCTGCTATCTACTTAACTACCTTTTTAAATGATGCAACCTCATTATATTTAAATCAATCTTATGCTTTGGGGTGGGAGGATATGCTTTTGATTTGTATATATTTCTGTATATATTTTTATATAAATCTGAATGTTACATTCCTCTTTAAGGTATGACTTAATTTTCCCAAGTCCAGGCTAAAATTTTCAAAATTCAGATGATTTAAAAAAAATTTTATTTCTATTTGATATTTCAAATTCTTCACCGAATAACAGGAAGAAGTCCAGCAGGGATACTGTTATCTCCTCTTCCTTTCCAACTGAGTTGAGTCTTGGGTTCCAACAGAACCAAAGCTCTGAGTTGCAGCATTGAGAATTAAATTTAAAGCTTGCACAGGAGTTTTTTTTTGTTTGTTTTTTTTTGTTTTTGTTTTTTTTTTTTTGTGCAGGAAGGGAAAGGGTTTGTACAGAGAAAGTTTTCCCAGTGCCACTAATGAGAAGTTTCCTGATGACTTGGGACTTTCTGAACACATCCTTTGCATAGACAAAACCATAAACCAATATCTGTGGGTGCTTAACTTACAAAAACCTGCTGATTTTAAAATGCTGGGAGGGAGACCCCTGGTCCCATTTCTTCCTGTGCAGCTGAGTGATTTCTTCCTTCTAACATCCTCCTTTTCCCCTCCTCTCAAGGGACTTCTCAGTCCCCTGAAGTCTTTTTTTGGCTTGTTTCCTAAATCTTCAGTCTGCTCACTCAGGATTAAGGACACTCAACTTAGGTATGATCCTCCACTGTGTGCTTTGGTTCCAGGGTTGACTCATAAGTAGAAGAGTCCTTAAGCTTCAACAAGCAGATTGAAAACTCAGTAAACAAGCTGAAGAAGAGAAACTCAAGATAAAAAGTCCAAGTCTCCTGCCACAGAGGCATGAAAAGCACTTTATATAATATATTGTTGCAAAGAGGTTTTTAGTGACTTTGCAATGATTTATAGGTTGCCTTTTGTATTTTTTTATTATTTTCACTCCTCCCACAACCCTTGCAAGTGAAAACTGGGTTTATTGTGCACCCATTTGTCCACATTTAGCTCAATAATTTTCTCGTTTAAATACTGAGAGGCAGTATGCAGAATTGCTTGTTTTTCTCAAAAAGAACAAATGCCAAAGAACTTTAAGTAATTTCTTTTTTAAAAATGTGTTTCTGCAACCTAGCAATATAAATGTTCTGGAGGTATATTGGATATAAACTTACATAATCTTGGGTATATATTTAAAAGTTTCCATGGAAACCATTTCTTTGTCAAAAGAACAACATTGCTCTGGGCTATTTGTAACCCACACCTAGCCCTGTCCAGCTCATGGAGACCAGGAGGTGATTCTGATATCAGTAAAGGAGTGGTCTTGGCTGGTTGTAGCTTTTAAGCCAGAGCAGAAGGTGCTAAGTAGCATTTCTGCATTATCCATACATGAAAACAGCAACAGTGAAAGAGTTGAGGCAGTCTGACCCCTGGAAACAGCCAAATGCAGACACTGCCTTCCCTGGCAGGGGCCCTTCTGGTTGTGTTAAGAGCTTCTGTAAGAGGGAATGAGAGTGCAAGGTCTCAGCTCTCCTCAAGCAAGGATATTTGTTCTGCATGCTGCAGGTTTTCCCTCCAGAATAAGCTGCTCTTCTAATGAGCACTGTTTTGACAGCAGCACTGCAGCTTGCCAGGAGCTGCTCCCAGTGCAGCCTGTCTGTCTGAGCAGCTGCAAAGGCGTCTGCAAAGTTGCAGCCCTGATTCTCACACCATTCCTCATGCTCTCTTTTATCCAATTTTTCAAGACAAATCAGGAGGGGGGAAAGGAAAGGGCAGACAAGTCCAGCGTGACCTTCCTGGTGCCTCCGGAAACACTCCAGTTTGCAGGGGCAGGGAGGTGGAGCTGGGTTTCTGGCTGCCAGCAGCTGGGAGTCAACAGCAGCCCATCTTATCCTCTTCAGAAATGAGCCCTGGCTGATTGGACAAATATTTCCTATTTACCAGCTTCTCCCCCCTCCTGGATAATTCTAGGGTTAATCCACCACACCACCTCCTCAGCCCAGCCCCGTGATATTGACACTTAAGAAACACAGGGCTGTTTATATTTCATTGGAGAGCTCATACTATCAATTTTCACATTAGTGAGTCCAGCTATTGCTCTCTTCTATCGGGATCTATTGAGTGGTGGCAGTAGAGATATCCGCTGTAGTGAAGGAAAAAAAAATACTTAGCTGTCTGATGAAATGTTTTAAATGCATAGGGTTCACCTTGGGGTTGGCTGCTGCTCAGATTTTATCCATTAATAACACGCAGGGCTGCCACACTACTCTCCAGGGCTGATAGGAAAAATAGTACCACTTACAGATCCCCTGGTTTGCCTCGGGGAGAGTGCACCAAATGCAGCACATATCATACATTTGGGGGCTGAAATTTACTCCACAAGAAGAAAAAAAAAACCAAAAAAACAAACAAACAACAAACAAACCCCCTCCCCCCGCCCCCCCCCCAACATTCTCTATATTAAAAAAAAAAACCCAACCCCATTCCTGAAATACAGACAAAGAGAAGTTGCCATGTAGGCCAGTAGTTGCAGACCTCAAGTGCTTTACTTATGCTATTGAACGCCTCTGGGCAAAACAGGGGCAAGATTTCAGTGTAAACGGCCTTTTTTAGCTTACTGCTCTGCAGGTTGACATTTCACCCAGCAGGGAGAAGAATCTGAATTGTTTCAAGAAACCAAGCAGTAAAGAGTAGGCTCTTGGTAAGTCATCATCTCTCCAGCAAGAAAGCCTCATTTATTTATATTTTCTGTTTCTTTTTTTTTTTTTTTCCTACCCCTGAAACAATTCACAGGAAAATGATCATCAGAGTAAGAATTGTTAACTGATTAGATTATTGTCAGCATTCGGTACAAGAACATCACCAGGCGCTCAAGGGTAAGTATTATTTTCATCTACTGATGAGGCTAAGAAAGGATTGTGCACCCAATTCCCTGTGCATTAATGATCTGAAGATATTTGGGTTGGGTTGCATTGTTTTCCCCTCTCTTTCAAAGTGAGCCACAGAGCTCTTTGCTGCCAGGAAGTGTTATTTAAGAATATGAGCTTCTTTTGTAAAGGGAAGGGCATAATTAGATGTTAAGAACTGATTATTGCATTGTTCTCCACAGAGATTTCCAAAAGGAACAGCATTTGAAGAAAGAAGGGAAAGCATGCATTGTGCTTGGAAAGTGAGAGATATCTGCCTTGAACATTCTCTGTCTCCATATCTGAAAATTTACAAGAGATGTAACCCGAGTTCCAATTGCACATTGACCAGCTGTACCTGCTGTGAGACTAGGGCTCCCACTAAAAGACCAGAAAACCCCTCATCTCCTCCAGCAGGAATCACTTGGAACAGAAAATCATGATTTTTTTTTTTTTAAAGACTCGAAACAAGCTGAACTTGTGCCTACACACTGTTTCCTGCTACTCCGGCCCCAGGGAGCTGACACACCTCATGCTTCCTCCTTTTGGCACTCAGAGGAGCAAGAGGTTTCTCTCAGGCAGCCCTCAGAGAAACCTTTGTAAGAAATAAGCCTCCTGAGCAGAACAGGACTCATCCAGCTCACCCAAACTCTAAATGTAGGACAGACCACAGGCACTTATCCACGGTGCACACAGATCCAGGCTGTAGGCTGGTGTCACTAAGAACCTCCCTGCTCCTTGCCATACTACACAAATAGATGCTCTCTAGGTGCCATCCCCACAAAAAGGGTTAAAAATCAAGCAGACAAACCTCATGCATTTCTCTGGAGGCTCCTGGCACAGTCTCTGGCAGACTGGTCAGGGGGAACAGCCAACAGACCTTTAGCTGCTGCTTGACCATTTGATTTTCAGCAGTGGCAGCTGGGAGGGGATGCTCACCTGACTTGAGTATTCACTTTATTACTCTTCTCACAAAGTAAGGCCTGCTTCAGCTTTGCTTAACACCTCCTGAAGCCAGAGAGACATCACCTTCTCAAGCTGCCTCTTTCTGCTGCTGCTTTTTCTTCCTCAGCCTTCATTATGTATCATGCAGGATATGGAACTCCTCTAAAACACACCTTAAACCCCCAGTAGAATCTCAACCCCTGTACTGGCCTGATTCCCCTCCACTGCTGGAGTTTCCAAAAGTTCTGACAACTGGGAAATGCTGCAGTTTTATACAATTATACTTCTTTCTAGCAGTTCCCAAGGAATCTTCCCTCTCTGTGTAGGAAAGAAAATAGGACTTGGTATTACACCCTACTCACAGTATCCTCACCATTTTCCAAGGTTGCTTGAGGTATTTCATTGTTAATATCTTTAAGGCCCATTTTAAAGCTCATTTTGATAAAATTTTCCAACTACTTCTTGTCAGAAGTTTGCTCTAAAACCTCTTGGATATAATATTAAGAAAAGTTCTAATTCTCAAAATATAATTTGTATGAAACAGAAATGTAAATCTTATTCTATACTACCTAAATATTTGCATCTAACGTAAAAATGCAAGCACAGAGGAAAGGTGTGAGAGCACCTCAACCTTTCTGACCTCAGGTGAAAGGACTGTCATAGCCCAGTCATGCTTTTATACCCCTTTTCCCTGCCCCTGTTGTGTTTTTTTTTTTGTTTTGTTTTTCAGATTTACCTGGAGTTAAAAAAAAAATAAATTAAGCCCCTACATTCAAGAAATAAATTATTTTCATGTTCCACCATACTTTGTCAATAATGGGCTTCTTCATGACCAGGCAAGTTCTGGGGTCCACAGCTTAAGCTGAAGTCACCACTTTGGAGCTTTGGAGACAGGTGTCTCGTCCTTTTTTTAAATCTGCAGTAACAGCCTTTAGCTGTATCACAATTAACACACTCCTTGTGCCAAACTGTAATGAACTTGCCTGTTCTCTCTGGACCTGCTTGCAGTCTGAGGTGAGAACTAATGAATTGTCGGGGCCGCAGGAGGAGGACAAGGACGTGGAAGCAGAGGGGAAGGAATAAGAGAACAAACATCTGCGTGTAGAGGACAAAGCTCCTCACACTCTCCCAGGTTATGCAGCCACTTTGTAAGCATTTGGCAGCTGAGCCATCCCTTTCCTTGCAATCACTCTGTTTACTTAGGAGCAAACCCAAATGCAGTTTGCACCGGAGTTTGTTTGAACACATCCCTTCATTGCTGTGATTCGGGATGGGTTTTTTTTTTTCCCCTTTCCTTCTATGCATCTTCATCCTTCATGGTTGATTTGGATTATGATGTAAACTAAGCGAACATGACACAGCTGCTCTCTCCAATAACTAAGGAGATGCCGGCTGCCACTCACCCCGGCACTTTGGTGGTTCACAGCAGGGCTGGTGGGCTGATGGGGGCTCTCTCTTTTGGCATCTGTCTATGCCATCCTCAGTGCTGAGACAAAACCAGTGATGTTAGCAGCATATGGGCAGCCAGAACAGGGGGCATTTACCTTATTTGCCAACAAAGTAAAGGACAAGGCCCAGTGGAACGGGGATGTACGGAGAAGAGCTGGCAGCACGGTGGCAGAAGAGGAAACCACAGGCAGGAAGGATCCCAGGAGTCACCTCTGCCCATACATGTCCCTTTCCCATGACAAGTGGAGTGTCTGAGCTTTGTATGGACTATTTGGTGCTAAGTTCTGTGAGTTTTGATGAGCTGAGCTGACTCTGCCAAGCTGAACTCATCTGGGCGAGGTGGACACCCCACCTCAGACACAAAGCCTGACTCCAAACCTCACTGAAAGCTGAGAAAGATTTTGTTGACAATCAAATTCATGTTACAGCTAACAGAAAATAAATCACTTCCATCTGCATGCTCTTGGACTAATAAAGGCTTGGTCTGAAACTGGAGGAGCCAAGAACCTGTCAGGGATCCAATCTAATTGTATATCTAACCTGACCAGAAGTAAGAATAATTGGAAACCTCTCAAGTAGATTTTTCTTCTTAACTTACCGGGACAAGCCACACACCAACAGCTTGCACAATCTGACTTCTGCAAACAAAAGCAGTCTGGAAAATTCTGGAGAAGGCACTGGGCACTCAAACTTCCAGGTTAGCTGTCTCTGTTTGCTGCCAGAAGGGAAAAAAAAAAAAGGTACTTTTTCCTTCAGAGTAGTACCTCTAGGCACAAGGTTACTGCACTGGGCATGTTTTAACACATAGGCTGTGCTGAAACAGAGAACTTGAGGAAGATGCTTAGCGAAGAAAAATATCTCTGAATAGAATGATGTCTGCAGAAACCAGGGATGACAAATCTACTGCAATATGGAAACATATGTATATGGCATTGTGAATTTAAAAGGTGCCCTGCATAGCAGACATAGATCACATATTTGTTAAGACTCAGATTAATGGAAAATATCCCCCTTTTTGTTAGCAATTTTTGCCTGCAGAATTAAACTCACTTGTGTGTGCTCTCATAATGTGCAAGTATTCTTCAAAATTGCTACTTCTCTTTCTATGTCTGTAGCAATGCTTACCTAAGCCTCCATCCTCTTTTCAAAGTATCACTTATAGTATCTGAGAACCTATATATTTTTATAAAACCCTTCATTTTGGTAGTTCACTATTTGGTAAAATTGTCTGAGAATTATAGGATTAGAGGGTGTTATTTCTATCTGATAATTTTACAAAAATCTTTACATTTAAAAAATGCTTTGGGTTTTTGTGTGATTATTATAAAAAATAATGTTAAAATTGAGAAAATGTATCTTGCTCAAGTTTAAATAAATATAATCCCTTAAAAATATATTATCAGACTTTTTAGTATTTTGTCAATGATATCAGGAATATACATTAAAATGCATGTTTCAATCCATGACCATGTGGCTCTACCTCTTGATTGAGTAAAATGTTTACCAAAAAAGCTCGAGTGTTTTAAAAAAATGAGCAGAGTTGTATCTATGTATGAAAAGTAAAAATGTTGTAAATAAGAGAGTTGGCTTTTTTTTTTCCTCTCACAGTTTCAAGCTCCACTTTCTAACTTAAATGCATAAAGATTTTTTTTTTTTTTTGTCAGCTTCAGTGCAGAGAAACATTAAAATTCATCTCACCCCAAACCTTTGTCGGGAAAAAAAGATGTTAAATATCAGCAAATGGATCTGATAAGCTGCAGACTATTTCTGCTGTCAGAGAATGACTGTAGGACAAAAACACATGTTCAGGATTTGACATCCCTTGGCATCTTGTAAATAGCCTGCATGAATCCACACCTAAAAACTGCCAACACAAGCAAAATTGTGCCCAAGTTTCTTGTAAGTTAAGCAAGCAAAGCAGAGACATGAAACGTGGTTGGATTGAATATAGAAACCTAAAGACCCCCAAAAATGACCTTGAGATCATTTTAGCGAAAGATCTTCTCTGCACTTTTGCAGCGCCAGCCTGATTTTCTCTGTATAAAGAGCTCTGTGTGTGTGTGGATGGGTGAGTGTGCAGGACTGCGTGATATTAGGGAAAAAAATCAACAACTTTCCATAGAAGAATGATAAGAAAAAAGAACTGCTGAGTAATACAAAATAGACCCTTCCTTTTTCTTCTTTTTTTTTTTTTTTTTTTTTTTTTTTTTTTTTTTCAAGGATTCATTCCTTAGAAGAAATGAGAGGTAATCTCTTGGCCTGGTTTTCTTCCACTTTAATTCCACCCACCCCCTTGCTGAAAGAAAAGATTTTTTTCTGATTTGTGATTCAAAGGACATCTCTTCACTGTCTGGATGGCAAATTGTTTTCCCCATTTTCTGTAAAAAAACAACAGAAAAAAAAAAACAAGTAAAAGTTTAAAAAGAAGGGAAGGAGGGATATTTAGAAAGATAAAGAGGAAATCTGTTTCAAGAACTAATTTCTTCTGATACAACATCAGTGTTTGTGCCCAGATGCAGGAAGAGATTTCTTCCCTTCTTTTCCCCAGTCCTCTTTTTTTTCAGTCCCTCAAATCTTTTGGGAGATGTTGGTCTTCCTTTCTTGGATTCAGGTTTGCCCACTGCCAGCAGGATATGTCAAAGCTTCTGGACTGAATGGAGAAACCTCTTTTCCCTGAAAGCCTGGGGATTGTCTCAGCATTTGAGGGATGGATTATTCAGGGCACTGTCTCAGCATTAGTGGCATCTGATGGAAGGGAAATCCACACTGTGGTGGGAGATGCCACAGCCATGCTTATCCCAGTCACCTAAATGGGATCACATTCCAAACTTTCCCTAGGTGAATACAATTTTTGGGTGCCCTCTATAAAAGATCAACATCTCTCTGGTCTGTGCTGGCTTTAATTTGGGATTCAGGGCCAAAAAGGACCATGAGGATTGTCCTACCCTCAGTGTGGCTGGGACCATGGTGCAAACACACATGGGCAGTAGGCTTTTTCCCACCTGAAGAGTGAGAAGGGAAATGGGATGGGGTCTGTGGAGCTGAGGAAGGTTATGGAGCAGTCAAGTGCTGTGTGCCAGGACATGGTTGGGCTGGGATCCGGAAAGAGATTCTCTCCAAAGGACGTGGAGCAGCTGGCAGCATGCCTCCTCCCCTCCTCTTCCTCTGAAGCACCCCTGGAGTCAGGATGCTGCCTTTAATGACTCAGTAGTCTACCTGGCTGTGGCAGATCTTGTATTTCTGAAGAGAATCAATATAAACACTTTCTTTTGTATTTCCTTATTTTTTTTTCCCTTACCCATTGTAGTGCCTCTTATTTCACTGTCTGCTGTCTGTCCCCAGCACCAAAGGAAACTGTGATCCCTAATTCCCAGTGCTGCCCAGCCTGCTATAAAACTGCACAGTGTGAAACGTAATATGCAAAAAAAAAAAATTCTTTTTTTCTTTTTTTTTTTTTTCCTCCCTCATTTTTGGCAGGCTCTGGAAAAGGCCTGTTTCCTGGCAGGAGGAAAAGCCAGCCTTGGCTTCAAGCAGCCACTGACAATTCCCAGCATATGGTAAGAGAGGGAGCTTCCGCCTAGCCCATCAGGTAAGTGCCATCTTCCTTACTGCAGCAATGATCGATGTCACGCCTGGAGAGCGCTGGCTACTGGGAGAGGAGCCAAGCGGCCAACTGGCCACTACAAGGGAACAGGTCAGGGTGGACAAGGCCTCTGGGTGAGGAGAGCATGCTAGCATAAGCATGCAACCAGGAAACGTGGTGTCTCAGTGCACCGTCATGTGCCTTGGGTTTCTGGCTCCGCAGCCGAGTTCGAAAGGCTTGATCTGCTTACGCTCACACTCGGGTTTAAGTACTTTCCAAGGGCAGATTGGAGCTTTTTTACATATGCCTTTCAGCATTGTTTATGTGCTATTCCCTCCCTCCTTTTTGTTTTTTTTTATTTTCTCCTCCAGTGTCAATTCTTGCTGTTCTCATAACGAGCTCTCACTTGTTGGCTAGAAGAAGAACTGATCCCGCATCCTTTCCAGCTCTGCTCATCGGCCCCATGTAATTTTGGAGCAGTCCACCACAGTGCCAAGCACCAAGGAAGTTAGAGTAGCCCAAATTTTGCTCTGCTTAATCCTGGGCAATGGTTGACCCTGCTTTGGTCTCAGGATCTCCTTCTCCAACCTCATCTTGCACTGCGCTCCATCTTGCAGTATCACGGGAGGGTTTGGGAATGTCAGACCTGCATGGCTGCAGGGACAAAGCCCTGTATCATGATCCCACCATCCCCACAGCCTCATGGCACAAGGGACACGGTGAAGAGTGGGCTCCAGGCCCCCTTGGTATTTCCATGGGATGGGCTCTGCCTCTGCAAGGCAGGTCTGCTCCCCAGGCTCCCTGTGCAGAGAAGCACCTTCAAAGTCCCACTGAGCCATTAAGACCAGTTCCTCAGCTGTAAATCAAAGCAGCTCCATAACACTTTTTTTCCTCTCACCTGAGCCCTGACCTGGAGGGACCAGATCTTGTGGAGAGAAGGTAATTCATTCTCCATGCTCACTCAATCCATAGACCCTCGGCCAAGGATGCTGATTATTGCTAACCAGGGTGCTGTTTTTTATCGTCCTGGCAGGGCTGAGAGAGCCCTAACTCATTTCACATTGAGCTCTGAATAGCCACTGCCTGGTAGGAAGTTTTGGTGAGGACCAAACTGAGCCATTCTCCATTTATCCTATGGAGGACTGTGCACTCTGCAGCTCATTCTCCAGCACAGAAATAAACTGTCAGTGGCTTCTCTTCTGGCACAGATTGATCTAATACAACTGCCTCAGCGCACACTGCTTGTGCAGACAGTTCCAGTGCACATTACTGTCATTTCTGATGCCCTAAAAGCTGCTGCCTTCTCCCTCCCATGCTCTTAAATGCCTTAAATGCTCTTAGAAAGTGTGGTGACACTTTTACGGGTGATGGGGCAAGGGTCACAGGCTGAAACTTTGCATGCCAAGAGATGCAAACAGCAGATTCCCATCTCTAGGAGGGAAGCAGGATCTGATTTCCTTTGTCAGTAGGTTCATTCTTTGTGACACATAAGTATAGATAAACAAAAAGAAACACGCAACATGCCTTAAATTAAATTCAGAGTTTTCTGATTGCCACATTAATGGGAGAAAGGTTATCCCAAGCAAGTGCATCTCTGACTGCTGTAGGAAATCAAGCTGCAGTGGGAAGTGTAAAGTAGGGGGTTACTTTCTAGAATCTATTGTAAAAATCTGAGCTGAGCCATAGCTTTGCCATGAGTGCCATCAGTGACCAAAAGTGCTACAGGAGAGTAAATGAGGAGTAGAGCCATGTCCATGAGTTTACTCACCTAGACTATCAGGCAGCAATGGGTACAGATCAGCAAAACAACTAGTGCAACTTTTTCAGATGTCTGTGCTCATGGTGAATTGATTTTGTGCTCTTGCATTGGAAATATATGGGTGTTCATGCTGAAGAGGTATTTTAAAATGTTGATCAAAAGCCAGAATATTAAAGTAAATGCTACAGGTAGACCACTGCTTCAATCCCAAAATTCTGGGTAAAATGTGTGTTCTAGAAAGGCTACCACATAGTATTGCATTTTTCTTTTCAGATTTTTTTAAGTGGGTTTCAATTTTTAATTATAAGGTCTTTCCCTTTCATATAATTTGTTTGTTTTATGCTATGATACACAAATCAAAATGTTATATAGCATGAAAAGCAGCATATACTTTGATCCAGAAAAACAGAAAATATGTTATAATTTTATAATGTTATAATCATCCTTTTGGTTTTGAAGTAAACTAAATAAGATAAATATTTCCAGAATTACATTTTAATGCACTGCTAATACTATTGGCACAACATGAAACATTTACTAATAAACTGGAAAAGAAAAGGTCAGTATTTAAAACAAACAAATTCCATCCCATCATGTTTCTACACAAAATATCCACTTAGCCTAATTAACTACAGCTCCTGAGCATCAGTGAATGGATTTTCACATTTAACAAGTTCCATGGAGTTCGGCAAGAATGATTATTTCTTTTGAATAGTCATGCTTAAAGAATATTGCTGCCCATCATACGGGATTCATTACTGCTCGGTTTCAAGAGTCTGTCATCCACAGAAGGAGCAGGAATGATTCCATATGACTTAGGTGACAAATCATAAAACATAAAAAATGAATAGCTAACAGCTGTCTGGACTTTTCCTGCTGCAAACAGTTTCCTTCAAGTTGAAATTTCCTCATGCTACTAATTTTCCAAAGAAGACAATCCAGATGTTCCAGCTGCACAGTACAGGTATCTCCAATGCAACCAGCATCTAAAGAGTGATCACCAAAGGGCTTCTCTGCTTTTCTCTTCTTCCCCTTGTCTATTCTTTTTTTTCCAGTTTTTTTTTTTTAGTTTTTTTATTTCTCCTCAGCAAGAGTAAAACTTGAGCATGGCCAGGTGTTTTCACTTCAGAGGCTCCAATGGCAACAACAACTCCAGTGCTTTGGAAGCTAACAAATTTGTTGTGTCACAATTGATAATCAACTCTAGTAAAAGAATGTCCAAATCAATTGAGCTTTAGCAAGGGCAAACTGACTGGACACAGCCAGACTCCCAGCAAAAGTAGGCCAAGCTTGATAAATTTGCCCTTATTATAGCTATTGATGTTTAAATTTCTTCAGGGATGTTGTTACATGGGTGCCTAGTGGTGACAGAGGTACGATGACCTCCTTCGATCCTTAATCTACACCTGTTAGTTGGCTCCCTAGTTGCTTGTGAGTATACTCAAGCTTAAAGGTTAACAAAAGAAAAACAGGCCAAGTTTACGCGACTGCAGCAACGGATCAATGCAGAGTAAATAACCTTCTCTGTCTTATTTCCCCAAGCATTATCGATCCGAGTTCTTGTTCTTTGTCATGTTTCTGTCTTCTAATCCCAGGGGACGCTAAACGATCGGCTCATATTGGACATGTTAACTGGCACATTATGACAGCTACCATTTTGTCACTCAATGTGGTGCTATATATAAAGAACCCTCAGTTCAGGGGTTTCTGAGCTGCTCTCTCCAAAACGAGCCCCCCATACCTGCTTTTTTCTTTTGGCTTCCTTTGTCTGCTCACCCCTGCCCCTCAGGTATTTTATCTAGAGGTCTGCCATAGCACTAACCGTTTTTTCTTTTATTATTATTATTAATTGTGCTCCTAAAATATCCCCATCCTTAAAGATGGACAATAACCCAACAGTTAAAAATAATAGACGCTTTTGCAGCATTCAGTGCACGGCAGGAGTTTCAGGCAGCAGCAAATGCTGGTATCAGTCCTGACCTGTCGGGGCTTGTTGTTTTTTATTTAGGAACAGGAGCCCTTTCCTTTCATTATCAAGGTTACATTTAAAGGATATTGTGCTTTCCTAAGTGTTCTCAATGGATTTCTATGGGATATTACAGATATCACTCTATCCACACTGAGCCCAGCCTCTGTCTTTCAGCTGAGTGGATGCTCCAAGTATCTTAACGGCTCTATAAACTTGCAGATTTGTGGTGGAAGTCTCTGTTCACTGGGAGACTATTGGATTTCTAACAAAATTAATTGGATTTCCTTCCTTCTGAATGCTCCCTCTACATGCCTATCTCTGAATAAAGACTTGCCAATACTAACTCCCGGAATTATACAGAAGAAAAAAGGGGAAAAAAAAAAAAAAAAAGAAAAGACGTGAACTTGGAAGGCATGGCAACCTACCATTGCTTATTTAGCCTTCCTCACACTTTATCTAGGGCACAGAAAAAGCCTATTCTAAAAGAAAAAGCTTTTCCCTCCTGTGCCAAAAACTCCCAGCAAGGGATCCAATCACTGGAGGAAGTGTTGCGTGCCTTTCTGTCGCGGCGAGCAAGAGTCCATTGGCTGAATAGTGTCATATGGATTTAGGACTCCAAAATTCATAAGGCATTTCTGGGTCTGTCTAGCACTTAATGGACAGCGTGATATAGATAGAGGGAGTAGAACTACATTTGAAACCCAAAAAGAGGATTGATAGTCAGGAGGTAAATTCCTGCCTGCTTCCCCATGTATAGCATTTCACTGTATTCGCCATCACTAATCACCGTGCAAATATACCCTGTCCAGTGGACAATGATAGCATTATGACTTTCCTGCCACACAATCTTATCTTTCTCTAAGTCACAGCTGAGTCAATCTGTGCTTTGAACAGGTATTTTTGCTAATGCAAAGGAGTCTAGGGGAAAAAAAAGCCGTTGTATGTTCCAATTGAATTTCAAGTTCCTTCACGTCTCCATAGCTGATAATTAAACCAACTGACCTGCTTCTGCATCGAAGCCTGCAGGAAATTAAGCAGATAATACTCTTTAGGTAGATAGGCTTTGGGGGATAGTTTATTAAAAGAAAAAGAAAGAGCCCCCAACCAAACAAATAACATTGAACTGTGAGTCTCAGAGCAGCCTCATCACTTGGCTATGGGGGTCTCCCCCTTTTTTCCACTGATAGCAGGGTTTGGAGAAATGTTAGCAGGAACTCTTGAAAGGAGAACCAGAAAAAAATTTGTGAAGAATTTGTCCCTGCTAAGCTCAGTCATTCATGCCTAAAACCCACCTCAAATATGTAGTAGATTATTCCAATATTAATCTTTCACAGATGGCATGTTCCTGTCTTTCTTTCTTTCTTTTTTCTTTTTTTTTTTTTTTTTTTCAATTCAAACCACTAAAATATTCTAAGGCCACAATTGGAACCTGGTTCAGTGCCTATCTACAGAAACTTATTATTTGATTTGAAATGGTTTTGTTTTCTTTTGACATGCTGGATATATATCCTTAAAAGACATTTTCATCTCCATAAAACATTGTGTTTTTTGGACTTGCTGAAAAACTGAAAAAATCCAGGGGTCAACCAGATTTAACAGTTAATTTATTCATTATTTGTCTTTCCAGCTGCAATTATTTTGGGGCAAACCCAACATATGCTAATGTTTTTATAGTATGCCTAAAATGTCATAATAAATTCAAGTTATTAATAAAACTGACATGTAAAAGTGGGAGATACCTTGTATGTGGGCAATATGTGTTATTCTAGTTGAATATTTTGCTCCATATTTCCAATCAGCATGAGGATCTTTTTCAAATATGGGAAGATTTATGGTACTGTTGTCATTAAAGGGTTGGCTGGCTGCAGAAAGGACACATATACATAGTGCATATATCCACCAGAAATGTAACATTCACCAGAATAAATAATTTCTTCTCCTAAGCAAGGTATGCAAGTACTTTTTTTTCATAAAAGTGCATTGTCCCTGTCCTGCAGGTGTCAAACAGTATCTCTGTTTTTGCATTCCTATAATACTGTTTAAAAGGTTTGAATTTATTATGTAGCAAGTTCACCTCTACTGCTCAGTAGGATGTTCTGCAAACTGATCTCAGTGTTAGGGTGACATCACTATGTTAAAAATAAGCCATGGTGGCATATCTGTGATAAAAAAATATTATTATTATTCAAATAAAATTATATTTCAACTGTGCAAAGCTCCCCGTGTGTTTAAAGTGTATATTTAAAGGAGACAGCCAAAGCTCTCTGTTGCAAAAGAAAAGTTATATTTTACTATATTATTTTTATGTGGCTGTAAAATGTGATGAAAAAAAAGCCCTCTCAGATGATGTCTTGTTTATTTATTAATTTGGCTTTTTCAGCTGTCAGCAATTCAATCCCCTTACATATGGAATAAGTTCAGCTTTCCTGATCCTAAATTCAGTCTCCTTTTGGAGGACAAATGCAGGTGAGGGACCATCCCCATATTCAGAATTTCACCTCTTATCTCTCTTTAGGTGCCAGATCCACTTCTGGGTGTGGGAGCAGACCCTGATGAGCAGACTAAGACTGGCTTTTATAAAGGTGTTCAGGGGGAGGTTTTGTTTTGATTTCTTGTGTTGCTCTCTCAGCCTGACCTTTGCCCCTGCATAGTGCACTCATCCTCCAAAGAGGGAACAGCAGCCAATTCTACATTTCCATACAATTTGTGCTTTGGTAGCACAGCAGTCATATTCTCAGAAATCATCAGGGAATAGGATTGAGCAGCCTGTATTCTCTCCTGCAAGGGGCCAAGTCACACAAACTGTGAGAATTCTCACAAAGCTGGTTAGCAGATTGAGGTTAAGTGCTCAACTGACTAAAATCTGTTGGTGGGGGGAAACAGATATGTTGGTTCCTAAATCATACAAGAAGGTTCCTAGTGTTATGTTTGGGGATTTTTTTAATTTCTTGAGAACAACTGAGGGGATTCTTGGTTTCCTTCAGACTGTGGTTTCCTTCAGGAAGCACTGAGGGGTTCAGCTGACCTTGCAAAGGTTGATTTCAGAGTTTTCCCCTGGCAAGTGAGTCACTGGGTAAAGGGCTAGAGAGACAGATGTGTCAGAAGCTCTTAAACTTGTCAGAAAAGATACTTTGCTTCTTCCTGTAGGAGACAACTCTGTTCAGTATTGTATAAGATACTCCTGATTTTCCTTATGGAATAATGAGACTGTCACAGCCCTCAGCTGGAGTAAACTGATGTTAATTCCATCAAATTTCATACACTGAAGCTGACTTGCTCTAGCTGGAAAACTGGTCCAGGGTCAGAGGTCTGTATACTATAAACAAGTTTGTTCTCAACTGGGTATGCATGTGTAGGCTCATGTACAGCTTGGCTGATTTGAGATCTTGGAGAATTTTTGACATTATTAGTAATATTCCTCCTTTCCCCTCTTTTTTTAAAAAGAACATTTCCATAAATAAAGCTTTTAGACTGTTCAGCAGATTTACCTCCTGCCCTTTCAGGCACACCCTAACCTCTTCTAATAATACAAATGTTATCTTAGTCTGAAAAGTTATTCTTGTCCTTGATGTGCATTTTGTACTCCTGTCAGGGGCCAGAAAATAAAGAAATCAGGGGCAGTGTGAGGAAGGGTCAAACTGAGCATAAAAAGATTCCTCTGCCTTCATGTAAAGTACAAATCAGGATTGTTAGAGCAAACAGCCACCAACGAGCCACATTATTCATAACACTTCACAGTTTTCTCATGGAAGCCGACAAATGTGCATTGCCTGAACATATTTTGTTAATTCGTTGGGTTTTTGCTATGAATACAGCTGAATAATTTCAGAGCATTTTCCTGACAGTAATGAGTGGTGCTTTGTACCTTCCCTGGGATGCACATTACTACTGTTTTGCTCATTTTATGGATGGGCAATCTGAGGCATAAGAAAGAACAGGTCAAGTGCAGGATCATGGAATTAGAAGGAGCCTTGACAATTTTTAATTACTACCTAATATTCTGGAAAAATTCTAAAATACCTTATTAATCTGGGTCCTCAGTTATCAGAAGCATAGTATCTTAGAGAAGAGTTAATACATTTAATTAAAAGATGGCTAAGTATTTATTGAAAGCATGATATTTTGGGGAAGAGTTATTACATTTAACTAAAACATGGCAAAGTATTTTTGTATTGCTTAGTGAATCTTTAGATGCTAGAAACCTTTGGACCATTTGTTTGATCTTCATATTTAAACATGATTTTAACAGTAACAGTTCACCCGTGGCACTAAGAGACATCAGTTGCAGAAAAACACACTAATAGAGACCAGAGCTGAATTAAACTGTGTTGATGGAGATAACCAGTTGCATATGTTTTTAGTTAGCAGGAGCCAAATCAGATAACCACCATACAGCAACACTGGGCCTGATGGACATATTTTTTTATATTTTTCTGAGAAAAGACTGGTTTGCAGCCTGAATTTTGGTTACTACGGTCGTTTGTTTGTACTGGGGAATCAGGAAAATGAAATTCTGGATAAAGTGAAAAGATGACTGGAGAGGAAGGAAGAGCAAAGTATGTGAAGGGCAAAGACATAAACATTGGTGCTGTTCTCTTCATGTTACTAGACAAGGACCTTCTATTGATTTCTCCGGGCATGCTTGCACTTCCTTCCTTCAGTGACTAATGATACGCCCTTTGGGTTATGATGACACTGCATTTCATAGGCCTGCAGGTCGAATTCCTGATGTATTCTCTGCCTGGCTCTTACTTTAAGTCATTGTCCTGCTCCAAGCCAGGCTCTTCTCAAACGTGAGGCAAATAAGAAAGGGAGATAATTTACGTCGTGCATCGCGGGTTGGAGAACAAAGTGCAACACTTCAAGTAGGTTCAAGCATAGCTGGATATTGTCTGGAGCCTCATTTCCAGCCCATGGCATAGCATCGAGTCTGGTGTCTTTAATGTTTTTCTCACAACAGTTTCCAGAACTCTGTTTCCTTCTGCAGGAGCCCCAAAGTGCATATGTGTTAGGCACACATTTCCTCGCCCACCTCTGCGTTGGAACACAGATTTGTTTTAACTTTGATTAACAATCCTCCACAGAAATTTAAAGAAAGAAGTGACTGATTCTTCTCTCACTTTCAGTAAATTAGGAATAATTCCCCTCTCCCTCCCACCCCTAGGCCATGGAGTTAACATAAATAATGTGAAACTGGTGAAGGTGACAGAAGAGTTAGGCTAAAAATGAAGAAACCTACTGCCTTCAACACTCAGAATATGGGGTGCAAATTATATCTCGGCCTATTTAATTGCCAGGCAAAATGTGGGACAAGAACTCTTGGGGGCTCCCAGTCACCAGCAATATGAAGGATTTGATATAACTAGCCTGTAATAGCTGCTCTGGACAACCTTCTTCTCATGTTCAAGAAGCAAAAACAGCAGGAGGTTTTCAGAAGCGTGAAGAAGTAAGCATCTGACGTTCACCTACTTTTAACAAAAGTTTGTCCTATGGCAACCCTGAGTGCTTTTGAACATATCAACCTATATTCCACCAGCAAGCTAGATTTTGTGTAATGAGCTACCCAAGCTTCCCCCAGTAACCACCTGGAAGACCAATAACACCACCAATGAGACTCAAATTAATGGCACATAAACTTGAAATGACTGATTTGAGATAAAGGTTGTTGTGGGGTTTTTTAACAATACTCAACACTGTTTCTACTGCCTGGAAGAATACTTTTGTGAAGCCAGAGATCCCATCATTTAATGTGCAAAATTTAGGTTGTCAATCAGGATTCCTAAATAGCTCATGTTTGTAGCAAAATGTAGCTATCAGGCTTTTTCTTGAGTGTTTCATGATGTAAATGGGAATTACTGATCCAGAGATTGAGTTTACAGCTCTGATTTGAAATTTCCAGTCACTCAAGAGAATACTCTGACTTGAGAAAAACTTAGAGGGCATAAAAATACATTCCTAATAGTCTAAAAACACCACTGATCTTGAGAAGCCTCCAGACTTTTTTCCACAATTTCCTATTCTTACAGAATACTTAGTACAGAGAACAGTTTAAATAAATGCAGATACACTGTCCCTGTCTTGCTTTCATTTGGTGCTAAATTCCCCAGAGAGGAGGGAATTATTCTCAGCTGAGGTGTTGGTTCAACATTTCCTTCTTGAGTTGCTCAGTGTTTATGCTGCTCTTCTGGCAAGTGTTGGCAGGAGAGGTTGATTCTTAGGGCTTTATCGTGTTTCATCATTGCTCTGGTCACTAGTTAGGGTGGTTCATGTTCCTTCTGCTTTTCCCCACCTGCCCAAACACATCAGCCAGGGGAGCACTGGCTGCAGACCTGGTGCTGTGGTTCCACTTGTTCACCTTGGCAGTGCTAAGAAGCATCAGTTTGGCTGGACAACACAAGTTTTGGTCTCAGGGAAGACAGACCAACAAGGACAGGGAACAGGGGAACTTTCCAGACACTCCTCTGGCTGCTGAATAGGGGGGATGACAGAGACTGGGGAAGCAGAACAACCACCCATGTCAAATTCCAGTTTATTCTTTGAAATCGAATGAAGACATGGGGTCAAGCTTAGGCAGGGCTCACAGCCATAGCATGTGAGCCCCTCAAAATTACCTGCCATGGGCCAGTGAAATAAGACACACAAATCTGAAGGCAATTTTTCACTCTGTTTTTCCTGGACCTGTTTTTTCTGCTTCATTCCTCATCCTTTTGTGCCATCATTAGGAGGTGCTGGCTGGATGCTTTCAGAGTGGTGTTCCAGTGCAGAAATACATTGCACCAGCTGATAGAGAAGTGCATTCACATACAGGGAATTCCTGAGCTGACTGCTAGTTATAGAAATATTATTCAAGAGCCAAAATTATGTGATCCTTCTTGGAACAAAAAGACCGTGAAAATCAGCAAGAGTTTTCCTCCATTGAGGATCTGGTAATCTATGCCATCTCTTAATATCCAACAGACTTCTTGAGTATCTGGTGTGATTTTTTAAAGTGAAACATATGATAGAAATGGAAAGCTTAATCAAGTTTCCTGAGCTTACTAATTACTCATTCTTTGGTTTATTTTCTTCTGTGCTTTGCCTGACAATTGAACATGGCAGAGACGTAAATCTGAGAGGTTTGTTTTGCTTTCAACTAGCTCTTAAAACACCTTTTCTATATACACACAGAGATTAAAATAAGAAAGAAAGTATGTCAGCTGTATGATAACAATGAGGAATGGCTGGACAGAGGATTGGACTCCTTAAAATGGGTATGTTTACCATCCCACAGTTGATGAATTACCAGGGATTTTAATTGTAAAGCTCTGGCTGCTATTGCCATATTTCACAGACCAGGATCAGCAGCTATTTCATCTACCTGTAATTTTATTTCTTTACCAAGTGCCTGATCATGAGAAACAATAACTGTCAGCAGTGTAAATTCCCACAGGACTTTGAAGATTTACTCTGACTAACTACAGATCCATCCAATATCTCTCAAGATCAGTCTCTACCTGTCCCAGACTGAGATGTAATGTGGCTGTAGACTGTAACTGTTTACAGAAGTGGGAGCCTTCAATAGGTCAGTGTATGAAATCATTCCTATTCCTCCACAGTAGTTTGTAAAGTTTCCAAAGAGCTTTCCAGGCTTTCTGGATGAAAACCACTATATAAATGCAGGATGCCATTATTATTTATTGTTTCAGTTTGACAGAAAGATGGAGGGTTTCATTTTGACTTTATATTTCCACTTCGCCTTTGTTTCATAACTTTCTGACATGCAGAAATTTTCCTTTGTATTCCTTGCAAGCCTTACAACCTCCCTGTTATGGCAGAGATGTTGGGAATGCTGCAGCCACAAATAGGAATTAAATTAGAACAATTTTTAATTATTTCTTGTGTTCTTTTGATATGTTAGAGATCATACTAAAGGCCTCAATTTTCAGTGTCCTGTATCAGACTAGATGGTTCAGGATTTTCCAAAAATGAGCAAGAAATCCACTTGTGGTCAGCTCTGAAAGGCCCTTACAAGTAGGGATTTTTTCACAGACCTGCATTCCTGCTAACCTTGGCCCTTAGAAATGATATTTTGTATTGCAGTGAAAAAGAGTTTCTTTTCTGTCTTTAATAGCAGTTAATTTTCTTTGTACATCTGTAGAGGGTAAATGATGGGAAATCCAAATAGCATTAATTACTCGCTGTTAATTTGAATACCACAGAATTTAGCCACAGTTTGCATGTATCTGAAAAGTGAAATATCCACCTTATTATTGTCCCTCACACAATTTTTTTTCCTTTAATTCATCTCATAGTATTTTGTGGTGAGAAACCCTATTATATAACTAGGCTATGAATATTATTTCTTCTTAAATGTTTAATTTAGTAAGTTCTAATAAGCTAAATGTTATTTGCTTCAACCTTGAGCAATCCACAGCTTTGTTGACCACAGGAAAAAAAACTGCTGTTCAGTATGGCTATTCTGCTTGAGCCAGCTGCAGTCTCAATCCAGTGTCATTTTAAAGAACCTTTAGAACAGTGGATGAGAGACTCAGCTCTCATCCCATTACCAGCTTTATTTAATCTAAAATGCCTCTGAGAGAGAGAGACTCCCTTATCTCTGGGTTGTGCAAACACACCGCTGCACACTGATACAAGATCTGTGGTGAACTGTGCAGGAAAGCTGGTGCTGAGTGGAATCCTAAGTATGTAAACCCAGCAGGTAAAACAGGACAAGGGGAAGGGATGAGGTCTGTGGCAGTGTCCCAGATACTGGAGGAGAAGACAACAGTTTGTGCAGTGCACAGAAATGAGAGGAGCAGTTTGATGGATGCCATCACTGTGTTGCTAACACTAATATCTTTAGCACAGCACAAAAAGAAATTAAAGAAGGCGTGTGCTGTCTGACATATTATGGTGCTCTGTAATCCCCCAAATGCTGAAATACTCATGTAGACATTTTTTGGTGGTGTTGTTTTAGTCATAATTGCTCCAGTGTCAAATGAGATTGTAATGAGAAGTGGAGCTGTTACAGAAAGTTCACTGTTCTGGAACTTCTGTGAGATGGTGTCACATAACAACTTTTTTTCCCCCTGTTTTTCCCACTTTTGCAGCTGCCTCTTCATTCTCTGGTTTGGAGTCTGACTCAGAAAATAAGACATTAAGCTCTAAAGCTAGCTGAAAAATAAAGGGTGGAGATGTGAAAAATGTCAGGAACTTGGCATTCTTCTTTCCATTAGCTTTCAAACTTTTACAACATTCCTTAATAGTCTTATTTAATACTGGTTGTTCCAGCCCCTTTTAGAAGAGATTTTGGAAGACATGAGGCCTAGATATACAGACAAGAAGCTGATGACTTGAGGCATAGACCAACCAAAAATTAATTCCAGATGTTCTGTATGCATCTGATAAGGCAGAACCTGGTGTTTCATTAGGGTTCTTTGGTAACAATCATGCACAACATATAGGTTGAGATTAACTAAGTTGCAGCCTGAATTTGTATGAACAAAATCATAGGGATAAGAATATTTTGGACACATTTTTCAGCCCATTTGTGTGCCAGTGTTTGCACAGTGTGTGTTTAATGTGGACTGTGAGGCCCTTTGCCTTCAAAACCTGAGATAGTTTCAGTTGATGTCCATTCAGAGTTATTATTTTATTTTTAAATCTCCACTCATCCTTGCAGATCCAAAGAGGAAGAACTTCAGCTCACAGGAGTTAGCTAGTACTGCCTGTCTTCTAGATCTACTCTAAGATCTGCAAAGAGAATTTAATGTTAGAATTGGCCTTTTCTTCTACTGACTTATATTTTTGCTTGACTTCACCCTGTGCTGAACAGGAGCTCCTGAGTACTTAAAGAGTAATGAAAAGTCTAACTCCTGCTCACTTTTGAATACTTAAATGAAACACCTGAGTTTGGAGACCTGGCTGTAGGACAGAGGGACAGTGCCAGGGAGAAAACCATCTCTAAAGATCATTCTGGGAATTTAATTTAATATCTGGATGTGTTGTTCTTTCTCTGTCAGCCCAGAGGACCCAGGGCTAGCAGATTCCCATCCACTTCAGCCTGCTGCCTCAGGTTACATTAAATGAATCCAGACCTCAGATGAGCTGTCTCAAGAAGAGAGAAAAAAAGAAAAAGAAAAAAAAAGACGAATCAAAATCAAAGCCATACACTAATATATCAGTAAAGCAGCAAAGAAATAAAGGGAGAAAAAAGGGATAAAAGTACCTGTAGGATGAGAAGTGCAGCTCACCGAGTATTTCCATCCTCCAACTGCTCCCTCTGCTGCCTGCAAGACAGTGAGAGGGCAGCCAGGGAGAGACGTGGTCTGTGGCTGCCCAGGTGGGCTCTGCATCCTTCTTCCTCTCTCTGCTCTCAGCATTAGAGATCCAGACAGTTCCTAGATAAAGTTAAAGACTCATGTAGTGATCTTCACACTAATTGGACTGTAATGTATAGCCTCGGTCAAGCAAATCTCTCCCAGCACTCCTCTCCACAGACGGCAATCAAGCCATTTACAGAAGATGCATCGGCTGCTGGGACCCTGGAGTAACCTTAAACTGCACTGGCCTTTTAGCAGAAAACACAATTAATTTTGATACTGAAGGGCAATTAGGACTGGGGTTAAAATAAAAAATCTTCTGAACAGAGAATGTCAAAGACTGGGAAGGAAAGTCTTTCCCTGTACGCAGTGTGTTGAAGGTCTGTAAGCACAGCAACTGTCAGCTCACAGTAATTCAGGTCACTTTAGAAACCCCCTGTTTCCATTTGAGAGATGTAAATTCAGATTAATAAGCACCATGCTCAAACCCCACTAAGACTGATTGCCACTTTCTTTCAGTCTTTGCTGCCAGAGTGAGCACAGCTTCTTCTTGTTCTCACTGAGGAAACCTGCTTTACATCCCAGAATTTAGTGAAATGACCAAATACATTTATTTTGTACTGTTTCATTTCCAGGGGAAAATGCTCTCCCAGCTGACACTCTGCAAATCTCGACTCAGAGCAAATCATGTCAGCAACTCTGTAAACTTCTTTTTAGAAGCACAGAAGGTGTTTACAGTAATACACAGCTACATGCACCAACATGCCCTGGCACGTGTGAGAGGCAGCCAGACTTTTGGCCTCACCTGTGCAAAAGGCTGAAGTCTATAACTTTACTGTGAAGGAGGCTCTGGCACAGGTTTCCCAGAGAGGTTGTGAATGCCCCAACACTGGCAGTGTTCAAGGTCAGGTTGGAGGGAGCATTGAGCAATCTGGTCTAGTGGAAGGTGTCCCTGCCCACAGGAGGGGGTTGGAGCTAAATGATCCTTGAGGATCTTTCCAACCCAAACCATTATATGAATCTTTTCTATGAACTCAATAAAATGCACCAGATTTGTTGGTTGTGGGGTTTTTAAATTTCTTTTCCTCCCCAGGATGATCAGCTGAGCACTCTGCTGAAGTCCTTGAGTGTCACTGGCACAGCTCAAGCACCAGAAAAGACACTCAAACACAGAGAGGAGGACAATGTTCAGTGCGAAAATTTTAATTCTACATCTTTTAAAGAATAAGGGATAAAAGATGAATATTCAGAAATCATGTGTGAAATCCTGATCCAGCAACATCTAATGGGCAAATGGAATATCTTTATTTATGCACACACTGAGTGTCTGGAAATAGGTGGAAGAAGGTGAGAAGGAATCTTTATGTAATAACAAAAAATGGAGAAGCAATTTCCCTTGATGCTATCAAAACCCACTGATTTTTTCTTTGTATTTTCAGGTTACAGAGCCCCCATTCTGCAGTGAGCTGATTTCACATCTGAGGCTCACTCAGCCATCCCATCTAACATCAAACTGATGTTAGATTTAGACAGTGGGTAGGTTTTGTTTTATTTGAAAACAGCATCCTGGGGGAATCTCTTAGTGGTAAAATGGCATGAGAAGCACTAGCAGTGAATAGAGAAATGGAGCTCACAGGGTTAAATCTATTGTTTTCAGACATTGATTCAATCTCTTTTTTTGTCAACTAGTTTAAGTTCCAGTTTAAGGCCCCCTTTCCACTAGCTGCAAGGAAGGGTAAAGAGCTCAGAGTAAACTCATTTGGGCCTTTTAAGTACAACATGATTCATATTTGTGTGCAGCCTCTGTCATGGGTTGTGCACAGCCCACTGCCAGCACCCCTGTCACCCTCTCAATCTTGTGCCAAGGGGGGCAGGTGGACAAGATAACTTAATAGCTCTTATTCATTTGGAATTTCTCTGGTTATGGGATAGGTCACCTTGTTCAGTGAGAGAGAGAAAGCATTTAAATCTTCAGCCAAAACTCAGGCTTGGATGTAAGCAAGTTTCACAGAAGCTGGACTTAACATTTCTTGTTGTCTTGCACTTTCTTGAGGTGTCCGTTCATGAGGATGATGCAAAGGCTCCAAGGATAACAAAAATAATGATAATCCACTGTGTTCCTTCAACTGACATGGAAGTAAAAATTCCCACCAAGTGATTTGCATGAGGGACAGGAGCAGGTTTAGTTTCTGAAAAGATGTGACTGTGTGTTGTAACCAGACTTGAGAGGGTTCCCATGTCCACACAGATGAGGGGGAGGAGGGAGAGCAGATCCCATCCCCTCCTGCAGAGACTGATCTGCATCAAATCATGCAATCAAACCACTCAATTGCTGATTCAGATCCAGCTGAAGTGAACACTGAAAACTGGAAAGGATAAGAAACGTGGGGTTTATTATTATTATCATTGTCCTCCTGGGTATATTATAATTTCCTTTTCTAGAATTCTATGCAATTTCTAAACATGGAATCACAAATGTTAGTCTGGATGAAAGAGAAAACAAACTTTTACATTTGAAAACAGCCAGCATTAAATCTTACAAAGGTATTAACAAATTTGGATGACATGAATGCCCTTGCATTTTTATACTGTGAATCACATGAGCATCCAAAGTACTGTTTAAATGTTGTGGGGTTTTTTTGTTTGCCTGTTTGTTTTCACAATACTTCCCATGGTGATCCCTAGCTGTTCTAGTCACTAGTACAGGCATCATCATGTAGTTACATGCCAAAATGGACCAAAAAAAAATTTGCAAACATTTCCAGATTTTTGAAGCTCAAACGGAATCAATATGGCTTGAAAAAAATCATTAAAAAACCCACTACATTGGCCTTTTTCACACAAACAAAATCACCATGTATTTTTTCACTGCAAAATTTTTTCACTTCAGTTGTGATTTTTGCACAAATTTCATTAATAAACAATACATCTGTCACGATTTTCATCCAAAGAAGGGAAATCACCTAAAAACTCTATTTAATTAACCTTTACAGCCCCCTTGTGAGCTTGGCATTATTATCTCTATTTCACAAACGGGCACATTGAAACACAATGAGCTTAAGTGACTTCTTTACAAGTAAAACTACATAGCAGGTCAATGGCAGAGCTTGGAATAGATCCCAAATCTCTTGGGCCCTGGTCCCGTGTTTAAGTGCTACAAACCTGGCCTTCTAAAAATGGGTGGTGTTTGAGATCATTATTTTTTGTTTTATCGAGCACCAGGTGCTCACATCTGGGATAAAACTCTGGAAAGCATCTAAGAAATGCTGTGCAATTTGAGCATCTAAAAGAGCGTCTAAGAAAGAGAAACAAGCTCTTTCATTTTGTTTAAGGGCTGTACACAAACGTCTCTGGTGGAAAATAAGGAGTCTTTAAGAATGATGTGTGACTTCTAGTGATGGAGCCTGGGTTAGCAAGGGTATTTATTTTTCCCTTCATTAAGAAACAACTTATCATTCCGGTAAAGGAGCTGTTAATGAGTTTGTTCACACTCGCTGAGAAATGACTGCAGGATACTCCTCAGAGGACTTGCTCTGAGTGCATACATAAACCAGCCAGAGCTCTAGGTACAACCAAAACCTGCGGAGGGAGAGGAAGCGCTTTTGGATTCCTGCCTTCCCGTCTGTTTGCTGCTTTGTTTGTTTTTCCTCCCCCTCCAGTGCTGTTGCACAGATCTGTGAGGAGACTGGCAGATTTGGAGCATGCAGGTTGGGGTCTGTGTTTCTGGGCTGCCACCAGACCCGAGCAAGGGGCGCAGTGACAGTGACACTGCCAGTCGTGGCTCGTGGGGAGGAAGGCAGGAGATGTGCCAAGATCTGCTGCCCAGATCATCAGGAGTGGAGGTGCCCATGTGTCTCGTGTCAGCCTGTGCTGTGGCTCCTCATCCATGGCATGGTCTGGCTGTCCTCAGCAGCTCTGAGCTCCCAGCTCCACCCTGAGGAGACCACTCAGGTGTGTCCCAGCAGCACACCTGAGGGCTCACCCTCTCCCCAGCACAGGAGGACAAGCCTGGCACTGATGTTTGCTTCTGCCTCTGCTTTCAGCATGGCCTCAGCCTGCTGGCTTGGAGTGTGTGCACTCCTGTACAGGGCCAATTTTGGGATTCCTCAGTACTGGAAAACCTTCTCCTGGCACGATTTCAGACACCCTTTTGATGTTGCAGGTTTCCAGTGTGGGTTAACACATAATTACACTGTGCAATGCTATCAGAGAATTACTGAGCAGACAGGGCAGCTTGCCCACTTGGGCAGTCCAGAGATGATTGTCAGACTGCTCCTCGTGTCTTCAGACTGTTTCCAACAAAACTGGATGTGTGTGTCTGGGCTACATAAATAGGTGTATATATATAATCTCACCATCCACCTATTGTCCTCCTGTTCTTTTTTGTCAGCTGTTTTGAGAAGTATTTCCGACTCAGCAGCATGAATAATTGTTGGGGTTTCTTGTTTGTTTGACACAATATGGATAACAAATGGCAACATTTGCTCTTCAGATTCCAGCTCTACCCTGAAAAGACCCACCCTGACCTCCAAAACGAAATCAGTAACTTCACTCCTCTTCATTTCCTCATCCTGTGTCTAAACCCAGGGGAAGTGGGTTGAGACCTTTTGCACATAATCTGACACACGGCACGCAGGGCCGGAAGGCAGAAAATCATTTCAACAAAAGGCCAGAGCTCTGGGTTAGGTAAATTCAGGAAGGAGAGAGATAGGAAATGGCAGTAATGTCGCCAATAGACCAAGAGGATCCTGGCACCAGCCGGGGTGTGAAATATGAGGTTGTGTCTAACAAGGACTGAATAAAAAAAGTTCAGCTCATTTTGAAACATATGACACCAAAGACATTTACAAAAACAGCTTTGGAGAGGAGGTGGGAAGACATTTATTTTCTTCAGGGAAACTGCCCTCAAAGAAAAGAATCGTGTTTGATATGCAAGGCTAGGACAGCAGGGGACTCACCCAGCCATGTGGCATAGTCCCAGGATGAGTTTCCCTGCTTGAATCTCACCCTTTCAGCCAGCCAAAGGCCCTATAGTCACCTTGTGTGGCAAATGTGAGTGTTTTTGAGCAAATGTGAGTGCATTTGTGCAAATGCTTAGCTCACAGCCCTATGTACATGCAGTGAGGCTCCACTCAGCCTGTCCCTGTAGAGATCACTGTTACCTGTTACTGGAAGAACTCAGCTCTACACATTTTTTGAGTACTTCCAGGAATGGAGAGTCCACCACTTCCCTGGACAGCCTGTTCCAATGCTTGGCTGCCCTTTCAGTGAAGAAAGTTCTCCTAATATCCAATCTAAATCTCCCCTGGTGCACTTTGAGGCTGTTTCCTTTTCTCCTGTCACTTTTTACCTGGGAAAAAAGACTGACCCCCACCTGTCTACAACTTCCTGAGCTGGAAATAACACAACAATATGCTTTACTAACTACTTTGGCAGCTCCTTGACTGAATCAGGAAGTTCAGAGGTAGACTGAGAAGAAGGAGGAAAAAAAAGCAAAAAAAAAAAAGTAGAAAAACCCCAACACACACATACCAAATAAAAACTGGGACCCAGATAACTTTGTATTTTTTTCCTGAAACTTTAAAACTTGCTTGATATGAGCTTGATTTGTTTTGTCAGCAAAGGGTTAAAGTTCTCACTTTCAAACAAGTAGGTGGATGTTCTATTAAAGGCAATGACAGTTTTGTTATCAACACCAATGCAAACAGGATCCAGCTCTTCATCACCCATCCACCTCCCAGTAAACCCACATATCCTGAGAGAATAGAAGTTCCTTTTGACTGTTACATGTTTTGCTACACTGTCCTTGGACCCCATCTGTGTCCTCTACCTGAATTAAAATGAACCCTCCTTTCTTTATCCTCCCCCTGACTTCATTCCCACTGACCCTCTATTCAGCTGATCTCATTTAAGGCTGAGTGTATTTTATTTCTTTTACGACTTTGTCTTCTGTAAGAAACTCCCAGTCCTTCCAACCTCATGCCACGTGTGACATTCTGTCCCCATCAAAAATCAGATCATTCCTTCAAAATAAGAACTGGCACCAGGTCAAAGTCCTGAAGATGAAAGGAAGGGTTAAGTTTACTTTCAATATTGGAGGAGGGTTCGGAAATAAATGTTGAGGTTAAAAAGTCCAGATGGTAATTCAACTGTATCCCTGCTATAAACATGATTTGATTTATGGGAACCACTAATGGTATCTCAGTTTAGATCTGGATGGCTTTGCTTTCTCTCATCTGTAGCTTGAAATTCATCGGATTTTTTTTCACTCCCACCATGAATCTTTCACTACAAAGAGTTACTCCTATCAAGAATTTGGGAGTTCTTTAAAACTCAGCAATTGATAAATGTTAACAATCCTAATCCATGCAAATTACCGTCTGAAACCTTTATTTATAACACCAAGCGGATGTGCTTATTCAAAGCAGCCTAAAAGAGCTTTGACAAGTTCAGTCCTACAGAACTGTGTCTCCTATTGCTGTTTTCTCTCTCCTGTCCTTCGGGGATCAAACTGAATCAGTTTTCACTTTTTTTCTGACGTTGCGATTATTAGGTTTCTCAGTTTTGTCAGAAAAATCCATCAGAAATGTTTATCTCATGGGGCAAATAGCAATGGAACAGCATGTTTATCACTTCGAGGGCCATAATCTACAGGCAGCAATGGCCCCAATCTGGTTTGTTTTAAAACACAGAGGCTGAAAAAGAAAAATGCCCATGTCTGAAATGTGTGATGGAGATGTGCAGAACTGCATTAGCCCTGACACCCATTTCTTTATGTCTCTATATTTCGGCTGTCAGTCATTACATATATGTTGCCTGAAGTCCTTACAGTTTACTACTTCCAGCCTTAAAAAAGCAAAACAGTTGGCCTCAACCGTTAACACCTAAGAAAGGTAGCTTTTCATGGTGGGCTTTGCAGAAATCTGTGCTCCCAAAGGAGTTGCTCTAAACTGCAGGCTCCTGGAGGAGGTAAAAATCTGGTTTAGGATATGGGGAGAGGAGTGCTTTGAAAACAGTCATCACGGATGGTCTCTGTACAACCACATTCGTGTTATGTCTGGGTACCCAGTCTGTGTTTAAGACACCTAAACTGTAGATAAATGTCCATTTTTAAGGCTATCCAAACAAGCAGAATAATAAGTAGATCGATGTTTACAAGACACATTTTTTTCCTTTATGCATGCCATGGAGAAATAACACAGAGCACAGCACACAGTGAAAAATGAAGAGTGCCTTAGGAATACCCCGGCCTCATTTGTTGGGTCAACGCATAATGAAAGAGTAACCAGGTATTCAGGATCTGAGTTTTACAAGGATTTATAGATGCATTGATTGGTTTTGAATTGCTTGTGTCTCCAAAGACTTGCCATGTGCTTCCACCAAACCACCAGCATTTCTCCTAAACTCCTCAGGCTGAGGGAAGGTGGGAGTGAAAGAGAGCAAATAAACCACATGGAATAGATGGCAACTAATTCCCTCTTGTGACATTTAGTGGCACAAAAGAGATGTGGTCTCCACAGGCAAGGCAGGAAAGGAAGAGGATGGGGAAGGGAAAGGGGAAGGGAAAGGGAAAGGGAAAGGGAAAGGGAAAGGGAAAGGGAAAGGGAAAGGGAAAGGGAAAGGGAAAGGGAAAGGGAAAGGGAAAGGGAAAGGGAAAAGGAAAGGGAAAGGGAAAGGGAAAGGGATGGAGGAAGGGGAAGGGAAAGGGATGGAGGAAGGGGAAGGGGAAGGGGAAGGGGAAGGGGAAGGGGAAGGGGAAGGGGAAGGGGAAGGGGAAGGGGAAGGGGAAGGGGAAGGGGAAGGGGAAGGGGAAGGGGAAGGGGAAGAAACTAAATGATCTTTAAGAACCCTTCCAACCCAAGTCATTCTGTGACTGTGAAAATAACTGTAAGAAATCAGGGACAAGCATAGACATTTCAGCCAAGTTATTCTTATAGAAACCTCTCCTTAACAGATTGGAAGGAAACCAACACATAAACTAGAGTTTTCAGGCAACCCAAGCCTGCTGATTTTCAAGACCTGTAGCCAAATATGCGTGGTGGTTCTCTGTTGAAGCTGGCTCTTATCTCCAGCTGTGGCACTGATTTGCTGTGTGGTATTGAGTAAATCATCCTGTTTCATTACAGACTTGGTCTGCACACAACCTCCCGCCAAAATAATAAAAGGTGAGAAGTCAAAATCAATTTCATTAAGCTGGAACAAGTCAATATTTGGATGCTCTATACTGGGAATGGGAGTGGTTCAAAGTCAGCACCTGAAGGGGAGTTTTAAATGGACAAAATAAAAGCCATCAAAATAGGAAAATTGATTTTGGGAACTGAAATCAATGTGTGTGCCTGTTACAATTTACACACCTGGCTAAAATACTATAAGATATATGCTTACAATCACTAAGTATTGGTATTATTACATGAATGTTGCAAAACCCACTGACTATCCACTGAAGGTAGGTCTGGTCTGAGATTAAGTAACACAAAGGCCCTGGCTGCACTCAAAAACATCCTGGTTTTGCTTATGTGGTGCATAGCTCCATGTAGCTCTGTGTAGCATTCTTGTCTTAGTGTTGCTGAAAACTGTTCTTCATTGACTTATTCTGAACTGGAATGAGCCTGCTTTAACATGCCCTAGGACATCCATTGTGCTTTTGTACTGGTAGATCTAAACTGGTATCAAATTAACACTTTCATTTAAATCAGTGCAACTCAATGTGTGATCACCAACAGAACCAATTCAGTGAGTGCTGTCTTTAAATGAGCATTTCAAATCTCTTTGGCTGCAATCTGAAGTGTCTACAGGAGCCATCAGGATCAGCTCTTTCCATACATATCAGCTATATTTTCTATGATACGTGCAGAGTATTTGCTGAAATAAATGGGAAGATGTTTTTCCCATATGTGCATGAACTCTGAACTCCAAGAGTTCAAGTGGGTTCAGTTGTTCTCCTCAAACTGTCATTCTAGTCCTAATTAGTACATGGTGCCGTGAGCAATTTAAATGGAATATATTAATAGAGGAGAATTCAGGGGAGGAAAAAAGAAGCCCTCCCCCAATACCCCTGCCTGCAAAAACTCTTAAATAAACAGGGGATTTCTTAAGGGTGCCTCACACCCTTGCCACCTCCCCCTTTCCCCTAACAATAAAGACTGAGGGTGGGAGACAGAGAAGGTCCGGATGCTGTCTGCCAGGGAGGGTTTCCCACAGGAGGAGATAGCTGCAGACTCCCACTGCTCCCAAGGAGTCGAGGGGGATGGGGGGATGCTGAAACTGAGCCACGATGGCTCAGGGAAGTGCTGTTTTATTTAAACCCTCAAACGGCTTGACATGCCCCTGGTACTTTCACTGCCTAATTATAAATGAAAGGAAAACGGCAAGAGAATCCCCTCCTGTTGACCATCTCCCACTTAACAAGGCAGCGCATGTCGCAGTCTCTACCTTTTTAGCTCCGTCCTTGCTTTTATCCTTCTGCAATTTAATCCTAACTCAATTATATTATTACAGCGTGTCACTTTGAGTCACTTTCCCCCTTATTGGCATATGGCTCTTTTTCGGTTTCACTGCTAATTCTTTTCCAGTGGACTTGTTTAAAACGTGCTCATTTTCTGCTTAGACTCTGTGTTATTCACGCATCACATTTCTGCAATGCCTGGCTAACTTCCTCGGGAGGAGGACGGGGCCGGGGATCTTCGCTCTCTGCATATATTTGCTGGAGTTTCCATCCCGAATTGTCAGAACACAAACTAGATGGCAGGAAAGGTGAGCAGCATGCCCTGTCTGTCAGAAATGTGGAGAGGAGGCTGCCCTCCACTGGGTCTATTCCAGAGCCCTGGGCTGGAGTGATGAGGAGAGCTGGTGCATACTGAAAAATGTTTTCTGTCTCTATTGTTTTTTGCTTTTTTCACCCCTCCCCCCTTTTTTTAATTTTCAAATGCATTCCCTGACTCCTTGTGCTTCTTTTGACTTTCCTCCTCGTGTCATACACAGCGCAGGCTCTTCCTAGCAAGGTGGTCCTGCAGGTTCTTCTTTCCTGGGGAAAATTCCAACTGCCCATCCATTCAAGTTGTATTCAACATTTCAGTATGAGCTACTTGACTGATAGTTCATTAACAAATCGATCCAAGAAGTCACTACTACAAGTATTTACATGTAAAGGAAAAAAAAAAAAAAAAAAAAAAAAAGATAATTCTGTGGTTCTTCACAAGCAGAGAAAGAGGACAGTTTTGAAAATATACACATTCCCCAGCCCCTTCAGCTAGTAAGAGGAGATGGTAACTGCTGAGACAACCACAGTGCTGCCAAGTCCCAATTGTCACTTTCCTACAGGAAAAAAAAGTCCCTTTAGGTTTTCATAGAATCCCAGAACAGTTTGGTTTGGAGGGACTTCAGAGATCATCTGATTCAAACTCCCAAACCAGGTCAGGGACACCTTCCACCAGTCAGGGCACTGTCTTCCTTAAGCTTGTTTACAAATGAAATTGTACTACAATAAGAAATACTAGAGAATTTAACTTCTTTTGGTGTAAAATACCCATGTTTCCTTTCCACTTGCATGCATATTCTTATTCAGGATTGCCTTTTACTGACTGAGTTTGTAGGTGGAATAAGCTAACTAAGGGAAAAGCTTGTTGGTAAACATCCAAATAGATGAGCCCAGAGAGGAATTTCCTGTTTGGGAAGAAAAACAAAAAAAAACCCAGGCAGTCAAAAACCCCTGAAGAAACAAACAAGCAAACAAAATTAATGAAAAATTAAAGTCAGGCTTCCTTTTTCCAGAATCACACTTACATGAAGGCAGAGAAACACAGGCAAACCAGCCAGGATAAAATCCCCTTACTGCAGAGGCAAAGACAAAATTAAAATCAGTTTGTTCAGAGATGATACTCTCAGATAAGAGGAGCAAAACCTTCTGTCTCAAGGTGACCTACAGTTTGCCCAACATCTTTCTTGAGTTCAGCAACTTCGCTGAGTGAAGGGACTACATCCCTGATTTTCCCACTTCTCCACATGTAGCTCTGGAAATGAGTGACTTGAATTCAAAGGTCAAGATCTGTTTTCACAGGCAAAATACATATCTCTGTGCTGACTTTTGCAGTTAGATAACTTGCACACTTCAATGCTGAGATAAGGACCGGGTAGGCTGTTTAAAAATTCAGGTGGTTGTAAGTTGATAGTGGAGTGCCTACTACACCTGATATGAAAGGAGGTATAGAAAATTACACATGGGTCCATGGTACTAACAGCCATACAAGGAAAGCAGTGGTATCAGTGGGGTTGATTACAGGTCTTCTCTGAGTTAAATCAAATGTAATAATTATGGAAATCTTGTGAGCTGATACTTTTCATTCCAAGATGAAATCATGTGAAAAGATGCTCATGATTTCTGATAACAGGTTCTTAAGCCTCAGATATTCAAACACAAAGACACAGCTCCTTTCATGCTTTAAGTTTTCCTTTCCTTCTGCTAGTACAGTTTAAGCTTGGTAGCTACATTGCTGAGCACTGTAGTGACTCTGAGGTTACAGCTAGCAGTTAAGATAACATGGTGTTATTATATCAAAAACCATGTCCACTTTATAGCTGTCCTGAGTGTCCTCTGTTTCCAGACTTCATCTGGGATAGGAGGCAGCTAATTCTCCATCCTCTTGCAGGCCACTGGGTCGGGTTGGCCCTCACCATCATTTGAATTTCCCTGAATCCCTCAGTTAACTTGTCTATCAGGGATAAAATTTAGTCTAAAATTTAGCTCCTCCAGTCCAGCTTCGTGTAGAATAACTTCCCTCCATAATTGATTGTAGCCCATGCAACATAAAACTTCCTTAGAAGTTATATTCACTGATTAATTGCTAGAGGCACCAGGAGAAAGAAAGAATCTTGATAGATTTGGGAGGAAAATGTAAATGCACTTCTTTTTGGAAGAAATGCAAATACAAGACAACTGTTATTTTTTGTTCTGTGTATTTGGTTGGGTTTTTTTGGGTTTTTGGTGGTGGTGGTTTGTTTTTGGTTTTTTTGGTTTTTTTTTTAATAGAGGTGAAAATAATTAATTGATTTCTTACACCAGAGTATCTTGTGTATTGTCCAACGCATTTTATGGAGAGCCCTCTTTGAATCAGGTAGTTCTTAATGATTGCTGAGCAAATAAATAGGAAAAACAACAGCCCTGGAAAGCAATTTATGGAAGGAAAGCATGAAGAGGAGGTGAAACCTAAAAAAAGTTACATCTGAAATGAGTTTTGAAGGAACATATGCTCTCATGCAGCAGATTTTTCAACCTCATAGGAAATATGGTGCTGAAATGAGAATAGGTTGATGAAAGGATGGATTTGTTTTCGATGCAATTTCCTGTACATTTACATGGGAGTATTTCCCTCCTTTCCCCTGTGAATGTCTTTGACTTAATGCTTGTAGAGGTGTGGGAGCCAGGACTCCTACATTCCCTTCCTGGTTTGGAAAGGATTCACATTTGTCCTGATGACTCTGTTCATCTTCCTGCTCCTCTGATGTTTGTAGTAGGTACAATAATGACCATCTTTGCCTTAAGAAGCCTGTGGTATGGCTCATCAGATGAGGATATTGTGATAAAATCCCTGAATTAATGCTAAGACTGGTTATTATTTTGCAAGATGGATAGCCCACAAAATGCCACTTTGCTATTTCTAGTGACTGGCACTTGTTTAGCAACACAGAGCACAATTTAGAGGAGGCTTTCCAATTCCTACTGGATGGGATCAATTTGACAGAAGCATCAGTATCAGGAGATCCTCTGCTAGGAAAAGAACTATCACTCTCCACTGTCTTTGCCATTTACAGGAAGGATTGGTGCCAGCAATTTGACTTTCATCAGCAATAAAACAGAGAAGAAAAAAAAATGCAAAAAGAGTCGCAAATGATTCTATAATGTCCTTGAAATTAAATTAAAAATAGCCATCACTGCCAAAACTCAGAAAAAGGACTCCCAGCTTTTTTACAGTGCCTACTACAATGTGGATTTATGATTGCCGGAATACTGCTTACTGTATAACAAGTGTAGTATTAAGTGCCATATTGGACTACCATATGGCTACTAACCTCAGAGGTTGGTAGCAACTATCAGTGTAGAAATTAGTGTGCAGAATGAGCCTGAGGATAAAACCAGTTATCACTCAAGCATGCTATATAATTGGCTGTAGCAAGAAACTAAAAAATGTCTCGGAAACCAGATGGATTTGAAATGTTCCATTATTCATAAACACTTTTTTTTTTTTTTTTTTTTTTTTTCTGCAGCAATACTTGTTCCTTTCCCAAATATTCTGTTGTTAAAAAGAATAATTACCGTGCAGAAGCAAAAAGTGAGGAGGATGAAAGTCCTTGCTGCTGGGAGGGGGTGGCATGTGTCTCGTGTCTGTGTTTTGGCCCTGGCAGCCCCTGTACCCACCGTGCCCGGGCTGGGGGCAGCTGCTTTGTGCCAATTCCTGCAGGGGCTTTGCTGTTCTCCTCCCGTGGAGAGCGGCACTGCTGAGGGTGGTGTGGGTCTGCGTGGTGGTGTTATTAACAGCCCTTCACAGCTGTGGAGACTCATCCCTTTCCGCAGTGTTTCCCTCCTTTTTGATCACACAGATGACAACCATTGTAATCTCCCTGACAGGAACTGCCTCCCCAGAGGACACCACGTCCCCCCACGCACAAACGCTCCCTTCCTCTCCCTCCGTCTCGTCCCACTCCTCCCACCTCATGCCTTTTCCCACTCCTTCCCCAGCTGGACCCACAGCTGAAGCAGGAAAAGAAAAGAAAGAAAATAATAATGAAAAATACGCCTTTTTTTTTTTTTTTTTTTTTTTCTTCTTGTGTGCGTGCGTGGACAGGATAGGGCAATGATCTCTGCATGTAATATCAAGTGGGAACAGAAAACAGAACTCCAATATGAAGGAAAGGGACACTGCATAATCCACCCCAATTCAGATCAGGGCAGGAGAATCTCTGTGTGGGATGAAGAGCAATCCCTCCCTCTTTCCCCACAGTAAGCCTTTTGCAAATGTCTTTTCCTGACTGGAACAATAAAAAAGACAGTCCCATTCTTATTTGTATTAAATAGATGCATGGGGATCTCCTCTTCCCATTGCCCAGTTAGCTTTCAGTGTTCCTCTGATTTAATTCTAATAATCCAGCTATGTTTGGAAGGCCAATTCCAGCTGAAGAAGGAAGCCAACCCACAGTTTCATCTTACAAAGCAGGCTCAGTGCAATATTAAAAAACTCTCTTGGTTTGGCCTTTCTCTGAATTATATGTTAGCATCAAAGACTTAAAATAGGGATCTTTCTAGCATTTGATTTATGGCACACATAGTTTTGTGGTAAAGTGGAAAATCAAATTTTCCTGTTTTGAAGGATCTGAAATTTATTTTCTTGGATCCTCAATAAGACCTTAATGTTGGATATTTTCCATGTTTGGGTTTTGGTTGGATTTTGGGGGTTTTTTTTGTTATTTCAGTATGGGAAAATACACACAGGTTCAAGTAAAAACTATTGAGAAAATGAAAATATTGTATTATCTTCTCAGATGTGAAAATTGTACAATCAAAATTATGTTATAAAATGTAAGAGAAGAGTTTCAAAATCAATGGCACTTTCAAAGAAGCCACTAACTTCCAAGTATTTCATTATGGAGAGAGAACATCACAACACTGTTAGACTTACTGAAATAAGAACCATTTCCTCTTCCAAAAGCACTCAATTCCAATAAAACAACAATTACCCAAATATCTTTTTCCATCTATTGAGGAAAGAAGGAAGGAAGCCATCCCCAGGCAGTGATTTGTGTTTCCTGGTCAATGGACCCACAGAGCACCTGTGTAACTGCTGAGTAACAGAGAGTTATAAAAGATTAATTCAATTTATTACCTTGACCCACTGTAGGTTGTGTTACTGAGTCAATACTGGTACATGTTTTGGCCTGGTAACATATTGAATGATTCACATGGAAAAGAATTATGCTGATAAATTTGTGGCTATGTAAAATAGAGTATCTGCAAGGGCTGGCCAGACTTGGGAAAGGGGGAAACTTGCTCTAGGAGGGTGAGGATTGGAAGTGTGACAGCTGAGTTACCTGCTGCTTGTGCATGCATCCTACCTTCAGGTATGTACATTGATAAAGAACAGAGAACAGCTGAATTTTTTTCATAAAACCAATTTCTGGAGGTGCAATATCTCAATCAGAAGCTAATTTATGCTTAGAATCAAAGCATGCATGTCTCCTTTGGGTTATACTGGTTTTATTCCCTAGTAAATAATTTCTTTTCTCTGCTTCCCTAAAGAATATTTTGGTATAGCTTACCTGAAATGAACCTGAAATTTCTTTATACGTCCCACTTGTCCATTGCCAAGGGCCCATTGCCTTTTGCTGCTTAAAGCTGGTTATGATTTACACTCATTTATCATTGCTAAAATGTTAAGACACAAAGATCAAGATACTGAGACAAAAATTAATTAAAGAGAATGAGTGAATGAATGGGTGATAAAAAGTAAGTTCCATAACCTCTGCTTTGGGATGTCATGGGGCAGTGGAAGTTTGCTTGTGTATCTGTGAAGATCTGTTGTCTGTTCAGTCATTAAACATGTTCAGCCAAGTAATGCATTAAAAAAAACCAAAGACACAACTTGCAGTGTTAGGCCATGCTCAACCAAAGCAATATCTATCCATCTATTAAATCTGTAGATAGTGTTTTAGACTGAAGTTATGGTATTGCACATACAGGACATTTATTTTATGCATTGCCAGCAATACCACTGTAGCGTAAAACACTTATTTTATGGTGTACTGGGTTTGGTGGAAAGTTGCATGAATCTACTAATTCCAGGTCAGCAAGAGAGTTTAAAAGCTTCCATGATCAGCCTATGTCTGACCTGAAATATGCTTTTGTCAAGACAGGCTATCTAGAAAATTTAAAAGAGAAAGAAATGTGTCAAGGAAGCATCAAAAATTTGTGGGCAAAAGGGTGGGTTGGAATGAAACACCTCTAACAGGCAAAGTCTTCCCAGTTTCAGACATCTCACACAATGGTTTTCAAGAATGAAGGTGCCTTTGGTCTTGGTATGGAAGCATCTTGCCTTCAAAGTTACCACAAAGAGATGTAATTTCATGTTAAACTATTTGTTATGGCCTTTCTTTCATCATTTACTTATTTAATAATTTTGCTTCTTAGAACCACTGTGAGAGACAACTAGCAGAATTTTTAAGAGAAGCAGCAGAACTGAGGGCAGCAGATTCTGGCCAACCCATAGTTTATAGAATATTAACCACCCCATCCATGAACAAAAGTTGGTATGGTAATTGACTAACAAAACAGAAGAGTAATTTTCCTGTTTGCTTCTGAATGCTGGGAAATTGAATCGAAAATTTAATCTTATTAAAGAATGTGATAAAGAAAGAGGAAAATATCAGTAGACAGAGATCATCTCTGGATGTGTTGTAGAGTGCCAATAACCGTATTAAATGCCTGAGTCTGGCATCCCAAAATATGAACGTGTTCAGGAGAGAATGAGCCAAGCCAACCTCTGCGGTGCGTGAAGGTGAAGGAGATGCCTAGGAGGTGAGGGTGAACAGATGGGAGAGAGAGAGAGCTTAGAGTTTGAGCAATAACTCCATTGTTTAGATCTCCTTTCCTGGCTCTCCTGGAGCTCTTGCTCGCACGGAAGCGCCGGCTGGCCTGGCCCCTGAAATGTCATGGCTGCTGGCAAAGCCTGCCCACTCTTCTGTGGATGTGCAGTGGGGGACAAAAGCACACAAAAAGTGCTGGAAAGTGAAGAGCTATCCAAGCCAGTGTGTGCACAGACCATGGCTTGGCCACCCCTCCCACCCCTACATGGAGCAAGGAGAGGAGCTGTGGTCTGTGAGCTTCTTCCTGAGAGATGCATCCTTCACGTCCATTCTTCCAAAATACACTAAGCTAAGAAATTTAAGTTCTCTGTCTATGCCTTCATGGATCCATGGGTTAGACGGGTCAGCTTGAGACTTGGGCACTGGATAAATGTGTCAATATTAATTTATTTTTGAGATAAGATTTGGTGGTGGGTTTTGTTTTTCCTCTTAACAGACACCGTAGCACTGTGGGATAAAATATCTCACCGTTTTGAAAATCATGCATCAAAACCAGAATATTCAACTGTTTGCTATAAGACATCACAGATGTAAGTGTCTCTAAATTAGTCTTGCATTCTTGATCTCAAGGAAAGGAAAAATAGAGTCCATTTGCTCTGTGGAGATCAAAGATTCACAGGATCCAAGCACAGATCCCAAGGGCACAACTCAAACCTGCCTCATGGCATGATGATTTTCAGGTGTACATGAGTCCTGATGGATATTTGTGCAATCTGCATTTAAAATCTTGCTGTCTGATCAAATCCCTTATACTGGTCCATATGCACAAACGTTATTCCCTTCTCTTCTCATCCGGGAGTTCACAATCTGTCATGATAGAAGGTTCCTTGTACCTTTGGATGCATGGTCAGGCTGTTCTTTTAATATAATATTCACCAGCTTATAGACTACTGTGGAAAAAAAGAAAAATGTGGATTTATGGCATAAAGGGGAGGAAAAAAAAAAAAGAAGGGAAAAAGAAAGAAAGAGAAAAAAAAAAAGAAAGAATGGCATTCGGAAAAAAAGGACAACCCTGTCAAAACATGACAGCTGATCCACTGCCTGTTTTATGCTATTCATAGAAAATGCCAAATTCTGCAAATAGTAACCACATGTACATCGGCTTCACAGACTCAATGTTCTGCTGCAAAATGAGACGTTCTGTATTTTAGTGTGTCATCAAAGGCAGTGAAAATATCACTCCAGCCTCCTAGGCTTAACCCTCTGGTCTCTCAACTGTTAAAAGTTTAATTCGATGGCGGTGGGAGCGAGCAGCGACACATCCAGCTTTGTGAGCGGTGCTAACGGAGCTGCCTAATGTATGCCAGTTGCACATAAAGTCAATTAACAAATCTGTTACCGCGCCATTTTTATTCATAGCCATGAGACCATTAAAGCGACAAGACTGCATCTGACGTTTATGATCTTGTTCGCATTGCCAGGGGAAGGAGGGGTGGGGGTGGAAACAACTTTGTGGCTCTGTAGCATGAGAGAAATAGCACCATTCAGAGACATAAGGGCTCTTGAGCAAACGCAGGAGCTTCTGAAGTCTTTTTCTCATCTCACTCCCGTCCCTCGCCTGTGTCCCCCCACTTTTTCCCAGTCCCTCCTCCCCTTAGCCCCTTGCTTCTGCCTTTCAGGTTTCATTTCAATGCAGAAAGATTGGCTCTTTAGTTCAAAACTATAACGTAATTGTCCTTTTTTGTGGCTGGCTGATATTCCCTTTCACTAACATTTAAAAGAGTACTTATGCTGAATTGAATATGGAATGGGAACAGCTCCTGGCGCTTTTGTGTGCGATGGGGATGGCTTTGCGAGGAGAGGTTTGGGCTTCAGCTGGCTGTGTCCTTCTCCAGGAATGTTTCCAAGATCTTCTAAGTGACCACGAGCTCTGAATAGAGTGTCCTGTTTAATCATCTCCTCCTCAACAAACAGCCTGTGCAACAGCTACAGTAAATTGCTTTCAGCCTGGAGGAGCCAAATCTTGGGAGCCACACCATTTCTGACTTGGATTTTCCAAAATTTTCCAAACTGTGCTGGACTGTGTGCTCTTCTTTCGTTTTTTCTGAGTGCCAGGAGTGTGAAGATGAGGAAAAGAAGCTGTCAGTGGAGCACTCTGACACATCAGTGTCCACACTTAGCTAAACTGTTAGAACACTTCCAGTATAATCTACATTCCCTGCTAACAAAAGTAATTTATACATATGTCTCCTGAGCTTCACTTGGTCCTTTTTCAACAGTGATAAAGGAAAGAAGATTTAGAAATGCTAGGGACAAAATATTTGGTGGAAAATGCTTGAAGTCATGAAGTGTCCTTCCTTTAAACTCAGAGTTATATTGGTAAGGATGTAACTGGCTGAAATAAGAAAGTTAATGGCCATTTTAGTGGGTAAGAAGGTAGGTAAATAGTTAAGTAAGGAGACCAACAGGTTTTATGGCTGAGTGAACTGATTATGGTACAGAACTGATAAACTCTGAAATTGTTTCTAGTTGCAGACAGGAAGGTTGGAGGCCAGCTGTCTTGAGAATCTCAGATCACAATATTTGTCTGCTGCAGAGTGCCAGAATTCAGTGGCTGACATCCTGGCTCCATTAAAGTTGCTGGGTAAAACTCCAGCAGATGTTTTACCATTAACTTTAGCTGGATCCGTTTCACCAAATAGCTGCAGGGGCTGTGTGAGATGGCAGGATCCGCTCCAAGATTCAGCAGTGGGAGACATCCCTGTGAATGTTTCACAGCGCTGGACCTCCGGAGGAATGCGTCTCTTGGGGATGCTTGTTTGGGAAGAAGCAGGAAAGAGTGTTATTGGGGAGGAATTCTGCATTTTGGTTTCTGTGAAGCAAAAGAGAATAAAGAAAGCGTGAGGAAAAATCAGTTGCATGTTCAGACATGGGATGGCCAAGGTGGCAAAGGCTCGTATTACAAGAAATAACTCCCACTTGCCAGCAAAGCCTTCCAGTCAGAGCAGAGCTGTGTTTGGGCTGAATCTCAGTTTTTAAAATTTTTTATTCAGAGAGCAGCACAATCTGAAATCATCTATAAAATTCCTCTAAGTCAACAGGCAAAGCAGTAGCAACAGGAGGAGCATTTATAACAGCTCAATATTAATTTCTTTAGGCATTTGTATTGCAATAGATGTGGAAACATTTCTGCTAAAGACAGAGGGGCTGCAACTCTTCTCACCCACAGAGCTTTCACTTGACCTCTTTGAATCACAGCATTGAAAGTGCTCCCATTTAACAGGAGCTGAGGAAAAGAATAGGTAAAATAATCACACCTATCCTATGGGTTTTTTTTTTAATTTTCTAAAGAAAAAAGAAAAAGCTGAAATATTGACATAGTCTCACTGCTCCAGTTCTTACCCTGGAGTGGTATCTTACTCCGAAGGAGACCCATTGAAGCCACTGGACACAGATACAGCTAAAACCTGCTGGCATGAAGGATTATCTTAGTTTGTGAGGGTGGCAAAGTGGATCTTGAGTGTCAGATCTAGCACTTCTTTTGTTGATGGAAACCTTTTCACTCATGCTGTGTGTCAAGATCTTTTCCTGAAGGATAAACACATTATCCTGCAGTCCCAATGGAAGAACCCAGACTTCAGCTGTCCACTGCTGCTTTCTTCACCCAGAGATCAATAAGGTTGACCTTGCCCACAAGGCTTTAGAAATTTAAACAAAGTTCTGACGTTGTGGCTACCTAAATCCCACTAAAAAGCCCTTCTGAGGACCTAAACTTTAACATTTGTTAAAGCTTTCCATGAATGCCTGACAGAAGATAACGAAATTCCAATGAAAGCCAAGAGAGGCAAGAAAGGAGCTACAAGTAAAGTTTTTTTACCACTGATGCCATTAGAAGTGGAAATAGCTGCAGACAATATGCTGAGAGCACATTCTCCCTCTTTTCCAGGAGACGTGCATCCCTCTGCACGGCTCAGCACGGCAGCGTCGTGTCGTGGGGGGAATGGGTGCTCTGGAAATCAGCCTCGAGCATCTGAGGGAGAATAAATCACAGCCCAGCGAGAGCAGGGAGCCTATGCCAACATTCCTGCACAGAGAAATGGGCAGCAGGCGAGATCCTGCAGCTGGTGTACGCCGAGTACAGAACACCAAGGCCTTGAACTTTTTCCCCCTCCTGGGTCTCTTCCTGCACTCCCCCTCCCTTCTTGCCATCTCTCCCTTGAGCACCCGGGAGAGGAAGCAAAATTTATACCGCTCTGCCCTTAAAATGCTGACTTTCCATGTTTACAGGGATTGTTTACACAGAAAATTAATCAGTTACGGTTTTAAATTTTAATTAAAGAATGCTTTCCACTGTTATTGCAAAACAGACAAAAGCCCATAAAATGTATATTTGACTGCCACGCTGTGTTGTCTTTGGATCGGCAAGCAGCCTTGAGATCAATCATGCGTGGTATTTTTTGAACTTTTTTTTTTTTTCCTAAACACAACACTCTTCACACAAGTTGCACTATTTTTTTTCTAAAGAAATGCCCTTCAAAATAAAAGCCAGACTGCACAACAATATAGAATTCTTCTTCATGCCTTTCTTTTTAAGACCAAAACTGAAATCCTTAGTCTCAAGCTGACCGTGGGATATTTTAGCCATTAAAAAACCACAAACAGAATCACAGCTTCCATAGTAGAGGCCTCAGACTTGCTTACTTCAAAGTCAATAACAAAACTCCCACAAACTTTGATTCAAGTGTTTATTACATGCTGTTTGTTCCCACAGCTGCAGTTCCTGGTTTGAAAATAAAGTGCGGCCTTTTCTTTTCCCAGATCTCATGGCCATTAGCAGAAGTTCAAGATCACTTCAGGGTTACCCATTCAACGCCTCTTTCCTAAAATGCTTATCCATGATGTGTAGATGTCTTCTGAAAGTAGAAGAGCATGACTCTAGAAAACTGAATCTAGCCCCAAAATTTTACAGTTGCCATGAAAAGCTATTATTAGGTCTGCTATGCTGTGCCCTCTTGGCAGTACAGTTAAGCATTTTCTATTGTCTTGAACCAAAGTAATTTCTGATTAACAGATCATCAATGTGAGTGCCACTGGCTTAAATAAAAGAGGCTCCTGCTTCTCTTAGCAATTTTATTAGTCTAAGTTAAAATAATTTTTTTTCCTGATCCATCTTCCAATTTATCCATGAAAATCTGAGAACACCCTAGCAAAATGAAGTCTGGTTACATCAACATGAATGCTTTGTTGTCCAAATCTCAACAGACAAATAACCAGATGGAAATCACCAAGCTTTGAAAGCCACTTTGGTACCTACTGGTCATGGTGGGGATCTCATTGTCTCACACAAGAGATTCCCTATGACAAAGACCTTTCCTGATCACTGTGACACAACGAGAAAAGACTTCCCTAACTCCATGTGGAAGATGACGTACGTATTAGCATGGCATCTAATTTATTTCCAAAGATAAGAACACCCACAGGTCGGGCAGTGACATGAGCATCTGGACCACCAAATGTCAAGCAAAGCTGCAGGATGACTGTTGCATGCTGACGGGAAGCACAGGACAAAAAGGAGAGAAAAAGCACTCCATAGGCAGTCCAAGGGAAACAAGAAAACATGTTAAAAATGTAAGTAAAATGATCAGTGAGAAGCTTCTCTTTACACTGATGTCTGTGGCAGAAATTACTTTGAGTTTCTACAATACACACAGTTTTAAGGACATGTAGGAAATAAGAAATTTTGCCCAGATGTTTTATCTGCTGCAACAATAGATGTGACAAATCATCAAGAAGTTCAACCGTGTTCTAGCACTGACAAGCAGGCAAACATCTATGAATATTTTATCTGACCTATATCCAAATTATTATAGCAGCTCTGGTCCATGAAACTCCTCTGGAAACATTGCCAGAAAGATAACAAGTCCTGGTATGAAGGTCACAGCAAGAACAGAACTTTGAAGGAAGGTGTTTGGACAAGAATAGAAACATCTGTTAGTAGAGATGCCCTAGAACGGTCACTGCAATGTATGGGGTATCAGCTTTCAGCCTGCAGCCTCTGAATGACAGATTCATGGAAGTTAACAGCAAAAAGACCTTTGCAGTTCTCTCCTCTGCTAGCCTGCATGCCAGAGCTCATAAAATTTCCTTGAATTCTTTCCTTGCTTTAAGTCCAATAGCTGAGGCTAAGTTAGGGTTAACATGGAAGGGGAATGGGGGAGAGATAATTTTAATCTGAAAACTTCATTTAGTAATAGGCAATGAAAGCTATAACAGGAGTAAAAGTGATTATTCCACTTTAAATTTTAACTCCATTGCAGAAGCCTATAGACATATATACTTTCATGCCATATACGTGTGTGTATATATATACACACATACACGTATCGTGTTTCTGGTCTAAATTTGTCTATCTTCACTCTCCAGCCAAAGTAGCAGTATTCAGTACTTGACAAAGTACTTACACCCACTCACTTTTGACTGAGATCAAGTCAATGCTTTATCTTGTCTCCAGCAGCTCCTTCAGAGGCTCTGTCTCAAAAATATTTTTCAATCCTCTGTTTATTCATGGGCCATATTTTAATCTGCCATCACCCTCCTTTGTTTTAAACAATTTTAGGGTGCATCTATGCTCCTGGTTTTGTTCAGATCAGGAGAATATTTTCAAAGGAAATCTTGTGATTGTCCTCATTTATTCTGCTTTAGTTTAGGCTGTCAGCTATCTTGGGTGGCCCCAAATGGAATTATCTTTTTGGATAAAAAAGCAGTGCTCCAATCCCAAAGAGCCCCAACTGTGGAGGGGACATCGGGTGCTCTGCATTCATTTTTCACTGTACAGATCCTGCACAGATCCTCTCTGATTGCTGTGAACTAGTTCTTAATGCAGACACAACCTCAGCTGTGGATGCCAAAATCTGGATGTGATATTTCAGGAGTGGCAGCACAAGTGCCAAAGAGAGAGCTATTATAAACACGCTTCTACTCTATACTCCTTAATCTAGAGGTACACGAGTCTTTACAATCATAACCAATGAAGGAGGCAATGCCACATGGGAAGAAAATATGTATATAAACAGCTCCCTGCTACTGAAAATTATAAGGAGTACTGAATTTGTATGAACAGAGACCTTCTGTTAGGCAGTTTCAAGTGGGAAGAAGATTCCTAAAATGGGAAATACTGTATCATCCCCAACGATTTTTTTCTTATATTCTTTTCAAAATCTTATGCTATTAGGCAGACCCTGGTTTGTTGAAAAGGTAAAATATTTGCTCTTCAGTTGTATTTTCATAAGCTCCTGCTACTGAAAACTTGCCAATGAATTATTTGACTTCATGTGTAACGAAGTCACCTTTGGGATTCCAGGAGACCTAGGTTAACTTTCCTTGAAAATGTTTATTACTGGACACTTACAGATGTATCTGATCCTCAATTAATGCATGAAATATTGTCTGTTTCTTTTCTTAAATGTCTTCTAAGGCATTTCATGGACACATAAAATCTTTGGCTATTATTTTGAGGAGTACCCATGATAGCAATTGAACTCACTCACTAAGTGCATTTTTGTGCTAATTAAATATTCCAAACTTCTATCAAGATTATTGTCACCTATTTAATGGTTCATTGAGTTTATGGGCCATGCAAGTCTCTCTTTTATATTTTCACCAGGATAGTTATAGCAACTATTCTAGTAATGACAAATTAGGGAACATGCAGAGGAGATGAAAGAACCTCAGTGCAGTAGGCCCAGTTTTTTCCCAACTTATGCCAATTTTATGATGTTTTAATGGGATTGACATTGATGGAATTATTCTTCATTTTCCCTGGTGTCAGTGAGTGATAACTAGTCCTGATTAGTTGATACTGAAATATGGTAAACATGGCACTCCATCTATTTGACCATTTTCACCTTTTGACCCCTCTCCAAGGATTTGTAGCAAAGGTACCATCTTTGGTCAGGGATAGGAAGATTGGAATAATATTTTCTTTAATTTTATCAATAAGAGTTTTTCTCTTTTAGGGTGTTTCCCTGCTGGTTAGTGGGACAAAATTCTGACAATTTGCAGTCAGAGAAGAGAGTAAATGTAATCTTCAGGCACAACTATGTAGTGGGTTATTTAAGATCAGATGGAAAATCATCATTACTGGAGAAGGGAATGGCTGTTTGGAAAGACTTTTAGAGAAGTCTTGCCTTCACAAGACATCTAAGAACCAAACTGAAAATAAAGTACAACTTAAGGACTCTCATAAATTAATTATTTTTGTTTCAGTACCAATAGGGCTTTGCTCAGATAAGTCTATTAGTGAAATGTTCTATAATAAAATTGTTCTTTCTTCTCTTTCTTCATGAGAGCAAATGCACTATTACTGCTAATAGCAATGCAGTTTGATATAATGAATAATAAGTAAAACAGTGTGCTGATATTGTACCTCTCACCTCCAGGTGCAGGATACAGAATTTACAGAAGAGCCTACATGATTTAGGGTCAAAAATCTAATTGACTGACAAGCCCCTGCCTCACTTAGGGGCTAATGAATGTTGTATTGTGACTGTTTTTCTTAAAAAGTAGCATTGAACTGCTTTCTATTCATAATAAATTAACACATTTTAGAGACTTCTTAATATTTGCCTCCACAAAGCCATGATTTTTGTCTGAACAGACCTGCAAGCACCTGTTGTAGCCAGTTTTAAAAATTAGGTCTTCTAGCTTTCAGTTAATACCTCATAGAAATAGCAATGTGATTTCAGTGGCACTGATCTGATTTCTTCTAGTGCAAGACATTCACGTTTTCTCTAAGTATCCCATGCATAATTCATGTGGGGGCTCATATTTGATTATTTGTAGACCTTTCTATGACACCCCCTCAGTGAATATTTGCACATCTCCAAGATAGCAGCGTGAAACTTTCTCCTGAAGAAAATTTCCAGCTAAAGACTTAACACCACTTCACTTTGCCTTAGGTCTCAAAAACAGCTCTAAGTACAACGTAAGTGTCATACCCACTTCATGTCAGTGCTCTGCACAGGAGAGTGTTTCCATCCTGAGATCCCTCATTCCTCGAGAAGAGCCAGTCCCCACACATTTGTGTGTGTGGAGAAGGTGAGTCAGCTCCTCAAAAGTCGTGGGGACAGTTTGAGAGAATCAAGAAAGGAATCCAGGAATCCTTCCAGTTCTCCAGCTCTTCATGGCCAGAGCTTTCTTTCATCCATGGCTAGAAATATAAAATCCTTCTGCCTGGTTATTGGATTCTCCATAGCAAAAGCATAGAAAGAAGAACTGAAAAGACACTCAAGGATGTGTAACCCTTTGTCAGACAGGAATAACTAGGCATGTGTCCTCCAGAAAAATATTTGTGCAGATGTTTCTAAATAGCTTAAAGTCTGCACAGCAATTAGCTCTAGTGTTTGAAATATCTTAATTATAATAAACTTATTTTCCCAACCTATATCTATAGAGCAATTCAAGCCTATTATTTATTTTTCTACCTCTAGTGAAAACAAGATAGGCCTTTTATTGTTTGTCTCCCTCTGATTGTTCCTATGTATTGGAAGAACCCATTCAGGCCGTATTTAGATCACTTCTTCCCCAGACTGAGCCATCCCAGCCCCTTAAATCCATCCTTACTCCAAGATCCACTCAAAGGTGATCATCTCCTCAAAGAAAAGAGCTGCTCCCCATCAGGTAGGATAAAGAACACAGGCTTGTGGATGGTAGAGTGCTCCTTGGAGCTGCCTTTCCTAGACACTGCTTTTGCATTTCCCTCATCTTATGATCACAGAAGGGAGCAGCAGAAGTCTGTCTGTCTTGCAGCTTCATACAGGATCCATATGTCTGGTGCTCAGCAGGCAGCTCTGTCTCCCCATGGTATGTCAGCTCTTCCCTGAGCTCCCTGCCCTGCACGTCTCTTGCCTCCCGTCTTCCTGTGCGCCGCTTCCCTCCTGCGAGGTTTTGACGGAAGACTTCAGGAGATAATACATATGATAAATGGATATATGTGTGTGGTTTTTTTAAAGAGAAAGTCATAGCTACTGATAGAAATGCTCTCAAAAGCTACCATGTAGAGAGTGGTGGTGTGAGCCTGAGTTTTGTTCTCGTTCACAGGGATTTTATTCGCATATTTTACTGTCAGTTTCTTGACATTTTTGTCAGCTTGGATCCGGAGGCCATAGTTGCCGCCAGCAGGTCCTACCACATTTTTATTCTCCATTGTATTTGCAGGGAATAAATAAAAACAGAACAAGAGTGAAAGCAAGAGAGAGACATGGCGAGAAAGAGTCAGAGGTTACTGGAAGAACTGCTTTATGCATTTTTTTCCCTGCTAAAAAACATTCATCCAACAAAAAAAAGCCAAATGACCATGGATCATTTTGCATTGAGAAATTTCTTTCCTCAGTTATGCAATGTAGACTTCAGGCAACGTGGTTAATATGTTTGCATAAGAAATTGCTCATTCCCTCTGACCCTTTGTCTGTCTTTCCCCTTTTTCTTTTCCCTTTCCTTTTCCCCCCCTTTTTAAAAATTTTCTCTCCTGTGTGTTTCTGGGCTGCTGTGAGATTTCCCTCACAATACATCTATTGTTTTCCAGTCACATCACCACTGGCTGTAATCAACTCTGATTTCTTCCTTTCTTTTTATTTCTTGCTATAACCATGAGATTTACACATGCAACGAATAAACATAATCTACCCTAAGGTTATAAACAAGTTGACTGTGGAAGTGTTTATTCCTCAAGGCTTTAGATGTTGTGAACAAGAAGGAGGAACAAAGGCCTTATTTTCACTTCTGAACTTAAAAATTAACGTTTGATTCCCTGTGCTTGGTTTCTGTTTCATCAAATGTTTGAACCAGTGTCTGGAATTGACACTGTTTGTGTCTTTCCTGCATATGAGTCATAAAAAGACAGAATAGCAACACCTCACATGTGTCCAATGTTCAGTGCAGTCTCAGACAAGTGAAAATTTCAGTATCTTTGGATGCCCCAGCATCCAGGCTGGTTTGATGCTTCTCTTTGCTGATGTTTGGTAGAGCTTTAAATCAGTGTCTTCACCATCAGCTTTTGTAAATCTGGTACAAACTTGTCTCCAGCCTGTTCAATCTTCTTCTGTGCCATCATTTTACCTCTGTGCACTATCTCTGGCATGAAGGGAAAAAATAAATTTAAAAATGAACCAGCCATAGGGATAATATAATATTCTATCTCTGGGTTCTTCCAGGATGCAATAGAGAGACCATTAGTTATAAGAATGAACATCCCACCTTCACCTGACTTTGGATAATGCTCCATGGTCTCAGCCTCAAGTTTCACACTTCCCAATAGCTGCAGTAGTTCCTGGCATCCACTTACCCACTAACAATTGCATCAACACCATTGATTTCTTTTTCATGTATGCAACTCTAACAGCAGCCACAATGGTGTTCAGTCTCTTATGAAGTAGATCAGATCTTAAAATGGTGGCAGGGAGGTTGAAAAGCTCTTTAGTCATCAAGCCACTCAAGCAGGTGCTTTCTGAAGTAGAAAGAAAAAAGTCAAGTATTAAAAGTCAGTTGTGGAGTAAGTGCTGCATCTCTTACTTCAGACAAAGGGAGTTTTGTAGAGTCCCATCATCTACACAAGTGAATTGGGAATTGGATATTAAAGACGAGAAACAAAGAGATATCTGTGCTTTAGCTTGGGGCACCGATCAAAACACAGCGTGGGAGGGCAGCTGAGAGGTTAACCCTTCCTGTAGCCTTCAAACTGCCCTAAAAATGGCCTTTGTATGACAGAGAATAAGCTTTACAAACCCCAAACTCATGGGTCATTGTAGTAGTGAAAAGATACCCATTGAAATGGGAAATGGATCATGTTTTTGTTTCTTGCATATAAAATTGTTTTCTGAGACTTTCAAATGACCTTCCCATGGGTACTGAACTTCCCATCATTTACCAACATTCAAATGTACAAATGGTTGCCCAAAGGGACTACCACACATGGCACAAAATAGATTTCATACAGTACTTCTTTTCTCATTGAAACATTGAGAAAGCAGCCAGATATTGTGGGTGAACATCAGATATGTTTGAAATATTGTGAAGGTCTGAAAAATGTGAAACTGAAATAGGGTAGATGTATAAAAGGGGGAAATTCTTTACTGTGAGGGTGGTGAGGGCCTGGCACAGGCTGCCCAGAGAAACTGCAGATGCCCCATTCCTGGAGGTGTTCAAGGCTGGGTTGGACAGGATTTGAAACAACCTGATGTAGTGGAAGATGCCTCTGCCCATGGCAGGGGTTGGAAAAATATGATCTTTAAAGTCCTTTCTAACCCAAACCATTCTATGATTCTGTGATTTAACCCTTCAATACATTGACATAAAAATAGAAACCACATCTTTAATTTTATGAAATTCAGATACCACCTTTAATATAATAACTAGCTGCAGCTTCATATTAGAACAGTAATTAGAACAGACCCTACAAAATGGCTCCAGGATAGAACTGGGAGAGGACCCTGTACATTTGCTTTGGCTAAATTTAACTCCAATTCCTAGGTCTAGTTCATCTTCAGTTTTCAACTGAGGGCTGCATATTGCACAGTATCAGGCCTCAGCAGAGATAAGGGAAAAAAAAGACATGCCAGTGGGCTCAGATAGGCTTAAAAGTCAAGTTAAATCTTTCTCAACCAGGACAGGTCAATTTTCTATTTTTATTGTCCTTTGTGATTTTTTCTATGCATATTTTTCCCTTCTGTTCAGTTCTCTATTGCAGCTTTCCTACACAGACCACAGAAAACTGTCTTCAAGGTAATTTTTTTATATCTTACTTTGTAGCAATGCTTTTGACTTGAAATCTGCTCTTGTATGAAGACATCACCAGGCTTGAAAATACTAGAAAATTAGAAAATGAGCTCAATATTTCCTTTACCCATTGTTAAATACAGGTGCAAATCTCCAAACTATGCACTGAGAGACCAATTACATCATGGTAGCGCTCCCAGTGCCCTCACTTTGCCTCCAGGTCCTTGAGAATATAAATGTAGGTGGAAGTCCAGGTAAGCACTGCTCTGAAAGCCCCCTGGGAGCACCATTGCCACCAATGCACCACGTGTGGCATTCCTGTGATTTTGGAGTGGCAGAGTGCTCAGGGGTCCCTGTCAGGCTATGGTCAGCCAGCAGCTTTGGTGCAGATGAGGACAGGAGGGTGCATTGTGCAGCTGGGTAATCTCCCCACTATTTCACATCTGTGCTGAACAACGTAATAAAAGTTTGCAGATGAAAACACTAAGCTGGCTGGAAGGCAATAATTCATGTTGGGTTTTATGACACTGGCCGTTTAGGAGCTGTAGGAGTGTTTGAAGCAGGAGCACAGCCCGTTTTCTAGCCAGGGTCCAGCTCCAGCTCTGAAACAGCAGTGTTTTCCATACTGAGGAAGATTTTTATTCCCAAGTCTGATAACTTGCCACTGCTGTCTGGGAGGGCTGTGTCTCTCTTTGGAAGATAATGATGTGCAAAGCAAGGTGCCCACAGGAGTGATGTAACTGCATCACATTGTGTATGATTTCTGCCTACTGCAAAAAAAGGAGAAAAAGTAGACACATAAATATACACAAACTATTTAGTTTATGAAAGGGTGAATTCATAAGCAGCTGCATCTGGGATAGAGTAAGATCTATCCTCCACTCAGTTAATAACAAGATCCAGAAGTCACAAGTGAGGAGGTCATAAAGGGGTTTATAAAAAAATTTCATATGCAAGTAAAATGTGGCACAACACATTATGTAATTTTATTTGTATACATTTGTTTTAATTTCTTTACCAGGACTTTTGATTAAAATTATTCCCCTCTAAGAAGGGAGCTGTTTAAACATGTAGTTCTTTGGGAAACACAATGGTAGGTAAGCGTTTGCCTGGCTTTGCTGGTGTGTGTTGGGACAAGCATTTTATGCTTAACACAAGTTCCAGCTCTGCAGAAAAAGCAGGGTTTGGTGAATCAGTGTGGAGATCACCTTAGAGCAATAAAACCTTTCCTGAATACACCTGCAGGGCCACAGACTATTACAGGATGTTGAGTAACACTGTTCATATGTTTCTGCCTGATCCAACATTGTGGACTACGTCAGAGAAAAGAGAGTCCAGATCTGTTTATGGGTAAAAATTCAACCCAAACATGTCCCCACTCTATTGATGAAATCCCAGTAAAACTAACCTTGCAAGAAGTTGAAATTACAAGGGAAAGGATTTGGTTACTTCTTGAACAGGGGGTATAAAACTTAATGGGGATATTTGGGGCTTTCCTCCTCAAAGCTTGCTTGGGATTTAGGAATTAGCTCATTTCCTATGGATACGAGCTCAAAACCAATCTCTTTATGACTGTTTGCTTTCTAAGAGCTCCAAACACACACATTTATTTAGTTGCAACATATAAAACACAATTCAGAGAGATAAGAATCCCATGGTGATGAGCATGTAAGGGATATGTAGGAGCAAAGGCAGACACATCTGGAAATGTAAGAGTGTTGTAGGGATTGCAAGAATCTGTAGTGGAATACAAGAAAAAATAATAATTTAAATAATAAAGGGGAAAAAGGCACTTTCCCACAAAAATCAGACACATGCCAGTGGTACTTTCCCAACCTAACTGAGAGGAAAAGCCCTCTTGGCTAATTCATTGCAAAGCTAATGAAAACCAGACAAGGGATTGAAACCAAAAAAGCTTTATGTTACAGGGAAAACAAAGCTTTCCAATGGAAATTATTCATTATAAAGAACTGGTTCACTGAAATTAACAAAAAAATATGTGAGAGAAACACCATACTGAATGTGTTTTTGGTGATAACAATCTTACATTTATATATAGCACATTTCAGCCAGATGGACTCCAAAGTGCCTCACAAGCTTTGGTACTTGCACAAACAAAATGTAAAGAATCACTTTTATTCCCCTCCATTGAAATGTATGTTTTCTGGATGAATCACTTCAATTGCATAAAAAATGCATCGTGTCATGCAATAGTTTATTATAGAAGTAGGCAGACAAGTTGACAGAACTTAACTGTCCAGATTTTTCCTTAGCCGGGGCCTGTTTAGAGGGTTAACACCTCATGGGAAAAGAAAAAAATAAAATAAATGCAACATGTTATTAATGCCTAAAGTCGCCAGAACTGATTTTTCTTAAGATGGTGTTGTCCTAAGCAAACATGGAGCGATAGTCTCATTAACTGCCCAGTGGGAAGAACGCCTATTCCAGTCATCAATCACAATGCAGCACTTCAGGTTTTCATTAGGAATCTCCAAAATCGAGTACGAGCCCGGATGTGTGGAGCCACTGAAGGCATCCTGCTGCAGTTGGTGTGTGTTTGGGGAGAGCCACGCTCTGCTCTTGTCAAACTCTGACAGCCTCGGCACCTGAAGCACGGGGCGGTGCAGGGAGAAGCGTTCGCACGGTGACCGGGAGCTCCATCTTGCAGATTTGCTTCCCCTCCCATTCCTTTATGAAAATGGATTGTCAGAGCAGCTGGTGAGACAGAAGTGTCTGCCTGTATCTCAGTGTGGCTGGTACTGTGATCCACTACCAGTACATGCTGAACCAGGCTCCAAACGGGGAGGGGGAAGGGGACAGTTTCATTTGCTGCCAAATCCCTTAAGCAGTTGCTTGTTTTGTCTCTCTGTCTGAGCAGATTTTTCTTTGCTTTTCTTCTTACTCCACCTGCAACATTTTCCCCCCACTCTGTTTTCTCATAAAAGGGGAGGGAGGCAGGCAGACACTTATAGAGTGGTTTTATTTTTATTTATTTATTATTTTGGGTGCAGGAGATGCCTGCCAAGAGGAAGCCTGCAGTTAGTGAGCTGCGCAGGAGGGCGGCGAGGTTGGCTGCTCTCGGCGGCGCTTGGCGCTCGGAGGCTGGTTGGAAACACCATGCGTGACAGTGCACAAAAACGACACTGAGATGGCCAAGTTCCACAGGCCCACCTCGGCAGCTCCAGAGGAGCAAGGAACGAGCCCTGCTGAGGAGCTCCTCGCTCATTAGTCTGCTCCATGAGCTGCAGATGTTTCCCAGCCCATCCGTACACGTGTGCTGCACGATCTGGCTCAGGAGAAGGTCAGGCAGTGCCAGACCAAGCACCACTGGAGCCACTGAGCCTTTTCCCACCAATGGATCACCCCTAGGCATCAGTGCCATGCTCCCCAACCCAAAGACCTCCAAGGGAACCTCAGCCCAAGGCAGAAGCTCCCCCACTCTCTGCAAGCTCAATATTAGCAAGAGCTGTGAGGATAATTATCCTTCATTTGCTTTCACTAAACAGGACTGGTGTAACACTCTGTAACTCCCTCCTAGCTGCTTACTCTGAGGGATCTAGAGCGTGCTACATTAGATAAACGAAGGGATTCAAAAGAGGCGCTTTGTCTTTCTCAGGGATCTCATTTATTGCATGATGACTCCAGGGACAAAAAGGGTTGGCATTGCCATGTTGATCCAAACAGCCATCAGAGCACACATGGGCAGGAGCAAGCACTCCATGACTTCTGCTGACAGGGTTTATGGCACAGACAGTGCCTGCCTTGGTGTGCTGTGAGGGGCTAAAGGCCTGGTGCTGTGTCAGCTGGTAAAGTTAATAACCATGGTAATAAAAGAGTAAAGCAGAGAGAAGAAAAAAAACACATGAAGGATTTTTCCCTCATTGGCATGTAAACAAATTCATTGTTGTTAGTGTTTTCAATGAAAAGAATGGCTTTCTATTGGGAAACAAACCCAGAAAGATTGAAAACTGACAAAGCAGAGGAGTTTTCAGCCAGACCTATTATTTTTATAAACTCGCACACCTGTAGGCATGCACAGAATACAATGCATTTTAAAAGAGAATTCCACATGGAGAAGTTATTATTAAATCATTTCCCAGTCAATCATCTTCGTTCCAAACTTGGAGACTTGGTTTATCTGACGTTCTGACTAGCAGATGAAAGCTTTTGGTCTTCCAGTGTTTCCAATGCATCATCCCTAACACTCCTGAAAGAAATCAATAGTGGTAAAAAAAAAACAGACGTGAAAAATAGAGAATTTTCCTGGTATGGAGAGAATTAATAAATTCACTCTGTGAGATAAATGGGATGAAAAGGATAATACAGTGTTTCCAATCCATGAGGGTCTTGTACCAATTTAAATCATACAAAGTAGGATGCACTGGCACAAAGAGTACTGATTTTAACACTTTAATGGGCTTTTGTAGGGTTTTTGTTCATTTACTAAGAATTGCAGCTGGGAAGTGCAACTGATTGGTCTGGTCTGAGTTTGCAGGAGGGTACATGTGGTCATGAAGGCACATTTAGCTCTGTGTACTCTAAATGTGTGTTGTGTGGATGATCATTTTAATTTGAGGGAAGATATCACAAGGCAGATGGGAGATAAACTGGCTTTATGTCTTGGATCTCCATGACTCACGAGCATCTTTCTGGTTAAGTGTGTTTTGTTGATTGTGCTGGTGAGAGAATGTGGCTATAAATCGATCACACCAAATTCCATCTGTTTAAAATTAACTTTTGAAATGTGCTTTACCTGAGCACAGGTATCTGTTTTCTTTTGATATCCCTATTCTGGAGGGTAACTGCTCAATTATATATTAGCTGTCTCCAAGGAACCCTGGTCTAAGCTCTCAAATATGTTTTCTGGTATCCATGCTCTGCATGAATTTTATACATCTCCTTCTCTGGGACTTTATAAGTCAGCCATAAAAGTTTGTGATGGGGTGGAACACAGTGATGTCCACAATCTCAGTCTGGAAAAATGGTTTATATAAAGTGTCTTTAAAATGGATTTGGCAATTTTTTATTTTTATTTTTCAGCAGCAAGCAAAAAGGAAAAGGAGGAAGGAAGAGAGAAAACATTCAATCCTAGCTCTTTTAAAATTTTTTTTTTACTCCTATGATCAGTAAAAGAAAAGGGGAAGCTTTGTGCATGACTCTAGAAGTGAAGGGGGGCTAAGCCCCTTTGGAAAGAGCTGAATGTATTCATATTATTAATGGCTTTTGGTAATGATTTTACTGCACAAATTGTTATGAGACTGTTACAATGCAAATGGGATACCAGTGAGATTTTCTATCTGAAGACCTCAACCACAGACCACTGATATCACTGGAAATTCTCCTATTTAATAGATTTTGGATCACTCTCTATGCTCATAACAATGAAGACTGCTTATTGCTTAGTGGCATTCATTTTGTACTAAGACTAGAGTAGATACTGATGTTGAAAAAGCCTTTTTTTCCCCCCTGCAACACTGTCTCCTCAAGAATTGCTGCCGAACGTCCTTGAAGACATAATAGCTTCATAAACCCAGGTATGATTTTTCACAGGTAGTTCACAGGGCTGTCAGTTCCTGTGCTTTTTAATTCATAGTTTGAGGAGTCTGCCTAAAAGCCCATGCACTGGGATGCATGTGATGACAGGAACCCCCCATAAAAGTCTCCAGACATTCCAGCCGAGGACAAAGGCTTGCAGGGATGACCTGGGGACATGCTGAAGGCTGGGGAAAAAAGAGAAAAGAAAAGCAGCAAGCAAATAAAAAGAATATATTACATATATTGTGGGGTTTTGCTGGAGAAAGGAGTACCTGTGAGTAATCCATACTCAAAATCATAGAGGATTTAGGGCAGCCAAATGCTTAGAGTGCAGACACTTTAGGCCAGGCTTAGAACAACCCTGCCATCCTGTAAGGAGCATCTGGGACTTTCCTCAGGGTCACCTATTCTGCATGAGTGAGGTCATTAAAGCTGAATTCTCTCCCAAGGCACACCTGAGACAGTGCTTGAAAGTCTCCAGAGCTGACCTGCTGCAAAAACCTGGAGCAGCTCACCCATCCCAGAGTCGATCCCTGTAAAATCCCTGAGATTTACCAAAAGCTTTGTGAAAGCAGAGGAAGGAAGCAAATGGCTCTGCAGGTCACAAACGCTCTCAGCCCCATTTTCAACCAGATAAAACAAAGGAGCTCTCACAAATGAAAGGTCCAGTTTGTGTAGGCTCACATCTAAGCACAGGTATGGATATCGCAGATTTCCTGGCATGGCACATGTTTGTAGAGGTATGGGATAAGCAAGTCCCACGGCTCCAGTGCTTGTGCCTTAAGAGAGCTTGAAAGAGTTAAAGGCAATAATGTGCTCAGGAATGGCTTGTTTGCAGCATGGGCTGATATTTTTTTGTCAGCCTTGTGACCTGCAGGCACACACCTGGTCCCAGGGTCAAGTTACAGCCAGGATCCCTGGCCCAGGGTCAGGACCTGGCTGATGATAAGAGAGGGAGGCCCTCCTTTGGCAAAAGCCATCACTTAAAGAAACAAGAGAATATTAAGGAATATTAGATGTCACTCTGCCTTCCTTTAGGGTTCATTTCCCTACCTTTAATTATCACAGAAGGTAAACACTAAATATTCCAGGGAGTCACGGCCAGGGGAAGCTCCATGAGCTGCACATTCATTATGGCCTGGCTGAAAGCAACAGGAATAAAAGAGAAGTTGGTGGGCTGCCCTTATTAAACTTCATTTAGCTACTGTTAATTATGAACCTAGATTGAGACTGAACAGCTCTAGATTGAACATTTCAGCTCTCCCCTACTGCAGCATCATTTAAAAACTGTAAGAAAATGTCAGTGAGAAGAGACCATCTGTTTTCTGAGTGGAAGCCCACAGAAGGAAGAAAGAAAAGAAAAAAGAAGAAACAATGCATATATAAACCTTCAGCTAATGCTTCTCTTTGCAGGGAATTTGAGACAATTTAGGGATATTTATACAAATCATAAATTATAGGTATAGACTATATATATTTTTAGCAATACTGTTTTACTTATTTCACAGGCAGGTAAAGCAGAGCACACAAAAATTTAGATACCTTAATTGTAATCATCAAGCAACCAGATATTGAATACTGATGCTCTTTCTGATGTTCTAACCACTAAACAAAACTGCCAGAGATGTTCCAGAGCGCTTAATAAATTGTGCCCAGGGGGTAATTTTCCTATGACTGAAATGCAGCTGGACTGAAAGGCTGCTGTCACTCTGCACAGACTTAGCTCTGCAAAATGGGGTGTTGCCAAAGGAACTCATAGGGGAAATTTTCGGTACAGTTGGCAAGGTGTGATTACAGGCTCTGGAGTAGTGCCAGGATCTAATGCAGACCTAACACCCTCCTTCCTGGAAAAAGTGTGGGCTCTTTAATAGCCCTTAGTTTTATGTTTCACCTGCACGTAAATGAGTGGCACCAATGGGAGATGGAGGCAGCTACAGTGCTGTGAGCACCATTAAATCTTCCTCAGAGCTGAAGCATTTCATAGTGATCAGTATTGGCCATTGACCTGATTTGTCAGCCTATCAAACAGGAACAGTGTTCTTGGAATTACCCTTCTCTCTTCATTCCCCAAAAATATTTCAAGGATTAGTCTGTACCACACTGGTGCTGGTGCAAATGGAGAAATCTACACTGGGCATTGGGCTTTGTCTTTAGTTTGTGTGGGGTGTTTTTTTGGTTTGTTTGTTTTTTGTTTTTTTTTTTTTTTTTTATCATTGGATGTGTCTTGGACAGCTGAGGTGCAGAAAGTTCACCTTCTTAGAAGGCATGAGATGTGATATTATCTAGTTAAAAATTTCCACTTTGGAAAGACAATGTGACTTTAAATCTCTCTTGGCCCTTTGTAATAAATGTTATAGTTTAAGCAAGCAATGTCTTTCCATTAAAACTATAAACTTCACTAGAATAATTAAGACTGATTTAAAGTAAAATTAAATTTGACATGTGGCAGGTGAAGCAGTGCTATTAATTTCGACTGCATATTTGGCAACAATATTGAGGGAAAATGGGGGCATGGGTAAAAAGGGCAGAGCTGTAAGTCCTTTCAGGCTCTTGGTCAAGTTGAGGGTGGAGAATGAAGCATATTTCAACTTTTTGTGGGCTGTCATTTTCCTTAGAAGTAGCAGATAAGAGCTTGTGTCTATTCTTGATTATTATCTGCAATATACTGCATCTGACAGAAAAGGGGAATAGTGGAAATGAATATTTCAAAAGTTGTCCCTCCTTTGACCTCTTCATTTTCACCCCTTATTTATATAGCTTCTGTTTATATTTTTTCTTATTAATTCTATTATTTCTAATTTGCCCACCTTTGAAATTCCTGTGGAAGGAACTTACCTGGTCCTTGCCATTACTTGAGAGAAGGTGTTTTTCTTATTCTAGTTTTAGATGCAGGCGACAATGACAAATCCCTTCTAAACTGTTTGTGGCAATGAAATTGCATGCTAAGGGCCACTCTAGGATCCAGTCCTCTTTTAGGCTGATGTCTGATTCCATGAAAAATTCCAGCTGAAACCTAAACCTGAGTAAGACCAGCCTGATCTAGTGCCCTGGTCTAGTAGAGACGAGTCTGGGTGTGAGCCTGCATTGCATCCTCCACTGAGATTATCAAAATGTCTTGTTATTATAGTCATCAACCATCTCATTTCCTGCTGGTGAATATTGGCACAAACCCTCTCCAGAGTCCATCAGTGCCCTTGATCCTGAGAAATTACTGCTGAGAAATAGAAATAATTATGTTCTCCTCCTCCAACCCAGATGTGGTATCCATATCTTGACAGCTTTTCCTGTCCATCGCCAGCCAAGGGAGTGAAACACAAGTACCCAGGGAAGGATTTCCTTTTTTGAAATCAATAAATTCTAATTGCCAATCATGCAAATAAATATGCCTTGCTGGAGCAATGTTATAGTCCACCAGGACTGAATGGCATTAACTCATTGAGGAAACTTCATCCTCTGATTGCAGATTGAAGTGAATGAAAATGTCTTTTAGGGGACCCTGGTTCTGATGACTGAATTCTAATTGCATACATATTACTTTTACCTTGCTTATTAACGACAAACATATCAACCTTTCTACCGGAAAGTGAACTAAAAATCCAATTTGACTAAAGAATTGCAAATGCCTCGTGTAAAACACTGCACACAAAACAAACCAGATGTTCCAAGCTGCATTGAGAGAGCTTTACAGAGCAGCTGGGAGAATTTTTTTTTTTTTCCATCAGCCATTGGTAAAAGATATACATTGCCAGCAAGCAAACTGCTTCCATTTTTAATACTCATATAATTGGTTTACTCTTGTAACCAATGCAATATTAAGCCAAAAGGGAGGGGTGAAAGAAAACAATGATACTGGTCAAAGTTTAGAAAGGTCATGGGGTCTGTGGATAGAGAGGAGAGTGGAGGAGGATAGAGGTTATTTTTCCCCATAAAGCTTTCTTATTTACTGCAAGGTTGTGAAATTTGGAAAAAAAATACTAATAAAATTTATTGCCAGGGGTTGTAAGAAGATCATACCTTGGTTCTATTTTCAGCTCCAAACAGATTATAGGACAATGGAGCATAAATGGAAATTAAAACAGATTTAGAACAGACGTTAGGAAGCACTTTTTCACATCGAGGATAATAAATGTGTGGAATGGCCTATCAGGCAAGGTTGTAAAGGCAAAGACACTGGGATCATTCACGCAACAACTTGGGAAATAGCACACTAAAATGGAACGAGTCTGGATGGTGAGGCGGCCTCTGTTTAGATTTCTGGGATGTTTCAAGTCAGCAGGTTCCCTTCCTTTCCTTTCCTTTTCTTTTCAAATTATAATTCCATCTATGATTTGTTGTTTTTTCAGGCAGGTTTGTCAATTACTTTTCCCATGAGGTGGAAGATCACCCTTAATTCCCATGTCACCTGTCTTGGTAACTTATGGTGGGGAGCAAGAGAAGAGAACTCATTTTGGGAAGCCAGCCCTGCCTCTTACAAGGCCCTGAGCACATTGTGGATGCTTTTCTTTCCCACTTTGAGAGTGGATAGATCCAGTACCTCCTCACACTTCTGGAGGAGGATGTCCTAGCCTTATCCCACCAGATCTATCCTACTCCATGAGGTTGGCTCTCATGGCAATCCCAGTTGAGTAGCTCATCTGTGCTCATGATGAGTATTGTTATAATAATTTCAAGATACTCCAGGAATCCTTTCATCTAATGGAGAACTTCTGGGGAAGATGCATAATTCCCAAGCACTCATATTGTTTCCAGCACATCCTTTCTAACATGCACAGGTCTCTACTATACTCAGTCATACCCAAACCACATCAATTTAGGCTAAAAGGATGGAGTGTCTTGCATGAGTGCCTCATTTCAAAGTGTGTCTCCACTTTATCTAACTATTAATGCTCTCCACAAGGGTATCAGAGCAAAAGTGTGGATGTAGTGGGATTAGGATATTGGGTCAGAGATCAATCACTTGGTGTTCACCTTCTCCTTTTCAATCCTTGGATCCCTGCATCTGCAGCTGGCACATTTTCCAACCACACAAAGCACAGTAGCCAACACCAAACTTTACAGGGTTCACCTGCCTAAATGCAAGCAAACCCTGCTGCACCTAAACACAAATAGTTCTGTTCCACCAAGATATCCTTGAATGTTCCTAAAGCTAAGACTCTCTCTCTGCCTTTCTCAAAGAGACCCAAGATTTGAACAAGAGTCAACAAAGTTCAAAACTTTGAGGCACTCATCTAAAGATCATAATGGTGAAGCCTTTGAGGATTGTGTGTGCAGAAATGTGAATTCAGGAGCTTAAAAATTGACAAATACCTATCCAAATTACCTCAATTGTTACTATTTTCCAGAAATTAGTGGCTTTCCAGAAAGCACCTGGCTTGTTCTGCAGTGATCTCAGTCTGGGCAATAAACTTCTCAAACAAAATTCTCAAACAAACAAACAAACATACAACTTCTTAAACAAAAGCTCATAAACAGAAACACTGTAGGCTCCATTTCCTGCACAAACCTATGAGCCTTTGGGGAACTTGCATAGAATGAAGATGTGGGAAACCAAAATAAGGGGGCACTGAAATCTCTGGAAATTTGACCAAGTCAGAGAGCAGCTGAAGGATCTGGTTTGAAAATCCTCACCTTGAATGCTGTGACAGGCCAGTGTAAATGCAATCTCTGTGGGAATACCAGTGTTCTCCAGAAGCATTACAACAACAGCTTGTTTCAACTTCCTTGGGCAATGTTCCTAGGCAGAATTAAGATATTTCTGCAGGGATGCACCCAGAGAGTGTAGGCTCACAAGACAGCACAAGGAAGTTACCAAACATGAAGTGACAACCCAGAGAGTCGTAGCCTGGGACACTCATGTCCATTATTGTCTGCATGCACTCCAACAGTATATCCTAGCCAAGGATTTCCACATGCTCTGAACATAAATTATCTTGACAAAGCTTCTCTGAAGGAGATAAAACTTGCACGAGAAGAAGGTCAGAGCCAGGGAGACTGAGGGATTTGCTCAGGGTCACAGGACTGGTGAGTCAGTCAGCTGCAGAGCAATTATAAGAATCCTCCTCTGCAGCTTGTGCACTAAACATCCTCATCACACATAAGGTATGAAAAAAAAAAAAAAGCATTACTTCCCCACTGCATGCACTGCAGTGTAATCATATGTGTGATATTATTTTATTTGTTTAGGATAGGGTATAGAATGAATCTCACTGAAGAAATCACACCTCTGCAGAAGAACTTGAAAAAATAGATATTGGCAGCTTCTCTATTCAAATCATCAAGGATACCATAAGAAATATATAAAAGTATGAGCTTTCAGTGATGAAGGTAATCAAAGTGGAAAGTATCTCTACCCATGGCAGGGGGGTTGAAATTAGATGATCTTTAAGATTCCTTCCAACCCAAATCAGCCCACAGTTCTATGAAAAGTCTATAAGAAAAAAAATATAAGAAAAGGGTCTAATTATAACTCAGCTGTCCTAGAAGTATGACACTACCAAACTTTATTCAAAGGCACAGAGTGTGTTTATTGGGGATTTATGACAACATTGGAATCAGGAACAATTGTATTGATCACACCAGAACCAGAAAAATTATATTGTTCTATTGATGACAGTTTTAAGAGAAGTAGGCTGACTTACCTAATACCTGTATCTTGCTGGGAAAAGCTGTCTCTGATAAATCAAATCTTACTTTACACGCTTTTTGCCAGCTTGATCAATAAAGTATTTACATGCACCAGTAAAACACAAGGTTTTTAGTCTCAAAATAATAACTTGTTTTAGATCCTGGACTGGGATTCCAGAAAGTGGCAAATCACTGTACCCTGTGTCACTGTTATGCTGCAAGAGGTTACCTGAAGGGTAATCTCAGCAAACACTGCCCTTATAAGTTTCTAATTTTAGGCAGCATGCAGAGCTGTAACCAGCCAACATCCCCCATCTCCAACAGCCATCCTGCAATATCCACAGGGCTCCAGGGACTCACCAGCATGGGAAAAGTGCCCATGCCAAACTCTTTTTGCTCTGAGGGGCCAGGAGGAGCATTCAAACCACCCAGCTACTGAACAGAGACTGATCAAAATGCAGAGTCAGTTGTCAGGGATGATGATGACCCTTGTGCTGAAGGGACATTTGGCCTGAGTGGGCAGAACAAAGTGGGATATTCAGGGCTGGTTACAAACCTGGCTCCTCATGCCATGGCAGCAACAGTGCAAATCATCCCCTTTTTTAAAGAAATGAGGCCTAAAATAATCCCACATGTGTTTCTTGTTTTCAACCCCCACCCCTTAAAGCCAGATTTATTTATTTTTTCAATAAAGCCATCCCCTGGGTTTAATAGTAGCTGTTCTAGAGTCTGAAGTTAGATTAATCACATCCCACTAGCAGCATTTTAGCTGAATGCAAGGGAGGCCTTTTTTGCAGAGCATCTCCTGTGCTGAGCCCTGCTCCCCCTGTGCCATTAGAGTGGGGCTGGTGCCCGTGTTTACGGCAGAGGAATGTCGATGAGGGGCTGGAAGTCCTCATTGTCAGCCTGCCACTGACTCTCTGTGTGACTTTGGAATTAAACACAATTTCCCCATGGCTCGCTGTGTCCCTTTTTGTCAAAGCTGAGCCACACTGACAGAGGGTGATGTGTGGGGGAGGTTTACACTACCGCTGCAATTTCATGTGCTATCCGTATCCTGTGGACAAATAAATACATTCACTTCTAAGGACAGTCAGTCCACGCCATCCATCATCACTATAGACACATAGAGGGGAAAAATGATTGTGAAATATGCCCGGAATCTGAGCTGGTTTTGATACCAGTGGATGAGATGCCATTTTTTGGTATAAAAGAGCTGAATGAAAGGCTTGAAACTGCGTGTAATAATTATGAGAGTAACAAACAGGGTTTCTCTTTCAGGACCATTTACACATTTACTATGTTATCATTTCTAATTCATATTAATCAGAGGGTTCATGAACTCGTAACTGAGAGCCATTCGCAGCATAAATAACTTTATCTGGCTTCTAAAAATACACGTATTTAATATCAAACAATAGGGTTAAATATAAGCAATATGTTTAGGTAATTAACCTGCTGTTTCCCCAGATTAATTTAGTCTATACAGGTGGCAAAACAGCACCTATCACTGCGGCATGAAAACACTGTTCAGAATTTAGGAGGCCAAAGAAGGAAATGAAGCTCTATAAATCGTGTTTCTTTCTCTGCCTGGTAGGTAGTTATTAAAAAGGAATAACCTCTGGATAATTGCACTGCAATAGCATGGTAACTGCAGCATATTTACAGTCAATCTCTAATAACAGATAACTCACATAGTTTTTCCTCCCAGTGATTTGCCAAGTGGAAGCACACCCAATTTGAATCCTGCTTTGCAGCTCGGTGCAGCTCTTTGCCCCGTTATTACTCTGCTGCTAACAGTGGCCCCGGACTGTCAATATCTTCCCTGCCACGGTTTACACTGGTAGTTGTTATTATATCAGACCATGAAAATTGATGGTGATAACACACTCTCTAGGAAGGCTCTATACATGTCAGTTATTCAAAATATGTCTCGTTAAATAAATATTTACAAGACTTTCGTTATTTAGCTTATAAACTGTTTGGACTGAGGCAGCTTTGGAGCAGTTGAAGAGCGTTCCAAAGAGTTACTGCAGATTAATCCATGTAAACCACACCAGTGTGCTAAAAATTGCTATGGTGGTTTCTAACTGCCAAGTCTATATCCTTCCAGTCTAAGAAATACAGGACGTATTTTCCTTTGTAATAAAATCTCTCGATAAAAGCAATAAAAAAATACTAGTCCAGAACATGTGATTATCCTGGGGGGGTGAAGGGGAATCATACCCATGGGATGACAGGGAAGTTGGCTTATTCTTGCAGCTGGGAGAATGGATAAGGGTTTGGATTATCTGAGCTGCAGAAATAAGGAGAACCTTAAAATGGAAAGAAAGAAGAGGAAAGCTATTCAGTCAATAGTTTAGTAATAATAGCTATTCTGTTAATAGCATAGTAATAATTCCTCAATAATCAGTCATTCCCAAAGCAGGTTTAATTTTGTCCTGGAGAAAGCCAAAGGACACAGCAAAACAAAAGTGGGCAGGAAAAAATGGATCCAGCCCTGTTTCTGAGCTTCAGATGTCTCTGCCTTTCCAAGACCCCCAGATCAGTGCTGTACCAGGATTTTGAAATAGCCAAACTAATGAGGCTACATCAGGCAATAATGATGAGGCTCTGGGAGGGCAGGCGCTTTTCACTCCTAAAGATTTCTGCTCAGCAAGCCAAGGTTCCTGGCATAAAACCCAGAGAGCAGGAATGTTTTCTGTGCTCGCAGGGTCAGGCTTGTGAGGGTGTCTGTGTGTGTGAGAGAGTCTCTAGGCTTCACAGTGTGCCTCAAGCAGAGTCATCCAAGAAACAGCACTGCTTTCTGCCGTGCTGGATGGCTTTGGGATGCTGGTTTTCCACGAGAGGGAGCAACTCACCAGCACAAAAACCCCCTTTTCCCAGACCGACCACCAAATTCACTTGGAGCTCTCAATTTGCTCAGCTGACGGCAACCTTGATTTTTATCAGTTCTACTAGATTTGAGAATCATATACCATTACTGATTTTTCATGCCTAAAGTCACACTGGCTGCGTGTGTATTTATGCATATCAGGGGAGAGTTAAAATGGACATCACTCATTTAGAGAAGTGATCCTTTCACTAAAAAAGGAAACACTCATGTTTCCAGCTTTGCAACATCTGTTGGGCTAATTATTAGGATGCAAAAATGATGGATTTACCAAAGCAATCAACTGAAGGCTTATTCTGTTGGTGCTGAGTGAGGGGGCCTCAGCCCATTGGGGAATTGAAGCCAGGAGGGAGGTAATTCTAGATTTGCCTGAAGTGTGCTACCCGTGGAAGGTACTGGCTGCTATTCAAGCTATTCAAGCCTGCAGCCCCTTTTCCTCCCTAACAGGAGACATGGGAAGCAAAAACAGCTGTCAAAAGGGGTTCAGTGTTATTGATAAGCCCTTTGTGTCAACTGAAGCCCCTCCACTGGCAAGTCCAAACCAAACAGCTCAAAATCTGCGTGTCGGTGGAAAAACATGTTGGGCTGCATGTGGAATAAAGCAACAAGAGGAAAGTGAGAGTGTAACAGTCACAGCTGATTTTTACAAACCACTGTGCAATCCAGGGAGAAAATCCCCAGAGGGACTCCAAGTTGTAGTCCTGATCCCTTCCCCTGCCCACGCCCCCCCTTCCCTCTTCCAGCAGCCACTGCAGCTCCTCTCCCATTTACAGCTCACCCCTGCCAGGGGTTTCCAGCATTCCCCCTATTGTTTCTGTCCTGGCATCAGGAAAGATGTTTTGCTCTCTTCTTTCAGGCAGTTGCACTTTGAGCATGCATGTTGAACTGCTGGAGAAAGGGGAAATTTCCTTCCCCAGTGCCCATTTCCCATTAACAGGGCACTGAATACAGATATAGTAAGATTTGGTTCCAAGTTTTGATTCTTGTAAAGAGTTTCATTCCCCTTCCTGGCTGATGGGTCCAGTCACAGCTAAGCTCTGTGCAGGATTGCAGAAACCTGTCTTGCTTTTGTACCTTTGTGCTTTATGTTTCATCAGGGAGATGATTACCTGTGGCTTTCTGTTGTCATGCCTCCAAGGTAGGAAAGGGTTGAAGTGACACAGAGGCAAATAAAAGCTGACCAAATTTGTGACGTTGGCTTCTTTGTTATAGGCAAAAAAGGACCAGTGAGCCTGGGACTTTATGTAGAGGGCATATCCAGCACAGATGAATTTGGTGCAGGCTTCTACAAATCATATCTTTCTCCCCAAAATGTCTGGAAGCTGTGCTGATTTGGAAAAGGTAACTTTGCTCTGCAAGTAATATACATTTTCATATAATCTCAACCTGGCCTAGTCTATAGTCAATGCAAACATAAAAATAAGAAGGTGTACTAGAACATTTTCTTCCTACTGGAAAGAAGACTACCTCTGTTAACTCCCAAGAAAAACTGGAAACTCTTGGTCCTATTTGCACATGACATTTTCTCAAACTGTTGCTTTCAGGGAAGCAGTGTTGTGATGTTTAAACCAACAGCCAAACTACGTGCTAATTTGAAATTTATTTTACATCCTTTGGACTTAATAGCTACCTTTCAGCATCTGTAATTCCAGGCTGGGAAGTCCTAACAGGCATCTGGGGACAATCCCAGCCCCGTGTGCGTGTCTGTGCATTAGGGGTCGCAAGGCATGTCCAATACATTAAGACCATGACGGATACAGCCCAGCTATGTAGGTTTGACTCCAGTTCAAGCTACAGCAACAGCAGCTCTGGAAGTCTGGAGTTTAATCACTGTTGTGTCAGCCACGATGGCAGATGTCACCTTGCCAGCAGTGGAAAATCATGTGTCCCTTTATTCTGTCGCTTATTTTAATCCTTCTTTCAGCATTGCAGTATATGGCAGCTCAGTACATTTGCAGTGCAAATTCTGGTCTGTGGTGAGCAGGCTGATGCAATCCAAACATATTTGACACCTTTTATACTGCACAGTGTCAAGTCCCAATGAGATTTGTCATATGCAAAGTAATTTATGAATCGTCCCTTTTACTTTATGTATCAAGAACCATTCATAGAGTCATGCTATGCTGTGAGCTTAACTGGGTTTCCTCCCTGGCAGAGGATCAGGACCCAAAATAATTGCTGGAAATGTCTGGCCTTCAGCTTGTTGAGATGAAATGGCTCAAACAGGAGTTGATTCTGAGAGTAGAAATCCCCCTTCAAAAACAGAGACCTCCAAAGAAGGGCATGAAGAAGAGACTGTGCATGTAGTTGCAACTGCTCTTGTTGCCTGATTCACCATCATTCACACCAATGACTGCTACAAGATACCACCACAGGGAACTATATTTGGCTCCCATGTCAGTGAAGTCATCCTGCTGATTTTAGGGAGAAAAGAGTAAAAAGCTGTGGGGAATATAGTTAAAAAATATGCAGTGTCAAAAAACCACCAATAAATTCTCTAAATATAAGGAGTCAAATGCTGAAATATTTGCAACAGCCACAGCTTGGTTTTCCTCACCAGGAAGATGCACACCCCACTGTCAGCAACAAAACAAGTTTCAGGGCAAGCTCTAAAATCTTCAAGACCTCATCACTTGCCCTTGGAGACCAGTAATCTTAGTTTGACCTTTTCACAGACAGTGCAGACCTGTGACCAGCCAGGGAACAGGTCAGTACTGGAGCTGATATGGACCATTCCTAAAGTATTTAAGTCCTTCAGGTCTTAGAAGAGCCTCAGTAGAGGTCCTGCCATAGCTCCTTGATCAAGTGTTCAACCTCTCAAATTAAATTTTCTACATTAAAGAGCCCAGCACTTCTATTCATCATAGGTGAAGCTGATTCTGTGTCTCTTCAAAAGCAGCCACAAAGCTGTTCCAACAAGAAGGAAAAAATCAGCTCTGCTTTATCTTAAGAAATATGAAGATTATCTGGGAAAACCTGAACCTCAGAAAGAAGCCACCCTCACAAATATGGCCAGACACATGTGAGATCCTGATAGAAAGAAAAAAATTATTTTTCCTTTTCTCACTCCAGTTCTACCTACTCCAAGCTCCATCAGTTCTCTTCTCCCAGCCCAAGTTTACAGCCAACAGTAACCAATACTAAAATGGCTGCATAGATTAAGCTGCTGATTCATCTCAGGAAAAGGTACAGCCCTAAAAAATGCCTGAAAGTAACTAGTGGCACAACAACCTATTTTCACAGGTGGACTTGCCCCGTTTTTGTAGTGTTTCCAACTATCACTATCAGACACAAAATACTGGATGTGTGATGCTACTGGTACAGCTCTTCATAGATTTCTATGGAGAAGAAGTGGCCTTATTTCTGCTCTAAAGTTGTGGAATTTTTGAAAATTCCTCTAGGAAAAAACCAAATGCAATGGGAGATATTCTGGGGTATTTATGGTGCCAAGTAAACAAAACCTTTTTTTTTTTTTTTTTTTTTCCCCCTTTTCTCACTTTCTCTCTAGTGAAATGTAGCACATGCTTTAGCTCTGTGTTGTGCACTGGCTGAAAGTGCTCTATCAGAGCTTTCTGAATTTGGAAATAAATGTGCTTAAGTCAATAATGATAATAATAACTCAAATGCAGTGCTATTCAGTAATGTTATCTAGCTCAGAGAGAATAGAATCATGCATTCCTGGGTAAGTAAAAAGGAAGGGCTGGTTGTGTGCATGCAGCTATGGGTACCTGACACATTATCCCAGAAGTATAACAACAAACTCATTCAAAAGTTATATTCTATGTTAAATCAGCACACTTGTAATGTGTGATGTTTATGTGCACATGGCTAGTCAGGAAAAGCTGATCTGTAATGCCTAGTTTAGAAAGAAATAAAAGCAAAATATGACCTTGAGTGCATGGAAATCACCCGTTTTTAATGTTTGGGGATGTTCTTACTTATAGAAAAGGGGGAAAAGGAAAAAAAAAAAAGACTAACAGAAAGTGCTAACAGCTGACATTACCTAAAGGTTGAAATTATTAAGCCGACAAAGGAATGGGTAGTTAATGCAAAGGTCAGAATAATGTATTTAACGTAATTAATCTCCCCATGTCTTGATAGAGCCGGGGCAGGGGCCCTAAATCAATGTTATGTTTGAGGTGTGATGTAACACAAAGGTACAAAAAGTTAAGGATGGAATGTCAGCCTTAACTTTAAACATCCTTTTATTTGTTGGACTGTATAACATAACACGGACTTTACTTAAACATTGTATTTGGTGTGTTACATGAAACCGCGGAGTGTGAAAGGAGGGAACAGAGTTACATTCAATCAGCCGCACAAACAAAGACGACTTTCTTGCACTCTTTGAAAGAGCTTTTGGACGGAGCTTTGTTAAATACCAGTAGCAAGGATTCAAGATTGGTCCACCTGTATTAGTTAATTCCCTGTGCCCAGACCCCTCTGCTGCCAGCTCGCTGCAGTTTCGGGTAAGAACTGCTTTCCTCAGGCGTGGTGTAAAACCCGTACGAATTCCTCAGCCTGTAGAGGCTGTTTGTGGCGATAATTTTTAACAAAGTTCCCTTTTCACACAGTCTAGGAAGAAGGAAAGGGCAGGTCCCAGCAGCCCTTCCCGCAGCCTCATTTGCATACTGGGTTAGGCTACTTAATAGTCTCATTAGCACCATCTGTTGGGAACCCGCTAATAATGCACTGCACCAGGTAACTGCAGACGTGAAAAATCACAAGGATACACCAGTGACTTGTTTCCAGCCAGTTATGGCTCAGGGAGCACTGGTTTGACTGCACAGTGTCCTTGCACTCCATGACCAGCTGCAGCTCAGAGCACTTCACTAATTCTGCTCTCACCAAGGCACACGAAGCTGCCCCTGGACTTGGATTCAACAAACTCATGGCCAGCAAAAAACTGCTCAGTTCCTTGCAGGAGCTGCCCAGCATCTTAGAGTATGGTTTTTGGATGAATAATCCCAGACCAGGAATGCATCCAGTGAAACCCCATCACACGTAGCAGTTTCCCAAACCTGGTGTTTCCCCACACCAGTCGTGTGGGTCTCTTCTGAAGCTGTTACCTCACAAACACACAGGTGTTGGAACCTGGTTTAGCAGACTGGAAGGGTAAAAGAGCTGGTTTTTGGTTTTTTTTTTTCCAGTGAGTAAAACCAAGCATCTCTTACAATAACAGCAAAAATACAAGCTGGTAGACCTCTGAAAAGGTTGACATTGCCAAATTATTATTGGAGTCCAAATTGAATGTCACTGCTTGGTTTGTTTTTACAGTTGGCCAACCCCAGGATTGCAATTTAAATACCAAAGGCAAGGCTGGCTCCTCAGCCTGATGTAAATGGGGCTTTCCTCCTGACAGCCAAGGCAGAGGGAATGCCCTGGGCACAGCAGACTCACCATGTCTGTGGAGCTCACAGGGTGGTTTTGCTCTTCACCCTTCCACTTCCAGCTCTCTCCAAACCCTACACCATGTCTAATTCCATATCCTACAGTATAAAGTTACGCAGGATAATCACTGAAAATATTTCAGATTTTTTCATTCAATACAGGTGGTTATGCTATTAAATGGAAATTAATACAAATTAATATGAAGCAGATGAATTCATTCCTTTCACTTTGGATTCTTTCCTTTCTAGCAACCCTGTTCTCTCCCCTCAAACCTCCTGGATTACTATTATTTTTAGATATTGTGCTATTAGGCAAATTTGGAATCCAAAACTTACCCCTGGAGTATTTTTTTTCTGGATCAGTTTCATTTTCCACTAAATAATATACCAGCCTTATTTCTGCTTTCACAACTGGCCTGAGCTAAGGTGTGTCAGGAGTGGAAGCCCAAACTTCTGCTTCCAATGCTGGATTTAAGTCACGCATATTATTGCCTAATAATTTTTTTTTTCCTCTTGGCAAAATGTTTAGTGGTTTCTAAATTAATCTGAGCATGATGTTCAGTTCCAGGGCCCATTGTTGACTTCTTTCCCAGCCTCTCTTTTTCTGGAATTCTCCTTTTTAGGCGAGAACAGCTGTGCTCTTATATCTCTGCAATGTGGCCGTATTACAAAGGTGAATACTTGTGCATTTGTTCCATCACTTTCTGTTTAATTCAAAACTAATTGCTGATACATTTTTTGCAGGGCTTCTGGGGCTTAGAAATTATGGGATGAGGTTAGCACAGTAGTTCTGTTTTGTTCACAAAAGAATGTAGAATGGATTTGTTTAAAAAGTTATCTGAATTACTCACAGAAGGTTCAGTACAGGCTATTTAAGGCCTCCATCCTTTAATAGGATCCATTTGCATTATGGAAAAGGACTAAACTGTTCTAATCTAGACTGATGCCCCTCTCTTCATATCACAAAGACACAAAAAGATGTTCCCTCCATGCAGCTTTTTTGGGGTAAATGTGTGACAGAGGTAGAAGAGGCTGAGACACAGAGGGGTGAAACTGCTGGTGCAGCAATTTAATGGAAGTTGTGCTGCTGGCTGGTTTATGGTGCTGTCCCTGGAACAGCTTGGATCAGAGGAAAATGTTCTTCAGTGCTACCCTTGTGGTGATGTCTGGGACAGGGAAACAAGGCACCATAATCCTTCAGATGCCCTGCGAGTGATGAGGTCCTTCCTGGAGAAATCTATCTTGGTCATCCAAAACCAACAAGCCAATCTGAATATACCCAGGGTTATGGCCAGAGCTCCATGGGCCACATTGTCATTTCTTTGTATTCAAAGAAACATGATGCAAAATAGACTTGTGTGAGGAGCATGTGTATATGTAAATTACAGGTCTTTTCACTGAGTGGAAAACCTGAAAATTCCAGGCAAATTCCATTCTGGCTCAGAAAAACAGGAAAATGTTATTCAGGTAAACCTGAGTCATTGATCAAAAACATTTTAGGAAGGGAAAGGTGAAAGGAGAATAGATGGAAAAGGACTTAGGTAAACTTTCTCAGATTTCTCTCCGTCTCCCCACACATACATATGCATGGCTTTTTTTCCCATAAGCATGGGAAAAATGGGCAGAAATTTAAGTATGCCAGCTCTAGATATACAAAACTACTTTAACATTTTGAATTCCCTCTTTCCCATTTTTTCCCAGCCAAAATAATTTATGAAATATGCCCTGAACTTGCTTCTAGCATTAGGGTCCCTGGACCTTAATTAGCCATGCACCTATTACCCACTGAAAACTCCTTGCCCCACTTGAGGTACTCTGGCAAATTCCAAGCCAACTTCTACAGAAGAGGAAATATGAATTTCTGTTCTCTTCATGGAATGAGGCATATTTTTTTTACATTTAGTGTGCTTTACTGCTTAATAACATATTTATAAGAGCTCCCCTACCTGTCTCTTTCTGGAATTATAAAACACACGTACCCACCTGCAGTCTGCAATACCAGTATTTACAAGCTTATATAGGGATTGCAATATTTTCCCTACAAGTTTGTTCTGTATTTTTCATTTCCAGCTGTTAATGGCTCATAGAAAGTAGAAGATGTAGAGGTAAAGGTGTGACTTAACCACCTACTATAAAAGTCTGAAAGTCCCCACTGTACTTTAATGTAAAGGAAATTCACCTTTCCCCAGGCACTATCGTTTATTATATCTGCATATTATATATTTGCATATATCTGCACATTATATCTGGTGGATCTGTTCAGGTGACAAAACAGAGTTAATGACTTTGTTAGAAACTGCTGGAATCAAATGCTGAATGTTACCTATCAATATAATACACCCCCCATTGCAAAATTTGGATTTGAACAATATGTTTTCTGCCCTTTCCTTTTTTCTTAGCTTTAGGAAATATCCATTTAAACTAATTATTTAATTATAAATGACCAAAGAGAAAGTGTGTGGCTGACTAAACATATAGTGGAGAGTGACGAATAGGCAGATTTTTCCTCAGAAATGGAAGTTGATAGGAGGGATTTCCCCAATTGAAAATTTTATAATTTTATTCAACCCTAAAATGGCCAAGTCATTAGCAGAATACAGGGTAAGGATCAATCTATTCTGTCAATATGGGATGGACCAGCAGTTTTATTTCTTATTTCTAACATACTTAAGTTGACAAACTTCAGCCGAGAAATTTAATTGAATTTTCTGTTGAAATATAAAAAAAGTGTAATTTAGCCTAAAAAATTCCCATGAAGGCATTGTCAGAGGAAGCTGTTAAGCAAACTGGGTTTGTCCTATGTGATGCAGCAGCCATTCCTTTCCCTGCAGGGTTTGTCAGGCAGGAATCCAGGACAGGCTCTGTAACATCCCAGCTCTGACCAGCAGCTCTGACCAGTGCTCTTGTCCTGGTGAGTCCATCCATGAGAGACTTCAACAATCTCCATTTCACTCAGACATGGAATAGGAGCTCCTCTTTTCATCACAAATGTAATTGCCTGAAAGGAAGATTATCTCCACTACTGCTCTGTTTGGGAAATATTACACTGAATAAAATGAGTTAGTCCAGTATTATGAAAGAAAGCCTGACTGAACTGTGTAATTTAGGGACATAAAATTTTCAGGAGAACCATTGCTAGACATTTAAGCAAAACACTTAAACAATTCAACTTAAGAATATTCTTCATACTCTTAGAATGAATATGTTCCTTGAACATCAGAGAAATCTCATTACGAGAAATTTCTCATTAAAAAAAATCCTCCTAATTCCCATTACACTTTTAAGTCTCTATGTGTGATTTAATGGGAATGTATACATATATGTATATATATATATATGTATGTATATAGTGAAGTATAATGACAAATACCAGCTGATGAAATAGTGACTGCAAGATAGAATGAACCTGTTCTACTGCATATTAAAACAAGCCAAGATTGTGCTCTCATTTCTGCAGGTGTACATCCCTGGGAGCTCAGCTGGCTTTCAGGAGAGCAGAGCCTCCAATTCTCTTGGTATTTTATGTGTTCTACTTTCACTGGTCCTTCATAATTTGTATTAGAACAGGTCATTATCATCCCCTTCTAATGCTTCAATGTTTTCATGTGTTTCATGTGATTTATAGAGTCAGGGTTTTTTCTTCTTTCTCATGTCTCAATAGTTTCTAGCTTAGTTGGAGGCATTTTTGCTGCCCTTTTAGGATGATCACATTTCTGCATTAATTACTAATAAATTTTCCCGTTTTCTTGATCATATTTTCAACCTTTATTTCTCATGTTAGGGGACAAGACATAGCAGACTTTACAATTTTTTTTTTCTTTCTGCATGTATAGTATAATATTTACATATTATTTAATCCAGCCGACTCTCCAACAGAATTCTGACCTTCAAAATGCAGTCATAGATTTCTTCCAGGTCATGGCAACATGGTTTGAGGTTTTTTTCAGATCCATGATATTCTTTAGCAGTTATAGAAGAGTTTCTGCTCATCACATTCTTTCTTATAGTTTTTTTTCCTTTTAATACTTGAATTTCTTACAAGCTGGGTTGACTCTGTACTAAGTTGGCTGTTTTTTTTTTTTCCTTTGGATATGCTTTTGCACATTAAAATCAATGTATTGCACCTTTTTTCATCCACTTAAAAAGTCCAGTGCTTGCTGATAGCCTCAGGTCTATAAAAATGGAATGTCCTTTCTGATAAGGTTAATTAACAGCTCTGCTTGAGTGGCTTAATTGAGTATAAATTTCCTATTATTCTTACACAGCTCTAAAGGCTTCAATTTCTTTTTCTTTTTCTTTTTCTTTTTTTTTTCTGGGGGAGCCTTGTCTTACATTTTTGTCTCTTCTTTTTCTTTTTCATTTTGTCCTTTCCAATTCATTTGAAATCTGACTTAAGTAATAGGGCAGCATGGATCCCACAAAACCTTTTCCCACTGATAACGTAAAGAATAAATCCACATTTTCAGTTTAAACTCTCAAAAAATAAACACAGCTATTTCCTGATCAGAAAATATACAATTTGCCTCATTGCAATGGTACCACATTGGGACCAATACTGGACCTACAGACTTTATTCTTACTGTTGACCATTAAGGTCATAATTTATGTGAAAAGAGCTAGATGAGTCCACATCTATTAGGTTCAAATGTCAGTTTGATTCCTTCAGATTCTCATGAAACTCAATTTGCTCAGATCACTGGCTGATGGCATAACATAAAGGAATTCCATTCCTTTTTTTAACATAATCGCAGAATTATAGAATGGTTTGGGTTGGAAGGCACCTTAAAGATCATCTGGCTCCAATCCCCCTGCCATGGGCAGGGACAACTTCCACTGGAGCAGGGAAAATATAAATATTATTAATAATCAAGATAAATGGACAGTATGAATGATATGTTCCTCCTTTCCATTCTAAAATCATAATTAAACCCTGCAGAAGCAGAAAGACAGATAAGTGGCTTTCTTCACATCCAAACACTTCAACCCAGTCACAAGCTGAGCCAAGCCTGACCTTGTGGATGGCCATCACCATTTCAGAGGGACATGACCTGAAACAGAAGGATCCCACTGCTCCTGCAGTGCTGCTTCTTCAAACAAACTTCAACATCCACTATCCAAAGAGACAGAAATGTAATCATCCCTGCAGTCTGGGAATAACCCTCAAAATACCTATTCATGCAAGGATTTTAAGCCCATGTACTTGATTGCAGCTATCTCAACTTCCACTGATCCCTCTGAGCTCAGATGACCTTAGCAGGGTTACAAGGAAGCAAATGGCAGCTCAAAGAATTGACTTTCAGGTTAACAGTTTTAATTCTGAGCCATCCTTTTTCTTTATCCCTTTCCACACAATGTGTAGAAGCAAGCTCTAGTCCAAAGCAGGATCTGACACAGTCACTCCCCTAAAGCTGTTTTCTCCATGCATGTACCAGACTAAAGAAAAATGCACCCAACTGGTACAGAAGCAGCATTTTTCTTCAGGGTTTCTTGGTGCAAGTATCAGGTACAAGAATGAAGCTGAAACAGTTTTCACATGTCACCCGACTCAGAGATGAAAGCGCATCCTTATCAATATGCACAGTTTGGGTGTATTTTATTTTTCATGATGTGGCAGTGTAAACAAAAAACCCACAAACATGCACCAGTAATGTCAATTGGAACATTTGTATTCACTGATTTTCATAACTGACTTCCTTTCAGGAGGCATTTGTATTAATATATGTTTGATGTTTAGCAAATCTTCCTCTCTGTTCTTCTGATGAAATATTAAATCTGGGTTCTTTTGAAGATATTTTAGCTGCAGCCTAGTATCTGGCATTCTTTGCAAGCATTTCCAGCCCTAAGCATAACATATAGATAATATCTGTTCTGCTGTTGCTCTAGGAAAAGAGGTAGCAAAGCTCCCTTCTACTCCACGAGAGAAAGACCTGGCTCTTACAGGGAAATGTATTCAGCATAAACCCTCTTCTGCATCTCTCAGTTCTTCTCAAAAGATGTGAGTTATATTCAGCAAATTCACGGAGGCACTTAACCCATGAGGGATTAGTTCCACTGCAAACATTGCAATTCCTTGCCTGGGTTGCATGTATAACACAAAGATTTTTATTTAAGTTTTCTTTTGATTCTGAAGATACACCATTCTGCACCAGGAACAGAGCTAATAGAGTTTTGTTTAATTCAACTGCCTTATTTCAGGTCCCACAATTGGAGAGTCTGATCCTATGGAAAGAACCAGCATGTAAAGTTGGAAGGAGTTCTGCCACTGCCATGAACCATTGGAACTATGAGAAAAGAAACGAAACAAAACAAAAAAAGAAAGAAAAGAAAAAAAAAAATATGGAGTTGGTCCTTAGAATCAGCCCTGAAGACCTGGCATCAACCCTGACCTGGAGTAAAATCCACTGAGCACAATGTACTAAGATCAGCCTGGAAAGAATAATTATGATTTTTGTGTCAGCAGCAAATTTCATCAGGCACGACATCCTAGCAAAGGGGTGAGTGGATTTAGACCATGCCTCTTACCCAAACTTTCCAAATTAGTAACCATAGGGATTTAGTTTATTTCCTTGCTGTTTTGCATTGCTGACAATTTGCACTTCATTTTCTGAACAAATCTATAGCTTGACCAGAGTCCCATCTTTAGCTTATTATAGAAAGAGGGCTGTGTAACTCTAAAGAGAAAATGAAGTTGAAAAGACAGACCAGAGAGGCTGCCCTGCACACACAAACATTTTCCACTCCTGAACAGCAGCTCTCAATCCTGGTGGCCTGGCTTCAGCTATGTCAAATATTAAACCACACTTAGTTTACTGACTGGAGATTTGTCTCCTTAGCATCTTTCTCCCCTTTTTTATTTTTTTTTTTTAATTGTTGTTACTCTGCTTTGCCTGAAAGCTGCAGCATCTCACTGTTTATTATTCCCACTTCAGTCAAACCCTGTCCAAAATTAACACGTTGCGTTCTGCAGCTGCTTTCCAGATCCAGTTATGCCAAAATGCAAGGAAATGTAAAATAAACACATGGAAGCTCTTTCAATTAGCACAGAATTTGATCCTGCAAAAGAAATTAAGCAGATAGGCAGTTTTACCCTGATGAGTAAGCCCAAACGAACATTTATGAAGTTAATCATCTGTTTAAAGTGAGTGCAGGATCAGGTCCGAGGCGAAAATGAAAAAGCTGCAGTAACAAGTGTATTTATGTTCTGTATTCCTTCTGGACTTTTAGCAAGATCAAAGAGCTCTCTGAAAGGCAGAAAAGCAAATAGGTTGCAGATGAACGAACAAAAAAAAGTTTCTAAGCAATTACTGATTTAAAGCATCATTTTTCTTTAAAACTGCTAGTTCATGGCTGGCACAAACAAATAACTGCATAAAACTCAACTTTCCCTCCTAATTCCTCAAAATTCGTAATAAAAATGAATCAGTAATTGAAAGTCAATGGGAGTTAGGCACCTTTTGTGCCTTTGAAAATCTCCCCCAAAGCCTTTTCATCTATGCCTTGCTGTTCTCTGCCTGGTTTTTATGAGGGTTTATTAAGAAGTAGCCATTTGAGACTCCAAACACAAAGCAAAAAAAAAGAAAAAAAAAAAAAAAAAAAAAAAAAAAAAAGAAAAGAAAAGGCAAAAGTCAATAAAACCAGAAAACTAGTTGGTCTGATCAGTGTCAAGTTACATTGTTTTCAACTTGAATTAACTGTAGCCATCAATAAAACTATAGAAATGGGGAAGTTGCTGTTATAAATTAATGATTATTTGCCATGAGCTTTAACAGGGCTGTGTGTGCCACATTTTATTGTGATGGTTTATTCTTATTTGGTACAACAGTAATTGGGTCTTAAACATGATAAAGCATCCTAAAGGCTGCATTGGTAGCAGAGCTGTCTGCAGCAGGTTTTTAACTCTAGTTAAATAAGGTTAATCAAAGCTAATGAATCTGTTTTATCCATTGCCACAAGTATATAAAAAAAATGTATCACCAGGTGAAGGAGCTAAAATATGAATTGTTCAACTGTGAACATACATTTTCAGCATGGTAATTCTGCCAGGCCCCTGTTATATATTGGGTATCTTAATAGTTTACTGTGCTTCTACATTTGCCACTGGAAGAGGGGGTGAGAGGGCTGACACTTGCAGAGAAATAGGGAGAAATCTCTTGCAGTCTTCATCAGCAGAATTGCAAAATTGCTCCCATCCCACCCTGTCAAGGAGCCAAGGCAGAAAAGTTTGGCCCTTAGTGATGCTCTGTCACTGTCATGAGAGGAGGAATTCTCCCAGGTGCCCTCCATGCCCCCTTTGCCAAGGTGCAAACGCTGCTGCTTGAATTTTGAAGCCAATAGCAACAGAGGCACAGCCCAGTCCCAGCCCTTGCTCCTCCTGAGATTCCTTTGCAGAAATAGATCAGGAGAGAAGCACCAAGCACAGACACTCGGAGCCTGGTGTGGCACTGAGGCATCAAGTGGTGGAAGCAGGAAATATTCACCCTGCCTCTGGAATCCTGCAGTCTCTGCAACTGCAATCCATGCTTTTTTGGTTTTCCACTTTTTTCTTTTCTTTTTTTTTTTTTTTTGTCCTTTGGATGAATTTTTCCCCAGACTGGGACAAATGGTCAGAGCTGCTCAGCAAGGTCAGGCGTGCTGGGTGTCTAGTGATAGCTAATTAAAAGGATAAATACCAAAAAAAAAAAAAAAACAAAACAAAACAGATTCCTCCATTCTCATCACCCCTGACCAGTATCTTCCAGTTTCAAGATCTGTGGGTGGGGGAGAAGTTAGAAAAGGGAGGCTGGTATAAAGGAAGGCACAGCCTGCTGGAAACACTGAGGGAGGACTAATTGCAGCCTTGATGAGGGAGAGGTCCAGCACAGGTTTTGGCACAACACCCCTCTGACCAGCCCCCATCATTCTGACAAGCTATAGCACCTCATCTCCCCCACGTTTGATTTCAAGGGAGAAAAAAAAAAAAAAAAAAAACAGGGAGGAAAAAAACCAAAACTAGTTGCAAAATTCAGGGCCTGTTAGGCTTCAGCTAATTAGAAAAAATGGGTTTCTTCCCCCACCCCGTCCTGCTCCCCCTCTTCCCTTTCTTTCTTCAGCACCTTTTCTTTCAAACATTTAGTCTCAGGAGGGGGAATCCAGCCTCTTGGCTGGGCTGTTTTCAAAACACGCCTTTGAATGCTTCTCCCTAATTCACGTCTTTTGTTTTTCCGCTTTTGTGTTTGCCAGTTTGACCATATAACGTTATACATCTGGTGTATAGCTTGTTGGGGGCTTTCTTTCTCCCAGGGATCCTATGCATTCCCTATAGGACCCTCCTGGGCTTCCATTGGAGCTATCGTGTAACATAAAGGGGGCTAAAGCAGGGCCAAGGGATGAAAGCGGGGAGGAGGCGAGCGAGGGGGGCCAGGGAAGAGTGCACCGACACACACGCACACACACAAAATAAAATAAGGTGGGGGCCGGGGCTGGGGTGGGGAGAGGAATAAAAAAGAGCTGAAAAGAATTCTTGTGCTCTTTCCTTTTCTTCTGGCGCTGTTTCGGCCGGACCCTGCGTCAGGCAGGCACTGGCCCTCTGTGGGAAAGTGAGGCGGCCACAGAATAGATAACTCATTTGAATTCCAGCGACATATTCGTCAATAAAGCAAAAGTGGCGAAGGGGAGAGGGGCTGGAGCCGGGGGGTGCAGGCAGGGAGGGAAGGGGAGCCGGAGGCTGTGGCTGGAGAGATGCAAAGCTGCCCCAGCGTGCGTGGCTGGGACCCCTCTCCCATCCTCTATCCCCTGAGCCCACAGATCAGCAGTCCCAGCTCCAGCCTGGCCTTTCCCCATCCCATCTCCTTCTGCTGAGAAAACAAGAGTTGGCTGAGCAAGTGGGATTCTTGCTGGTTTTGGCGGCATCCCCTGTCGCAGCCGCTGCAGCTGCTTGTGTTTATTGTTGTGGCTGATGCTCCTCGTGGAGATGGTCGTGGTGGGAGCAGGAGCACGTCCTGCCAACCTCCCCACTGCCCCAGCCCTGCAGGGAGGGCAGAAGGGGGGCATGGCACACCTCCAGGGCCCCCAGACCGCCACCTCGGCAGCTCAGCTGCTGTCCCTGTGCCCACTTTAGAGATGGGGAAACTGAGGATTGAGTGAGGGTAAAGAGCTCATCCAAAGTCCCACCCCAGAGATGTTGTGTCAAGCTCCAAGTGACAGGCAGGGCTGCCTCACAGATGCTGTCCATCTCTTCTTAAAAAAAAAAAATAAATTAAAAAGGAGAAAAGATAAACTTGTGCACTAAAGGAACTTAAAATCTGGGGTGCAGCTCAGCTTTCCTCTGTGCCCTCTTTAAACACTTGCCTTTGATCCTGGTGGAAAGTGGGGTATTTAGTTTAAATCTGAAGTGTATGCAATCCTTACACACTTTTTATTTATTATATATATATCAGATGGTCACGATTTATAGGGCATTTTAGAATTCAATTGCATACATAATTGCCTATAATAAATTTATAGGCAGCTGGACAGGTGCAACCAGTCATACTGTAAACAATAATTGTATATATAAATATATACATGCACACTTGTAAATATGCATGTGTGCACATACATACATATATAAAGGTAAATTATGGACCGAGTATGTTTTTCTCATCTTATGCACAATGGCTGTTGTGACTTGTGCAAGAAGTTTCAGATGGCATTTATTTTCCTGTGCATTGAATAGGCATACACAGGACAGAAGCATATGTTCACCTCCACATCCACACTGAGATGCCTCAAAAAAATCCTAATTAGGTAATCAAGAAAAGAAGTTCTAGATATGCAGTTAAAACCAAAGAATTTTCCAATATTTTTTGCCCAGTTTCTATTTTTTTCCCCCTCTTCTTTTTAAATTATTTTGGACAATGAAAAAGTCACCCTGACATAAAGCATCTGTAAACTGTGCAGAGACTGCATAGGTTACAGAAATTACAGTGGGGACAGCTTTCTGCCAAAATGAAGTCTGCTTCTGTCACATCACTGTGTGAAACCACAACACTCCGAAATGGAAATTAGCAGAGATTTACAGAGGTTCCCCTAAGCCAGCATCATTGATGTTCATAGGGGTAGGATTTGGCCCTGAGTGAAAAATCTGATTTATTGAGCCATTGTGACTGAGGAACTTGCAAGCAACTGAAAAACGTTTCCCTTTAGGGACCACGAACCCAGGCCTGCTTTCTCCTTCCACCTCTGCATTAACTACAGTCTCAAAGACCTTTTTCCCTTCCCTAAAATTTTGTGAGCGTGCCAAACTAAATAGAGCCCATCCAAACAAGGAGAGGGCTCCCATCCTGCCTGCCTGGGCAGGGGCAGCTGCTCCTCTCCTGGGACCCAGGGCTCCCCTGGGCAGGAGATCCACAACCTTCACCTCCTCCAAACATTTGCAGCTCTCAGGAGCAGCGGCAGCAGGTGAGAACATGGTGGCTGCTTAGAAAAACAGCACTTTGCCAATTGAACAACACCCTTTAAAATTTCAGCTATTAACAAGTCTTTACAGAAACAGGAACTGCCAGTAACAAACTTGATTTCTAATGTCCCCTAGGTAATAATAACTCTCTAATTTGACTGTGTCCCAACCGGCCTTGTACAGCAGTTATTGCTCGAAGGGGTTGGAAGGGATTTTTTTGTGTGTGTTGCTGCTTTTTATTTTTCTTATTAGCATTTTTTTCTTTCTCTCTCTTTTTTTTTTTTTTCTTTTTTTTAAAGTTGTGTTTTGTTTTCCAGCGAAGAAATCTCTTTTACAAAACAAATGGAAGGGAAGGTGGGGAAGGAGGGAATGGAGGGCAGCAGGAGGGGGGACACACACACGGAAATTTAATGTGAGAGCTGCTTGTCGGAATGAAGATGTTGGGTTTGGCATGAAGATTGCAATCAGCTGGTTGCTTTGACACTGCTCGAGCCTTTCAGTGCCTGAGACAAGCCTGAAGGATTAGGATGTCAAGCCTGTCCTGTCATCTTCAGGGAGCGGGGGAATGCAAGGAGTTGCCTTTTTTGGTTGCATCTTTACAAGGCCCAGAGGACAGAAACCTTTGCTGGTTAATTAAGGCCAACCTCAGCCCGTCACTGATGGACAAAGTTGTGCTTTTTAAGAGAAGCAATGCAGCGGGGCTCCACTAATCGCCCTGCGCGGGAGGAATTCGGGAAAATCTTTCCCGTGCAGCCCCCTGCACGCCTGGGGAAAGTCAGTGGCCTCCTCCCAGGCAGCTGCCAGGCACAGCAACAGGACCTGGAATAAGCTGACTTAGGCAAACCACGTTCAGCAGGCTAAAGGTAACACCAGGCGTGCATTTCTTCTGGAGCTGACGGGAAATATTGATGTTATCAAGCAACGGTTCTGCTGGTAAAAAGATGTGGCTGTTGTGTGTGTCTTGCCTTCTCTAATTGTGTTGTGTTCCCAAGTGCCAGGTAAAGCCTAATCACACAGTGGCAACAGGATGCCAGCGCTTTGGTTGTGTTTTGGAGATGCTCTGATGCATCAGGAGTTTGCAAATTAAGAACTGCCATACCAGCTGATATAAATAATGTTGACCAGGCTTATCTGTGTGAAAAAAAATAAAAAAACCCCCAGTCATTCTTGCTGCAAACTGACTGCAAGGAAATCCAAGAGCAGAGCCTGCAACCCTTGCTCACAGACAACCAATGTCCATGGGATGTGTCCACACTGAATCATTTTCATTTCCCAAATGAATGACCTTTGTCAGGAGGATATAACACAATTTCCCAGAGAATAGGCTCGTATGCAGAAAAGCTGTTCCTGAGTGGGAATGCAAATACTGGGACAAGAGTGAACTTTACGTAAACACTGAGAGCAAAACTTTGCTGGTCTGAACAGCCAGGAAAAAGAAGGCAGTGGTAGAAAATGAGATTCACTGGAGTAATTTGTATGAATATTCAGTGAGTCTTCCCAGATACAGATTTCTTCCAGCTTCCTTCATAGTAAAGTTAATATCTAAATAATCCAGTGCTGCCAATTCCTAAAATAGCTCCTGGAGTCCCAGCTCCTGGAACTGTGTGATTATGTGGGAAATTAGCTTCTATTCATTAAAAAAAAATTATATCTCTAAACCTTATAAATCCACAGAAAAGATAGGAAGATGGTTTCCAAAGGTTCAAAATGCAAAATGTAGATTAAAAGAAATTCAGTGCCTCCAGCCTCATAAAAATAATGTAATATTCAAAACTTTACTACTCAAGTGTTACAACACAGCTCAGAAGGTGGCATCATGCAACATATGGAAACTTTTCCATCTTAGTTATTCTTAGGCTTTAATTTGACAGCAGAAAGGCCACTGTAGTGTGTCTCACCTTTGATTGTACTGGAGAAAAAATAACCCTATAAAAAAAACCCTTCTCACCCTTCCTATTTTTTCTTGTTACCATTATACCTTATGCCTGAAGTAATCCCTAGAAAAAAAAATCAAAAATGGAAGTGGTATTTTTTTGCAAACCCTCCTGTTGACTTTACAGCAAATATACTTTTTCTTCAATTTCAGTTGCTCTTATTTCTATATTCTAGATCTCACTGTGTCACAAAAAAGAAATGTGCAGCCTCACAATAAATGAGGTGAACTTCAGAAGCCTCCTGTTCAGGGAGGGAGATTGCTTCCAGTTAAACAAAGAAATTTAGGGTCTTCTGCTTTTCATGAAAATACCATACATATGGCCTTTGAAATTTGTCACTGAAGAGTGTTTAGCTCTACAGGAAAATTCAGCACTTTATAGCATTTCAGCTGCAAGACTCTTGCTTTTTTTTTTCTCTCTCTCTCTCCTTTTTTTTGGCCTGCAGCCCAATGTGAATGTATGATCACTAGCACAATAGTTAAACATCTGAGTCGTTTTGAAGTGCCTTCAACATTGCAGTGATGTGATAGGTTTTTTTTTTTTTTTTTCCTTCGAGTAGGCAATTTATGGAAGAAAATCCAGTCTCCCCCCTAGTGGTGGCGAGGAAAATCCAGCAGGAGCTGCCTGATCGATCTCTAAAAAAGCTGCTTTACTGTAAGTGTAGTGCCTGGAGGTACCTGTTTCTGCAGCCATTCCTGGTCATTGCACAGAGCTGGAAGATTTGTGGTACTTTTTTTTAATAAATGAATAAGTTATTTCCATAAATTTCTCAGGAAGACATAGTTAAAAAAAAAAAAAAAAAAAAAAAAAGAAAAAGAAAGAATCAAGTAAAAATAAATGAGATAAAATAGCCCACAAACTAAGAAGGAAAGCAAAATATTAATAAAAAGGAGAAAGGCTCAAACTACCATGCACAGACCAGGCTGTGATGAGACCCTCAGTACCCACACAGCAAATGGTTTCTGACTGCAACCATTCACGTGTAGATTTTCAGATGGCAAAGGGCTCAGGGGCACAAGGAGCCATCCTGCATGTCAGTCTAGCCCATACATATTTCTGCTGCAAATGGATGATGGGCAGTGTGTTTCCTCGGGACTGCATCACCTCTGGAATGAGACAAAGATCAGAAGCATGTCAGGCAGTAAATGACAGAACCACCCTGAAATCACAAACCACCCAGGAGCTGGGAAGCAAACCTTTGGCAGAACGAGTCAGGCAAAGGGTTTCCACGAAGGCACCTGGCTTTTGGGTGGCTGCCCTGACCCCTGGCAACTCCCTCACCTCAGCTCTCATCTCTCCTTCCCTCTTTGCTCATTAAAAACCTCTAAAAGCCTCATGATTCTTCCCAGCCCAGAACAGGAAAACGCTGGAATTGCTAACATTTTCATGGGCTGAGAAAGACATTTCCCATTGAACTCCACCCAGATGTGCAGCCCTTTGCTCTGCAGGGCTGACTAGAGCTCAGTGAAGCCACTAGGAAGAATTCCACAGGCTTTGTCCTCCCCAAAATGTGGCACCATTTTTGTTTATCATTGGCTGCATCCTTTTGCAATTATCTTTGTGAGAGGCGTAACCTATACCCCAGGGGGCAGGACGGAAAAGCCAGTCATTCCTCAAGCAGCAGGACCTAATGAAGCCTTGCCTCAGGGACATTCCTCTGCCCTGATTCTCTGATGCCTAATAGAGGTTGTGCTCTCAACCATCTCCTCCATTAGCAGGACTTCTTTCCTCTGCCTGGTGGTTCATCCTGTCAATGGTGCTGGCAATGGAATAGCTTGGAGGCCACTAGTCCCCTCTGCCAGATACAACTGAAGGCAGACAGAGGTTTCAGAAATTATTGGAGATGTTTAAAATAGAAGAACAACAATAAAAGCACCAAAAATACTATGGCCACATAGATGCTCTTTCCTAGAGAATGAGGCTCAGGAAAGCAGAAGAAAGATTTTCAAGCTGTGGTCTGAGTTTTGGATTCTGTTGCTGTCAGCCAGCCTTTCAGCACCCAGAAAAAATGGGTGGAAGGATGTATATGTGTACCAAACCCTTGGTCTTTAGCTGCTGTCCCTTCACACTGGGAGAAAGGGATCACATCTTCTGCCCTCGGTGAGCCAAACCCCAGCGGGCAAAGCTGCCCCTGACTGTCCTCATGCTGCAGGAGATGGAGATGAAAAAGAGCCTCCTCCAGCTCTTAGGATAACACCAACCTTTCCTGCTTTGTGAAGTTCAGCCCTGCTGCTACCAGCTGGACTGTGCTACCGTGCTGCTCCGCTGTCCAGATTGAAAACATGCTCGCAGGAAAGGCTGTGGTAAACACGAGGCCATATGCAGAGTGTCAGCTCCTTCCTCTGTCACTGTGCTTCTGATATTTGGAGGCAACTGGAGCTGAGTTGGAGCCCTACAAAATCCACCTGCCTCGGTGCCATAAGATGTGAGAAGAAAAGTGAAGTTTTCCTTCTGGTCAGCTTTGATACCCAGTGTTTGTTATGCATTTGTCTAAGTCCTGCTGGTGTGGCATGGAAGACTTGATGGAGTAATTTTTCCTCAGGAATTTCTGCCTGGATTCAAGGCTCGCTGTGTGCCATCAACACTACATGAAACTTTTAGCTTCCCTTACATTTTTATATACATAAAAAAACTATTCCATATATATATATATATATATACACACACACACACCCCCCCCATACAGTCCAGATCCAAAGGTAGGCCAGCAATAAATGCAACTATATTTTTTAAAAAACATATTTCATATGCTTATGTATAAATATATATACACACACATATACATATATATACTTCAGATCAAAAAGGTATGAGCTAGTAATAAATACTGCTATATTTTTCAAAGAAGGTATATTAAATTGATTTGATTACAATAGAGCTGACACATACTGTGCAAAAAAAACAAGCACTGGGAAAATTCATTTACTGGCTATTATAAATGAATTTCCCCGCCTGTTGTTCTTTTTGTGCAGTATGTGTCAGCTCTATGGTAATCAAATCAATTTAAAATATCATCTTTAAAAAACATATAGTGTGCATAAGACTTATGTTCTCCATAAGACAAGAGAAATATCCCAGCCTTAATCAGAGTTCTTCCTTCTTTGTCCAGCTGTCTTTCAACTGCTCTGTCTCACAAAACTACCTGACTGGTTTCAAGGTTGGGATGGACTCTCATAATGCTGGCATTAGAGCCAAAGGGGAGCTGTGGACTTTTTCACCCATATTTCATTCCAGAGGTGTTTTCTCTCATAGGTGCTTCAGTGTGGCATTACATTTGCCACCCCACAGAGCCTGACACAGGGGATGGAGTTAAATGTCACCAGCAAGTTCAGCCACAGCCTGACACACAGCAGCCTGGAGAGCAAGAGATCTGTACCTTGACCCACACTCCCTCCTAATAGAGGCAGATAAAGTAACTTCTGGCCCACAATTTTAGGTGGCCTGCAGCTCATATCATTCCCATTCCCACAGATCCAGGCCTGTGTTAGCTATTCAGAGGAGCTCATGGGTGACCTGTGGAATCTACACAATAATTTCCTCCCACGTCTCCCCCAGGGTGGTGCAAAGTAGGGTTAATATTTCAGTAACCCTCCTTGGACTGCAGTTGAATATACAGCATATTAATCCTAGATGTTATCACTTCTTCCTCCTCGTTAATCTCTTATCTTCTTCCTTTCTTTTTTCTGGTCTTTGTCTTTTCAGATGATTTTATAGTTTGTTTGAGGCTTTTAAGTCTGCTTAGTATGTCATGAGTCATCCAAAGGAGTGTTTCTAGCAATACATTTCACATGTTAAATATAACCAGAAGGGATTATCTGGTGATTAAAGCATAAAAAGTCTGGCTCCTTTTCTTAGCACTATCATTAGACTAATTGTCTGTGATCTCAGGCAGGTCATTTCACCTCCCTGCTTTAGTTTTTCCTCCTTTAAAATGGCAACAAACCCATATACAGCATTTTTGTCATATTTAATCTGTTCAGGTTTAGCTTATCAAGACAGAAGCTTTGGGTTTATTTGGGTTGGGTTTTTTTTTTCTGTCTTCTGAGAGACATTTAATGTAGTTATGGGAAAGTAGGGAGGGGTTTTATACTTTTTGTTTGTTTGTTTAGTTGGTTGGTTTTATGAGAATCCATATGGGATCAGCTACAGAAAGGAGCAAATGAGATGACTACACCCATCCTGCAGTCCACCAGTTCCAGAAATAGCTTGACAAAATCCAAAGCTAACTACCAAGATTCTTCAAATGCCCATTTCTACCAAACAGAAATGCAAAGGCCAAATGTCTTTGCTCCTTGCCATGAGGTTCCAGTGTAGCTTATGTGTTACTGTGTAATGAAAGAATTCCTGAAAATAATGCCTCAGAATAGCCACTCATATTCCCATGGCATGGATAATCAAGATAATACTCTTGCAAGAGATGATTAACCACTGTAAATCTTTTTGGCAACCCTTTCTCAGAAACCCCTTTCTGATATACATGTTTGGTGAAAAATGACACCACGGACAGTCCTCCTGTCCATCTAATCAATTAGATCAGGAGAGAGACGTTTTTATTTACTCTGTTGCCCATTGTTTCATGGCTGGAATCCGATGCCAGAGTTTTCATGGTTTAAAAACACCCGTCTTATAACTTCCTGCTTCTCAGCCATATTCCCAGTTTTTTCCCCTCTATGCATTGTTCTCTAGGTAGACAGCATTCCCTTTGCCTACATCCTTCACCTGATTAACTACCTCCATCTGCTGCAGATCCCTGTTATTAGCCATGTGTCTTTCCCTTCTTTTTTTCACCCTTTGGGCAGACGATTTCCGATTTCCATGTATAGGACAACATATGTTCCTTAGCTTTGCTACCTCTTGTCAGCCATGGTCACTGCCAAGAATGCCTGATGTGCCCTTCTCCAACTTCTTCATTGCTTATTCAGCCTACAGAGATACTGTGCCAGAGCTGGATATAAGACTGTTAACATGTGTTTACAGGGCCATTAAAGAGCCATTCCACACTGTTATAAACCCCCAGTGTATTTGACCTGGAAAAAGTGACTGCCATGCATTTAGCTGTTTCCAGCTGAATGAAGCTTTATCTCAATGACCAAGAAAACAAAGAGGGGATGGGAGAAATGGGGAGTGAGGCAGGGAAGAGGAACACACACGCATGCACACAGGCACTCACCCCTCTATTTGTACCGTTTAACTGCAGAGGAAGAAATGCAGAAAACACCTCTCAAGTCAGGAGAATACTCCAGCCAGCCAGGGTGTTATAAATTAGAGCCTGTCAGTATTACAATGTATATTAATAGTCACACCTCTTTTTAATGAGTTTGGCATTGGCAGCTGAGAGGAAATACAAGTCATCATGGCTCTGCTCATGCACACCCCGACAAAGGAATCCGTAATAAATCTTCCTAGAACAGCACTCACCATAAATATGTATCACATAAGGCATCTGTTTTACATTCTGCATATAAATCAGCATAGCGCTGAATAGCAATGAATCAGCTTCTCAATGCCTGATTTGATAACAAATCGACTTGGATCTTAGGAGAGAGAATTTACAGCCCTCACCCTGAAGACAGATAGTCAATACTTAAGACGAGTGCCAAGTTAACTTCTCTTCAGCAAGCAAGTTTACACAATGAGACGCTTTGGCGTTGGTGGGGGAGGGGATGGGTGTGAGCAAGGGGGTGAGAGCAAGATATTTTTGAAGGTTTTTTAATTAGTGCTTGAAGGACACTGCAGGCTCCGTGCCTGTGCTCTAGCTGCTGCTTTGTTCCGTGCTCTGCCCTCCGAGTCCTGCAGGTACCGCTCTGCTTCTCAGGGCTGAGCTCCTGGGATGGAAAACCCAGAGCAGAGGAAGAGACATCCCTCACCTGCCTGTGGCTGCCTGGCAGGGCTCTCCAGAGCCCGTGAGGAAGCGAGGATCTGACCCCTTTCCTTAGAGTCATTGATAATAACTTCCTGGAAAGGCCTTTTATTCCAGGTCTGCAAACCCGCTCCGAGTATTTATGGCGCGTTTCCAGCATTGCATCGCTGATGGGATCAGGTCAGGGAGAAAAGGAATAACTGAGAGGTTTTATTTTTTCCTTTTCAAAGCAATGGCTTGCATGGAAATGTCCCCAGTCACAGGAATAAACATTTCACGATCCTACTCGCAGTAAGCTGCAATGTCTGCAGTCAGCTGAAGAGGACTCTAAGTCAGCTCCACTGTTTTTCAAAGCTGGCTGAAATTCCTCAACAGAAATATTTTCTCAGCAAAATGTAGGTTTTCCAGGAAAAAAAAAAAAAAAAAAAAAAAAAAAAAAAAAAAAAAAAAATCAACCTTCTTACATCTTTTTATGGGAAAATGTCAAAACTGGATGAAAATTTCTAATTTTCTGATGGGAAAATTCAAAAGGAAATGTTTTATTTTCAACTGACATTTTGACATTTCTACTTTTGGAAGTGTTGAAAAATCTCTAAAATGTCGACATTTTGAAATGTCCGAAATGTCGACATTTTGAAAAGAAGCATTATGTTTTCTTATTTGACATTTCCAGGCAAAGAGTTTAGTTTTGATTGAAAATGTCAAAAACATTCGTATCCTGGCTACATTTTCTTCCTCAAAGACTTTTTTTTCCTTCATATTTCAACTTTTCATCCCATTTTAGAATAAAAACAAACATCCTGACTTCCCATGGAATTGAGATTGCATTTTTCAAACAAATGGTCATATGTACTCTGTAATCAGCTCTCTGCTGGCAGGATTGCTTAGCTACAAGGCTGGCCTACCTTTTGGGGATTTTTTTTTGAGGGCAGTGGGTGAGGGGGAATGAACCTGCAGTAGATGCATTTCACTTGCCTTCTCTGTACAATTATATTTCAATTACATTATGCTTCCTACACGATTATTGAGCTCAACAAGCAATCATTTGTCTGATTGCCCAGACAAATCATGGAAAATAAGGTGAGGAAGGACCTCCAGAGGTCACCTAGTAGATCCCTCTCCCTAAAGAACAATCAAATATAATTCCTTACACATTCTTGTCCAATCCATTCTTAAAGACTTCCATCAATGGAGGCTCCACTACCTCTCCAGGAAATTTATTCTGTTTCTTTACTGTTCTTACTGCAAGAATTCTTTTCTTGTGTAAGTTCAATCTACAATAATACACTGTGGTATCATCCTCCCATGTTCTTTCCTCTTTAGAGCTGTCTTGTATGTGTTTGAAGACATTTTCTCAAGAAAAGGCCTTCTTTTCCAGTGCTTTCTCATAATCTTTTCACTAAACATTATATATTTCTCCTCATGGCACAGCCATACCTATTTACTAAAGTAATTTTTTTTTTCTATCCTTGGGTCAGAGTATGTAGAACAATTTGCTTTCAGAATCAGATTACTGCATTAAATGAGCTATTAGTCTCTTCCAGACCTTCCACTAGTTGACAGCATTCAGTGGTGATTAGCCCTATCTGGCTGGTAACAGTAGGATCCTACTCAGGCCTCTCTAGGAACAGAAAATGCTCAGATGTGTAAAATCACACATTGGGACACTCTGGATTTGTGGCCCAGAGTGTCCTTTGACTTCTACATATGCAACTGGCAAGATCATAAATGGGAGTTTATGTGTATTTGAGCACAACAGAGTCAGGCACAGGACAGGGACAAGCTAGAAACCAGGAGTAGTGGAGGGAGGGTTCTTGTGAGACAGCCTGCATGGCACAGCAGGCTCTGCACTGTGCCAAATCACAGCTTTGGCTGACCCTGGCTGGGGCTGGGAGCTGCCATCCTGCGGGAAGAGCTGCAAACACCAGGGGAAGGAGCAGTGCCCTCCCTGAGCTGCCCCAGCCCTGCCCCAGCAGGTGCTGGAAGGGCCAAGATCTCCCAGGTGGGTACTGAGCCAGCACAGCTGTGCTGCTCTGTGGACTGCTTGGACTTTTCTCCTCATTATTGTGATTCCTGGATGTATCCCTTCTGTCCCTGTGACCCGGCACAGGAGGAGTGCATAAAGCACTTGGACATGGAGCATGCAGCTACCTGAATATCTGAAGGCACTGTTGAGACTGTAAAATATCTATGGGAAAAGCAGGAAGAAGATTGCACAGGGATCCAAGGCAGAGTTTCTTAATATATCACTATTATTGTCTGCCAAAGCTGGGGCGTCTCTGTTCGAGCCCGCAGATATGATTTGTTACCTTGAAGAAGGAAAAAAAAAAAAAAAAAAGGAAAAAAAATTACAAGAATTGCAGTAGACAAATGGAACACCAAAGTTTAAAACAGAGTAAAAAAAAAAAATTCCCAACAACAATAATAATAATAATGGTCAATCATAAACTGATATAGTGCCGGCTTTCCCTCCCTTTTCGCCACCTTACAGGATATCCCGTCTAGCAGCAGGAACAAAACGTGGAAATGAATCAGTCAACAGAGCATTTTCTCCCATTAAAGCTGTTGGCAATTTTGACCCGTGCAGGGGAAGTTGCACATTAAGATGGATATTCCTAATCTGTAGGGACAACTGTCCTCACTGTGGGATGTAGCCTTTTTTTTTTTCCTCTCTCTTTTTTTTCCTTTTTTTTTTTGCCAAAGGATGTCATAGGTGAATGCATTTCTGCTGTGCACAGTGCGAACACACACACAGCAGAAAGGCCTGAAAATTGTTAACCCCTTCTTATTTTAGTTAGATATGCTCTTTTCATTTCTCTTTTCCCCTTTTTTTTTTTTTTTTTTTTTTTTTTTTTCATTCAGCATACAAGAATCTACTATTTTGCTGGCTACTACTATTTTCCTTAGTAATGCACAGTAAAGCTATTATTTCCCAGCCTTGGGAAACTTTGACTTTTATTTTTCTCTCATAATCCTATAACTGAAAGCCAATGACAGCAGGAGAACATAAAGGTACTGGAAAAGATTCACTTTCCTTTTTAACATTCACAGGTCTTCTACATTTGCAAGGTGGGAGAAAGTGTGTTTTGTGCCTAAAAAAGGACCAGGAGTCAGAATTGAAATTTTTCTTTCCTGATTCAGTAGTGACTGAAAATAGAGATAGTTCATCACTCACATTTGTGCCTCAATTTCCTTTTATCCCCCCTCTAAGGGCTATCTAGTAAAATGGTCATGTTGTATCACCCCAAAAGAAACCAAAAGAAAACAAAACCATGGTCCTTTTTTGTGAATAAAAACAGTTTTGCTGTCTGGGGACTAAAACAATGAGAAATTCAGTGGTTTCCCTATGATCATATGTGATCTGTGGAAGAGCAAGGTCCTGAGACCAGCACTGCCTGGTATCCCACTTACATTTTACACCCTGGTTGATTTTTCGTTATGGCAGTAGTTACCTCCTAATCTAATGACAGTTACTCCACTCACCAGGGGCGTGTAAAGACCAATTCATTCCAGATTGGAAAGTTCTTTGAAAAACCCTGAATGGAAGGTGCTATAGAAGTGCAATGTGTTATTAATAATCTCTCCTATCTGCATAAATCTCCATTGAATCCTCCCGGTATCATTAAAAGTAAAATAATCCCTCAGCACAGCTGAAGAGCTCAAACCTTCTTTTCCCTTTGTAGGTGTCTGGCTGTTTGCTAAATGGAAAAAAAAAAAAAAAAAAAAAGAAAAAAAAAAGGCCACACAAAACGCTGACATCTTTTTGTGACCCTTGCAGAGCTACGTAGAGCTAATGAGTTTGTTTTCACTTTTGTGGATGAAATTTCCAGGGGCGGAGGGAATCCGGGGTGGTGCTGGGAAACCGCGGCGCGGCTCCCCGGGAACTTGGCTGAGACCACCATACTTGTTTCATGTGTGGCCTCCCTTTTTGCCTCATTGGACCAGAATTATTTAATGAGCCCTCTGAGAAGCCCAGCTCTGGTCCCTTAAGATGGAAAGGGATCGTGTGGAGCTCTGCTACCAGGCCACACAATTTTCAGGCTCCCTTCTTTGAGAGATGCTGCAACAGCTCCTTCCCTTTCTGCAGCTGATGGTGAAAGTGGGGAGAAAGAGAACAATAACAAAACAAAATTGCTTCCCACAGCTGAGAAAATCACCCTCCCTTTATTATTTTTTTTCCCCTTTAGGAAAGAAATAAATAAAAGGGAAAGAACCCAAATGGGATCTCTCCCTCTTCAAACATACAAATGATCTTATGTTAGCAGTTGGGATTAAACATCTGTCTGGTGGTTATGTGATCATAACAGATGCTGTGTGCAAACGTTTCCTGCTAGCTTTGTTTTGGTTAATATTGTTTGTGTAGCACATTGGGTTATATTCAGCTGAAGGGATACAGAGTCTGTTTTTCTTTCACCCCCCCTCCCAAACTTCTGCTGAACTTCAAGCAGCTTCATCATCTTTTTGAAAAGAAATTGGAGGCGGGGGTGGAGGGGAAGAGGGTCATTGACTGATGTCATGTGGAAAGTGATGTCACACAGCACTGGTGAAATGGCAATCCACCCGGGTTTTGAGCTGCTTTGATGTTATGTTAGGCCTTTTTCCTCTCTATTAGGTTGCCCTTGGGTCCACTTGGCCATGCAGCTGGAAATAAATACGGGATATTGTAATGAGTTCTGCTGTGCAACTGGAGGACCCCGGAGCTCAGCTGCTCAGGATTTCCATTGTTCTTTCTGAGAGGCTGTGTTTCCAAATGGAGCCACATGGATGCTGACACTGCAGTCCTTGAAGGCATTTTCTTTCTCCAGGGTGTTTTTTATACTCTTTCTGCTTCTGGGGAAACTGAGGCACTGAGTGGTGTCCTGGTCAGTGAGAACATCTGCAGCAGGACTAGGAGCTGCAAGCTTCTCATCCCTTGTTTTAATCTCTATTCTATTAAGTGTTACAGGTAGGTGTGAGGCTGCCCCACTTGTTTCTTCCTGGCTGAGGAACAGACGCTGTGTTTCCACACTTTTGCCTTATTACTTTCCTACAGTGCCATCCAACTGAGCAGTCCTCCTCTCTGCAAAGCTCCCTCAGCCATTTTGACCACAGCTGTGGCTCAGCACAAAAATCCCTCCTACTGCAAAGCGATGCACCTCACTGCCCAGATGCCACAGGCAGCAGCACCCACCCTCAGCCTATAGCAAAAGCAGTCTCAAGAAATCTCTATGCTTCAGCCAGAAGGATAACTATTTAATTCATTTAATTGGGAATAAATATTCTTTTCCCTCCATCATTATAACCTTGCTGAAACAGTCACCCTGGGTAGGAGAATTCAATATTGAAGGATAGAGATTGTGGGATCTCTTGTTGGTATGTGAGGGGGAAGGACACAGAATGCAGGGACTACTGCATCCTGCAAGGGGATGGTAGAGCAGATGAGTGGATATTCAAACCTGCTCAGCCTGGCATCTATTCCTTGAGCTCTGTCCTTTTCCCAGCTGTCTCACTTTATTGTCTCTAAATGTCCAGTTGTGATTCTTTCTGTGTTAACATTTACCAATCATTTCCAGCCAAGAAAAAAAAGAGATTAAAATGATTCATGTTAGATAGCTTCTGGGCAGCCTTTTGCAACAGTGAGGGACTTGGGGTCTTTTCATTATAATTACTTTGAAATGTGACTTCCTTTTCCTGGAAAGGAGGGCTGGTCCAGTGAATGAAATACCCAGCTGGAGGCTGTAAAAGTTTTTGTTCAGTGAATGTTTCAACCACAAACCATTCCATAAAAAAATCAAGAAATTCATTCTAATTCCCTTGTGCCTCAGTTTCCCCAGCCCTAATTGTTCATGATTGCCTTTTTTAATAAATAGTTTTGATGAAACAACATTCCTCAGTGGAAATTGTTGATTTAAACATCCTTTTTCACCTCTTCGGAGCACTCATGCAATGCTACTATACTTCATGGGTTTTTTTAGGAGTGAGTTAATTAATCTCAATGAGTTACTCAAAGATGGTGGTGACATGAGGGTAGGTAGCTCTATTTCAATGAAGTTGGTGCCTTCCTAAAGATATTAGGACTAGTTTTGTTTGTGGGGAAGGCAGCAACTTTCCTAAATTTAGGGCTGCAAAGATTTTCAGACAAGAGGAGACAGAGTTCCACAGCCACCTTTTAATACTAAATAAGAGGATAAACTGGATGAATACTACATTTATGTGCTCCAGCTTATCTCATGTGTGATGAGAGTCAGTTGGAAATTAAAATTCATCCAACTGACTGTGACCACACACATAGTCCATTGGAAAGGAAAAGTATGTTTGTGCAATTGTGTTTCCATCTCCAAAACAGCCCAAGACTTGTTGGGCGGCCAAGGTCAAGAGTATCCACAGGCGTCTCCTTCTGGGCAGTGGGGAAGGAGATGGGGCTCTCAGGGATCTCCCACATTGCTGAAAATCCCTCCCCACCTCCAACACTTTGAAACTGAAATGAGGAGGCACAGGACTGAGAGAAGAGCTGGGGCTGGGCTATGGTTTTTATGGGCATTGGGGAATATGTTGGGGAGAAACAGAGGAAACGCCTTGGCAGAGCAGCATGGGGGGTAATTTCTCATCCAGGACTCAGGACTGTGGCTCTGTGACCAAGCAGTGACCCCCTGTATCCAGAGCAGTGCCTGGCCAGTGTTAAATCTACTGAGAAATGGCTTTAGCTAAGTCACCTGCAACAACATACAGCCAGGATACCCTCACAACTGACTATTTATCGTGTCACCAAGCATATAAAATTATTCAACATGTTGGCATCCACTAATTCAATAATCTAGTAATATAAATTTAGATAATAGACATTAATACCATGTTTCAAAATACACCCACAACATTTATTTCCCTCTCTCTCAAGAAAGGAAAAAAAAAAAGAAGCACACATTGAGAGGGCTCTTCTGATGAAATAATAAAACCCATTCTCATCTAGAAAAAAGAATCATTATAGGAGGATGGTAATTTACTTTATATGACCTTCAATTGATTATTCGGGGCCTGCTACACAAATATCACAGGAGCTATTGATCGTAAAACCTACCAAATAGATCTCTAATAGCTTTTACTGAGGAAAAATAATTATGCCAGCACTGTGGTCAAACACACATAAACTGATGTGGAGGTATTAATGTATAGTATTATTACCCATCTGTCTGAGAAGTATGGGGAAGATGCTTTGCAGTAACATGCTCTGTCTAAGCACCATGAAGGCTCAATATCTGGCTAACAATTACAGCCAGTTATACTGAAAAATTGATTACTGTAAGTAAAAGCTAAGACTGGAAAGCAGAGGCTGGAGCTTGCTTAATAAAAGTAGAATAATAACAACCATCATCCTAATTGTGGAGGAGTTCTGCCGTCGTATGTGCTTGGAGCTGGAAATTGAATTCTCCTCTGGTGCCTGCGGCAGGGCATCATTTCAGAAGCAAAGGTGTCCACCTTGGCTGGCCTCGAGGTGGGGGATCAATGCCTGTGAAAGGCCAGGCTGTCTCAGCCAGGAACAGAGCACTGTGAAGGGAAAAAAAAAGCACAAAGAGCCAGAAACTCGCCACCCCTGCCCCCAAACCCCACGCCAGGAGCCGCACCTTTGGGGAAGTTTGGTGGTCTGGCAGGGAGGGGTGTTGTGGTGGGTGCAGATTGCCACGAGCCTTGTTGCTGCTGTTGCTTCTAAAGGAATTGATTCCCTCGTGGGAATCTGGCAGCACTTTTGCAACTGATTTCATTGGCAGAAGGATCAAAACCTAAATGCTGTCTCCGTGCCATGATGAAAAGTTTAGATTTTCTCTCTCTCTTTCGCCATATGCATAGATTTTAAGGCATGTCAACTTAAAAATTAGATTGATTTTATATAAATCTTATTAAAATGTAAGTAAAGTTATTGTAACTCAAGGAAATTAGGAGGAAAAGTGTATTTTGCACTATATTTTTAAGTTTTGTTCCCTTGAGTTTTGGACTGCTCCATCTTCTCTTTCTGCTACTGCAACTTAGTTCCACTTTCCCCTACTTCTCTGGGACTCATTCCTCAGCATAGGGAAATTAAAGGAAAAAACCTACAAAACCACCACAGATCTTTTTCTTTTCTTAATAGGGTAATTAAAATGCAAATTTTTGAATAAGACTTTATGATTTGGTGTTTTATGTACAGTGCTTTTAATGTATTAAAAATTGCCCAGTTTCAAGTTGGGAATGTTAGAAATTATTGTTAAATAATATTCTAGTATTCTGAGGTAGAGCCTGAAACAAAATTTATAATCAGACCACTAAAGCAATTGATCAAATATTTATTTATCTGGAAAACAAGTGATAATTAGTAGAAGGCTAGCCCGTTCCCTTTTTTAATAAATAAATGCCTATGCAATCAAAAATGTGGAATGCAGGGATGCTAAACTCAAGGGATCCATGCTAAAGAAGAAGAAAAAAAAAAAAGCTAATTGAAAGAAGCACTGAGAGAGTCAGAGGAATGTTCCTCATTCCCAATTTTGTTGGAAAAGCAGACAGATTGCATAGCATCATCCTCCAAGCAAGGCTCTGAGACTGAACTGGGGACCAGAGTTCAGCAGAACCTCGTCCCGTGCCAGGAGTGACATCACAAAGGCACAGCCAAGGCTCGCAAGGGCTCTCCCAGCCCTTCAGAAACAATATGGTTCAAATGTTAATTTCTCTTCCTTTTGGTTTGTACCAGTTTGTGCTGTTAACAAAGTAACACTCAAAGGCTGGAGTCACCACTATCTTTGTGAATGATTTATGATTTGCACTCCAGAGATAAGCAATTTCCATGCCAAAAAAGGGCTGCCTTTTTTTCTTTTTTTTTTTGTTTTCTCCTTAGGAGCAGACTGTCAGTGCTATGGGGCAAGGGGAAAAAATCATTAGCAAGACCTCTGTTGCTTGTTGGGGCTGCTTCCCTTTTGCATTTTCCAGGGAGCAGGTGACAGAGGGTTGATGGGCCCAACTCCCTGGATTTACATCAGTAATTATTTTGGGCCAGAGTGGATGCACATCCCAGTCCTGGAGAGCAGTGCCTAGACCTCCTTTGACCTTGAAACTACTATTGATTTAAAATCAATAGGACAGCTTAGGTAAGCTGGTGCTCACCAAAAGGGGTAGGTCCTCTGCAGGGACACAAATGTCATCACTTCATGCAGACAAGGAATCATTCCAGCTTTTCCCCATCTCCCCCTCCTCAAAAACCTGTTTTTGTCAAGTTTTCAGTACACTGTCCAATTTCTGCCTGAGAGAACAGCCATTTCTTGGTTATGATTAGAGATAAGGAATACAGTCAGCTGTCTTTCCTGGAAAGGAAGGTGCAGAACAATGTGGTTTATCTGTACTTAAGACATACTTTTCTCCTATCTCCAAGATGTTTTCTTGGTTTTGGACTATTTTTGTCCCAAAGCATACAACAGCAGTGGAGCTAGAAATCTCTGTTGTACTTCAAAATCTTCTATATTTTTTTCTGCAAAAGACTTGGACAGGCTTTTAAACTATTAAATTATTCAGTATATGAATATTAAAGGTATGTATATTTCAAGTTTCGTTGGAAACTAATTATTAGACAACTGACAGCATATATCACAGTCACTGACTTTTTTGCTTCAAAATGCCATGAACAATTGCAATATACCTTGTAACAAATACATCTCTAGTATCATAATTAATTTTTTTTAAAAAAGAAGTCATTTGCAATTTGCATAAGAACAAAACGGCACATTTTGCCACTGTATTAATTAAAACCAGTTAAGATTGTTCAGAACTTTAATTCAACTCCAAACAGAACTATGTCCTGTCCTGGCATATCCTAATCTGCATAACATTTAATGACAAAATCACAGATGCTCTCAGTACAATGCAGCTGAAGGGCAAGCCTCACCAGGAGCTGGAAATAGCAACTTAAAAAAAAAATAATAAAAAAGAGAGAATAACTGTCATGTTTAGAAGGAAAAAAAAAGACTCTTAGGAAAGCCTGACAAAGAAGTTGCACTTCTGGAAAATTAATATTCCAGATATCATAAACAGTTGATTTTTGCTGCCTCTATTGAGCTATTTCAAATGGTCCCTATAATTTGCAGAGAGGAGCAAGACACCTTTGGTAACAAATTTATGGGCTTAACTCTGAGCTCAGTGTGTCGATGGGTGTCTTTCCACTGACTTGCCTGTCTCCCAGACCACAGATGTGGATGTCACAGGGACAAACACCTTGTCAGGGATGGTGTCCTGCCACACATGGGCTAAATGCACAGGCACTGAAAGCAAGTGGCAGCATTCATGTGTGACAGGAATTTAAGTCCAGAGACTGAGAAAAAGGGATGATACAAATATGAAAGTGCGGCAGGGATGGCAGGGAAGAAGGCAGGTATTAGGGAGGGCAAGAAATCAGGGGGACAGAGGTAGTGAGTGTGTTGATGGCCATGTGCCTATGGCAGGAGGGAAGGTCCTGTTATTAAGGCTCTCACATAGCTGCCAGTCACACCATTTTAGCTGTTAGGTACAATTAACCAGGTCAGTCCTTGGTAATTATTTTGTCACAAAAACATCTCTCTGGCTCTCAGATGATTTGTGGTTTACAAAAGATGCCAACCAAGGCAAATTCATTTCTCATATGCAAAACTCTTACAAAATCTTCTTGGATTTCCACACTCCCACCTCAGAAACAACAGCAGAGCGAAAACCACAAAAGCAATAGCTGTCCGTCCCTGACTCGAGTGCGTTTGGCTGGTTGCAAGGACACGGCTAAGGGTGTTATTCTTACTCAGCAGCGAGAGGGGCAGCGGCAGCGAGCGCACCGGTGCCAGGTCAGGGTGCAAGGCTGTCCTGCCGGCCGCGTCCACCTGCCCGGGCTGATTGGTGATGCTGGCTGCGAGCGCCGGGCGCTGCGGGAGGATTTGGGGATGATTAATTGCCCTGTCTGCCGAGCGCAGAGCGGGGAGCAGCGGGGTTCTTCGTGTATGTAAATACACGTGGGCTCCGCGCCGCACCCGCTCCGGCTGGCCGCGAATAAAGAGACTTAACAAAAGGACTCGACTCCCGATGTTTAGATGTCGGAGATTAGTTTCTATTATGCCCCAGTGGGAGAAGAGAATATGTGGTATGGGAAACTGGATAGGCTTCGTGCTCCTGCTGCCGCTGCAAGTCCCTCTCACATCCCCAAAAAGCCCAGGTGCTTCCACTGGTTATAACATATAACTCTGAGTTAAACTGTGACTGCTGCTGCGAGCGGCGCACAGCGTCTTAAAAAAAAAAAAAAAAAAAAAAAAAAAAAATAAACCCTTCAGTTTCCTACTTAAATAGCCGGTTTCTGTTTTCCTTACTTATATCTTGCTCCGATGTGCACAGCTGTTGTTATATTGTATGGCATTAAAATCATAGTTAGCTTTTTATTTTGTGTAAAAATGTCAGCTCAGAACCCACCAAGCAAGGAAGTGTCCTTTAAACGGCAAACAGCAAAAATAAGAAAAGTTTGGGGGTTTCGGTGAATAATATGAAATTAAACATTCCCCCAGCATTCTTCTTCCCCACAAAAATAATGATTTTTCCTATCTTTTTGTTTCTACATACTAATTTTTGTACTCATTTTTGCCTCATAAAACATTTCTTAGATGGGAGTAAATCTTCCTTAATATTTTCTTTACTTCTGTGTGTTTAAAAATCACCTGCAATTTGCTAGATGAAATATTTTCTGTGGCACTGTGACAAAGGAGGGAGACCAGATGTTTTCAGAAAATTCATTTTTTAAACTCATTGGGTTTCAGTATGTTGGGGTTTTTTTTGCCTTTGCACACTTGTAGAACAAGCTGTAAAAACAATACTTGAAGAATGAGCTGATTTTAAAAAAAATAGAGAGTCAAAGAATTTGAAATAGGAAAGATTTTATTTTGGATATCCTTTCACCAGAGCAGATTATTATTTATAGGCTACATTATATATCTTGCTTGGTAATCAGCAGTAATGTATGTCTAGCAATAGTAGAAAAATTAATTTCAGTAGTATCTTGTAGCTGAGAAAAAATAAATTATGAAACACTTAAGAAAAAATGAAATAAAACTAGTGATGAATCTGCAGCCTCAGAAAATCAGATAAACAAAATGTTCCAGTTAGTTATTGCCACAGTCAATAGCAGTACATGAAATTGTATTACAGGCTGTGAAATGAAATAATCCCACCCTGTGACAAGCTTGACAGAATTTGCCTGAAACTCCTCAGCCTTTTAGCAGACTTTGATCCCTCCAGGGACTGGGGTTTGGGGTTTGTGCTGAGTCACGGAGGCAGGAGATTCAACACCTAATCCAGAGATAAGGCAGAGGTGGTGCCTGAACCCAGAGGATCAAGGGAGTGGACCAAGACATTCAAAGCTGAAACTTAATTACAGCAGAAGTTAGATGAATGGTTGCTCTGAACCTGCCATTGCTTTATTGTTAATGTCTGCTTTAATACCTCCAAATTTCAGTCAGGGCAAAGTTGGGTCACTAACATCTGAATGATGCTAGCACTTGAGGAGTGTAGGGTTAAAAAAGACAAAGACACTACAAGGATAGGCAATTTTAAATTTATTATTACCCTCAAACAGCCTTTCTTTCTAGATTAAAAATTTGCATTGCTTTTCTAAACTACCAAGTATCATTTAAAATATATATTCATGTTTTCTTGCACCTTTTTGCAAGCGCTCCAGCACCCAGTAAATAAAAGTAGCAGCCTGTGTCCCTTTTAGCAAAAGCCATATATCTGCTCAGACTTGTAATTTGCTCCGTTTATATCCTTTGCCCTTGAACTCTGGTTATTAACGCAATGTTTCTCCAAATGATGCCATATAACTCTGCTCCAAGCACATTCCTACTGACACCACGCAAACAACAAAGCCAGCTGAAAAGGGGGGAAAAAAAAGAAAGGAAGGTGAATTGTGTGTGATGGAGAACATTACTCAGGATGATATAAGCTGCGGAGTTTCTCGTGTTACTGGGGTAGAATGTGGGTTAGAGACCTCGCCTGCCTGTGACCAGCACTTCTCCAAAAACCTTCCAATGGCCTTCGGCAGCCAGTTATCTGTACTCAGAGATAACCTCTTCATGCTGAGCAGAGATCCTGCTAAGGGGCTGTGCTGTGCAGAGGAGAGACAGACTGTCACACTGGTAAAAACTCATCAGGATTATAGATCAGGATAAAGAACTTGCAGCACGCTGCTGAAAGCAGGGACGAACCAGAGGACAGAAAAATAAAATAGAAATGGGCATCAACAAGTGGCCGGTATAAAAACATTCTTCCAGGAAGAAATTAAGTATCTGTGGCAATATTTTCTCTGTCATAAAGCAGCGGAGAGATCTGAGGCACAATTATCGTTGTTCAAAATACTTTGTCTTCAGTGTTATCAGGCAGTGAAAGAAATGCTCCTTGTCCCAGTGCTTCCCTATCCATCTTCATAAAGGAAGGATTCTGCTGAAATACAGATCTTTAGATGCATTGAGTCTACTTTCCTACTTTCCTACTCACTTTCATTAAATAATAAGCTACTGTGGCACCATCTAAATATTGACTGACTTTTATTAGTCCTTCCATATCTGTTTGGCGAGCTGACAGTAAGGCCTCAGGCAGGGAGCTGGGCTTACTTTGGTGCCAAGGAGTTCTTTAAGAGCATGGGCAAATCATTTCTCTTCTTACCTTGTCTGATCTGTTTAGATTGCAAGGTCTTCTCAACAACAAATGCAGTGCTGCTTGTTTGTAGGACTTTGGCTGGGATCTGAAGGTTCTACCAGTACAAAGAGCTGGAGGTAAAGGGCATTACCAGGTTAAGAAAACGTGTGGGAAAATAAAAGGTGCAAACTACCTTCTTGACACCACAGATTTCAAAAAGAGGCTTAAAAGGACTCAATTCCCTGTGGGTTTTGAACATGCAGGAAATTACAGGATCATAGAATGTTTTAGGTTGGAAGGGACCTTAAAGATCACTTAGCTCCAACCCCACTGCACGCACAGGGACAACTTTCTGCAAATCTTGCAAGGAAGGTCATGCTTGTGAAAATCCCAGCTTCATTTTTTTAGGATTGCTTTTGTGATCAGTCTCAGGTAAGCCTTTAATCTGCTGAACTCCCTGTAAGAACATATGCCTGGCCATTCTCCTCGTCCTGTTCTTGTGGCCATTTGGCACAAACTTCTGAGACTGCAGATTGCACAGCGTGGCTTCCACAAAATACTCCTTTTCCAGCTGAAAAACAGACCACTGCTCTGGGTAGGTTTGGGCTTTCTGCTTTTTGCTGGTTTTCTTTTTGAGGAGGAGAAGTTCAGTAAGAAATCTCTGGTGCCACTGCTGGGCTACATGAACAGTGGGTTTCTCAGAATTTGCTGTGGTTTACAACAGTTTCCTGGTGCCACAGCTTTAACAGTATAGAGAGATTGATCACTGAGGCATGAGAAGCATCAACCAGAGCAGAGCAAATACCAGGGACAAAATGTTCAAGCAAAGCCCTGTGAAGATTTATTCAGTTTTAAATACATTTGCTTTAAATGTATTTTCTCCCCTTCTTCTTCCAGGAATCAAGTTCACTGTCAGGAATACTCATACACCAGCATGGGAATTTTACTTTATTCTTTTAGTTACCTCAAAGAAAAGAGAAGGTTCCCAGAAAACTAATTCTGACATAATAAATATTTGAATTGGAAACTAAATTCTCAGAGACCCTTCAGCAGTTAAAGAGCAGCAACCTGACTGACTGCTACCTTTTCTCAGAATTAACCAATACAAGGCTGAACTAATTTCTACTATTGATTCAGCTAGAGAATAATAGTATATTTTAAATATTTAATGCCATAACTATTAAATTAATATTTAATATAATAATTATTTTGGAAACTATCAATGTATACAACAAGCCATTTCTTGCAGTTGACTCTTTTGAAAGTTTGTAAATAACTTTTTAAAGCAATTGTTGCTAAAATAAAGCAGTATTAGAGTTGTTATAACAGCAGGAAAAGCACATTTCCATGTTGCTGCTCTGCCTGGCTCTTGCCATTCCTGTTCTACTGCAGCCATTTCCCTTTTCCTTGATAGCATTGGCTTGACTCTGGGCCTTCATTTTTAGGAAAACAGTAAAATTCAATTTTGCCTGTACTTCTGAGGAGCTGTGAGCCAGATCATGCTGTTTCTTTTTGCATTTGGATGAATTTTCCATTTTGAGCTCTCTGCGTGTGAGAGAAGAAAGTGGAAGCAGATAGCTCAGCACAGTTATGATCTAAAAAAGAAATCATCAGATTTTAGACCAAGCTGGTAAGCCTGACAAAAGCTCAGTGCAGTATATTTCCATGTTAGCCAGGTCAATACAAGATGACAGATTGAAATACTTTACGTGACTCACTGAAGACATTTTTGGGTAAACTGTTATCCTTGGATGAAATTAAATTAAAAGACACCTCACACCGGGTCATTTTTTTCTTTTTCCTTTTCTTTTCTTTTCTTCCTTTCTTTTCTTTTGGTTCCTTTTTAAAACTAGATTGTTATCTCATTTTCAGAAGACTATCACTTTTATCCTGACTTGTCAAACAGCTATTACCATCAAGATGATGAGCTTGATATGCTGCAAGTACTGATTAAGGGGATAGTGCAATTGCTCTTGCTCTACCTTGAAGGAGTAATTTTCCTGTCTGTCTAGTAAGTGGAGTAAAAAAAGCCAGATTTCTCCTTATCTGTGGAAGAAGGAGGTTGTCTCATCTGTCTCTGAGCTCTCGTGAGCAGTCAGGTCTGGTCAATACCTGGCTTCCATCCCTTCTCCAGTGCGATGCAGATGTTCAAACTTCAAATGCTGCAAGCAAGTGGTAGCAGATTGAAGGAGTGACAGTCCTTAGAATCACTGAATTGCTCCTAAAGTGCAATTTTAATGGCTTTGTGTGCTAGGAGCAGATAACTTTTGACCATGAGGTAAACCAGCTTGTAGGTGCTAACGACCTGGGGAACTTTTTGCAAGATAAAGACCTGGAGGAAAAAAACTACTCACTGACCAAAATTCTCCCTGCTGATCGCCATCAGACACACCACATTTCAGACCTGGCCTGCCTTATTGTGAAGTGTTTCTCTCCTTAATCACTCAGTTGCTGTATTTCACCCCAAAATGGTAACATTTCTGTGATGGCAGAGATGATTCCTTTGGAGTAGAGGCAACTCCAGCTCAGACAAAACTCATGAGGATTTGAATCATAGGGAGCTGCATCTGTTGGTGTATTTGGACAGAACATTATGCTTTCTTTTGGATGAATAAAGATCACTGTAATTCTGTCTAAAATAATTGAGAGCAAAATTGCAAAGTATGCTGGTGAGCACTGGTCAAAGCAGATCACATATCTTGGTAAAGGTCCTGAAAAAACACATATTTGTACATGTGTGTGATATACATACATCTAAATATACATATGCTTCTCCCTCTTTTTCTTCCATGCCTTTATTTCTTTTTCTCTCTCCACATATGTGTGCATGTGTACATATATATATTTATGTTCCCCAGATTTGACAACCTTATAAGTTTTGGAACTTTTACTGCCTGATATTTAGAAATACAGCTGAAGCTACAAAACACATGAAAATCTCAGCAGAAAGTAAAAGACAAAAACACCTCATTGCACCCAAGGTTTGTCACCTCAGGGAGGGGGGAGCTATCAGCCAATTGCCAATTTTCCAGTTTGGGCAAAATATCCAGAAGGGAAGTCAGAGCTTATTAAAACTGCTTTGGCTGCAGTGGTTATGTGGAACTGTAGATGGAACATCTCTCCCCAGCTGTCTGTTCCTACTGGTCACCAGTGACTTTGTGCTGGGAATTTGTCCCATTTCACCAGAACTGTGCTGGTTGGTGCACGTGTCCTGCATGAAAGCAGGGCAGGGAGGCACACAGAATTTCAGGGTGTGTGTGTGTGAGTTTGTGGAGGATGGAAAGAGGGTGAAGAAGACTGTCAAGTCTTCAGTGAATGTTGGTTTTGAATTCTTCTGTTGATCTCCCAGCCAAGGGAGTTTGTCTTCTGCATAATCCAACCCAGATTCACCTACAGATGCCTGTGAGTGCCTTCTCTGTGTTTTACCATCAATAAAATAAAGGCCCAGCCCATTTTGCCTGTCAGGGAAGAGTTCCAAATCAGTGTCATCTGGAAATAAAGGAACTGCAGAAAAATGCCTGTAAAATCCCTAAAAAAAGGCAGAACTATCACCTATAAAATAAATTATCTGAGAAACGAGACTTTTTCTCTTTTCTCTTTTTTATTTTTTTTTTTTTAACATTCTAAAGGATGCACTAAGAGCCCTCAATTGTGGAATATCTATCTCAACGTGGTAAATAGATGCGTTAGACACAGAGTGACATATGGGCAGATAAATACAGCCATAACTGGTAGGCAAAGTAAGTGCACGCGGCATGTGTCAGTATTGTCTGGTAATTCAGAGCTGTCATAAAACTGTCCCACTTATGATGTTACAGCATTTTTAAGAAACATGAATTTGCAATTTAAACTCTGCTAAATGAAGGCAGGAAGTTACAGGTTACAGAGCTGCATGCAAACGGGAACCAAGAGGGTTTTTTTCTCAAATCTGTCTCAGCAGGTACAAGCTGTGAGGATGTTCTGAATACTTCAGTGTTGCCAGGGACATTATGTGTGTGGGGGTGATCAGTCTGGAAAGCAAATAAGAGCATTCTTAATCTAATAAATGTTTGGGAAACATAATCCTAGCTCTGCTAACAGGAATTTTGACATAAATAAAAATCTTATTGTTAAACCTTGGATAGTCACCATCCTTCTAAATCCCTGGGAAATGTTCTTTCTCCTTTCTTCACTTCTTACTTTTTTTCTCGTTTGAGTAACATGTTGCCCTTAAAGACATGACTAAGTGGATATTTTTGTTGTTTTGCATTTGTTAGTTATGGGTAGAGTATTTTTTTACCTTTACAGAAGTTTCTTTGGCAAAATGTTTTAAAAATGTCTTTGGTTCCAGAGCCAGGCTGCAGAGTAAGTCTGCTAGCTTTATCTCATATACTGTCTCCCCGGGAGTCTGAACTAAATGCATAATTTAAAGAGCCCTTAATCTGCAATGTCATTCCCATTTGGTCGGAGGCAGCCTTCACTTTATGATGTTAACTTTCTCAGCAAAGGGCAATGGCAGTTTTTCCGAGGATGCACTTAGAGGCAACATCTCATGTAAACCGTTTATTCAAGGTGTCCTGACATCCCAGTATAACACTGGGTGACAATGGATAACCTTCATCGAGCTCTCCCATGGGAGAGAGGCATTCATGGCTGTGAAAGTGCTGCACAAAGCCAAGGGTAATGTATAAAGGGCTGTTGAGGAGTGGTGGGAGATGGGAGGAGGAAAATGGCAAACAGAGACTTAAGCCACATTATTTCTCATTCTGCATGTTTTACAAGATCCAAGTGAGCATCACTTCTGCTGGAGGCAGATCCTGAAGTCAGGTGCCAGTGATAGCTGGCATGCACTGGCCATATCTTGCAGCCTGCTGGCCCTGCCTGAGAAGAGCTGGACCAGCCACACAGTCTGCTGCTCACTTATTAACATGCACTGTGTGTTGATTTCAGCCCCGAGTTCTTTTTGTAATTTAAGGGGTGCAAACCGACCTTTAAATGGGGAGGGCTGTTTCCTTTTTAATTAAATCTCCAGCCAAGCAATTTGCCTTTCCCATCCTATTGAGTTTTTCATCAATTGTTTTTCTTCCCCTTGTGCTTTAGCAAACCACAAGTGCCTTATTACAGTAACTACCACATGGGTCCTGTGCTCTCTCACCCTCAAGGTTGCTTTTAAAGTGCAAACACACTTCCAGAGATATGCAACAAGCTAATGCCCCAGGACACATTAAGGACTATTTTGTTTTATTTTAGCTACAGGATGATAACAGATAATTAGGGATATGGAGTTATAAGAGTCAGAATGGTGTTATGTATGATAGACACAAGTGTAAAAAACTTTGTGCATATCCCTGGTCAAACAATTTTCATCTTTCTCAGTTCTTATTCTTAATATGTCAATCACCAGATATATCTTCATGGAAACCAGCTTGAGAAGCTGTTAGCCTTTAGAAACACCAACACAGCAAATGCCCAGCAGCTGGCAAGGAAAAGTTCTTTCTCTGCAGGATCTGCTTCTCATCCTTCAGCTGTGTCCATGCCTGGGCTTTAGGACAGCTCATTGTGCAGCAGAACTGACCAAATTTATTTTGGATGATTGATTGTGATCTCCAACTCATATTGAAATTCCTTCCAGAGCCAGGGCAGCACTGAGCAAAGCGGATGAGAATCACTTGATCCCCTCACATCTTCTGATGTCTTATAATGTATGAGCTCAGGCTCAATCTTTTCCCAGGGTCAGGATCTATAGGATCACCATCCTTTGCCCAACTACTCAGCTCCCTGCAACTTCCAGACACCTAATTTCTCATGAGTTTTAGCCTAAGAATAAACTTCACATTGTATATACCAGTACCTACATGACAATTCTAATATACATAGACAGAGAACAGCCAGGTGAGTCCCAAACTCATAAATATTTTATTCCTAACACTGATCTGCTGAGGCAAGTTAGAGATACCTCCAACTTTATCTCATGATTCTTGTTCTAATGCATTGTCTCCTAAGTCCTTTTAGATTGTAAATTGAATTTTGTAAGGAGATTCCTTGAAAATGATGACCAGTTAAATACGGCCATTCCTACTGGAGCTTTTCTAATGAAGATGAGTAGGCATGTGTGGTGGTTTGTATTAATGTGGAAGACTGGGTGCATATTTCTGTTGGGCATTCCTGTGTTACAGAGCCAGAGCAGTTTGAATGCACTCATGTGCAGATGCACCCCCAGTCCTCATGAGCTGTGGTGCCAGGGTCTTGGGAAGGTCAATGTCCAGGACAGAGATGCCCAGACTGACTCTCATAGGAAATGAACTTGGTTGGAAAACCTACCCTTTTTATATTTTTAAATTTTTTTGTAAAGTTTTTTCCTGGTTTTTCCCTCTTCCTTGGCTCAGCTCTAGCCTTTGGAGGGCGACAGGTCCTGCTGGAGCTCCTGCCTGCTGCCCCCCCCACGCTGGCAGCCACTAGATGGGGAGCTCGGCTAATGGGTCCAGCCCTGCTCAGAGCCTGGCCACCATCTGGCTGACAAAAATCAGAGGGAGGGGACTCCTCTGCAGGAACAAAGTAGGCTGCCCCGACTTCAAATTGAGGATAAGAACAAGTGATGGAGTCTCTGGCCACAGCTTGAAAGCAACCCATCAATGTCATCTTGAGTTAAGTACCTGATGCTGGCACTTTGCTGCAGTTCTTGGGGGGATAAGGGCTCTGACAGGGTCATTGTTTCAAGTGGAGTTCAGTCTTTTGTTTGCCATAAACGAAGAAGACAGGAAGTCAGCTGTGAGGTTTAGGAATAATATTTAGATAATTGTGAGATATCTCATCTTAAAGTTCAAACTGATTGAACCTGAGCTGAGTTTTGAGTCAAACTTTGTTTACAGGCCCATCATCTTTGTGGCTGACACTTGCAAAGAGGAAGAGAGAGAGAAAAGAGAGGCAATGGGGAGGGAAGAATGAAAGAGAATGAGCCAGGACTTACGGTTTCTTTCTGACCTTGGCAAGAGGGAAAAATCCATACGGAAAGCAAAACAATAAATAATAATAAATAATAACACCAGCAGCAATGCCAACGCTCCAGGAGCCGGAAAATAAAAATAACACTCCATTGTGCCCACATTCTTAATAACTCTGCATCTGACTATCTAAATCCAGGCTTCTGCAAAAATCAGCCAGGAAGATGCTTGCACCAAACACAGCATGAGCCTTGCATTTAATCGGTTACTGTAATAAACATATAAAAAAAGATTTTTTTTCCATGAGAGGACAGAGCAGTGGCTACATAAAAGGACATCAAATGACACATCCTCCATCTCCCAGCAAATAAAAAAGCCATCAGCTCATAACAAGGCGGTGATAAAAGGTGCTGAGGCCAGTAAGATTAAGACTTTGTAATAAGGTTCGGGCGCCAAAACTGACAGCCATTTTCTTTTATATTTATCATGTCTTCACATTGGGGTGAGAAGCCAGGAGTCTGTCCCATTGCTGGCTAGAATTTATAGCAGCTCCATTATTAGGAGATTGCACTGAAATGGGGCAGAGGTATGGTTTTCTGAGAACGCTACAATAGCCTCCTACATTATACACTTGACAGGTTTGTCAGCGCTTAGTAACAAGCCTTGTAAAGTACTTTAATATCATTAGCACTATTTTCTTAATGTGTCTGCTCTCCTAGCAGCCTGAAAATATCATATATCATGGTCTGGAGGAAGGCATACATAGCTATCTCTCTCATTCTCCCTCTCTTTCTTTTTTTTACCTTCCCCCTGAAATTTGATTTTATTGCCACACATTTGGTTGACGTTTTAATCAAAATAATGTAGCCATTTTCCTTTATTGATTAACAAGTAAATATGTATAAATATGTAGTTAGGGGTGGGCAACCCTTTTAGAGGATATTGCAAACAACATAATTAATGGCTTCCTCATCTAATTACAGTGCACGTGTTACATCTCCCCATTGTTTTTTTCTGGTATTCTTTTTTCTTCTCTGCCCCTCCAAAAGGAGAGGTCTGTTGCCAGAATGTCTGTGGATTTGATACAAAGGGGAAGGGGCCATGAGCGGGAAAGAAAAACAAACCAAACCCAAGCTCTTGGTCACTTCTCTGTAAATATTTGTGATATCACTGCTGTTTCAAGAGTCTGTATGCTCCATCACCCCAAAATTCATCATTCTCAGCAGGTAATGGTGGCCTGAAGCTTGTATGCTAACTTTCATTTCTTTTAAATATCCAAGACATGCCTGTGTGCATTTATTTATTTGGAGTGCTTCCTTGAGCCCATCAAGATATGAGCTAAAGCATTATTTGCAATTCAGGGTGTCACAAAGGAAGGGGTTGCCCTCTGCAGACAGGGCTGGAGGTCAGGCTACCTCTCAGAGAGGCATGTCTTGCCTAATGGATATCTCCTGTGCTAATGTCAAGAGCTGTGAAGTCCACGTACTACCACAACAATGCAAGAATTGTTTATAATTGCATTTGAAAATAAACATTTATTAAGTGCTCTACAAATGCATGACATTATGAGCAGGGCTTGGATCTCATTTGAGAACAGGATATGCTTCTTAAATAGGAGTTGTGTTTATTCCTGACGTTGTAAATATTCTCATGTATGACCTTAATCATAAAAATTCCAGCATTGTAAACAACTGCACTAAATCTATACAAAAAAATGGGCTCAAGCAAAGAAAACAAATATGTAAATGAACCTCATCAAAGGGAGTTTTATTATCTTAAGTATGACCTCAGTCAAATGGCTTTATATCTTGGAAGATTGTTAAAGTCAAGTACACAATCTACTTCCGCACTGACGCTGGGACTAAAACATCAGGGATTTTTCACCCATATTTGACTGACTTTAGTGTAAAGCTTGAAAAATCAAATATTCTCCAAGCATCATGTGCTCTTGGCTTTGCTGATCTGAGGAATGAAGGGGCAGGAAAATTTCTGGGAGGGAAGAATGGAAGTGAAGGTATATTATGGCCTGGATTACTCACCATGGGGTCACTGGAATGCCCCTGGTCAGCTTGGACACCTGACAGGTGCTGCTGGGGACACTGACCCCATAGTGGAGGGTCACCCTCACATGTGGGGATGCCCACACCACAAACCACGTGTTGTGAAGATCAGCAGAGCTACAAGCAAGCTCATAGCTTGAGAATAGGAATAATCAGTGCTCTAGGGAGGCAGAGGGACAGGGCAAAGGGCAGCTCTGGGTGAGCTTCTGTCCGTGCAGACATATGGATTTAAAGTTGAGCTACTCCTGATTGCTCTGGTGAAAACAGAGGAAAAGCAGTGTACAACCCAGCTTTACCTCCTTGGAAGCACTTCTCATGATAAAGCAGGTAAATGAATCCATAAGCAACTCCTTGTCATTGCATTCCTACTCGAGAATTTGGACAATGCACTCTGGTGAGATTGTTGGAGCATCCCTGTCCAGGGCCAGGGGCTGGAATTAAATGATCCTTATGGGTCTCTTCCAACTCAGGATATTCCATGATTCTCTGGTTATATGAAGCTCTGCAATATGCAGCTGTATCTTCTAGGCTCTGTTTAGGGATCCACCAAGAGTTGATTTCAGAAAATGTGTGCATAAAATTGTCTTGAGTGTGAAAATTCTAAAAGAAACTCAGGTAACTGGACTTGCTTTCCCACTGACCAAGATTCCTTAATACATTTTCCTCAGCAATAACGATTCTGTTTTATAAATGCATCATTTCAAAATCTAGACAAAGTTAGCACCAATTTTACCTAGATGAAAGGCAAACTTTTAATGGATACTTCCAAATAAAACCTGTAATACAATTATCTAAACATTACCTGTAGCAATGATAAAATCTAGAAAGTTAATGTTATAATTTTGTATTTTTATTTTAATATTTATATTTTATAACATTCTAATATTAAAAAATTCTTCAAAATATGGTTTGAAATATTTCAACTAGTTTGGCATAATGGAGAAACTAACTTCACTTTCTGGGTGTCTGTTACACAGAGTACAAAAGAAAACTTTTCTCCTGACATTTTGGACATTAAAAAATTTTCAGTTTGCTCATTTCATGGTGTTTTCTGCCACGATCACTTTGCTGATGTGTTTTATAAATCATTAAGGAAGGGCTCAAAGTAAATTAATCTCATATGGAAGGATTTCTACTATCTATATTACTTATTGCACACTAAAAGGAGGTGCAATAAGCTAAGCAGTAGATATATACACAGCTACATTGTCTCTGCCATATGCCATATGTTTCATATTACTAGCAATGGGTGAGGAGTCTACTTGAACTGAGATTGTTGAGGCTTTTTCTAAGATCTTCATGGGAATTGCATCTTCCAGTTTCTCAGAGCTGCATCATGGCAGCAAATATGGAATGGAACTCCAAAGAATCAATCAAACGTTTTTCAACGCGCTCATCGCCGCATCAACGCGGGCTGACTCACAAAACTCAGCTCGCATTTTCCGAGCGCTAATATAAACCCAGATTAATGTTCAAATGTCCACGGGAATGAGATGCAAGCCAAATGGGATGGCAGTGTCCTTTTAGCTGCTCACCAGGCATGCTTTGTGAAAGGCTGCCATGTATTTCGCTCGCGTCGAAAATGCCCATCACGGCGAGTACCCCGCAGTTGTAATTAGTGAAGATGCAGAATGTTATCGAATATCACAACATTTTGACTGTCAGATTGCTCTAGCCGAGGAAAGTTACTCTGTAAAATGAGAGGCTGATGTTGCAGTTGTATTGACTTTTGTGTCATGTTTGTTTCAGTTTACTAGTCAAAACAACTTTCAGAGCTCTTCCTTGTCCAGAAGGTTCAGGCTGCCTTATGAAAATGAAGCTGTCTTGTTTTCTGCTTCATAAATCATTGTCAAGCTGAGCCAGATAACAGAAACAAGTTCAGATTCCAAAATGATTATTCTTAGAGATGATGTATTAAGTATACAGAATACAACTTGATTTTCATAAGCCGTGTTGACTTTGCAGAACTGAGGCTAGAGGGGAAAAAATTAATGAGTAATTGGAGGTGTGAGAGCCTACAAAAATCCCAGGAGAGAGGGAACAGAGTAGGTGGGGCAAATTCTCTTTCTGAGAAGCTCTTGAAGTAATTTTAAATCTGCCATTTTCCCCTCATCTCTGCCCTTGTGCTATTTCACTGTTACAGACATCCCATTTGGAGCATCCTGTAGACCTATTTTACTGCACCCACTAATGTGATTTTATAACCTTTGCTGGGCTTTGTATCCAGGCTCTGGATTAAGAGTCTATCAGAAACTATTCCCTTCATGAGCACCAATGAAAGGAGCCAATGGCACTGGGAATTTCCCTCCGCTTCACTTCTCTCCCTCCTGCACATCATGCACATTTCTTGATTACTCTGCAATCCTTTCCTAGCTGTTTGGGTCTCTTTTTTATAATACAGAAAAATAGAAAGTACATGAATGATCTCTCTGTCATTGGGTTAGAAGAGTCACAACAAAAATATCCTGTAGATAAGGTCAGTTCTTGAAATACAATTGCAAGATGTGGCTCTACATGGGAAAATATGAACAGGACCATGGCCAAGCCTCTTGTTTCTCTACAGGAATCCTTTCAGACAAAAGGAGTGAGTAAAAGGGATAAACTGCGGTGATAACAGCAATTTGAAAGTGAAAAGAAGGATCTCTCTTAATAGAAATTTTATTTATATGGTATGATCATATGATATGGGAAAAGGCTGTAGATCTGAACTGTGAAGCAAGGTCTAAGACTGTCAGGGTCTGGAGAAGATGGAATTAAGACAGTAGCACTTGTGCACTTGAGTGTGAAAATTGTAAAAGAAACAGGCAACTGGACTTGCTTTCACACTAAGTCTCTCACATGGCCCAAACACATGGGTTTTATGTTTTTTTCTTGTATTTCTTTAACACACTTGCAAAGCAAAAACCACAGAATTAGACACTGGAGCATCACAATCCCCCTGCAGATCCAAACATGAACTTTGTCCTAAGGCCTCTCACAAAGTCTGTGGCTGGTGATGAAGGACTTGGACCCAGGTCCACCACTGGATGACCAGCACAGCCTGAGACTGTCTTTCTTGTCAGAAACATGTGTCCTGTCGCTGGCTGCATCACCTCCCCAGAAGTTCTCTTTAACACTAAACATTGTAAAAGAAAAAACAAACATAGGAAATTTCAGCTGTGGCTGTGAAAAGAAATCATGCTCAGGGCTCCCCTCAAACATGTTTCTTCATTCTTTTAACAAGAGAAAAGGAAATTAAAATCAAACAAACCTATGTTCAAGTTAAGGCTGTGACACTCTGTCCTTCACTCAAGCTGTTCTGACTTATTTTTTCTAAACAGAGGGAGTTGAGATCAGCATGTCACCCTCAGATTTGAATTTCCTGTTGTGAACTGGTATGTGCCTGTGCCTTATTAATGTTATTAGATATTGTTTATTGCATTTGTGAATGTGATGCAAGTGCACACATCTAAATTTAAATACACCCACACCCCTATGCATTATATCAGTGCAGAGCACTGTAACTATCAGAGCTTTTTGCAAGTGCTAAGATTTGTCTCCTTAACAACAATCAGCCCAGAAAGTGTCTGTACTTTAACGAGCCGATAGCCACCTTGGAAAGTCATGCTTGTCACCATAGTGCACACAAAAGCCTCTGGAAATGTCATAGTGGCTGTAGGGATAGAGACCAAATCCACATGCTTCAAAGTCACTCAAGCAAGAGGAGACTCTTTAATTTGGGCAGTGCTGAGCTCCAGAAACCTGGACACAGGCTTGTGTTCCCACTCAGCAGAGGGCAGCAGTAGGTGGAGATGGGGGATGTTCCTGTGTTCCCAGCAAGCGTCTATCAGAAAAAATCAGATTTTTCCTGGATATGACAAAAAACAACAGACAAAACCCCCCGAGCTAAGCAAGCTGGCAGGCATGCAGATGAGTACACGAGTGAATAGATGGTTCCCATGCAGCTCAGGAACCGTTTGTACCATCCCCACACTCCCACCACATCTGGGATTTCACAAGTCACTGGAAGCTCAGTGGGAAGTGGGTGTGTGGATCATATGCTATTCTTCCTCCGGACACATGAGGGAATTGGCGCAAGTCAGAGGCAGGATACCAGAGCAGATAGACCAAATGTCTGGGCCACTATTGTGAGAATAATGTCGATTTAATGCTAGTCTATCATCACCTATTTTGAACTAACCTTTGTCACCGGCTCGCTTCTGATCTCGTTTGGAGTCTGAGCACTCCAGCACTGCAGCAGCCAGCACTGGCTTCCCCCAGAACAGCTTTAGCACTGTGAACAATAGATTTTAACCTTTGCCACTTTCATTTTTTTTGGTTTTATTATCAGTCTGTGCTTCCACTACAAACTAAGCGCACAGGGCTTTGAGCTAATTACATTCTGTACATCTGAGCCAACTCTCAGTGCTTCATGCTGACACTCGGATACATCTGGGCCTGATAACAATTACAAATACTCTGGGCATACTTTAAAAAAGAGCTTATGTTACAATGTGAAACAGCATGTTTTACAGTGCTCATAATGGTCAGATAAATACAATAGCTTCAAATCCCCTTTCCGAGGCTTTAAAAAAAAAGCCTTGCAATAATTCATTTAGATCAGGAACCCATAAGGAAAGAACCCTTCCCCTTTTCTCCTCAGGCGAGACAGAGCAAAATACTTGAACCTAAGAGGAGGCCAAAATTTTTGTCACAGCTAGGGAAAAGAAATAGTGAAGAGAGGGAGGTGATGGCGAGTTTCTGGTTCAGTGACAGCAGATAGCAGGGCCTGGGTTCACCCCAGCTGGAAGAGATCCTGAGGGATTCATCCCTTCTGAACATCCCTCTCATTCTCTCCATTGACTGCAGAGGAAGAACAGAGGGATTTGGTTCATTACTTCAGTGCTCCAGGTACCTGAAGTGAAGCAGGATGACCTGGGCTTTGAACTCCCTGCTGTGTAAATGTCTGTGAAGGTAGAGATGGGGAGGAGGTAACACCTGCCTCCACAGCTTTCCACTCTTCCCTTCCTTTCCTCTCCAGTCCTCCAGTCCCATCTGAGGGACCCACTCTGGGAAGCAGCAAGGAACACTACTGAGGCTGTCTTGTGTTGCAGTCTTAGTGCTGTGAACCCAGTGAGAACAAAACAAGCCCAATATGCTCTAAACCATCTCTCTCAGATACCTAGAAATCCTTTTTTTAGTCATGGAAAAGAATCAGGTGTGAGAGGCACATGTGCTGCATTGACTCTTCTTCTGGGTTCCTTCAAACCCATTTCAGAACAACCTGATGGCAACTTTGCACATCTCCAGGGATAGACACAGGAACACCACCTCCTCTTAGAAGTCACTCTAGGAGCTGTTAGCAACAGAATTGGAGCTGAGAACTATTATAAAGGTACTTCACAGTGTTTTCTCCAGGTCTTGGGCAGGGAAGGGCCATGAGAATCTGGGATTTACATAGCCCAGATAGGAGAGAAGCTTTAAAAAATTTATCCTTGGAAGAACCAAACCCAATAACCCTGTAAGGAGAAGAAAGAATGATTAAACTTCTTTAGTGACTGTCTCATGGGAGTGATACAAAACACTCAGGATGCTTTGCCAGTTTGCTTTTCTAAAAGAATCGTTAATGCTTTGGAATGATGGACAGAGAAGAATTAAAAGAAAAACAACTCCCCAGGCCAGGTTTTTTTGCATAGGGCTGTAGCAATTGTCAGTCACAAAGAGCTCCCAAGCAAGCCCTTATGATAACACACAGAGTATATCAGCCATCATCTGTCTTTTCTCAGTAAACAGTTGTATAGTAATAAAACAGAGTGATACAGCTGACTCTAACCTGGCAAATTTCCCTGCACCTAGTGTTTACATCTCTTTAAGTGTATCTTTGTCATATGGTTACAAGGCTATTTCATGCTCTCAAGTTTAATTCTTTGTAAATATAGCTCTCTTTGTGCGTGTGAGGCGCATGTGTTAATAAATGTTCCGTTTGCAGCCGTTCCTCTTGCTCAAATGAAAAATTAAGAGTCCTTGATTGAGCAGCTTCAGAGATTGCTGGAAGTCTCCGTTCCCATCTCGGCGGAGTTGTGATGATTGCTTGGGAAGTTTCACACTTTCAAATATTTGTGTGAAGGCTAAATCCTGCCTTCTGCTAAGTTGTGGGGAGCCGCTTTTTTTTTTTTTTTTTTTCCCTCCTTATTTTTTTTCCCTTTTTTTTTTTTTCTTTTTCCCCCCTGCTAAAAAATAGGTTTTTCTGGAAAGCCCGCTCCCCGCGTTCTCAGGGGTTATAAAAATGGGAATCATTTTTATTGGCAATCCACTGGAATAGTGCTGAGACAAATGGAAACTTGAAGATAAGGATCCTCGGAGGTGAAAACATACAGCTGTTGGGAATTGCGAAAGAATCTGGCCAATAAAGGAAGTCACTATTTTTCCAGGCCTGAAGTGAGTTATAGGCCGAGACGGGTGTTGTATATTTATGTAAGGCTGCAGCGGGGAGCTCGAGCGACCGTATATTGCTGAAAGAGCATCATTCACATTCAACCTGAGACAAAAGGTGGAAATGAAGTAACATCCTGACCGAAGAAGGGCTCATGACAGAATAATAACATTTGGGAGAGGGGGGCCGGTGTGGCCGCCTGTGGGTAGAGCTCCAGGCGAGGAAATGGCAGAGGTGCCTTGTCAGCCTTCAAAAAACACACACACAAGGCACACGCACGTGGCCTGGCCGGTGTCCTTGGGAAGGGGCATTTTTCTTCCACAAAAGACACCAACACTTAATGGATGGACATGGATGGGTGTGCTGTGACAGCTCAGCTTGAGCGACGTGTTTACCCGGGTGCCTTTTCTGCCTTGTTGTATCAATAGTGACCCCAATTTGAAAAAAAAACCCAAGCAAACAAAGCACTTGAAGGGTTGAAGCTTTTGGAACTTCTCAGTCCTTTTAATAAAAAAAAAAATCCCCAACTGTTCTTGCCCACTCCACTTACATTATTTTGGCAATGTTTGGTGTCAGGCTGGCAGCATCAAAACCAAGTTACATGTCTTGTGTGCTTCGCCATATGTAATCAGGTATTGTCATAAATAGACATCCAAATATAACACAAAGACAAATATTCAGCATTTTCATGAGTCTGTAGGAAGAAAAACTAAGGCACACAAAGGGTTAATGGGCTTTTATAAGTTTTAACACACATTTGGCTCAAACTAGGAGGAAAATTGTGCAGAGTGCAATGACACAACCACAGACATAACCATAATTTTGCATGAAGCATACCTTTTCTTTCCAAAAATATTTGCATATGTGTCATGATTCCTCTTAAACACTGTATTCGTCATTTTGGTTCAAAGTAAAATTTGGTTTAGGCATAAACCTTCTGAAGATTTTGAATGAACAGAACAGGCTTTTTAGGTGATCTGAAATGCTGACTTCCTGTTTTAAAGACATAGGATGGCTTAGAAATATGAAACTGGAATTTCTGAAATGGTGATGGATGTTGAAAACATAGAGCTTCACCCAGGGCTGGTTTTAGTGACAGGATAAATTACACCAACTTGTAGATCAGAACTCCTGTGGCCCAGGTGTAGCTGTCTATATGTTAGGTGTTTAGTTTGGAGCGAGCAGGACAACTGCACAACAATCACAGACACAGCATCCATCCCCACATCAGCCTGGTGTGGCTCTGACTCCCTTCCACCATGCCAGGATCCCTCTCTGGAGTGTTGCATTTTGCCTGCACCGTCTAGAAACCTTCACTCAAATCGAATTTTTGTTGAGCACCTGTACTTAAAGAGATAAAACATCAAAACTAACAAAGAAACAGATCCATTTAAATTGAAAGATTGTACATCTTCAGCAACTGGTCCAATGCTGTATTATCTATTAAATCCTGGGGTGTTTTGGATAATACATTCTCCACTTGTGCCCTGAATCTCAGTGCAGGTGTTTTTCTCACCCACAGGATAGACAAGGTGTATTTGGAGCTCTTATAAAATACCTAGTGACTATTTTCTTTTTTTTAATAAGCATCCAGAAGGCTTTGAGTCACATCAAAACAAAAAAAAGCCTGTCATTCTCAGACAAATGTCCAACTTTCTCTGCCCTGTGGAATTTGGACCCAGCTTAAAGCATCACCAGCAAAGAAGACACTAAACTGAAAAAAGTACACCTGGGCTTGGAAGAACATCTTCCAAAGTCATTAAACTTCTGAATAATACTATAATAACTGATGTGAAAATGAGAGTGTCTTTTTTTTTGTATTTTAATTATTCCTAAGTGATACTCATAAAAATATATTAGCTTATAAGGAAACTGCTGGAGAATATAATAGGGATGAAACTGCTTGCTTCCACAGGATTTTAAAGTACTTTTCTAGAAGTACACCTGAACAACTTCAGGGGATGAATGTTTAAGCAACTTGTAGAATTTTCCACTTTGGATTAAAATAATGTAGGCTATTTCATGGAGTTCAAAATTACCTACAGAAAAGGCAATTCCTTCCTTCTAAACTGAAAGAAATTTTAAATAACTGAGGAAACACCCTAAAGGCTGAAATCTATTGCTCCATAATTCAAATAAAGTTAATGAATCACAGACTCTTTCAAATTTTATTATTATTTATTATCATTATTAATAATAATTTCTTTACTAATACTATGAAACATTTATTGACAGCAATCAAATTCAGTTTAGGCACTCATAGATGCAGAATGAAAATACTCAGGCTCTATAATGCAAAAACTTAATGAGGGGAAAAAAGAAATCACTCTGTGTTGTGATTTATCCATTAAAATGTTTAAATTTAAAAATAAGATCCCCCAATCACATGCAGGTAGCCCACATAGCCTTCTTGTTAAAATGCCCTTCCATTTAAACATAGATTTTAACCTTTTCACCTTCGCCGCTTACATTTTTCTTTCGTTTTGTTCAAAGCATTTAGGTAAATTAGGATGAGGTCCCTCCATAAAAATGCAAGGGGATCAGTGAAACTTTCATCTCTAATTTATTCATGAAGGAGAGAGGTCTTTTCTGGTCATGCTGTGCATCATCCTGTCAGAATGACTTTCCTTCTTCTTGAGAAGGGATAAAGGGAGATAGAAAAATCAGGGGTTTGGTCTTTCCTACTAATAATCACTGGAAGAGAGAAAACTGTGCACTGCTTTATTCAGTGGTTATTGTACTGGAGCTGAATTTATTATTACATATTACAAGGCCAAGTTTCAATATTAAGGGGACTGAAGTTACTAATGAGTGAAAACATTAATTATTTATGTAAGATAACTAAATCATCTTTTCATATGAGGTTCACACGTAACTTTAGAAATATGAATTGGTGGGTTCTCCTACCAACTCGAGCAGGTAGGACAGACAGCTTTCTGCCTGGGTAGAGCAGAAGCATCTGTGTGTTGAGGAGAGTGTTGCAGGCAGAGCACACCCTGCTTGTCTCTGTTAGCACAGACCCTGAGAGCTCTAAACTGTGCACAAAAATACTTCTGATTCCAGCTCTGGAAATGCAACTACAGCTGAATAAAGTTTGAATGATAATTGTAATAAAAAATTATTTCATATCAGCCATAAACCTCTTTTCTGGCTAGTATTCCCCATCCTTTCCAAAATCTTCAGGTTTCAGATTGATTTCTTTCACTTATTGTTGTTATAACAACATCCGATTTTGTATCTCAATCTGTCGGAGGGGCAAAAAGATTTTTAATACAAATGGCCCTTATGCCTGCTGATGAATGAACTCTTCTGTGTTCCCCCAGCTTACAAAAATTATCATCTTTTATACATGCTTTAAAAAGAAAAGGGTGGGGGCTAGGGAAGCAAAGCAGGATCTGGTATTAGTCCTTTTAGTCGTCAGGAAATTACAAAATGTACACTTGCGGAGTAAGCAATTTTCGCAGTCTGCTGGCACATCCATCTTTTTAATGAGCCTTGTTTATAACCTGACGCCATGTTTCTAGTCACCTACCCTGTTTACATCTTTGGCCCCTTTAATTAAGAGAAGAACCAGTTAAAAGAAAGTAAGAAGAAATATTAATATGATCTGATTAATTCAGCTAGCGGGAGGTTATGGGGTACCAAGGTTATTATAACCTATAAAGGCAACATGAGCAAAGCTGTGTTCATTTGTAATTTTATTAGGCAGAGCAAATTAGTGAGCCCACATGGCAATGACAAAAGACCCCTTCCTATTCTCTCTTACCCCCCACCGAAAGGGCCAGGCGCCTAAAGTTAGGCTCCATATTAGGCAAATGAGAGCTGATAAATCTCAGCCAACAACTAATGAGAATCTCCAGAGTTGGAGCTGTGCTAATTTGAAAACATTAGCTGGGATCTCTTTTTCTTTTTTTGGTGCACGTACAAAGTCCGACTAACGCAGCCCTGATCTTGTCATGAGGGTCAGTGGGGTGAAGATGGTGAGGCAGGAAAGGGAGAGGAATCTGCAAGGGGTTAAAGATAAAAAACATGGAGAAAACATAGGAGGGGGCTTAGAGGAAACGCTGATAATCCGTAGATCATTAGGCAGAGCATATATCATTGATAATACAAGGGGATATAATTACATATAATTACATGACACTTGTTCAGGAGCCCCTCCCAGCTCCTCAGATAAGAAAATAAGGTTTTTCCTTGGGCTCTTTCCTTGCAGTCAATGCAGCAGCATTGACAACTTAAGGCATTTTTGAGGCTTTGCAATGCTGCATCTCTCACTAAGTTACTTCAACCAACTCAGGTAAAACTTCTGATGAAAGATAGAGGTGGATCCCAGCCCTGGTGCAACCCAGAAAAATTGCTGTCAGATAAAGTGGTTAATCACAGCCCTGCCTGTCCAGCCTCACAATTAGAATGTCTTGGTGGCATGCAGATAAGAAACCCAAAAAAAGTTCTCCAGTTCCTGAGAATAAAGGCTTGACCTAACAAAATGCCCTTTTTCCAGTGGCAGAAGTTTTCTCACAGCCCTTGTGAAGTTTTCATCCGTAAGAGACTGTTGCATGCTGCACATAACAGAGCAACAGCCTCAACTCCCTGCATACAGGTGGAGAACCTGAGCTACTTCAGGATCAGAGAAGATAATAGCAAGCATTCTGCTGCATTCATACTTGGGTATTGTTTTCATTTTTTTAATTTTTTTTTTGGTGGAACTGGGTCAAACAAGAATTAAAAATTCATAAAGAGTTCAGAAAATATTGCTGAAAAGGAGACTGAAATCACAAAAGTCCTGAGGCTGAGCTGTCACAAAAAGATTTTGGGCTGTGGTCTCATTTTTCAGCCACTATGACTCTGACCTATTGCTCTGTCTTTTTACCTCTTTTAATTCTATTGATGTTACAAAATTCCACTTTTTGTCAAAGAGACGAGAGAGCAGATGAGCTCCAGAGGAGGGGAACTTCCTGTTTAGTGTACAGCAGGCACACCAGACAAAATAACAAGATCCTAGATAGCAGTAGAGTTACATAAGCCAGAAGGGGGGAAAAGACAGGGTGCTATTCCAAATTCTTAAATTCCTCAATGGATGAAAGTAAAGTTGAAGGACTTAAAAGAAATAAAAATGAAGAAATGAGAAATGTAAAAATAAAAAAACCAGGCCTTTTAAGACAGAAACCATCTTACTGAAAAATCAATTTTAAGAACATTATATTTCACACTTCATTGTTATCTCAGTTAAGGTAGAAAGCTTAATAAAACTGAAAACTATTTTTATATGTATCTAAATCATCCAGCCCTCCTTTTCGGTTTTTTCCTCACTTACTCCCCAAATGTTTTAATTAACACACACATGATGCTACACTCCAGTAAGGCATTGTGGTGGGACTGAAATTCTCCCAGCATTGTGGTCCCTCCCTCCTGCATGTACAGTTAAGTTGCTCTTTTCACTCCTGTGACAAATTTCATTGACTGTGTTAGTCCCAATTTTATAAAAATGTATTGAAGTAAAAAATTCCATTACCAAACCATAGCTACTGGCAGAGAAATTAAAAGCCTTTTAGTTTATATGGGTTTATTCTTTCTTTTTTCTTTCACACATGACCTTGGATTTTGAGAGTTGGTGCCTCCAAGACTTCTGCTAAGCCACAGTCCATGGCTTTAAGTACTACTAAGGATGGTCACTGACAGGTTCAAATCTCTCTTTCACAGTAGTGCCTGTAAAACTGAAAAAGGCTCCAAGAATTCAAAGATAAATTTATTGTTTGATTTATACACTCTTAGAAACATTTTAGCAAGTATTATTAGGTGCTTGCATTATCAATCATTTATGTTACTGGTGAATTGAATTATCCCAGTGGTTTCCTGGTGAGGACCAAATTGCTGGTTTGGGTTTTGCAAAACAGTATAAAAAAAAAATTGCCTCAAACCAAATCAAAACATCTCTCTGGAAAAGCAGCATCGCTGTGAGTCCCAGCTTTCTGGAGATAAGGTTTGAAAACCATTACGTTCATTTGTTATTTTGTCTCCTGTTTCTCCACACCATCAAAATCTGGGTAAGACTAGAAAACATCAACATGCCAAAATGAAAAATACAATTTAAAACAATCTGACACCTCTGTGCTGGGCCCCATGCCATTTTAGCACAAGCTGGGACGTACACTTGAAAATGCTGAAGAAAATTACTTCTTGGGATATCTTCAATTCCTATTTTGCTCTTGCAAGATGAAAGACAGGACTTTTTAAAGGAGTCTAAACAATTTCAGGCTCCAGCTTTTGGCAGCTTTCAGGGACCCAACCTTTCAGATAGGGATGCCAGCTGTCAGCCTCAGTGCAAGGCAATTCTCTGGTAGTGCAAACTCCCCGTCCACCTACTCTCACATCCCTCCCTTCCTTCTCCTTATCACAGAGTGCTGAGGCTAACAACACATGGAGGTGGACCTACAGTGGGCTGTCCTTGAGCTCAATAAGAGAAATTTTATGGTGCTTTGTGTTGTCATGTCTCTGCCCAGCTCTCTGGTTGTCACCTGTTGATGACACAATCTGTTTTCCTTAGAAAAGGACACTCCCTGTTCCCCAGTTCCTTCTTTTCAACCACCAAGGACTAGAAAGCTGGCAGAGTAATTCAAGATCAGCTTGATATTAAGGAATATAAACACAGGCCCAAAAGCCAGGGACATTGATGAAATGATGCCTCTCAAAGAGAAATTATTCCTCTCTCATTCTTCTCCACCAGGTCTCAAAGTGGACTGATGAAATATAATCTGAACTGCATGAAAATCTCTGTGATGTGTGAACTTTCATATGGAAATAGGTTTGTGGCTATTCATTACCTGTTTATATTTGCAAGGTTAAAAAGTTTAATTGATCGTTCAATAAATTATCACTTTACAGATCAGGTTAGGCTCTTAAACAAACCACGAATCACCATGTTAACATGCAGATATAAATGAGTCTTTCTCAACAGGATAAACACTGTCCCCCATGTACGGTAGGTGTGGCAATTAGATTATTGATTTTAGGTAAATGTCTTGTTAATTATGCAGGAGGCTTCACTACTCGTGTTAATTAACTTACTGCTCCTTTGAATCAATACACTGCGGCCTCAGGAGGAAAAGCTTTCTCCCCCTGGTCTTTGGGGCAAAAAAAAGAGAAAAGTTTTGCTGATCTCCTTTCCTCTTTTTATTTCTGAAGCTACAACTTCCCAATTTAAGTGAGAGAAAAAAATTTAAATGGAGAGTGAGAAAGTGTTAAGAGAAACCCAGGTACTTCAATCAATAGAAATGAAATCCAGACCCTTCCCAAAGACAAATGAAAATAATGTTCATCCTGTAAGGACTTTACCTCAGACTTCCCCATTCTTTTCAGTCTCCCACCTTTATTTCCCACTGAAGTTACCCATTGCCACTTTCTTCCTTTCCCTGAATCTTTGCTTTATGGGCAAAAGTTAGAATGATCTACACCCACTTTTACACCACTATCCCCAGACTTGGCTATACTTTCAAAACAGTATAATATATGTTTAAAAAAATACAATATATGTTTAAATGAATTCTCAAGTTCAGACATGACTATCTTAAATGTATCTTAAGCAATCAACACAGGCTTAGGTCAAATTACAGACCACTCTCAAGAAGAAAAAGTCAGATTCATCCAGAGGAGATCTACTTTATTGACTTATGTAAAATAGATATTTCCATTTTTTTTCTTGCTGTTTGCTTGGTTTCTTAAAAAGCTACTTTGATCCCATATTATCTAATAAAGATCTTAAGTCAGAAAATCCTGTATAAAACTCTTCCCAAAATTTTAATGTCACTATTGGAATTTCTCAACTCAGAGGAACACAAATTTTGTCCAGATTAACACTCAGGGATAGAAAGATGACAATAAGTATGAATTTTCACATGTTCACTGTCCAAATCTGTACCAAAGCTCCCTGGAAGCAGGTGGATCTGCATGTCTGGGCAAAAGGTCAGTCATTTCCTTTGTATCTGCAATAAATGAAATAAACTGAAACCAGTTTCCTACTTGGCCTTTGGTTGTTTTCATAATTTCTGCTTTTCTCTTGGTGAAGTTGCATAATTTGAACCCCTCAAATTCTGTTTTTTTTCTGTAGGGTTCCCCACCCCCAGTATATTTTGTTTATGCTTCCTTTGGTGAAGAGTAGAGAGGAATGATGAATACCATAACCCTGAAGATAGTTGAACATAACTTTATTCATATCAGCAGGCTCAATACAGGCAACAGAGCTTTTACATGAGCAAAGTTCCTCACATGACTTAAGTGCTTGCAGGATCAGGACCTTAATCTTGTGTTTTATGCTATTCGTTGACCTTGGTCATGTACACGTTTATTACTGGTATGAAAAAGTACAAGGGAGAGTGAGTGACATTCCTGATGCAGGGAGAGATTTAACAGGGGAAAAAGAAATGTGAGTGGTTTTTTAACTGTTCTAAAAATAGCCTAAAAAGATCTTGGTAAAAGTTTGAGACTAGCTTGCATTGATGTTTACATGAAGCCTGTTATACATAATTTTCCGAAGCTGTTTTCAATCATGCAAATGATTTTTTCCTTTGCAATATGCTAATGCAATCTGATTTATTTCAGTTGTAAAAGTTAATTACAATGTGTTTGTGAGTCCCTAAAGATGATGTATTAAATGTTTATAACCAGGATTATTAAAATGTCCTGTCTCGATTACAGTGCTTCTCTTTCAAACACTAGAACTAATTGTAGCCTTAAATCACAACAACCTCACCGTTAAAATTAACACAAGGGCAACATTGCATAATTTTAATTAATTTTAATTTGGCCAAAGCAAATTAATTTTTGTTTTCTAGAAGGACAGCTAAACTCTTTTCCAGCCGGATTCTGTTAGACATGGAGTTCATAAACTTCCTTTTTTCAACATTTGTGTCTTTTTAATGATTCCATGGCTGAATATTTACACTTTAAATGTCATTTGTTTTCTCATGCACTTTCTATTTTCATTGAAATTACTATATTTATGTCTGAAGTACTGATTAATGGGCACCTAAAAGAAGAGAAGGAAATAACAGTGTAATATCCAGTATTTCACTGACTGTGCACGCCTGTGCAAAGAACTGAATTATTCTGTAAAAACAGCAACTCAGAACCCCTTGAAACTCTTGGACCTTCAGCTTTTCCCTTCTGGACATCCCTGAAACAGCTCTTGGTGTCTGATGACAAAGCACCCTTACAAAAAAAAAAAAAAATATATATACCTCAAGGACACTTAATTTGCACAACCACCCTCTCTTTGTGTTGCATTAAGGATTTTTCCAGGAAAAATGGGTTTCTTCTTCATCTTTCTACGCCCAGGTGGCAAAAGTTGTCTTGCTTATGAATTCCTTAACTGAAGCCTGAAACCCACATGTTGTGTAATGTCACAGCTAGCTGCTGGGGTAGCACAACAACATCACAGAGCAGATTATTTGAGGTGAATTTGGGATCAAAAATAAGTGAAAATGAAGACACTAATATTCTTATCCTTTTTATAGTCACAAGTTTTATAAACATAACCAGAACTGTCAAACTCACATCTAGGGGTCGTTCTGATGCAACATTTGAAAAAGCCTTTTTCCCTCATGAAAAACCAAATCCTTATAATGGTGAGTGTGGGATTTGGCTGTACACGAGTAATTTGTTGCCAGGGAAAGAAAGCAAAGTTTCAATTCAGGGAGTTTCCAGATCTTTTTTTTTCCAGAGGGAGCTGTGGTTTGCCTCTCCCACCCACAGAAGCAGCTGTGGGAGCAAGGGATGGGTAAGGAAGGGCTTGCCCTTCCTTGTGTGCTGGAACAAGAACAAGCTCACTGTCCTGCATGAATAGAAAGGAATCATTTGTCCCTGTGCTGCACTTACAAAGACCAAATGTCCATGTCCTGATAGAAAGATGGCCACACCGAAGCAAAACAGAATTCAATCCAGACCAGGATCCTTTCTCCATCTATGGCAAAAACAGTTTCTTAGCCAAAAGTATAAAAACAGGTCAAGCATATCACACCACCCACCCATAACTCATGATTTCTGAGCATTTATTAAGATCCTTCCATGAATTTGACCAGACTTCCTTGGACACATAAAAACATCCACAACATCCACACAGTTCAGCTCAGTGTTAATTATCAAAAGCTGTGCAGCACAGTTTATTCCTAATTGTCCACATACTTTGAAACAATTACACCAATAGATGAGGTTTATTCTCAAGCATCTACTTAGGGAGAAGCTGAGGTAGGACAGGTCTTAGTTGTCTGTCACCATCTTCAGGGAACTACACCATGCAAAAACTGCCACCCACTTTGTGGCCAGACTTTAGATTTCGAGCAGTCCATAGGTGTTAGGAGTGGCTGAATTCCTCTTTCACACTTTGCTGGAGAAAAATGACATCTGTGTAAGCCCTTAACTGCAATCTTGTGCTGTTTTAGTTTGTCTCTGGATAAAGGAACCAAGCTTTAGTGCACATAGATTATCAGACTGAAATTGATGAGGCCTCAGTTGCTCACAACTCTTTCCATAATCACCTGATGAACCTGATGCTCAAAAGAGGGAAAAAACATGGGCTTGGAGTGGACACATTTCATCTACATGAAAATCATCTAGTGGTTTATGCCAAACTATTTAGTCCTGGCACAAGTATCAGGACTGCAGCTGTCTTGGAATTGAAAGCTAACCTGACTTACCAATATTTTTTATCATGGGTGAGACACAGACTTTAAATCTTTCTCTCCTTCTCAGCTGTGCACATGTATGTAGGCCTTCTGCAATGCAGCAGCAGTTTTTTAGTCACATTAGCCACCTCTTGGCTCTGAGGGACATGTCACCTGAATGTCCTAATCAGCTGTTTTCTCTTGAATCCCCCCTGTCCCCAGCTCTCACATTCAGACTCTTCCTGAAAAAGAAAACTTGAGAAGAAGAAGGATTTGGCTGCACTTGGTTCAGATTCCCAATGAAGATATAAATTTCACCATGGACAAACATGTCAAACAGTGAAACTGCTGTCTTTAAACACTCAGTCTGCAGCCTGCCATCTCCATCCTTCTGGTGGACAAATGGCTGCTGTAGCCTGACAATTCAGAGAGGAACTGATCTGTCTTCTCAGAGGATCATCTCCTCGCCTGCAAGAACATTTGCTTTATGTTTGATTTACATGATACTGGCTATCTTTAGAATCCTGCTGATTTCCAAGGACATCTCTCAACACAGACATGAACTCCTCAAATAAAAGCAGACAGTGGCTGGGTAGGAGCCCTCTGCATGGCAGCTGAAAGGAACAGTGGTTACAGACTGGGCTGGACAGCACTCACTGCAGAAAAAGAATATGAGATTTGTGTGGGTCTGAATGTTCAAACTTTGTACTCAGACAGACTAGAGGTGAGAATCACCACAATGGGAAAATCACAGAATCACCTCAATCATTCTCTGATTCTGTGGTTTTTCTATTGTGGTGATATTTCCTACTGATAAAGTAGAAAATAGCCTTTCAATTAATTTTTCTCCCATGATTTCCTTCAGTAGGTTACAGATGAAGCATGGACAGAAGGGACCAAAGACCCAGATAACAAAGTGGTTTTCATTTCCTGGATAAAGATCAACCCAAGCATCTCAAAAACAGATTTTCAGAGTTGCTGAATGGCTATGGATATCACAGATAGGTGCTCAACAGCTCTTAGAACAGGGCTTTGCTCTTTGGAGAGTGTTTCAGCCTACAGGCTGTCTTTCACAGTGTAGCAGACACAGATTTTTTTTTTTTTTTCCCTTGCTTTAAAGGCAAGAAGCTAAAGGAAAGTCATGACTGAATTTCCTTCTTTCACCCTTTCTAACTGAAAGTACCCAGGCAAATAGGAGGTCCTTTGCTGGCTGGACATTTTCCAAAACACATAAAATATAGAGAAAGTTTACACAGATTTATCCAACCAGACTTAATCCTGAGCCTTGTTTTTCTGCACTGTTTTAACATGTGCTACAAAAGCAGTGTCAGACTATCCCCAGCAATGCTGAGTGACAACCATCCCATCCAAAAAGCTCTTCACCTTCTCCTTCAGTGGAGATTCAGCAGCTGAAGGCACTGAGACCACAGTGAACTTCTCTCACCCACAGTGCTAACGACTGAAAGTCAGCATCAAAGTAAGAAGCATAAATAGGAATTCTTTAATTATAATGAGTGGCACATTAACCTCAGCATGAATCGGTCATGACTTTTCAAAATGGCACACGTGGTTCTGTGCTTGAGCTAATGCCCTGGGCTTTTCACTTGTTCACTTTAGATCTGTGTTTGCTTTTCTGACTAGAATGGCTCTCATCCAGCTGACTTCAATCGTGGGGGGATGCCTCTGTGTCCAGCAATAAGGGAGAACCCTGAGAAATATTGACAGTAAAGAAATTTGCTCTCTGCTGGTTGTTGTCTTTCTTGTTCTGGGCATAAATAAACTTGTTAAATCCCAAGAAATGGGATTAGGCATTTATCACTACAGTTGCATCCACATACAAGAGGCCAGATTCTCTGTAAGTCATCAAAGCTGAAGTCCATGAAAGGATGCCAATCATTACCAGCTGAGACCCTGGCCAAAAGACTGTGAAAAACCACAAATATATTGCTTTCCATGAAACAGAAAACACATATGTTATGTTGTGATGGAAGTGGTTTCATAAAGCATGCTGCCATTAATGGACCTTAGATACACTAAAAATATGGTTGATGTTTAAAATACATGGTAAAGCAACCAGTTTATGAAGAAACCCAAATGGTCCCTGCTGTGCTGCTTTTCCAGGTGCCAAAGGCAGAGTGATAAACACTGCCATCTGTGAGAACTGCAGACCTGTCCTCAGACCCTGGAAGTCTGGATATACTTTGATAGTCTTCCAAGCTCAGGCATGCTTCTCTAGGCTGGCTTTGAGCATAGCATGTCATCCTATGTCAGAGCCACACAGAAATGAGTTATGGTGGGATTATGTGAAGTAAAGCTAAGGGTCAGATAACTTTTCACACCCCTGTAGAGAGCTGACAAAGAGACAGAAAAAAACCCCCCATCTTGCCATCTGGGTTTCACTAAGTTCTTAACAACTTTGGAAAGTCCTGTGGTGTTTTCACAAGTCAGACACCATAACCACCAGAACGCCCCGAATGCCCTATGGCAAGGGCTTTGACTGACCCCCTGTTTGTGGGAGTTTCTGTCTGTTGTCCAAATATCCATAAGTTTTCCTTCATGTGCCTGAATATCTTGCCCAGAGCTGTGCACAAGGAAATGGTTTGATTCTGGGCTGACCGTGGTTTCTCTCTCCCATAAAACAACTTTTATTGACACATCCCCTTCACACGG